>NC_081818.1:17490416-18128333 GCF_030704535.1 Vitis vinifera
GTCGATGTAAAAGAGTGGGTCACACAATTCGAACGTGTACAGAACCTAGAATCCCTCAAAATAGTCATCAGCATTAGATGGTATGTCAGATTTAGTAATGAATTGCCGCAAATATGAACCTGTTTAGCTATACTTACATAAATGACTAACATAATTGTTTTCATGGCATTATGAGTATGTAGCAGGAAAGCAATTTGTCTTCTCAATGTGACATTCAAATGGAAACGATGCCTTCAACAAATTCATCAGTTGACATGTTTGCAACCTTACCTGTATGTATAATTGCCTTGTTATATAAGAACACAAACAGTGATAACATCAAATTCAACAAGAATTGACAACACTTACTAGTTGAAAATGCAGGGAATGCGAGAGGAGCATTTGTCGAATGACCAATCTGACATATATATAAATTATGGTGAATTTGGCAATTTAAGCTTGGGAATAAAAAAGGACTTTTGAGATGAATTTGATCTATGCATTATTTAATGATTTGGCTGGAATAATTGGAATGACATAGGACACTTGAATTTTTACAATGGAATGTGCATGTGCAGATAACAGGATTTCAGCAATATGGACAAACAATGACAACACCATGGGAAGGTAGGGATCCAAACAAATATCCAAATGAGAAAGATATGCAACCTTTTTATTATTCATTAAAGGAGTAAGGGATGCAGGTATTAAATTAGTATATATATTAATGTACGTTGTCACTTTGCATAATATGTACTTTTAACTTAAGTATGTGATGGAAAGGCTAAATTCCGATGCGGATGGAATGTTGTGGATCCTACATATAATATTTACTTAGGGAATTTTATGTTTCTCGTAGTGTTTAATTGGATTTTCAAAATACGGAAGCTACGGAAAAATTTAAAGAAAAATAAAATAACTAAAAGCATTATAAAAACAGGTTGCACAATGAGTTGAAAGTCGAGTTATGAAAAGCTTGACATCAATGTTTAATATCTTGTACATAATATCCATTGGAAAAATTTGCAAAGAAGCTCCAACCACTTGGCCATATAGTCGTCTTCATCATCATGGCCATCTCCAAGCAAAGCAAAAACGTTAGCTATAGCTATATGCTCAACACATGGGATTTGACTTATTTCATTGGCTTAGGAGTTAAGACTCTGGGAAATAAAGGGTGGTCAAAGATCAGGCGTAGCGGACTTGCCCAATCCTATCTTTCCTTGAAGTAAGTCCAGAGCGGGAGCAACTTCTACAGCAAATTAAGACTAAACTTGATGACTTGGCGGGGGGGTTTAGGAGGTAGTTGTAACCGCATGTTTATCATAGAGATAAAACGAGTTTCGTATCACTTTCCGGAAAGCCAGTCATACTAGAACCGCATGGTTCCATGAGGATCATTTTTTAGTGGTTGTGATGCCCTTTGGCTACCAAACAAAATTGTAACTTAAAATAAAATTTAATTAAATTAAAAGAAACTAACTAATGTTAAACATTAATGTTGAATGTTACATGTCTTATTAATTTATGAACAATTTTTTCTTGGATGAATTCCAACAAGTATAGTATCCCGGGTTAGGAACTTTTTCCAATGTACGATTTCATAATCTTCCCTCCAATTGTGTCTCACAAGATTATAGGGTTAAACCTATAAACACCTTGATGGATTAGACAAAGTCTCATACTAAGATGCGAAATCAATTTTGATATTATTTATAACCTTTCAATCTCTTTTGTGCGGACATTGTCGACTTTGAGTTCAATGAATCTTCACAACCTGAAAATGTGTCTATCCTATTGAATAGATACTCTCCGTATTTATGATGTTGATTTATAAAGATGAAGAAATTGTTTTAAATTTTGTTTTACGGGTGAATGGGAGCATGAAAAAGGAAAACAAAAAGGAAAAAGTTAGTAGATGTTGACTACAATGGATAAAACACACACACACACACACACACACTCACAAATATAAAAAATTCCTCAATCCGTTGAGAAAAATCCTCAACCGGTTGAGCAAATTCCTCAACTGGTTGCCACTGGTTATAAAAATCCTCAACCGGTTGAGCAAATTCCTCAACCGGTTGCCACTGGTAAAAAAAACTCCTCAACCGGTTGACAAAATTCCTCAACCGGTTGAGCAAATTCCTCAACCGGTTGCCACTGGTAAAAATATTCCTCAACCGGTTGAGAAAATCCGTCAACCGGTTGCCATTGGTTTAAAAATTCCTCACCCGGTTGTTACAATTCCTCAACCTGTCTCCACTACCTTCAAAAGTCGTACCTATAATTCACACCATAACCTATAGTCCTATAGGTACTAACTATATAATTTTTAGCATAGATAAATGAATATATATATATATATATATATATATATATATATATATATATATATATATATATATATATTTGAAAAGCAACCCAAACTATATAGGGACAAAAAAAAAAAAATCTAATTATCTAAAAGATTGTAGAAAATCAAACATGTCGAACATGAATGATGCTTATATATTACAATTTCAATTTGCCGACCATATTGAAAGAAGAGTATAGCAAATCAAAATAAAACGGACTTAATGATGAACAATGTAACAATGTATGGTCATCCAAATATCATAATAATAATTTTTTCATTGCTCGTGTTGATGTCTTTGTACAAACAATAGCGATGATGGTTTGTTTTTCTCTATTGCCTTCGTGTAAAACTAAATCACTTGCTATTTCCCGACGTAGTTTAACAGAATTACATAAGTCGGAGACCATCATGGAATCACCATTGTTGAATCTCTGCATATGTTTAATGACATGCACTCCACAGTCCCACCTAAGAAAAATAAAAAAAAGAAAAACAAATTATTGAATGGTTGTATAATTATAGCTCAGATAAACAATAGTAATGTGAGTTATGTATTCATACTAACCCATTATCTTGGGTCGGAATCGAAGGAGCCCAATCAATGGAGAATTGGAAGACATCTTTCCCTATGTCATACAATTTGAAGAACATTTGACAAAATTCAACCTAATTTATTTTGAAAGTGGTTAATAAATATAGAAGAGAAAAAAAAAACCAAATAAAAAGGAAAACAAAAAGCAGAAAGCATACCACTATTTTGACACTCTTAAACCGGAACTCGTCCCAACTCTTCGATCGTAATGAATCCAAAATTTGGATATCAAAGTGTTTGAAGTCAATGACGCACAGATACCAATGACTAGGGCAATCGTCATGCATTGGAATAAATAGCTGTAAAGGTAGGAAAACAATATATATGAGTTGGACCACAAAAAATATAGTATATTATAGGTGAAAACGATATCTACTCTAAATTTCATATATGCAATTAAACATTACAAATAATTACTAACCTTCTCGCAATCATCCAATTCGCTAATGTACTTACGATGGATGTTTTTCTATCGAAAAAATGATGAGGACTCCCGCACAAAATCATTTGCTAATAAGAAAACATAATACGAACATTAGTATATTGTACTTAATATGTAAGTAAACAACAAGAGAAATATGAGCTTATTGAAAATGTTGTGGGAAGATAGCATCTTATACTTCGTATGCCTATGAATTGTCTTTCAAAATAATTTAGCTTTGAGGCTTCTAGATTTATTACCTGTTGTTGAACAATAACTTCAATAAATTTATTTAACTAATATAGCACGCATTTGATATAAATGAAGTAGGTACTTACAACATTCATCAAATTTTGTCTAGGACGTAAGCACTCAAAATCTCCACGAACTTCATGTTCATGACCAAAGTCAACAAGAAGCTCACTAAAATAATAATATGTTCAAACAAACTTGAGTAAATTGGAAGCATATGAAGGCTAAAATTGTAACAACACATCTATGAATGTTCTAGACACAACAAACCTTTTTGACAATGCTTTATTGAAAACATAATCAGCGACAAGAGATTGAAGTACATTGAATGATTGAGTATCCACCACGTCTTCACGAATGGACATGGGGATTGACTAAATCGAAAACAAGACATAATTATTAACTATATATGTTAAGTATCAAAAATAAGAACAATGATATTAAACTATTTGTATTATACCTCTGATGCTTCACGTTTTACCATCTTTCTTAAATTGTGTACAAACGGGGAGACCTTGAATTTACTTGGTTTCCTCTCCCTTGATGTACATGTTTTCATGACATGATTAGGATAACCACATAGTGCTCATAATGGTTTCTAATATGGAAAATGCCATTAATATACATCTATTTACTATGTAATCGTTAAGTAGTTGTAAAGAAAATAATTTTTTCTTTTATATGATACATACCTTTCCATAATCTCTTCTACTCCTTTTGATTGGAAGTGGTAAAATATTTTGATTTTCGTTTGGAATGATATGCACTTCAATTGATGTAGCACATGCATCTTCATTCTTTTCATTCAAGTCCTCGATGCATAACTTCTCATTTGACAAAGTGAGAAGATAATGTTCATTCACATTCATATTGTTTGTATCTTCCAAACTTCTCTTGCATGAGAGAATGTCATTCTTCGTTCATTCCTCGTGCATTCTCAAAGGTTTTCCGCTTGACCTAAGGAAGAGACCTTTCACTGTAGTATAATTCTCCTCAAATTTAGCCAAAATTTGATCACAACTACTACTACTTGCACCATAAGCCATATCAATTAGATGTGTCTTTAATTGTTGAAAGGTTTTATCCATCTCCATTAAGTTCCCACCATCAACCTAGTGATATATACGACGTGATTAATAACATCATAATACAAAGGTTCAATGCTAATATAGATAGTCACAATGAATATTGTAAAACTTACTCGTTTAATAACATCTTTGTTTAGATTGATTACAAATTTCTCATCGTCCTCATTTTCACTCGCCATTGTCGTTGCATTTCCATCAACGCAATCCCTTATCTCATTTTCTATCACCCATATTTTGAGCTACAATATATTCATCAAAATATAATACATATAAGATTTTAAATCACTAAAAACTTAAATCAATAGTAAATGACTTTCAAAACTATAACTTACATTCTCATTTGCATATCCACTAAGTTTTTTCAATCTTCGTTTCCTGTCTAATACTTCATCATCTCCCCAAGCAGTAATCCGAGGAGAAGGTCGAGTATATAGCGGTAGAAATTTCTCTTCAAACGATATATGCTCATGGTAGAATAACTACGAGTATATTTGACATAGATATATAGTTAGTTCATAAATTATATTAAAACAAAATCGTATTTCACTATGATGTAAATTAATTACAAGGACATTACCATTAAAAACAATAAGCAACCGCAGACCCCACTTTGTTGTTTCTTCTTAAACTCTTCAATCTCGTGCACAAGATAGGACAACACAAATTCTGCCCAATTCATCTTCTTTATTGAATCGATGTCTTCCACAAGATGTAAAAAAGAACGATTCACAAAAAGCTTCATTGTTGGGCACAATAATGCACCCAACACAAATAATGCAAAACGAACTTTAAAATCGTTTCCACCCTCTTTTTCCTCCCTAATTTGATTTTCTAACATCACTAATGGCAATCACCCTTTTTTATCACAATATTTTTTACATAAATCATTCTTATGGCTAACATCTTTGTTCATGCCAATCTTGAACCCTCTTGCCCTCAATCCCATAATAAATTCAACATCAATGGGGGATAATTTGATACAAGTAATATACAACTTTAACATATAAGTGTTCGGATTAAAACTATTTATCAACCAAAGACATAACCCATGATCAATTTTCCTACATCGAAGTTGTAAGAGGCTACCAAATCCTATTTCTTCTATGGATGCCTTTTGCTTTGGTTCTAATTTTTCAATCACTCTAATCACTCGCTCGGAGAAGCATCGAGTCTGAAGATATAACTGAAAAGATACACAAACATCAAACATGTTTACATTAATATAATTTCCAACAAATACATAAGTAAAGAAATTAAATATTCATTACAAAAAAAAATTACCTTTGGAACCACACCCTTTTGAAGTGAATATTGTTTTGAACTTTCTTTGGACTTTGCCATGAAATTTTCTTTTTCTACTTTTGAAAGTACATTCCACTTCTTGCCCAATTTTTTCCTCAACTACATTAATTGGTCACATAATTTAAATTCTAATTTTAAAATGTAATTATATTAGACATAGCAATATTACTCCTTACATCATCATTTATCTTCACTCCTTTATCCTTCTCTTTCATCATGGCTAATTGATCATTACTACAAAACAATTTCAAACAAATTTAACTATAACAACCACAAAAATTACATTAAAAAACATATTATTTTACATATTTCTATTTTCCCTTACTAGTAATATATCCAAGCGCCGATAAGCCTCTTTGGATTTCTAACAACTTCAAGACCATCGCGTTCGCTCCTAAAAATTAAATCAAATCATGTAAGTCAATTTTTATAATATGATTTCGGATATAATAAATCAAACATACTTTCACCACCACATTATCTCAACATAAGTTTTTTTTCACATTTTAATAAATTTTATATTTATATCTTACTACAATCAATCAAATGCCAATTAAAATACAAATACCATTACAACTACAACATCCTCCCTAAATCTCTTTACATTTAAAATGATGACAAAATTAACATATAAATTTTTTTCAATGTTCAATAATGGATCTAACCACACTCTTTTTCTATAATGTAATCAATCCATAAATCTAACAAAAAACATGAAATATAATGGATACAATATTGTAAAACACATAATTACTACTCACATTTTTTTCCCTTTATATAGAACCCGCCAAATAATTAGGATACAAGCGCCTTTTGAGTAACAAACAATTGTGTCCTTCTTAGCTTTCTTTTCCTTAGTACTACACATCCTCTTCTTCTTCTTCCAGCTACGTCTTCAATTCGGGTTTTTAAACCATTAAATTTAGAACCTGAAAACACCCTCTTACACCTCTTAAACAAAATATAAAATATGAAGAAAATACAAGGTTTATGAAGATTCCACTAAAATTCTCCGTGTGAAAGAATCGAAATTCTCCGTGTGACAAAATGCAGGGTATGAGGGAGAGAAAGCAAAAATTCAGAAAATTTACATAAAATCTTCGAGAAGAAGAATCTAGTAGAAAAAATAGCTGACCTGGACATTGGGAGAAATGAAGTCTAAGACTCGGATCTTGGCACTGACCTCGCCCACAATCCTGAGCTCGCGGTCCTTGAGGGAGACTTCTTTGATGAGGTCAAAGACGCCGGCTTGGAGGAGGTAGGCCCGGTTCACGACGATGGTGGTCTCCACCCACCTGTGAAGACGTCTTTGATCCCGGTTGATGGCGAAGGTGGTCTCCACCTAGCTATGGAGACGTCTTTGATAAGGTCTGTGACGTCGGCCTCGAAGAGGTTGGCCCGGTTGAAGCCAACCGTGGTCTTCACCTAGCTGTGGAGAATCAGTGGAGAGAAAAACGGGAAAATGGAGAGAAAACAAAGATGAGAGCAAATTAGGGGATGGGGAAAACGGGAAATGGGTGAGAGAATAGAATGAAGTCGGCTATGGAGGATGAGTAAAGATGAGAGCATAGGATGAGGGTGGGGAAGAGCCACACAGCCAACTATGGAGGGGAAGAGAGCAAATTAGGGGGGGGGGGGGGGGGGGGAAACGGGAAAAGGAGGAGAGATGGGGGAGAGAACGGGAGGGGGAGGTACTCGGTTTGAAATTTTTTTTTTTCCTTTTCATTTGGATGGCTGAGATTTAATCATTTTCATCCAATGGTTGAAAAAAAAATGGAGGCATGGTACCGAAGGAGGTATTGTAGAATTTTCCTAAGAAAATAACACTAGAACACAAAAACACTAGCCTTATACCTCTTTAGTCACCAACGCATAAAAAGTAAAAATGAAAATTCGCAATAATAAAAACTATAACTGCAACACGCAACTTGTCTTTTCAATCCTTACATGATTAAGTTCTTGTTTAAAACTTAATCTCCTTCAACCCGTGGGCGAAGTACAAAAATGTTGGGTCAATTGCTCCATCCTTGTAGTAAGCAAAGACTAGGCAGTCATCATCATGCATGCTCTCTCCCACAAAAAATTGAAGGTCACTGAACCTTAATGTGTCTACAATGTCAACCACTTTGGCTTGAATTTTGTTTTATTTTGTTTTTATATTGCTTGATTATTATTATTTTTATTATTATTATTATTATTATTATTATTTTGTCTTTTTTTTTTTATATTTACTTATCTTTTTTTTTTTCCAAAAATTGCTTGAATTGACATTCAAATTTCCTTATAATTGGATTTGGGTTTTTTTATTTTAATTGAGCTTAGGTTATTTTATTTTAATCGAGTTATGAGTATTTAGATTTTAAGTTGTGGACTTAGATTTTATTTTATTGCATTTGGGTTATTTTATTTTCATTGAGCTTGGATTATTTTATTTTAATTGAGTTGTGGGTATTTAAATTTTAAGTTATGGGTTTGATTTATTTTATTTTAATTGAGCTTGGGTTATTTTATTTTATGGCTATTTAGATTTTAGATTGTGTGTTTAGGTTATTTTATTTTAATTGGATTGTGAAAATTTAGATTTTAAGTTGTGGGTTTGGGTTATTTTGTTTTAATTAAGCTTGGTTTATTTTATTTTAATTGGGTTGTGGGTATTTAAATTTTAAGTTGTGGACCTATAAGATTTCTTAAGGAGAAAGTATTTAAAACTGTATTTAAAGAACACACAAGGCTTAGGCAAAATGGGAGGACAACTAGAGAGAGAAGATGTATTGCTACTTTGTTTTTTTTGTGTTCTTCTCTTATTTTTCTTGGAGCTTCTTTCTTTCTTTACTGTATATTGTTGGTAAGAGAGAGTTTTTCCTTACTATGTATCTACTATGGGGTTGTCCGTTTGTTTTTTTTATATTGTATTTGTATCTTGGAGTTGCCTTTGGAGGCTTGAAAAGTCAAGATCCATTTAGTGCTACATTCAGGTAAATTATTTTTTCCTCATCTATTTATTTGTATTATGTTTATGTTCCTTTTAGGATTTCTTAGATTTATCTTGTTTTATATTTCTTATATTTGTGAGCATTTTGATAATTGAATATTTTATCCATCTCATTTATTCAGTTCTCTACCTATTTGGGTTATTTGTTCACTATACTATATATTTTGTATATATGTACATTTGTCAAACTTTTTCTACCCATCTATATGTTTGTCATTTTTATTTATTATTATTTTTAAATATGTATTGACATGTGTTACTATACGTATTTTGTTTCAAGTTTTCTATATTTGTGTAATTTCTATCCTAAATTTTTTACAATTCTATTTATGTTATTCTTGTTGCCTCATTTTTCAATTTGTCTTAAAATTTTTATAATTATGTTTATGTTAGTCTTGTTGCCTCATATTTCATTATGTCTCAATTTTTTTATTTTTTATTTTGTAATTATGTTTACGTTAGTGTTTTTGTCTCATATTTTATTTCATGCGATATTTGGGTTTTGATTTATTTTTCTTGCATGAGTTTTTTTTTTTATTCAATAAAATTTCCAGAAAAATCTGTTTTAATAAAATTTCCAGAATAATAGTTTTTAATAAATTCCAAAACAATTTTCTTTAATTAATAATCTAGAATTTGGTTTTCCCTAAAACACAGAATTTATTTTAGCAGGTTTTTTTAAATAGAATAATATGGAAAAACCGTTTTTACTAAATTCAAGATTTTGGTTTAATATAAAATAATTAAAAAAACTTTTTTTAAAAAAATAAATTCATAAAATTCCTTTTTTAACAAAATAATTCAAGAAATTCATTTTTTTAGTAAAAAAAACCTCAAAGTTTGAAAGGTCCTAAAAGTTTTTTTTACTGAAAATTCTAAAAAATTGTGTTTTAATAAATCTTCATTAGAAAATTGTTTTTTTTTAATAAGTTTGAAAATTCTGAAAATTGTGTTTTAAAAAATGTTCTTTAGAAAGTCTTTTTTTTTTTAATAAGATCAAAAATTCTAAAAATTGTGTTTTAATAAATGTCCTTTAGAAAATCAATTTTTTTAATAAGTTTGAAAATTCTGAATATTTTGTTTTAATAAATGTTCTTTAGAAAGTTTTTTTTTTTAATTAATAAGTTTATTTTTTGAAAATTGTGTTTTAACAAATGTTCTTTAGAAAATTGTTTTTTTATTAAGTTTGAAAATTCTAAAAATTATGTTTTAATAAATATTATTTAGAAAGTTTTTTTTTTAATAATTTTGTTTTTTGAAAATTGTGTTTTAATAAATGTTCTTTAACAAGTTGTTTTTTAATACGTTTGTTTACTAAAAATTGTATTTTAATAAATATTCCTTAGAAAATTGTTTTTTTTTAAATAAGTTTGTTTACTAAAAATTACGTTTTAATCAATATTTGTAGAACTAAATCAAACATTAAACCAGAAAAGTTATCGATTCATGGTTCACTGATCCGACTGGTGGTCAAACTAGTGACATCATAAATATATCATTTATATTTTATTAAAATTAAAAATAATTTTAAAATATTTAAAAAATATAATTAAAAATTGATAATATTTATGATATTATTTATTCATTTTTATATAAATGTATTAATATTTTAAATTTAATAAACAAAATATATACAATATTTAAATATGAAAATGGTAAAAAAAAAAAAAAATCTATTTAAGTATGAAAAAACATTGAAAATTAAAAAAAAAATTATGTACTTTATATTTTTGAAATAGCCTATGTACCTATTTTTTGTTAAATCTCAACACATTCAAAGGTGCAATAGAGTGGAGCAGTCATTCCATTGTGAACCTGTCATCCCTGGTTCAAGCCCTCATGCGGAAACAAAGTTGATTGTTTCTTTAAATCAAGTTATTGATCCCACATTGGAAATGAAGGGAAAAACTCTTTCCAACCATCACAAACTGATGGTTGTTAGGTTGTTGGGCCATAAGGTTTGCTTAATACATGATTTAGTGGTTGTGAAGGGGATCTAGCCCATTTTGCCCAAAAAAAAGCTGCTGGTGTTGAACCATTCGCTTCTTCAAGAATCGCCGGCTCACTCGGCCCAATTGCCGCTTCAAGCGGTTCAACACCAGTCCAATGGATAGATGGTTCAAAAAAGGGAACCAGACTAGAAAGATCACTAGTCAAGTTCGACCCCTCCGCTCCAGTTTTCAAAACAATGGTTTTAATAAATTTTTTTTTTTAGAAAATCATTATTTTAATAAGTTTGTTTAGTAAAAATTCTCAAAATATGTGTTTAAATAAATATTCTCAAAGTTTGTTTTCATAAAAGTCTTAAAAGTTTTAATAAGTGTCTTACTAAATTCTCAAAATAAGTGTTTTAATCTTTAAAAATCTCAAAAATCATTTTTAACAAGTTTTTAAAGTTTGTCTTAATAAGTTCTAAAAGTTGTTTAATAAAAACCTTCAAAGTTGGTCTTAAAAATCCACAAAGTGTTTAAATAAACTTTCTCAAAGTTAGTGTTTTAATCAAAGTCCCTAAAATTTGTTTTAAATTAAAGTTCTCAAAATTTTGTTTTAAATAAAAGTTTTTTGAGTTTGTGCTTAATAAAATGTTCCAAAAGTCTGCTTAATCAAAGTTCTAAGATTTTTTTTTTAATAAAAAAAAAATCAAAATAGTTTTAATAAAGTTCTAAATTTCGATTTAATAAAAAAAAATCTTGAAAATTGTTTTAATTAAAATCTAAAGAAAATAAAAGTTGTAAAAATATATTTTCTTACTAAACTGAAATTTGGTTCCGTGATTAAATTAGGTAAACCTCATTTTCCTTCTAAAAATCACTTTTCCGAAAATAGAATTGATTCTTTTTTATAATTGTGGAATCTTATTTTTTTTAATAAAGTGTAAACCAAAATCATTTCTTTGTGAATAGGAGATCATATTGAAACTTTTCTCTTTAATAAATTCAAATTCAATCAAAATTCTTTTAATAAAATCAATAAAAGTCTTTTTTTAAAAAAAAAAAATTTTGGATGTGAATAAAAATCGAATCTTTTGTAAATAAATTGAAACGTTGTGAGTAAATAAGTTTGAAATCTTTAATTCGGAATTTTTTCCTTTATAAATAAAATTATTTTGAACTTCCTTTGAAATGTTCTAACTTTAACAAATAATTAAATTCTATTTTGTGTATTTCACATTCATTAATTATGTACATTCTTGTGTATTCTTTTTTTCACCTCACCACTTATATATATCTTGTTGTCCTGTTAATGGTATTCTCGATTAATTAATCAATTGTCAATATTCCCTCCATTCACTTAGTAGAGACCGTAAGTATACAAGCTTAAAAGGGTGCTACGGATTAATCACCATACCTTCACTATAGATAACTTAATCCCCGGACTTAGACTCAGGTTTTTCAAAGATAGGCTTTTCCAAAACTTAAGGAGTCATTTTTCTTAGGATTTTAGTTTCTTATTTTATTTCCCCTTTAAAAAAAAAAAAAAAAACAAGTGGCAACTCCGGTTTTTACAAAAATACAGTTTCTTCATGAAAAGAAAGCAAGTCTTACCAATCAAATGAGGGACGCATGTGAAAATTGTGGTTCCACATAAACATAATGACCTTTGTTATCCTTGGTATCCATGATTTATTAATCAATTGTCATGTTTGCTTCAACCTAATTAGTAGAGACCTATTTTCAGGGCTTAGAAGGGTATTACCTTTATAGTACCTTCCCAATAGGTAATTTAACTTTCAAACTTAAATTCAGGTTTTCAAAAACATGTTTTTCCAAAAATAAGGAGTTAATTTTTTAGGGTTTTATTTCTTATTTTATTTTCCTTTTTAAAACTAAATAAAAATAAGTGGCAACTCCAAGTTTTTAAAAATCAATTTTTCACTAAGAACACCAGTCTCACTGTCGAGTACGGACACACATGAAAAATGCAAGTCTACATATGCATATTGGATGTGGATATTGGAGGCCACACACTTGAATATTATTGGATATTTTGTTCTTTATTTATGGAGATTCTTCTTTTTTTATTCATTTTGTTCATCTAGATTGTTTAAGAAATTGCTTGATCTCTTAAATAATTGGTTGTATAGTGGGTTTCGATGCTTTAATTTATTTGGTTTATTCTTTTTAGGTTATTTTACTCTTCTTTAAGCTCATTGATCAAATGAAATGAGGTTTTGTTTGGATTTGAAATCCTTATATATATATATAAAATTTGAGAGCTACGAAGTGTTTGTTTATTTGTCAAAGAGATTTTCTATAGAAATGACACTTTGAAGCCTTTTTTTGCTCTTTCAGGTTTTCTTTGCAAAATTTATTTTTAAAACCCATTTTCAAACTCTCTTTTGCTAAGTTTCGAGCATCTTTTAATGGTTAATTTTGTTGTCCCAAGGTCAAGCCCCCTTCTATAGGCTTTGATCTTAACTTTATACTTGATAAAATTGATAGTTGCTCTCATGGTTTTTATGATTTTTGAAAAGCTTGATTTTTAATAAACCATTCTTGACCCTTTTAGTCTCTTTTCATGGTCAATTAAGGTTAAATTATGATTATTTTATAGTTATTAATGGTTATCATGTTCTTTAGTACATAAGGCATGATTTTGTTGAGATATTAGGAATGTTTCCTTATATCATTTAGTGTTGAGATATTAAGAATGTTTAGATATTAGGAAAGTTGAGATATTATGAATATTGAGATATTAGGAATATTGAGATATTAGGAAAGTTGAGATATTAGGATATTAGTTGTTATTTCCTTATATCATTCTTTCCTTGTATCGTTCTTTCCCATTCTTAGAATGGTGATTACCCTCTATATATACTCTGTACATGAACGAATGAAAATATGAATGAAAAAATATCATTTATCAATTTCAACATGGTATCAAAGCCATGGAACTGAAATCCTAGATATTTTGTCGCTATGGTAGTCCGACAGCGATCAACCATCCTAAGACAAGCCCTAATATTGATAAGTCAACCTTCAAATGCACTCAATGCAATAAGACTGATCCCACCAGTCTGGATATCCCACAATTTCAAAGCAACGACTCTTGGTACGACCAGGAAAAAAATGAGGAACCGAGGGTTTGAACCATGGACCTTTAGATCATGTTTAGGTTATCAACACTTTATTATTAATGATAATAATCGTGATCAATGGAAGAAGGATTCCAAGAAAACCTCGACTGCAACTGTTGCCGAAATAAAAACAGAGGCTAATGTTGCTGAGAAAGCCTCTGCATTGGTAGCCGCTACAGATCATGGTGGTAAGTTTTTAAATACTTTTACACCTGTTATTAATAGTGCATGGATAATTGATTCTGGTGCTACAGATCATATGACTTTTGATTCTAGACAGGTTTCACCCCTTAGACCTTCCTCACAAAAAATTGTTTCCACAGCCAATGGTAACACAACCCCAGTCATTGGGGAAGGATCCTTAACTCTTACTGATACTTTGAATTTGGATTTTGTTTTAGTTGTTCCATCTTTAGATTACAATCTTTTGTCAGTTTCTCAAATCACTACAACCTTATCTTGTATTGTCATTTTTTGGCCTGAATTTTGTGTGATTAAGGACATCCAAACTAGACAGACGATTGGTTGTGGTATTAAGCGGGAAAAACTCTATTACTTGGACTTGCAGTCAAAGGATTCAAATAAGTTGCAACAAGCCTTGATGGCAGATGGATCTGAGGGGGAGAAAAAAAAATCTGAAATTTGGTTGTGGCATCGACGTTTGGGACATGCTTCCTTTGGTTATTTAAAAAAATTGTTTCCTAGTTTGTTTGCAAAGAGTGATATTTCTGGTTTCCGTTGTGATATTTGTGAATTGGCTAAAAGCCATCGTGCTTCGTTTCCATTAATTTTAAATAAAAGTCTGTTTCCTTTTATGGTTATACATTCTGATGTTTGGGGTCCATCCAAAGTCCCAACTTTGAGTGGCTCACGTTGGTTTGTTACTTTTATTGATGATTGTACCAGAATGACATGGTTATGCTTGATGAAGACCAAAGATGAAGTGAACTTGTTGTTTCAAAAATTTCATAAAGTGATTGAAACTCAGTACAATGCAAAGGTTCGGGTTCTGCGTAGTGATAATGGTGGAGAATATCAAAGTTCTGATCTTCGAAAGTATTTGGAAGGACATGGCATCATTCATCAAACTACTTGTTCCAATACACCCCAGCAAAATGGAGTCGCTGAACGAAAAAATCGGCACTTGTTAGAGGTTGTTCGTGCTTCCTTGATAGCAGCAAAAACACCGATATCTTATTGGGGAGAAGCAATCAGATCTGCCGCATACTTGATCAATCGGGTACCTTCTAGCTCAATTAACTTTCAAACACCTCTCCAAGCTCTTACTAATGTCGTAGTTGCCCTAACTGTCCCAAATCTACCTCCTCGTGTTTTTGGTTGTGTGGCATTTGTGCATCTACACAAGCACCAACGCACCAAGTTAACTTCCCATGCATTGCAATGTGTGTTTGTTGGATATGCATTGCACAAAAAGGGATATCGATGTTACCATCCTCCAACTCGACAAATGTATATTACAATGGATGTGGTGTTTCATGAAGATTCGATGTATTTTTCATCTGAGTCTGAACTTCAGGGAGAATACCGTAAGGAAATTCAGACTCTTGATTATGATTATCATATCTCTGAGGAAGATGAATTTGGACAATCTGAACTAGTGAACCAGGAAGTGGGTGAGTTGGATATAAGTAGTCAACAATTTGGGTCCGAAGATGTCTTCACTGAAATACCAAACCAATCGTCGTCTGTTGAGGGTGTTCTTAATTTGGAACCTGATCCATTCATGAAACGGTTACCACACCGTCATAATAAAGGTATTCCTAAACCCACATATGAACCTGAATTGTCTACCAAAGTCAAATATCCCATGAGCAACTATGTGTCTAACCATCGTTTGTCTGAATCAAATAAGTCATTTGTAAATCAATTATCTACTATAGCTATTCCTAGCAGTGTGCAGGAAGCCTTAGCTGATCCAAGGTGGAAAGCAGCCATGAATGAAGAGATGAAATCATTGCAAAAGAATGAAACATGGGAACTCGTAGAATGTCCACCAGGAAAGAAGCCAGTTGGGTGTCGTTGGATCTATACTGTGAAGTACAAGGCAGATGGTAGTATTGAACGATTTAAAGCAAGACTGGTAGCAAAAGGGTACACTCAAACTTATGGAATTGACTACACAGAGACATTTGCACCTATAGCTAAGATCAACACAGTTCGAGTATTATTGTCTTTAGTTGCAAACCTAGATTGGCCATTACAACAATTCGATGTGAAAAATGCCTTTCTGCATGGCGAGTTATCTGAAGAAGTATACATGGATCTTCCACCAGGATGCATGGTGCCAGAAAAGCAATGTCAGAAGGTGTGCAAATTGAAGAAGTCATTAAATGGGTTGAAGCAATCCCCGAGAGCATGGTTTGGAAGGTTCACAAAGTCAATGAGAGCTTTTGGCTATCGTCAAAGTAATTCAGATCACACTTTGTTCCTGAAAAAGCAACATGGTTAGATTACGGCACTCATCGTATATGTGGATGACATGGTAGTTACAGGAAATGATCCTGAAGAAAGAAAAGCTCTGCAAAATTATCTATCTAGAGAATTCGAAATGAAAGATCTAGGTTCTCTGAAATACTTTCTTAAGATTGAAGTTTCTCGATCAAGTGAAGGAATTTTTCTGTCTCAAAGAAAGTATGCCTTAGATCTTTTACAGGAGACTGGAATGTCGGGATGTCAACCTGTTAATACACCAATAGAAAAAGGTCTGAAATTATGTGTTGAGCCTAATCAAGTATCAACCGATAAGGGAAGATACCAGAGACTTGTGGGGAGATTAATGTACTTAGCTCATACAAGACCAGATCTTGCGTATGCATTGAGTGTAGTGAGTCAATACATGCATAATCCTGGAGAGCAACATATGAATGCAGTCATGCGTATTTTGAGGTATTTGAAGAATGCTCCTGGGAAGAGAATTTTGTTTGCTAAAAATGTTGATCATTAGAGTATGGAAGTATATACTGATGCTGATTGGGCTAGTGTAGTGGATGATAGGCGATCTACATCTGGTTACTTTACCTTTGTAGGTGGTAATCTTGTGACATGGAAAGTAAGAAGCAGAATGTCGTCGCTCGTTCAAGTGCAGAAGCGGAATTTAGAGGTATGGCTCTAGGACTTTGTGAGGCCCTATGGCTAAGACTCCTCTTACAGGATTTAGGTTACCTATCTAGGCAACCAATCCGATTGTTTTGTGACAATAAAGCCGCATGTGACATTGCTCATAATCCAGTACAACATGATCGTACAAAGCATGTCGAGGTGGATAGATTCTTCATTAAGGAAAAGTTGGATGATAAGATTGTGGAATTGCCTAAGATTCGATCAGAAGATCAATTGGCCGATATCCTTACCAAAGCTGTCTCAAGTCAAGTGTTCTCAAAATTTTTAGACAAGTTGAGCATGTGTAACATCTATGCACCAACTTGAGGGGGAGTGTTGAGATATTAGGAATGTTTCCTTATATCATTCTTTCCTTATATCATTTAGTGTTGAGATATTAGGAATGTTTAGATATTAGGAAAGTTGAGATATTATGAATATTGAGATATTAGGAAAGTTGAGATATTAGGATATTAGTTATTATTTCCTTATATCATTCTTTCCTTGTATCGTTTTTTCCCATTCTTAGAATGGTGATTACCCTCTATATATACTCTGTACACGAACGAATGAAAATATGAATGAAAAAATATCATTTATCAATTTCAACAGATTTGACATGAGAACATCCCTATCTATGGGTATTTCTTTATGCCTTTCAATTCTCTTTTCATGTGTGAATGCTAATTTGGCCCTCCATGCCTCTTACGAGATTAAATTCATACTCGTTTAAGGGTTGAGAAGGGGTGAATGCCCTTTAGTTAATCCCAAGGAGGAAAATGTCGGGATATATCGACGATATATCATCGATATATCGTGTATCGGGAGGGGTCGACACGATATTTCGTGAAGAAAAATCGGAGGGGAGATATTTCCGTAAATATCACCAAAATATCGGCGATATATCGGAGATAAATCGTCGATTTTTTGGTGATATTTCCCCTCCTTCATGCAACGTGATCTAACGGCCCACATCACGCACGTGTTGATCTGGCGACTTAGATGTGATTCCAATGATAATATAGCGATCCAACGGCCAGATTGCTCCTAGTTTTTTATCCAAAGGCCAAAATTGATTTTCAATGGTAAATTAATGTTCCAACGGCTATTTTGGCCCAAATTTCATCTATTTCATCCATTTTTGCTTTCATTCTTCATTTGCTCTCTCATTACTCCAATTTTTATTAAGGTTGCTCAATTATTTAATCATTTTAAGGTATATTTGTTTTAAATTGTAATTAATTTTGTTTGCAATTGTAATTAATTCATGTATTTTCAATTAATTAGTATGTTTGCAATATGGATGATTTAATGTTATTTTTACATTTAATTGTAATTAATTTTTATATTTTTATTGAATTAACTTAGGTTAATTTGATTATTTAATTATAAATTGATATGTTTATTTTAGATGATTATTTGTGATTTATTTTCACATTTAGAATTAAATTAAACTAGTTAACTTAGCTAAATTATTTAATTAATTTAATTAACATGATAAATTATTTAATTAATTTAATTAACATGAATTATTATATTTTGAATATGAAATATGTTAATTTAATGAAATGAAGTATTTTATGTGACTTTATAATGAGAACAATTACAAAATTAACATTTCTTATAGATCGACATGATATAATTATATCTAATATCACAAATTATATCATACGTATATCAAATTTTTTTCAATAAAACAACTTTCAAAATGTCCATTATACTTCTAATTATATTATTATGAGGTTTTCTTGCATTTCCATGAGTTTTTAACAATTTTAAGCCTACCGATATTTTTTTCCAGAATATCCGCCGATATATCTCCGATATATTCGATATATCCGTAAAATCGAAGTACCGATATATCCGTGATTACCGATATTTTCATCCTTGGTTAATCCATGACACATTCATTTGGCCTACATCACTCATTTTTATAAAACTCCACATTCATTGATCTCTAACTTTTTGCCCACTTGTTGCCCTGTTTTTTTACCCCCAAAGTGTTTCTTTTTTGCAAATTTGGACTTTTTAGCTTGTCCTAAAATATTTTTGAGTCTTATAATATGTTTTAGACTTCTTAAATTTATCAAAGAATTTTTGTTTTGTTGAAAAATCCTTCTCCAAACTTGTTAAACAAATTAGTTTTTCCAAGTGTCTAGATTCTACCATGTTTTGTACCTCCAAAATGTTTTGAAAATTAGTCTTAACTCATAGGTTTAATTTTTTTTATATTTTTTTTTCTGTATTTTAGACTTCTTAATAAGGTTTTAAATTTTGGTTTCATTTAAAAATCATTTTTCAAGCTTGTAAATTAATTCCATCTTGTTATGCTTGTTGTATTAACCTAAATATGGTGCTATGATTTGTTCTCTAAAATTTAGGATAATCAGTACATGTTTGGGCCCCATGGAATTTTTGCATGTGTTCTAGACACTTTAAATATACTTTTAAATTTTTGTTTTAATTTTATCTAGTCTCTATGCTTGTTGAATAATTTCCTTTTTACATGACTTGTTGTTCTACCTTACTTTTTAGCAATAATATGTTTGGTTAATTATGGGATGGTTGGTGCACTGACTTTCAAATTGTATTTTAGGCACTTTGAGTATATTGTAGAATTTTTTGTTTGATTTTATCTTATGTCTATCTATTTTATTTAGATTTATTTTATAAATATTTATTTTCTTTCCTATTTATGTACCATGTAAATTTCTTGTTAATTCAACCCCTTTCAACTTATTTTTAAACTTATTTAACTCTTGCTTTGTATCATATACATCTTGTACATGTTAGTCAAACCTTCCTTTATATCATATTTCCTCTTTATCTATTTTATTTGGATTTATTTTGTGGTTGTATCTCTATTGTCCTAATTTGATCCCTTTACATGTTTAGTGTAATTTTGGTCCACTTTGATGTTAGTTTAGCTATCCTTGATCATTGATTTGAGTAGCGTACATCTTATATATATGGTTCTTGCTTTGATATCAGATCTTTTATCTTACTTGTGAGCTAATCTTTTTTTCCTTGTATAGACACATTGGCCTCTTTTGGCCATTTTTTAGGAACGCTCCCTTCCTTTCTTGTTTTTTTTATTCCTTTGATTTGTATGTTATGCTATGAGTATTCATTATCTCTTGCTCTTGTTTAATATCACCATTGCTTTGTTGTTGTTTCTTGATCCACTATTTCATTAGTCAATTGCTTAAGTTACCTCCACTTGTTTAGTAGCAACTTCTTTAGAGCTTAAAGAAGTGCTACTCTGTAGTACATTCCCAATAAGCAACCTAACCCTTAGATTTAGACTCGATTTTCGTGTATTTTGCTTTTCTTTTTAATAGGAGTCACTTAGAGTTTTATTTTTTAATTTGTTTTCCTTTTTTAAAAAATAAAAATAAGTGGTGACTTCAATATTTTCAAAAATTAGTTTTTACAATAAAAAACGAGTATCTCCATTAAGTATAGATGTACATGAAAAATGCGGGACCATACTAAGACTACAAAATTTGCTTATAATTGATACATATTTAATGATTTAAAATTATGTTAATGACTTATTTGTAATAATTTGTATCTATAAGTTAAACGGATTATGTGGGTTATATTATTTATATAATAAATCAATTAATTTGTGATTTTGATGTGATTAATAATATTGAAATTAACTTAAATATATCTTACCTTACACAACATAGATAATGTGACAGTCACTACCACCCAAAATTGATAAATTAAATTTCCTTTTCTTGGTTATACTTTTATATTATGTTTAGTTTTAAAAAAATTATTAAAAAAGAAAAAAAATTACTAAAAGTAATGTACTTATGATTGATTTTATTATAAAAAATACAAATAAAAATCAAATATAATTCAAAGGAAAATATGTATTTTTAAATTATTTAATTTACTTTTTATATAAAAGAATTAAAATAAATCAAATAAATTTAAAATGATATATAAAAATAATTATTTAACTTTAAATCTATTTTTTTCTCACTTTTTATTTTCTTTCCATCTCTCTCTAATAATTTGTTGGATGGAATGATTGGCAGTGTGATGAGTATGTTGTTGTAGAGCCTCAATATTTGACCATCATCACAACCACATGCACTCATTACATTCCTACGCTATTGTAAGTTCTTAAACATCTCAAATATACTCCATTATTGGCTCCGCGTATAGTTATTAATTCGCAGCAAGCTAACGAACAATTGGCCTTGGCCTTACTTACAACATCATGATTATGATATTTTCCCCTCCATTTATGACCATTAAAATAACATCAAGATCCGTTGGCAAGTTGCTAAAACTCAAGTCACAACCTCAAACATTTTAAAACCCAAATCACATCAAAGCCTAAATTACAATAAAGCTAAAGTCACACTAAATTTAAGTTAAGGTCCGTCCACATTACATACATCGAAAATAAAATTAAGATAAGACCAAAGTCAAATTAAGACTTAAAACCAAATTTAAGATAAGACTCAAATAAATTCAAGTTATTTAGAATCAAATTCCTTTAACTCTAGGATGAATGACAACTATAATGTGTAGTACACTTTATTATAGTGGAGTTCGAAAAAGAAAAAAAGGAAAAAAGGAAAAAGGGAAAAAAGGAAAATCAAGTGATGTTGGGTTGAAAAAGGGAAAATCATGTGGTGTTGGGTGACATATCATATCAGAGTTTGAAAGAAAAAAAAAGGTAATCATGTGGCATTAGGTTACGTGGGTGATGGCATCAACCCTTCAAATACAAAGGAATAATTTTGTAATTTTGTAATGGTAGATAGCATCAATCATTCACTTGATAACTAACCTAATAGTAAGTTTAGAGTGAGACAAAAAAAAGTTAAAAAGATTTCACCACGGAAAATTCCAACTTATGTGTGAGATGATAGGACATCACCCCGACTTACCTCAAAGTCATCAATTCATGAATCTCTCTCTTTTTATCTTTTTTGGACTGTCCTACCTTGTTTTCGGACCTTCAAAAAATATCAGTCATGTTCTACATTTACTATCTCACGTTTCCTATAATTTTTATTCTAATCCAAGTTCTTTTTTCTTGATTTTTCCATACTCTTTGGTTTTACCAGTAACTTTAACGTGCTTTGCACGTTTGCTAACCATGAATAAAAGACCTGATTAAAATAAATTCGGTTTTATCATTTAAAAGAAGAAAAGAAAAAAGTGGAAAAATATTAGAGAGAAAATTGAGAGTGTAACAAATAAAAGTTTTCATATTTTTAATGTATATATGAAAAAAAAAAATGTTTTCAGAATTGAACCGATCATTGAATCGAAAAAGTTATCGATTTATGATTTTAGTCGAACCGACAGTCGAATTGGTGATGTCATAAATATATATTTTATATATTATTAAAATTAAAAATAATTATAAAAAATTAAAATATATAAAAATAAATTAAAAATCAATAATATTATTTTTTATATCTTTATATTATCAATTTAAATCATGCATAAGTATAAAAATATTAATTTATTTTCTTTTGTTAGTTTTATTAAGCATATACATAAGATTCAGGGTTCAAGTGCCTAAACTATCAAACTATCACTAGGATAAATGTAAAACGAACATGTAAAAGTTTT
Source organism: Vitis vinifera (assembly GCF_030704535.1). Taxonomy (NCBI): domain Eukaryota; kingdom Viridiplantae; phylum Streptophyta; class Magnoliopsida; order Vitales; family Vitaceae; genus Vitis; species Vitis vinifera. The sequence goes on from NC_081818.1 coordinate 17,513,209, forward strand.
AAATAGTATAATTCCAGACAAAATCACTGTTCAACAACAATGATTCTAGACAAAAAAAATGTTCATCGACAATGATGCACAGTAAGATGCTGGACAAAAAAACTATTCATTTACAGTAAAAATTCGGAACAAAATCACTGTTCACCATATCGATGTATTATAAAAGATTCCTGCCAAAAATCACTATTCATCACTATATATGTAACATTCCCCGTATAAAAAATAAAAAGTAAAAATGAAAATTCGCAATAATAAAAACTATAACTGCAACACGCAACTTTCCTTTTCAATCCTTACATAACCCGATTATTGTTTAAAACTTAATGGGAGAATTGTATTTTGGGTTCAATTAGATCAAAAAATTAACATTTGGTTCATATATCATGCATATTTAAACCTAAAATCTAAATAAAATATAAAAATTAAGTTGAAAGATATTATATTTTATTAATCCCTAAAATACCCTTAACCCTTACATAGATACAAGTGAGTGTGGATTTTAATTTTTTTATGTTTTTTTTTCCTTTTCTATTCCCTATTAATTATTACTCATTTCTAACTTTTTTTTTCCTTTTTCTTCCAATCTACTTTTCTATTTTATTTCAAATAAAAAGTAATAATATTTTTTTTGTTTTTCATTTTTAAAGTATTGATTTTTTTGCTCTTATTATAAGCAATGATAAAATTTTTGGGATTTTTCATCCAAATATTTTTTATTTTTTTGTATTTATCTTTTAATTTAATTTTCATTTTTTATTTTAAATTTATAATATCCTTTCATTTATATTTTCTACATTAACCATATTTAAAAAAATTAAAAATTGACTATCACTTCACTTTATTATATATATATATATATATATATATATATATATATATATATATATATATATATATATATATATATATATATATATCCTTTTAGCTTTTTAATTTTTAATGTTTTTATTTTAAAACTTTTAAAAAGATAAATTTATTGAAAAAAATAACTAAGATATGAAGTTCTAATATTATATTAATAATTTTTCTTATCTAAATAGACTAATGCAAAATATTTTGACTCACAACAAGAAAATTGTCAATACAATTTTTTAGTTAAACTTTAGAAATTAAATTTCAAAGAAAATATATTATATAAAATTTTATCTAAAAATTATTGAAAGTGGTATTTAATTTTTTTTTATTGACTTTTAAACTTATCTAATTTTTTACTTGAAAGGTAATAGAATATGTTTACAAAAAAAAAAAAAAAAATAGTTTTTCATTTTTTAAATAAATGAGTATAAATATATTAAAAGAATTAAAGATAATCTTAGTAAAAAATTTGATAAATATGATTATAATTTTAAATATGATTCTTTATTTCAAACTTATATTATTTCTCATATATATTAAATAATTTTTAAACACCTCATAAAATATTAGTATTATTTGTTTGTTCTAACTTGTAAATTAGGTATCATCAAATATTATATTTTTTTTTTCAAATTTATAGAATATATAATAAATACTTTTTAAATACTTCATACAATATTATTAATTTTTTTTTCTAACTTGCAAATTAGACACATGGTGTTTATTATTTCGAAAATAATGTAAACACTCACACACACACACATATTTTTTCAAAGTAATAAGATAAAAATTATGAAATCTTCAAAACTATAATTACAACAAATATTTTTAATTTTAAAACTAATTTCATAATTTAAATTAATGATTTAAAAAAATAAAAATGTTATAAAAATAATTTTTGTTTATTTTTAATTCCATTTAAATATGATTTTTTTAATCTCTATTGATAACAATGAAATTATGTTTATAAAGGCAAAATAGTAAAAATATATATTTCATTTAGTTTACTTGTAATGAACAATTCAAACATGATTGATTTAATTTTATTTCATGTGTTAATTTTTGTAGAGAATGTCTTAATAACATAGTTTGATAAAAAAAAAAAAAAAAAAAAAAAACTATCAATAATCGTCTTAATGTCAAATTCAAGTTGTTTAAAAATTGTACAAAACCTATTAGAAGTCTTGTACACCCTTGTACACTTAGCACATTTCCCTTGTACAATTAGTGTAATATCCTTGTATAATGACACAAATTTCATATTTATCATAAGTTATATGTTCATGTAAACGTATTAATCATATTTTCAATGGTTTTGTTAAGAAAATAGTGGATGACTTAGGATCAATTTTTTTTCCCCCAAATATCATTATTGGGGAAATTATTAGAATTTCCATGTGAGAGTTAAATAAAATGAATGACATAGGCGTACAACCCTTGGGTGACAAGGAAAATAAAAAAGTGGTTTAGAATTGATTAAAATAATTTACAAAGGGTAATCTTGTATACCTTTATACCATTAGTACATTTCCCTTGTACAGTTAGTGTAATACCCTTGTACAATGACACAAATTTCATATCCCTCCTAAGTTATGTGTCCATGTCCATGTATGAGTGTTTAACCATATTTCCAATTATTTAGTTGAGAAGATGGTGGATGACTTAATGTCAAATTTTTTTTCCCCAAATATAATTATTGGAGAAAGTATTGGAATTTCTATGTGGGAATTAAATAAAGTGCATGACATATATGCATAATTCGTGAGTAATAAGAAAAATAAAGGAATGACTCATAATCTTTTATAATATTTCACAAATGGTAGCCTTGTATGCCTTTGTATATTTAATACATTTTTCTTGTACAGTTAATGTAATACAATTGTACAGTGGCGCAATAAATGAATAAATAATTTTTTCTCATATAAATAAAAGTATTAAATAAGGTTTTCAATTTTCATTTTTAAAAATAGATTTCATTTTTTAATTAAACATATTTTCAAAAAGAGACAATATAGAAAATAATTTTTTTAAAAAAATAAAATAAAAAATAAAAACTAGAAAAATATTTTAAAACCAAACTCAAATATAATCTATATAATTTTTAGTTACTTGTTTTCATCTAAAATAAGTAAATATACCTTTCAACCTTTTTATATAAGAAAAATTCGATCTCTACTATATATTAATATAATTCACTTCTAAAATTAGGTCATATGAAAACATTTTAATTGAGTACTTAAAATAAAAACTCTTCATCCATCCTCTTTATTTCTTTTTCTTTTTCTTATTTTAATAAATTTTCAATTAATTAAAATCATTAAAAAAAATCCTTAATAAACAAATTTATAACATTTCATATAACTTATTACTAAAAGTCATGTTCAAAAAGTTATTAAAATAAGGAAGGAAGAAGATTAAAAAAAAAAATTTAAATACTTTTTAGTATAAAAAAATTAAAATAGTGAATATATTTATTTTAAATGGTATTTTAATCATTAAATTATTTACTTCTAAAATGTAAAAGATAAAAATAACTGTAAAAGATAATTTTTATTTATTTAAATTAATATTTTTTTAGAAACTATTTTCCAAAATAGTCTTTGAATCATTAATATAATTTTTTTTATTTATAATTTAAAAATAAAAAATAATGTTAATTGTTCAATTATTTATAAAAGAGTTTAAAAAATAATGAAAAATCAAAAAATGGTTAAATAAGAAAGAATAGTGGCAAGTAGTAAAATAAAGACAAAAATGAGTCAAGTGAGTATTTTTGTCAATTACTATCCCATATCCTTATCATCAATTATGGGTGGTTGGAGGACCTCATCTTAATTATGAACCTTATATGGGTTGAAAACACAATTGTCTCAAACTTAATCTCCTTCAACTCGTGTGGGCGAAGTACAAAAATGTTGCGTCAGTGGCTCCATCCTTGTAGTAAGCAAAGACCAGGCAGCCATCATCATGCAGGCTCTCTCCCACAAAAAATTGAAGGTCATTGAACCTTAAGGTTGTTTTGGAAACATTTATAAGAATAATGAAAGGTTGGTCTTGTGACTTTGAAAAAAACATTTTCAAATTGAAAAATGATGACATTGTTGAAGAGACAAGAGATGAAATTGATAAAGATGAAGTTATTCTTGATGTTGATGTTGATGTTAATGTTTCTCTTGATGTTGATGTTTCTCCTATCTTCTTTCCCAAAGTAGAAGAAAATAAAAGTTGAGAAATTTTTGTTGTTTATTGATTAAAATATTGGAGAGTATGATTGGTGTAATGTAATTGTTGTTGGACTTGTTTAACATCTTTGTAAATTATGGGATAAATTCTAATGATTTTTTGAATAAGGACCACCCAATCAATCACAAAGGGACTTACTCTCTCTTTGCCCTTCAACACCACCTTCACTCACAAAAAATTCAATTTGAACTAACTTCGAACTTAATTAATGATTACAAACTATTCCAAATCATAATATTACTTACATCTTTAAACGAAATTTGACTCTGATACCATTTCAACCCAAAACATAAAATAATTCATAAATCAAAATAAAATTCTATAAATAAATATATAAAACAGAAATAAAAGACATAAATAAAGACACAAGCCAAGTTTTGCATCTAAAGTTTTAACTGATTTCATATTTAAACCTTCTTTTCAAAGTTCAAAAATTTCTTCTTTCATTTCAAATAAACATATGTATGACTTAAAAATCGAATAGCACCCGAACATCTAAAACCTTCATAATTTTTTTTATTAAAAACAAACAAGTATTAAATTTTTAGTTAATAAAAAAATTATTAAATAGCATAGAGTATTTTATGATGCATGCAAGACATTAGGAGTGAAAGGTATATATTAGAATCCGTATGACATATTAAGAATCTTTAGTGAATAAATTATTAAATTATTTTTTCTATAAAAAAGAGTAATATATATTAAAAATACATATATGGAAAGGCAAAGTTTTGAGAAATATAGAAATATAAAAATAATTAAATAAATAAACTGTTTAAATTCATTGTAAAAAAGAATAATATATATAAAAAAAATGAAAAGAAGATTAAGAGGAGTATGGAAATAGAAAATTTAAAATTTAAAGGAATATTGGAATATGGAATAAAAATAAAAATATTGAAATAGGAGGTTGAGAGAAATATGGAACCAGAAGGTCAAACATATTAAGAATTTTTAACAAATGAAAAGTATTTTATAATGCATGGATATATATGGAACTTTCAATATGTGAAAAGAAGTGTTTAGGGATGAAAAATTCTTCAAATACTTCTAAATTTTCAAATTTATAAGTACTATAGATTTTTTTTTAAAAAAAATAGAAAATATAAATAATTTTTAATTATATTTTAATTTTTGAAAATATAAACATATTCAATGATTCTAATTTTATTTTTTGTTTGCAAAAATAAAAAGTATATTTAATAATTATATAACAAAAATAATAAAAAAATTGACATCTTTTCATATTTTTAGAATTTTTTTAGTAAATTACAACAATATTTTAATATATACTTATGGTACCTTAATATTCTTAATGTGGAAAAATTATGAATGCAATACTTTCTTGTTTTTAATGATTTTAAAAGGAAAATCTTCTCTATTATACCTTCATTTTTTTTATTTTTTGAATATTTCTATCAAATTTTGAACTTAAAAAAATAAAACAATCCATTAAACATGTTTTTTATAATTATTTTTATACTTTTAATTAAAAAAAATGCAACCAAACATACCGTAAATTAAAGGTGGTTACTTCAATGGGAATCTGGAAGCTGCACCCAATAGATGGAAGGAAGCATAGGGGCCTTGATGGGGGATCACTTGAACACACGGTTCAAAATCTCGGTCGAGACCGGTACGACTCGGCCGAGTCGTATCCGCCTCGACCATGGCCGGTACCGGACCGATACCCGAGTTGGAGTAGAAATTGTGGAGAAGATCAGAATCATCAGATGAGAGGATCAAAACCCACGAAAATGAAAAATACAGAGTTAGAACCCTGCATCTTGGAGTCGCCGGCGAGGTTGAAGAAGCACGCCTGCTTATTCGGATTGCCCATTGCCCAAGTTCCCGCCGGAGATGGAACTGAGCGACATGAGGAGCAGAGTCGTCGGACTTCGGCACCGCTGTTATCATCGACGGTCCTGATGGGTTTGCAGTCGGGACAAACTGTGTTATGGAACTTCTGCAAGGATTTGCCTCCAGTGATCATGTAGGCTGACATCCCACTTCTACAATCACCTGTTGAGGCACCACAATCCAGAGGGGCAGAGGCCAAGCTTTTCACCGAAGGCATGCTGTCCTAACTCACTCTCAAATCGCTTTCCAAAACCATTTCACGCCGGAGGGTTATGGGTATTTGGAGGATTTAGGTTTTAAATAATTTGTATTTATTTTTTAATTAGATTATGAGTATTTGATGGGATATGGATTTTAAATAATTTGATAAAAATTATAATGATAAAAAATAAATAATAAATATTAGACTTATATCAAATAAATATTTATATAAAAATTAAAATTAATGAATACATTTTATAAGAAAAATTATATTTATTTTTTTAAAGATGAATTATGGTTTTATTTTTTTAATAATTGAAAACATTTTTAAAAAAATTCAAAATATTTAATTTAAATAATTTTTTACTAAAAAATTTACTTTTTATTATTTTCATCTTCAATAAGAAATATTTATCATCAAGTAATTAAATTAAAATATTTTTAAAGATTTTTAATATTATTATAAATCATCCCAAAAATATGCTTTTATTATAATTTGAATAATTTTAATATAATAGAAGTTTATTTTATTAATTTTTTTACTCTACTTATTTGTATTTTATTTTTTTTAATAATTTTCATAATTTTTTAAAATTATTTTGAGCTCTTAAATTAAAATTTTTTGCGTATCACCCGATACCGATCCGAGATACCGAGACCGATGTGCCTCAGGACCTCCCGAGTCAATGACCGATACCGCGACTTTGAACCCTGCTTGAACACCAAGAAAATAGATTATTTTTTAGTTTTCTTGTTAATTTGCACTCTCTTTTTTTCATTGTCTTAATGCAATCATACATGTAATAACGTGGCTTGTATTCTAAGAAGTCACATTTGTCAAAACTAGAGCAAGAAAAAGATAGTTGTCGTGTATTTTTTTTAATCAATTCATATAATAATAAAATGTGACAATGATTTATGTAACCTGACTCACAAAAATGGTTGGTATGGTTCAATCTTTTGGCACGTCATTCACGTACGTGGTCCCTAATGTTTTTCCTCTGTTTTCGGTTATAAACGTGATTCCTTGCGAACGTGATTTCAAATGAGAAAGAATCTGAGTAAGGTACAAACCCACCTGGCTGCATAGAGTTGGAAGCTACTTTTGTTTTACATGGACCTTTTCATTAGTCTGAATGGGTAGGGCCACTTCACCTAAATTATTCAGATATTTAGAATGTTGTGTTTGAATCTTAGAAAATATCAAGGAAAAAGGAAGTGAACTATTATAAATGAATTTAAAATATATATATATATTTTTTCATTTTCACATACCTTAGGGTTAAATGTTGGAGTTGTCTTCGGATGTCCAAGTGGGCTCACCATCTAACCCAATAAATAAGAAAATTGGAGTGTAGTTTCTGGAAGTGTTGAAATTACCCAAAAACTATCATTATTAAAAAATAAAAAAGATATATTTTTTTTTCTAAATTAAATGTCTTCTATCTTAGTTTTTTTTTAGTTTTCTTTGTGAAAACAAAAATCGAGACTCTTATGTTGTTGAAAAGAATGATTCTCGTATTTATAATTTCATTTATGATTTGAGATGAGAAAATTGGTTAGTGAAATAACCAATTGAGATTTCTTAAACATTTTAGAAAATAATCCAAAAGTCTTATTTTACATCACCAACAATCTTCCCTACTTTTTTTTTTCCTTTTCCAACTCATTGTCAAAAAAAATTTCGCCTAATGAACCTATATTATGTTACTCATCATCAATAGTACTTTGATTATAGGTAGATATCAGTGTAGTTTTCCCCTCTTTATTTCCATTTCCTTTTTCACCCTCCTTATTTTTTGTTTTTTGTTTTATTTTTTTGTTTTTTCATATTTTACATGTTTAATACATTTAGCCATATGTTTCAAGATTCTTTTTTCGAAATATTTCCAAAAGATGCCTTTCTAAAGCTATGATCTTACACAAATGGGTATGCAATGAAGTGAAGCAACTCAAATTGAATGGGTGCAAGGTCGTAAGGATGTAAGCTTAAATTAATGGGTGCCTTGAAATCTATAAATCAGACAAAAGGGTTGTTATTTTATTTATTCATTCAACTTCAATTCTTTGCATCCTTTTGCATATTTCAATATTATTCCATTTTCTTTTTACACCAAAAATTCCTATGTACTATGATTTTGTAGAAACAATATATAGATTATGGACAAACTTACTATATTTTGAAGGTATTAGGGATTTTTCTTTCAGTACACAATACAGATAGACAACCATAACTTCATTGTATCCTAGAGACATATGTGATATACTATTGTGCATAATAAAATTGGTGGGGATAAATAACATCCTAAGGAAATCGACATTATATCATGCCTTGAAGCACTCTAGTTTCCAATTTTATTATTTATATTATATGCATCATACCTTCACTATGTACTACTTCAACTTCAATATTACGATACTCACAATTTTTCTCTAACAATATGAAGACATTATTATGGTAAAATGGCATCGTTGTCACCTCTTTGTGAGTTTTCTGTTGATTGTTTTACGGAAAATTTTATATTGTTTGCTTCAAGGGTTAATAGGAAAGGCTACATTTTTTGCTAGCAAGAAGAAATTTTTGCAGAAACTTGTGTGTGGCATAAATAAGAGCAAGATGACTACAAAAGTGATATAGAATTCTCTAGAAGATGCATATCTAATGAAGGATGCCATAAGTAAAAAAGTCTTGGCTTTTAAGTTTTATAATTACAAAATGGTTGATGCAAGTCATGTGGTAGCATAAGTTCATGAGATCATGCATATTATTAATCAATTTTGTAAACACAATACACATATGGATGATTCAATTATTGTATCTTCTATTATTGTTAAACTTCCTACCTCCTAGAAAGATTACAAAAAAAGTCTCATACGCAAAAAGAGAACATTACTCTTGAAGAGTTGGGTCAATACCTTTTGAAAGTATGAATCCTGCATCATGGAACTAGCTATTAGAGGGAGGGTGAATAGGTAGTCCTTTTATGGCCCAAAAGTTATATTTCTAATATTTTTATTGATCCTTTGATCAATACATGTGTTTAATAATTAAAACAAAGAACAATTCCACAATTAACATATGATATGTATGGAAAGCCTATTGGGATTTTGTTTCTCCTAGACCTTCGGTAACAAACTGAAAATGTGATTTGGAATGAGGTCCACATTCATTCCATCAATTTAGGAATGGGGATTAACATTTGGAACCACATTCGCATCACTGCTCCATGTTTTGTGCATGCTCAAAGCAGACTTTGTGATGGAAAGAGTCTTTAAAAAGGGCAGGGCACTAATGGGTTGGGTTCCCTAAGCCTTCAATATCTTTCAATCTCAAAATACACCATCTAAGAAAAAGGTTGAGAAAGGTTTAGAAGCACCTAAAACCAAAAAAATAAATAAAGACACTGTTTTTAACCTATGAGTGTGTGAGAATGACAATGACGGGAGGTACATTTTCAATCTATTTTCAAATTCTGCTTATGATCTAATTGCTATTTAAGGATTGTTATGATCATGTTTAGTTAATTTATGTCTTATAGTTGGTATCAAAGCCTTGTATGCCTCAGCCTTGTTCATTTTTGCAATCTATGTTTTTTAATAAAAAAAAATACAGTGAGTTTTAGTATTTTGGAGTTTATGGTTTTTTGAAGTTTTTGATGAAAAATATGATTTGAAATCATTAGGAAATAAGATTTCTAACATTTGACTACATGGGGCATGTCGTTTTGACTATAAAGAAGGAATAAATAAGTAAAAAGAAATAAGAAAAGGGGCAATAGCTTAGTTGGTCTCAGCCTTACCTTCTTCTAGTCGTTGCCCAAGTTTGACTCCTTCAGTAGCAATCTTAATTTTTTTTTTTTTATGGAAATTCATAAAATTTAGTGTTTTAAGATCTTTTAATTTATAGGTTTCTTTATGGATATTTTATGTTCTAAATTATTTATTTTTGTTATTTGTATGTATATTTTCTATGGTTTATAATGCATACAACATTCAGTTAAATAATTTTGCATGCTAAATTAATTCTTAAAGGCTCTTTATGGATTTAATTTTAGATATTTATGTTCTAATAATATTTATTTCATAATTTTGTGTGTACGATTTATTGTTTTATTATACATGCAATATTGAGTTGAATAATATTAGTACATTGATATTGAGTTTTGTGTACATATTGCTTATGGTTTCATGCAATTTATATGAGCTTTTCTTGTGGATTAATTAAATGTCAAGTGATCCATATAATTTTAATTAATTAGGGAGTAGCCACAATATCTTTAATTATGCAAAATTATATATTAAGTGTTTTAGGATCACATATAGAAAAATGACATTACGGGTAATTAATCATATATGATTTAATAAAATTTTATCCCACAATAATTTTTATTATGTTTGTATGATTAGTTAGGATAGAATATCAAATTATATTTCTTAATTACCCACGAGAATTAGGAAAGGGAACATAATTTGATAGTTTTATCATAAGGTTTTACATAAATCTAATTGAATTAGAACTTTAGCTCACAAGCAAGTTTTATGTCACTAGATTCATAATTTTGGAACAAGATTTACATTGGTAAAACATGATATATGGTTATTAGTGTCAATTTTGAATTATTAGCATGTATGTTTATTTTTTGTGTAGTCATGCAACTTGAGAATTTCTCTTATATAATGTGATATTCCCGAATTGAAATGTGATAACTATAAGGTTTGGAAGGAGATAATTCTCCTTTATTTGGGGTGCATGGACATTGATTATGCTATCAGGAAAGACAAACCAACCATTACTGACACCAATACTACAGCTAAAAAGGCTCTTTATGAACAATGGGAGCGATCAAATCGCCTTAGTGTGATGTTCATAAATACCAAAATCTCTATTGGTATTCGTGGTTTTGTTGATCAACACGACAATGTCAAGGCATTGCTGATGGATATTGATGAGCAATTTGTGACTTTAGATAAGGCACTTGCTAGCACCCTGATAATGAAGTTTTCATCCTTAAGGCTCACCGATGTGAGTGGTGTGCGAGAGCACATAATACATATGAGGGACATTACGACACAATTGAAGGCACTTGAGGTTGAAATGTCTAACTCCTTCCTTGTGCACTATATTTTGAACACTCTTCCACAACAATATGGACCCTTCAAAATATTCTACAACACACACAAGGATAATTGGTCAATTAATGAGCTTCTGACCATGTGTGTTCAAAAAGAGGAAAGACGGAAAATGGAATTAGGTGAGAGTGCATTAATGACAACGAAATGAAAGGATCAAAATCAAGCCAAAAGAAATGGAGAGGTAAAATACTACCCCAAGGTGGAATCAAGAAGGCAAATAAGTGCTTCTTTTGCAATAAGAAGGGGCATATGAAGAAGGGTTGCACCAAATTCTAGAAATAGCTTGAGAAGATAGGTAAACCAATCTCATTTGTTTGTTATGAATCTAATATGGTTGATGTTATTTATAACACATGGTGGATTGATTCTAGTTCTACAATCCATGTTTCGAATACCTTGCAAGGTATGTGAAACTTCAGGAAGCCAATGCCAAGTGAGCAATGCATTTATTCAAGAAATAAGATGCATTCACATGTGGAGGCTATTGGAACATGCAGTTTAGTTTTAAGTAGTGGTTTTCTTTTGAATTTAGAAAAGACATTTTATATTCCAAGTGTCTCTAGGAGTTTGATTTCAGTTTTAAGAGTTGTACCTTTGGGTTATTCCTTTAGTTTTTATGAGACATCTTTAAGTTTGTTTTACAAATCTAATCTTGTTGGAAATGGTACATTGTTTGATGGTATTTTCTTTATCAATTTGCAAAATGATACCACTAATAACACTATGCATGTTCACACTCGCACAAAATGATGTGTTATGAATGAAGATTCCTTTATATTGTGGCACCGGAGATTGGGACATATCTCCATACAGAGAATTAAGAGATTAGTAAATGATGGAATACTCAGTACTTTAGATTTTATTGATTTTGACACTTGTGTGGACTGCATTAAGGGAAAATAGACCAACAAGTCTAAGAAGGGTGCCAAAAGGAGTGTATTAGGCATTTGAGAGTATTTGATAGTTCAGTTGTTTGGAATGATCTTGATTATATACCAATGGCCAGTCTACCGGCCAAGTTTAAGATGCCTGACATTGAGAGGTACACGGGCATTAGTTATCCCTGTATTCATCTTTGACTCTACAGTGTTGTGATGAGGGCCCATGAATTAGACAAGTCGCAGATGATCACTATGTTCCCTTTATCTCTGAGTGGCACAACCTAGTGTTGGTTCGCATCTTTAGAGTCCTTGTGACGCAGGAGATGGAATAACCTAGCTTAGGAGGTTTTGAAATAGTTTTCATTTAACATTGTTATAGAAATGTCGAGGAGAGAGTTGGAGGCTTTGAGATAGAGATCAGATGAGTCTGTTTCTTCCTTCATTTCCTGTTAGCAGGGGAAAATAGTAGAGATTGTTGATAGACCATTAGAGAGAGATTAGATACATATGGTTTTGAGTTTATAGCCCAAGATTACTAGATATGTGGTCGGAGTACCTTTTATAGACTTTGGATCTCTAGTTTCAGTGTTGTATGACGTGGAGGATGGCATTTCGAGAGGGTTATGGTCTGATTCTTCCCTTATTGATGCTAAGGGGAAGAAACCAGTTGGGAGATAGAGGTTAGATGTGGGCACTATTACTTCTACTAGTCGGAGGCCTCCTAGGCATCATTAGCCAGTTCCATAGCTTACTGGCACTTACATTTCTTATTCACCTCATTAGTATAGGCCACGAGCACCTTCTCAGTCGTATGATCAAACTTACCCATCCCCCACACTAGTACAGCTGCGTTATGCGATACCAGGCACAAAGAGGCCTCTAGTAAAGAAAATAAAAGTTGTAAAAATTTGTTTTCTTACTAAACTGAAACTTGGTTCCGTGATTAAATTAGGTAAACCTCATTTTCCTTCTAAAAATCACTTTTCCAAAAATAGAATTGATTCTTTTTTATAATTGTGGAATCTTTTTTTTTTTTTTAATAAAGTGTAAACCAAAATCATTTCTTTGTGAATAGGAGATCATATTGAAACTTGTCTCTTTAATAAATTCAAATTCAATCAAAATTCTTTTAATAAAATCAATAAAAGTCTTTTTTTTTAATTAATTTTGGATGTGAATAAAAATTGAATCTTTTGTAAATAAATTGAAACATTGTGAGTAAATAAGTTTGAAATCTTTAATTCGGAATTGTTTCCTTTGTAAATAAAATTCTTTTGAACTTCCTTTGAAATGTTCTAACTTTAACAAATAATTAAATTCTATTTTGTGTATTTCACATTCATTAATTATGTACATTCTTGTATATTCTTTTTTTCACCTCATGACTTATATGTATATTGTTGTCCTATTATTGTTATTCTCAATTAATTAATCAATTGTCATTATTCCTTCCATTCGCTTAGTAGAGACTGTAAGTATACAAGTTTAAAGGGATGCTATGGATTAATTATCATACCTTCCCTATAGATAACCTGATCCCCGGACTTAGACTCGGGTTTTTCAAAGATAGGTTTTTTCATAACTTAAAGAGTCATTTTTCTTAGGATTTTAGTTTCTTATTTTATTTCCCCTTTAAATAAAAATTTAAAAAAAAAAAAAAAACAAGTGGCAACTCTAGCTTTTACAAAAATACAGTTTTTTCATTAAAAGAAAGCGAATCTTGTCAATCAAGTGAGGGACGCATGTGAAAATTGCAGTTCCACATAAACATAATGACCTTTGTTATCCTTGGTATCCATGATTTATTGATCAATTGTCATGTTTGCTTCAACCTAAAGAAGGGTATTACCTTTATAGTACCTTCCTAATAGGTAATCTAACTTTCAAACTTAGATTCAGGTTTTTAAAGACACGTTTTTCCAAAAATAAGGAGTTAATTTTTTAGGGTTTTATTTCTTATTTTATTTTCATTTTTAAAACTAAATAAAAATAAGTGGCAACTCCAATTTTTTTAAAATCAATTTTTCACTAAGAACGCCAGTCTCACTGTCAAGTGCGGACACACATGAAAAAAGCAAGTCTACATATGCATATTGGATGTGGATATTGGAGGCCAACACTTGAATATTGTTGGATATTTTGTTCTTTTTATGGAGTTTCTTCTTCTTTTATTCAAATTGTTTTCATATAGATTGTTTAAGAAATTGCTTGATCTCTTAAATAATTGGTTGTACAGTAGGTTTCGATGCTTTAATTTATTTGGTTTTATTATTTTTTTTAGGTTATTTTACTCTTCTTTAAGCTCATTGATCATATGAAATGAGGTTTTGTTTAGATTTGAAATCCTTAGATATGTGTGTGTGTGTGTGTGTGTAAAATCAAATTTGAGAGCTATGAAGTGTTTGTTTATTTATCAAAGAGATTTTCTATAGAAATGACACTTTGAAGCCCTTTTTTTTTTTTTTTTTTTTTTTTGCTCTTTTAGGTTTTCTTTGCAAAATTTATTTTAAAACCCATTTTCAAACTCTCTTTAGCTAAGTTTCAAACATCTTTTAATGGTTAATTTTGTGTCCCAAGGTCAAGCCTCCTTCTATAGGCTTTGATCTTACCTTTATACTTGATAAAATTGATAGTTGCTCTTATGGTTTTTATGATTTTTGAAAAGCTTGATTTTTAATAGACCATTCTTGACCCTTTTAGTCTCTTTTCATGGTCAATTAGGGTTAAATTATGATTATTTGATAGTTATTAATGGTTATCATGTTCTTTAGTACATAAGGCATGATTTGACATGAGAACATCCCTATCTATGGGTATTTCTTTATGCATTTCAGTTCTCTTTTCATGTGTGAATGTTAATTTGGCCCTTCATGCCTCTTATGAGATTAAATTCATACTCGTTTGAGAGTTGAGAAAGGGTGAATTCCCTTTAGTTAATCCATGGCACATTCATTTGGCCTACATCACTCATTTTTCTAAAACTTATGATTTTCATTTTTTTTAATCTTGCAAATCTAAATTTAATTGGATTATCTCTGACCTTCATGAGCTTCTTTCCATGATCATTAGAGGTTTGGGATGTGGAATAGTCCATGGAAATCAATTTGGGCTCATGGTCAAGCCCACATTCATTGATCTCTAACTTTTTGCCCACTTGTTGCCCTGCTGTTTTTACCCCCAAAGTGTTTTTTTTGCAAATCTAAACTTTTTAACTTGTCCTAAAATATTTTTGAGCCTTATAATATGTTTTAGACTTCTTAAATTTATCAAAGAATTTTTGTTTTGTTGAAAAATCCTTCTCCAAACTTGTTAAACAAATTGGTTTTTCCAAGTGTCTAGATTCTACCATGTTTTGTACCTCCAAAATGTTTTGAAAATTAGTCTTAACTCATAGGTTTAATTTTTTTTCTATATTTTAGACTTCTTAATAAGGTTTTAAATTTTAGTTTCATTTTAAAATCATTTTTCAAGCTTGTAAATTAATTCTATCTTGTTATTCTTGTGGTATTAACCTAAATATGGCGTTATGATTTGTTCTCTAAAATTTAGGATAATTAGTAGATGTTTGGGCCCCATGAATTTTTTTTCATGTGTTCTAGACACTTTAAATATACTTTTTAATTTTTGTTTTAATTTTATCTAACCTCTATGCTTGTTGAATAATTTCAATATTTTTACATGACTTGTTGTTCTACCTTACTTTTTAGCAATAATATGTTTGGTTAAATCTGGGATAGTTGGTGCATAGGCTTTCAAATTGTATTTTAGCCACTTTGAGCATATTGTAGAATTTTTTTGTCTGATTTTATCTTATGTCTATCTATTTTATTTAGATTTATTTTATAAATATTTATTTTCTTTCTTATTTCTATACCATGTAAATATCTTGTTAATTCAACCCCTTTCAACTTGTTTTTAAACTTATTTAATTCTTACTTTGTATTATATACATCTTGTATATGTTAGTCAAACCTTCCTTTATATTATATTTCCTCTTTAACTATTTTATTTGGATTTATTTTGTGGTTGTATTCTATTGTCCTAATTTGATCCCTTTACATGTTTAGTGTAATTTTGGTCCACTTTGATGTTAGTTTAGCTATCCTTGATCATTGATTTGAGTAGTGTACATCTTATTTATATATATATATATATATATATATATATATATATATATATATGATTCTTGCTTTGTTATTAGATCTCTTATCTTACTTGTGAGCTAATCTTTTTTTCCTTGTATAGGCACGTTGCCCTCTTTTGGGCATTTTTAAGGAACGCTCCCTTCCTTTCTTGTTTCTTTGATTCATTATCTCTTGCTCCTGTTTAATATCACCATTGCTTTGTTATATAATTTCATGTTGTTATTTCTTGATTCACTATTTCATTAGTCAATTGCCTAAGTTTCCTCCACTTGTTTAGTAGCAACCTCTTTAAAGCTTAAAGGAGTGTTACTCTGTAGTACATTCCCAATAAGCAACCTAACCCTTAGATCTAGACTCAATTTTCGTGCACTTTGCTTTTCCTTTTAATAGGAGTCACTTAGAATTTTATTTTTAATTTGTTTTCATTTTTTAAAAAAAATAAAAATAAGTGGTGACTTCAATATTTTCAAAAATTAGTTTTTCACAATAAAAAACGAGTATCTCCATTAAGTATAGATGCACATGAAAAATGTGGGACCATACTAAGACTACAAAATTTGCTTATAATTGATACATATTTAATGATTTAGAATTATGTTAATGACTTATTTGTAATAATTTGTATATACTCTCGGGTCATGTGGGTTATATTATTTATATAATAAATCAATTAATTTGTGATTTTGATGCGATTAATAATATTAAAATTAACTTAAATATATCTTACCTTACACAACAAGATAATGTGAGAGTCACTACCACCCAAAATCGATAAATTAAATTTCCTTTTCTTGGTTATACTATTATATTATGTTTAGTTTTAAAAAAATTATTAAAAAAGTAATGTACTTATGATTGATTTTATTATAAAAAATACAAATAAAAATCAAATATAATTCAAAGGAAAATATGTATTTTTAAATTATTTAATTTAATTTTTATATAAAAGAATTAAAATAAATTTAAAATAATATATAAAAATAATTATTTAACTTTAAATTTTTTTATTTTCATCTCTCTCTAATAATTTGTTGGATGGAATGATTGGCAGTGTGATGAGTATGTTGTTGTAGAGCCTCAATATTTGACCATCAGCACAACCACATGCACTCATTACATTCCTCCGCTATTATAAATTCTTAAACGTCTCAAATATACTCCATTATTGGCTCCGCGTACGTATAGTTATTAATTCGCAGCAAGCTAACGAACAATTGGCCTTGGCCTTACTTACAACATCATGATTATGATATTTTCCCCTTCATTTATGTCCATTAAAATAATATCAAGATCCCTTGGTAAGTTGCTAAAACTCAAGTCACATTAAACCTCAAACATTTTAAAACCCAAATCATATCAAAGCCTAAATTACAATAAAGCTCAAGTCACACTAAATTTAAGTTAAGGTTCGTCCACATTACATACATCGAAAATAAAATTAAGATAAGACTAAAGTCAAGTTAAGACTTAAAATCAAATTTAAGATAAGACTCAAATAAATTCAAGTCATTTAGAATCAAATTTCTTTAACTCTACAATGAATGACAATTATAATGTGTAGTACACTTTATCATAGTGGAGTTCAAAAAAGAAAAAAGGAAAAAGGGGAAAAGGGAAAATAATGTGATGTTGGGTTGAAAAAGGAAAAATCATGTGGTATTGGGTGACATATCATTTCAGAGTTTGAAAGAAAAAAAAGTAATCATGTGGCATTAGGTTATGTGGGTGATGGCATCAACCCTTCAAATACAAAGGAATAATTTTGTAATTTTGTAATGGTAGATAGCATCAATCATTCACTTGATAACTAACCTAATAGTAAGTTTAGAGTGAGACAAAAAAAAGTTAGAAGATTTCACCACGGAAAATTCCAACTTATGCGTGAGATGATAGGACATCACCCCAACTTACCTCAAAGTCATCAATTCAGGAATCTCTCTTTTTATCTTTTTTGGACTGTCCTATCTTGTCTTTGGACCTTCAAAAAATATCAACTATGTTCTACATTTACTATCTCATGTTTCCTACAATTTTTATTCCAATCCAAGTTCTTTTTTCTTGATTTTTGTCATACTCTTTGCTTTTACTAGTAACTTTAACGTGCACGTTTGCTAACCATGAATAAAAGACATGATTGAAATAAATTTGGTTTAATCATTTAAAAAAAGAAAAAAATAGTGGAAAATATTAGAGAGAAAATCGAGAGAGGAGTAACAAATAAAAGTTTTTATATTTTTAATGTATATATGAAAAAAAATTTAATGTTTTCATAATTGAATCGATCATTGAATCAAAAAAGTTATCAATTCATGGTTCTAATCGAACCGACGATCGAACTGGTGACATCATAAATATATATTTTATATATTATTAAAATTAAAAATAATTATAAAAAATTAAAAATATATAAAAATAAATTAAAAACCAATAATATTATTTTTTATATCTTTGATATTATCAAATTAAATCATACATAAGTATAAAAATATTAATATTTTAAATTTTATTAAATGATATATATAAAATATTTAAATATGAATATATTGACAATGAAAGAAAATTAAATTATTTTATTTAATATGATGTTTTTAAAAAAAAGAATTTATTTATTTTTGTTTGTGTGTTTCCGAGTGGTTCAAGTCCGGACAAAACACTGTTCATCCACAATGATGCACAGTAAGATGCTGGACAAAAATCACTATTCATTTACAGTAAAAATTCGGAACAAAATCACTATTCACCCATAGCGATGTATAATAAAGATTCCTGCCAAAAATCACTATTCATCACTATACATGTAACATTCCCCGTGTAAAAAGTAAAAAGTAAAAATAAAAATCCACAATAATAAGAGCAATGTCAATCGATGTTTTCATATGCTTAATGTATATATAGGTAAAAAAATCAATGTTTTTAGAATTAAGTCAATCATTGAATCAAAAAAATTATCGATTCACGATTTAATAGTCGGACAAATGATCGAACTGATTACATCATAAATATATATTTTATATATTATTAAAATTAAAAATATTTATAAAAAATTAAAAATTAATAATATTATTTTTTGTATCTTTGATATTATCAAATTAAATTATGAATAAGTATAAAAATATTAATATTTTAAATTTTATTAAATGAGATATGTATAATATTTAAATATGAATATAAATTAAATTATTTTATTTAATATGATGTTTTTTTAAAAAAGAATTTATATATTTTTTTTTGTTTGTTTTATGCAGCATGTGTGTACCTGAGTGGTTCAAGTCCTGAAGCATCAAACTATCACTAGGAAAAATGTGAAACGAAAAAGTAAAAGTTTTAAATAGTATAATTCCAGACAAAAATCACTGTTCAACAGCAATGATTCTGGACAAAAACACTGTTCATCCACAATGATGCACAGTAGATGCTGGACAAAAATCACTATTCATTTGTTCACCATTGCGATGTATAATAAAGATTCCTGCCAAAAATCACTATTCATCACTATATATGTAACATTCCCCGTAGATTTCATAATAAGAAAACCCACAAACACTAGATACCTCTTTAGTCACCGACGCATAAAAAGTAAAAATGAAAATTCGCAATAATAAAAACTATAACTGCAACACGCAACTTGTCTTTTCAATCCTTACATGACCCGGTTCTTGTTTAAAACTTAATCTCCTTCAACCCGTGGGCGAAGATCCTTGTAGTAAGCAAAGACCAGGCAGCCATCATCATGCATGCTCTCTCCCACAAAAAATTGAAGGTCACTGAACCTTAATGTGTCTACAATGTCAACCACTTTGACAGCTTGATCCTCAATGCCCTCATCATCTTCGCCACCTTCAGTAGAAGGATTGCGCCAATGTCTACATCAATGGCTCCTTGAACAACCCACTTCCCCTCAACTTGGCTCCATTGAAGAGCTTCTTGTATGGGAATGAGTTTCGCAGAAGCTCGTCCCCGGTGAGCAAATCCTGACAGACAAGCATGGTGGCGGCTGAGTCTCTCTCGGATCGCTCCAAAAATCAGTATCCAAAGCGCAGGAGAAGATGGAGCGGTGAGAGCTACTTTCTTAAGCATATTTAAACTATAATATTTCAGTTTTAACTCAGTTCATATTTAAACTTTCTTCCAATAAAAGTTTATTAATTTCAAACTTTCTTAATTTCCGTCTTTATATTTTCAATTTCTGTCTATTTTTTTATATTTATTTAAAGAATTTATTTTGATTTATAAATTGCTTTATGTTCCATATGGAAGTGGTATCAAAATTAAGTGTTACTTAAGATTTGAGTAATATATACAAGTATAAAACAATAGCAAATATTAAAGTCCATAGAAAAAGCAAGTGTGTACGAGTTCAGGAGAATGTAGGTGTGAGGGTTTTTGTAAGTATGAGCATGAGAGAGGGAGATGGATTGTACCTTTAGCAACTCCATTTCTTCTTTTGTGGAATGAAATTTACTGACATTCTTGACCTGGTCAATGTCAGCAAAGAGAACTTAGTTAGGCAGAGTTTGATATGCAAAGTATCAAAAGCATTTTTGCATTGACCAGCAAGTTGAACAATTCCAGGGTTTGCCTTATGCTGAATATTATCTTCTTTATTTGGCTAATTGCAATATCCTCAAATTCTTTACTTGGCTGGTTGTGGTATCCTCAAATTTCTAAAAGAAGCCATATTGAGCATGGGAAAGGAAAACAAAAAGTGCATTTAGAAAACCAATTAACTAATATTTCTTGAACAAATCATATATCACCGAACAAAACATTT
Source organism: Vitis vinifera (assembly GCF_030704535.1). Taxonomy (NCBI): domain Eukaryota; kingdom Viridiplantae; phylum Streptophyta; class Magnoliopsida; order Vitales; family Vitaceae; genus Vitis; species Vitis vinifera. The sequence continues at coordinate 17,534,298 of NC_081818.1, forward strand.
AATAAAAAATTTAAATATTAATCATAATAACCAAAAATAAAAAATAAAAAGAGAGAATTTTTATAATTTAAGATCTTTGAAATCATATTCATTATATATATATATATATAGAGAGAGAGAGAGAGAGAACTTAAATTTATTAGTTTATATAAATATGCACATATTCCATCACAAAATCAAATATTACTAATTCAAGAAAGAAGAATCTAATCAAAATGAATTTGATAATCAAAATAAATGTCTTCTGATTCAAAATATTCAATTGTATCTTCTACTTCTTCTTTGTTAATCATTAAACTAATCATTAATTTTCTTAGTTTGTCACTTATTTTTAAAGAATTTATTTTATTTTTTAATTGACAATATTTTGAATAAAGTCCTACTTTTCTGCACTTATAACATTTTGGTGTTTTCTTTTTAAAATTTGATTTGACAAGGTTTTTGATTTGTTATTTTTTTTATATCTTTCTTTTGAACTTTTGTTTCATTTGATGACTTAAGACTCTTTATATTATTTGGTTTATTATTTTTGTTTTTTATTTTTGAAAGGGCTACTAAAGTATCGTATCCATAATATGAACAAAAATTTCCCAATTCCTTTTTACTATCTTGTCTTTCCTTTTTCATCTAACTCTTGAGTTTGAGATCTGTACAAAGAGCTAAACCTTCATTATTGATGAATATAATTAATTCTTCATAAATTAATGATTTATAAGGAATTCTTCCATTATGTAAATATCTAATTCTTTTTCTAATCTTTTCTATAAATAATGTGGGTAATCCTAATATAAGATTTTCGTTCCAATAGTGATTTCTACAATATGATCTTGTCATGACTTTGACTAAAAATATGTCTTTATACCATTTGAAATTTTGAAGAGTTGGACATCTAAGATTATTGAATATTTTTTAAGTTCCTTCTTGAAAATAAATTGGATCTCTTATGAAATGTTTATTGTTATTACAAATATTAAAATATTGATAACATCTTCTTTAATAATTTAAACAAATGTTCCTTCTTCCTTAACTACTATTTTTCTTGCATTTAATATTTATTCTATTTTATTTTGATTAAAATAATAATACCACCATCCTTTGAGTAAGCTAGTGAATCATATAACTAAAACACCAGCAAGAGATGAAATTGATAAAGATGACATTGTTGATGTTGTTGAAGAGACAAGAGATGAAATTGATAAAGATGAAGTTATTGTTGATGTTGATGTTAATGTTTCTCTTGATGTTGATGTTTCTCCTACCTTCTTTACCAAAGTAGAAGAAAATAAAACTTGAGAAATTTTTGTTGTTTATTGACTAAGATGTTGGAGAGTATGATTGGTATAATGTAATTGTTGTTGGACTTGTTTAATATCTTTGTAAATTATGGGACTTTCCTCATTTTTAATTCTGAGAATGTTGAAGGGTGAAGTAGAGATGGAATTATTGTCAAAATTAAATTGACAATTATTTAAGGGTGATTGTGATCCTAATTTTATAGTTATGGTTGCAATTCATTTTTTTCTTGATTAATAGATAAATGATTTAATGATTGTTGTACTCCTAGTTCTACTGTTACGGTTGTAATACATTTGGAGAGTTTCTTGAATTTGAAAAACCAATGGAAAAAAGAAATTGTCATTTTAATTTGTTACATGTAATTTCCATATTGTTAATGTAAAGCATTTCTAGTATGAGGAGAAAGAGTTTTGAAATATGCTCTTTTGGCGTCATTGTAAAGTGAGAAAAAAAAAATCATGTTTGATAAAAGCAGTATAAAAAACAAAAGGATTTTCTTATAATTTCTTTTTTTGAATAACATATACTTGGAAAGTACACATATTACAATGAGTAGGAGGCATAGATGGAGATTCTTATTGTTGATAAGTAGGAATAGGAATATTTGGAATAAAATTGATACTATTTAAAATTATATTTGAAGTAGAAGGTCTTGAAGAAAGAAATTCTTAAGAAAAGAGATATCTTGGAGATTGACCAAATTCTATTTAAATAGTATCATATGTGTGTTGTATAATTTTTGAAAGATTTGTTGAAGGTTTGATGGGTTTGAGATTTGTTAAATCTTTTAATTCCCATTGACCTCCATGAATAATTTCATTCCATTTGAGATTTTCAGGAACAAAAAAGCTGGAGTATTATGAAGATTATATTGTAACAATAATGTTTTATCTTTGATGGATTGACATATAACTCTAACATTAAATTGAGTAGTGATTACTTTGTAATATATTCTATATATTATTGCTATTAATTGATCTTGTTCTACAAAATTCATATTTTTTTATCTTAATGTTTAAAGTTAAGCTTGACAAAATACTTGTTTAATTTAAATTCATTAAAAAATTTGGAAAACAATTGAAATAAATATGACTATTTGCAAGGTTTGAATCAATCATACTAAGAAAAAAAAAAGTTGTTGCCCTAGCATCTCTTAGGTAGAAAAGTACACGAATATCTAAACCTAAGTGAAATAAGGGTTTGATGGCAACTTGTACTAATCTTATGTGGACATAATTAAATTTTCTTTTGCGTTGATTAATTGTGTTGACTCAATAATTGTACTTTCTAAATTTTGATTAAGATAAATAGTTTGTTCTTCAGTTTTGATTACATAATTTTGAAGCAATTCAAATTTACTTTGTTGATAAATTGTATTAATTTTCATATGGGATATTGGCCAATTATGTAACTATTTATGATATTTTGACTAGATGTTGATGTGTATGAATATGCAAAATTATCATATGCAAACTATTAGACATAAGAGATTTAGATGAACTAGATGTTGATGTGTATGAATATGCAGAATTATCATATGCGTGTAGAACTATTAGACCTAAGAGATCTAGATGAACTAAATCTGCTAAACTTTTTTATTTTATTTTATGATATTACTCATTGACACATAATACAATCACAATCTTATCATTTATTAAATTCAAATGATTTTTTGAATAAGGACCACCCAATCGATCACAAAAGGACTTACTCTCTTTTTGCCCTTCAACAACACCTTCGCTCACAAAAAATTTAGTTTGAACTAACTTCAAACTTAATTAATGATTACAAACTATTCCAAATCATAATATTACTTACATCTATAAACAAAATTTGGCTCTGATACAATTTCAACCCAAAACATAAAATAATTCATAAATCAAAATAAAATTCTAGAAATAAATATATAAAACAGAAATAAAAGACATAAATAAAGACACAAGCCAAGTTTTGCATCTAAAGTTTTAACTGATTTCATATTTAAACCTTCATTCTTCTTTCATTTCAAATAAACATATGTATGACTTAAAAATCGAATAGCACCCGAACATCTAAAACCTTAATAATTTTTTTTATAAAAAACAAACAAGTATTAAATTTTTAGTTAATAAAAAAAATTATTAAATAGCATAGAGTATTTTATGATGCATGCAAGACATTAGAAGTGAAAGGTATATATTAGAATCCGTATGACATATTAAGAATTTTTAGCGAATAAATTATTTAATTATTTTTTCTATAAAAAAGAGTAATATATATATAAAATATATATATATATATGGAAAGGCAAAGTTTTGAGAAATATAAAAACATAAAAATAATTAAATAAATAAACTGTTTAAATTCATTGTAAAAAAGAATAATATATATAAAAAAAAATGAAAAGAAGATTGAGAGGAGTATGAAAAGAAGAATTTTTAACAAATGAAAAGTATTTTATAATGCATGGATATATATATGGAACTTTCAATATGTGAAAAGAAGTGTTTAGGGATGAAAAATTCTTCAAATACTTCAAAATTTTCAAATTTATAAGTACTATAGATTTTTTTTATAAAAAAAATAGAAAATATAAATAATTTTTAATTATATTTTAATTTTTGAAAATTTAAACATATTCAATGATTCTAATTTTATTTTTTGTTTGCAAAAATAAAAAGTATATTTAATAATTATATAACAAAAATAGTAAAAAAATTGACATCTTTTCATATTTTTAGAATTTTTTTAGTAAATTACAACAATATTTTAATATATACTTATGGTACCTTAATATTCTTAATGTGGAAAAATTATGAATGCAATACTTTCTTGTTTTTAATGATTTTAAAAGGAAAATCTTCTCTATTATACCTTCATTTTTTTTATTTTTTGAATATTTCTATCAAATTTTGAACTTAAAAAAATAAAACAATCCATTAAACACGTTTTTTATAATTATTTTTATACTTTTAATTAAAAAAAAAAATGCAACCAAACATACCGTAAATTAATGGTGGTTACTTCAATGGGAATCTGGAAGCTGCACCCAATAGATGGAAGCATAGGAGCCTTGATGGGGGATCACTTGAAGGCCAAGAAAAGAGATTATTTTTGAGTTTTCTTGTTAATTTGCACTCTCTTTTTTTCAGTGTCTTAATGCAATCATACGTGTAATAACGTGGCTTGTATTCTAAGAAGTCACATTTGTCAAAACTAGAGCAAGAAAAAGATGGTTGTGTATTTTTTTTTAAATCAATTCATATAATAATATAATGTGACAATGATTTATGTAACCTGACCCACAAAAATGGTTGGTATGGTTCAATCTTTTGGCACGTCATTCACGTACGTGGTCCCTAATGTTTTTCCTCTGTTTTCGATTTTAAACGTGATTCCTTGCGAACGTGATTTCAAATGAGAGAGAATCTGAGTAAGGTACAAACCCACCTGGCTGCATAGAGTTGGAAGCTACTTTTGTTTTGCATGGACCTTTTCATTAGTCTGAATGGGTAGGGCCACTTCACCTAAATTATTCAGATATTTAGAATGTTGTGTTTGAATCTTAGAAAATATCAAGGAAAAAGGAAGTGAACTATTATAAATGAATTTAATATATATATATATATATTTTCATTTTCACATACCTTAGGGTCAAATGTTGGAGTTGTCTTCGGGTGTCCAAGTGGGCTCACCCATCTAACCCAATAAATAAGAAAATTGGGGTGCAGTTGCTGGAAGTGTTGAAATTACCCAAAAACTATCATTATTAAAAATAAAAAAGATTTTTTTTTTTTCTAAATCAAATGTTTTCTCTTTTAGTTTTTTTGAGTTTTCTTTGTGAAAACAAAAGTCGAAACTCTTATGTTGTTGAAAAGAATGATTCTCGTATTTATAATTTCATTTATGATTTGAGGCGAGAAAATTGGTTAGTGAAATAACTAATTGAGATTTCTTAAATATTTTAGAAAATAATCCAAAAGTCTTATTTTACATCACCAACAATCTTCCCTACTTTTTTTTTTTTTTTTCCCTTTTCCAACTCATTGTCAAAAAGAATTTCGCCTAATGAACCTATATTATGTTACTCATCATCAATGGTACTTTGATTTTTTTTTTTTTTTCATTCAACCATCAAATTCTTCAATTCTTTTCATCTTTTTGCATCTTTTAATATTCCATTTTCTTTTTACACCAAAAATTCCTATATACTATGATTTTGTAGAAACAATATATAGATTATGGACAAACTTACTATATTTTGAAGGTATTGGGGATTTTTCTTTCAGTACACAATACAGATAGACAAACATAACTTCATTGTATCTTAGAGACATATGTGCTATACTATTGTGCATAATAAAATTGGTGGGGATAAATAACATCCTAAGGAAATCGACATTATATCATGCCTTGAAGCACTCTAGTTTCCAATTTTATTATTTATATTATATGCATCATACCTTCACTATGTGCTACTTCAACTTCAATATTACGATACTCACAATTTTTCTCTAACATTATGAAGACATTATTATGGTAAAATGCCATCATTGTCACCTCTTTGTGAGTTTTCTGTTGATTTTTTTATGGAAAATTTTATATTGTTTGCTTCAAGGGTCAATATGAAAGGCTACATTTTTTGCTAGCAAGAAGAAATTTTTGCAGAAACTTGTGTGTGGCATAAATAAGAGCAAGATGACTACGAAAGTGATACAAAATTCTCTGGAAGATGCATATCTAATGAAGGATTCCATAAGTAAAAAAGTCTTGGCTTTTAAGTTTTATAATTACAAAATGGTTGATACAAGTCATGTGGTAGAATAAGTTCATGAGATCATGCATATTATTAATCAGTTTTGTAAACATAATATACATATGGATGATTCAATTATTGTATCTTCTAGCTATTATTGATAAACTTCTTGCCTCCTAGAAAGATTACAAAAAAAGTCTCATGCGCAAAAAGAGAACATTACTCTTGAAGAGTTGGGTCAATACCTTTTGAAAGTATGAATCTTGCATCATGGAACTAGCTATTAGAGGGAGGGTGAATAGGTAGTCCTTCTTTTATGGCCCAAAAATTATATTTCTAATATTTTTATTGATTCTTTGATCAATACGTGTGTTTAATAATTAAAACAAAGAACAATCCCACAATTAACATATGATATGTATGGAAAGCCTGTTGGGATTTTGTTTATCCTAGACCTTCGGTAACAAATTGAAAATGTGATTCGGAATGTGGTCCACATTCATTCCATCAATTTAGGAATGGGGATTAACATTTGGAACCACACTCGCATCACTACTCCATGTTTTGTGCATGCTCAAAGCAAACTCTGTGATGGAAAGAGTCTTTAAAAAGGGTAGAGCACTAATGGGTTGGGTCCCTAAGCCTTCAATATCTTTCAATCTCAAAATACACCATCTAAGAAGAGGTTGAGAAAGGTTTAGAAGCACCTAAAACCAAAATAAAAACAAAAATAAAGACATCGTTTTTAACCTGTGAGTATGTGAGAATGGCAATGATGAGATATACATTTTCAATCTGTTTTCAAATTCTGCTTATGATCTAATTGTTATTTAAGGATTGTTATGATCATGTTTAGTTAATTTATGTCTTACAATTGGTATCAGAGCCTTGTATGCCTTAGCCTTGTTCGTTTTTGCAATCTATGTTTTTTAATATAAAAAAATACAATAAGTTTTGGTATTTTGGAGTTTATGGTTTTTTTGAAGTTTTTGATGAAAAATATGGTTAGAAATCATTAGGAAATAAGATTTCTAACATTTGACTACATGGGGCATGTCATTTTGACTATAAAGAAGGAATAAAGAAGTAAAAAGAAATAAGAAAAGGGGCAATAGCTTGGTTGGTCTTAGCCTTACCTTCTCCTAGTCGTTGCCCAAGTTTGACTCCTTCAGTAGCAAGCTTGATTTTTTTTTTTTTTTTTTAATGGAAATTCATAAAATTTAGTGTTTTAAGATCTTTTAATTTATAGACTTCTTTATGGATATTTTATGTTCTAAATTATTTATTTTTGTTATTTGTATGTATATTTTCTATGGTTTATAATGCATGCAACATTTAGTTAAATAATTTTGCACGCTAAATTAATTTTTAAAGGCTCTTTATGGATTTAATTTTAAATATTTATGTGCTAATAATATTTATTTCATGATTTTGTGTGTACGATTTATTGTTTTATTATACATGCAATATTGAGTTGAATAATATTAGTACATTGATATTGAGTTTTGTGTACATTACTTATGGTTTCATGCAATTTATATGAGCTTTTCTTGTGAATTAATTAAATGTCAAGTGATCCATATAATTTTAATTAATTAGGGAGTAGCCCCAACATCTTTAATTATGCAAAATTATATGTTAAGTGTTTTAGGATCACATATAGAAAAATGACATGTCGGGTAATTAATCATATTTGATATAATAAAATTTTATCCCACAAGAATTTTTATTATATTTGTATGATTAGTTAGGATGGAATATCAAATTATATTTCTTAATTACCCACGAGAATTAGGAAAGGGAACATAATTTGATAGTTTTATCATAAGGTTCTACATAAATCTAATTGAATTAGAACTTTAGCCCACAAGCAAGTTTCATGTCACTAGATTCATAATTTTGGAACTTGGTTTACATTGGTAAAACATGATATATGGTTATTAGTGTCAATTTTGAATTATAAGCATGTATGTTTATTTTTATGCAGTCATGCAACTTGTGAATTTCTTTGATATAAAATGTGATATTCTCAAATTGAAAGGTGATAACTATGAGGTTTGGAAGGCAATAATTCTCCTTTATTTGGGGTGCATGGACATTGATTATGCTATCAAGAAAGACAAGCCAACCATTACTGACACTAGCACTACAGCTAAAAAGGCTCTTTGTGAACAATGGGAGCGATCAAATCGCCTTAGTGTGATGTTCATAAATACCAAAATCTCTACTGGTAATCGTGGTTTTGTCGATCAGCACGACAATGTCAAGGCATTATTGATGGCTATTGATGAGCAATTTGTGACTTTAGATAAGGCACTTGCTAGCACCTTGATAATGAAGTTTTCATCCTTAAGGCTCACCGATGTGAGTGGTGTGCGAGAGTACATAATGCAGATGAGGGACATTGTGACACAATTGAAGACACTTGAGGTTGAAATGTCTAACTCCTTCCTTGTGCACTATATTTTGAACACTCTTCCACAACAATATGGACCCTTCAAAATATCTTACAACACACACAAGGATAAGTGGTCAATTAATGAGCTTTTGACCATGTGTGTTCAGAATGAGAGAAGACTGAAAATGGAATTGGGTGAGAGTGCATTAATGGCAACAAAATGAAATGATCAAAATCAGGCCAAAAAGAAAGAGAAAGGTAAAATACCGCCCCAAGGTGGAATCAAGAAGGCAAATAAGTGCTTATTTTGCAAGAAGAAGGGGCACATGAAGAAGGGTTGCACCAAATTCTAGAAATAGCTTGAGAAGATAGGTAAACCAAGCTCATTTGTTTGTTATGAATCTAATATGGTTGATGTTATTTATAACACATGGTGGATTGATTCTAGTTCTACAATCCATGTTTTGAATACCTTGCAGGGTATGTGAAACTTAAGGAAGCCAATGCCAAGTGAGCAATGCATTTATTCAAGAAATAAGATGTGTTCACATGTGGAGGCTATTGGAACATGTAGTTTAGTTTTAAGTAGTGGTTTTATCTTGAATTTAGAAAAGACATTTTATATTCCAAGTTTCTCTAGGAGTTTGATTTCAGTTTCAAGAGTTGTACCTTTGGGTTATTTCTTTAGTTCTTATGAGACATCTTTAAGTTTGTTTTATAAATTTAATTTTTTGTAAAATGGTACATTGTTTGATGGTCTTTTCTTTATCAATTTGCAAAACGATACCACTAATAACACTATGCATGTTCACACTGGTACAAAATGATGTGTTATGAATGAAGATACCTCTATGTTGTGGCATCGGAGATTGGGACATATCTCCATATAGAGAATTAAGAGATTAGTAAATGATGAAATACTCAACACTTTAGATTTTATTGATTTTGACACTTGCGTGGACTACATTAAGGGAAAGCAAACAACAAGTCTAAGAAGGGTGCCAAGAGGAGCACATACATATTAGAGATCATGCATTCAGATATTTGTTGTCTAAACATGGATACGTATGGTCCAAAATCCTTCATCTCCTTCATAGATGATTACCCACGATACGTGTATATCTACTTGCTTCATAACAAGAATAAAGCACTAGACGCCTTTAAAGTTTTTAAGGTTGAAGTAGAGAAACAATGTGGAAAACAAATAAAGATCATGAGAATAGATAGAGGTGGAGAATATTATGGTAGATACACCGAAGATGGACAAGCACCTAGTCTGTTTGCAAAATTTCTTCAAGAGCATGGGATAGTTGCTCCATACACCATGCCTAATTCCCCATACTAGAATGACGTGACAAAAAGAAGAAATCAAACATTAATGGACATGGTTAGGAGTATGCGTAGCAACTCCAAGCTTCCTAAATCCTTGTGGACTGAAGTTCTTTAAATGACAGTGTATATATTGAATCAGGTTCCAACAAAGGTTGTCCCTAAGATGCCATTTGAATTATGAAAAAAATTGGAAATCGAGTTTGTGACATATACGTGTTTGAGATGCCTGTCTGAAGTAAGAGTTTACAACCCACAAAAGAAGAAACTAGACCCAAAGACCATTAGTGCGTATTTCATTGGATATGCCAAAAGGTCTAAATGGTATAGATTCTACTGTCCATCTCACAACACTAGGATTGTGGAGTCAAGAAATGCTAAGTTTCTTGAGAATGACTTGATTAGTGAGAGCGATTGATTTCAGGACATTGTTTTTGAAAGAGATCAGATTGATGCTCAACCTTTCACTTCAAGTGATAGATTGATTGTCATTCACAACACCCCTCAAGTTCAAACAGGTGATGGACAACCAATCATTGAAGTTCCACAAACTGTTGATGACAATCTAGTAGATCAAGTTGTTCAAGATTCACCAGAAATTGTTGACCAATCGATTGAGCAGCATGATCCTCAAGAAATGTTGATACAATATTAAGAAGATCTATCAAAGCAATAAAAACAACAATACCTAGTGATTATGTTGTGAATCTACAAGAATCAAACTACAAAATTGGAGCCAAATATGATCTTAAAACATTTTCACAAGCCATAAGTTGCAAATAGTCAAATTTATGGTATGATGCTATGAAAGATGAGATGAATTCTATGGCATCTAACAGAGTCTGGAATCTTGTTTAGTTGTCTGATGGTGTAAAAGCCATTTGATGTAAATGGGTCTTCAATACAAAGAAAGATTCATTGGCTAACATTAAAAGACACAAAACAAGACTCGTTGCTAAAGGATTCACTCAAAAGAAAGGAATCAACTACAATGAGGCTTTTTCTCCTTTATCTAAGAAAGATTCTCTTCGTATCATTGTGACATTAGTTGCATATTTTGACTTAGAGTTGCAACAAATGGATGTGAAAACAGCCTTTCATAATGGAAATCTAGAGGAAGAGGTTTACATAAAATAACCAGAAGGATTTTCCTCTAGTAGTGGTGAACATCTGGTATGTAAGCTTAATAAATCCATATATGGATTGAAACAAGCATCCCATTTGTGGTATTTGAAGTTTCATGATGTTATCTCTTCATTTGGTTCCATGGAGAACATTATGGATCAATGTATGTACTAGAAGGTCAGTGGGAGTAAGATTTGTTTCCTTATTCTATATGTGGATGACATTTTACTTGCAACCAGTGAAAAGGGTTTGCTACATGAGGTGAAACAATTACTCTCTAAAAACTTTGACATGAAGAATATGGGTGATATGACTTATGTCATTGGCATTAAGATACTTATAGATAGATTTCGAGGCTTTTTGGGTCTGTCCTAAGAAACCTATATCAACAAGGTTTTAGAGAGATTTCAGATAAAGGATTGTTCACCAAGTATAGCTCCCATTGTGAAGGGCGATAGGTTCAATTTGGACCAATGCCCGAAGAATGATATTTTGTGGGAACAAATGAAGAACATTTTTTATGCTTATGTTGTTGGAAGCTTGATGTATGCTTAGGTCTACACAAGCCTTGACATTGCATTTTTGTTGGGATGTTAGGAAGATATCAGAGTAATCTAGGTATAGACCATTGGAAAGTTGCAAAGAAGGTGATGAGGTACCTTCAGGGGACCAAATACTACATGCTTATGTATAGATGGACTGATAATTTGGAAGTAATTGACTACTCTGACTCGGACTATGCTGGCTGCATTGATTTGCGAAAATCAACTTTAAGATGTCTTTATGCTAGTTGGTGGAGTTGTTTCTTGAAGAAGCATAAAACAGACTTTGACTACAACTTCCACTATGGAGGCTGCGTTTGTGTCTTGTTTCGAGGCTACCTCGCAAGGTGTATGGTTAAAGAGTTTCATTTTTGGGCTTAGAGTTGTGGATTCAATTTCTAGGCTATAATGGATATACTGTGACAATTCAGCTGTAATTTTTATGGCTAAGAACAACAAAAGTAGTAGTCGAAACAAGTACATCGACATCAAATATTTAGCCATAAGAGAACGTGTTAAAGAGAAAACAGTGGTTGTTGAACACATTAGCACTGAATTAATGATTGTTGATCCTTTGACTAAAGGCGTTCCACCGTTGAAATTTAAGGATCATGTGGATAGATCGGGAATTGGTTCCTTTGTGTGACTTTCATTGTAAGAATGAATGTTATTTTTAATGAAACTCTATTTGTGATGTTTTCTCATATTTGATTTTCTTTGTCTACACTTTTATTTATTTATTGAGAAATATCATTAATGTTTAGACCTAGAATAAACATAGGATTTATTCATTAAGTTGTATGAGCTAGTGTTTAAGGGACGTGATGCATTGTGATACATGGAAGATAATACTCAATTTTAGAGGAACTATCGCCTGATTCATGTGTTTTGTTTCTTGCTATGGTGAATGATGGAATATATGGACCAGGTGGGAGAATGCTGGGATTTTGTTTCTCCTGGACCTTCAGTAACAAACTAAATACGTGATTCAGAATGTGGCCCACATTCATTCCATCAATTTAAGAACGAGGATTAACATTCAGAACCACGTTTGCATCATTACCCTATGTTTTGTGCATGCTCGAAGTAGACTTTATGATGGAAAGAGTCTTTAAAAATGGCAAAGCACTAATGGGTTGGGTCCCCTAAGCCTTCAATCTCTTTCAGTCTCAAAAAACACCATCTAAGAAGAGGTTGAGAAAGGTTTAGAAGCACCTAAAACCCAAAATAATAATAATAATAATAATAATAAAGACACTATTTTTAACCTACGAGTGTGTGAGAATGGTAATGTCATTCTCCCTTTTCAATATAGAGAGAAAACCCTAGTCTCCACCATCTCAGTGCCTGCACACAAGGAAGAGTCATCGAACGAAAAATCTTGGGTGTACGAGAAGCACACTAGAATTACATAGGTCGCACACACGAGAACTGCATGGGATACACATAGGTTGTGTGCACAAGAATCGCACGTGATGTGTACAAGCCATGTGCATGGGAATCTCACGGGATGCACATGTGGATAGCAACATGATAAGAGATTCTCCGATTTTTCTAGGCATGTTCTTCACCACAATGAATTGATCTGGGAACATCCAAATCCATGTATGAGCACATTTTCTTTAGATCTTTATTTTATAATGGTTTTTGAAGCCATTATTTTCCATTGCGTTAGATCTAGAGAGCCTTAAGGATAGATGCATGCACTCTATGAGATCTAAGGCATGGGAATGGAGTAATACAGGGTTCCAAACAAGTACAACCATCAATCTTGAGATGTTAGATGGGAGAGGGTGGTTATACTTCCCTTTTTAATGTGACAACATGGTGATGTGGAGAAATCAATCAAAACTCCAAGAGCACCAAGTGTGTGTTCTGCCTTGATAAGTGTAGACTGATTAGAAGATATAACATTAGCACAAGGTGGAGCGATCAAGGTATTGCGTTGAGGTAGATGTCATTTGAGGTGCGATTCATTGTTTGATGAGAGAAGAGGGCATTGAGAAAAATTGTGTACTTAAGGTTGTTAGGGTGTGCTTGAGTTGTGTCATCTTTCCCGCCTTCTTAAGGAATATGAGTTTTGGCTTGTTTCTTTATTGTTTGATGAATTGAAACTACCTTTTCCTCAATTGTCTTGGCCACATCCATGATTGCGTCCATAATAATTTTGACTTCGATCTTTCATTAAAATTTTCTTTATTCTCTTTTAGTATTACTTTTTGTTTGAAGAACTTGTTCTCATTTTTCTTAGTATTTTATTTTTAATCTCTCTTCATGAACTTGCAATGATCCCACAAGTTGATCAATGATCATAGAATCTAAATCTTTAGATTCTTCAATGGCCATAACAATATATCAAACCCCAAATCTAATTAAAGATTGAAGTATTTTTTCAATCACATGAGTATCATTTAAATTCTTACCATTTCTTTTTAATAAATTCCTAGTAGTCAATACTCTAAAAAAATAATTGAAGATTGATTCTAATTCCTTCATATTTAAACCTTCAAATTCTCTTCTAAACTTTGAAGATGATCTTTTTACATCTTATCAACTCCCTTATGTGTAGTTTGTAATGTCTCCTAGACATCCTTAGAAGTCATTGCACTTGAAATGTTCTCAAAAGTAACTTCATCCATTTCTTGATGGATGATGGTGAGATCTTTCTTGTCTCTTTTCCTCATATCTTTTCAAGAAAATATCCTTTTCATTTAGTGATAGAGTGGTTTCATCTTGTAGCTCTTTATAGCATTTCTCTATAACCTCCCATGTACCTTGTAAACCAAGCAAAGCCTTCATCTTGATACTCCAATTGTCATAATTGTTTGTATTGAGTTGAGGGACTTGAAACAAATAAATCCCACTTGCCATCTTTTTGTATGGCTCTGATACTAATTTGTTAGAGTAATAGCGTTGATAGAGAAACACAAACAATTACAAAGAAGATAAAATTGAGGAGAATTAAAAATTTATTGTATTCTACCACTCTCTCTTATTCACATATTACATAATCACTTATTTATAAATACTCACACTTAACTAAGCAGAAACTTCTAATAATAAAATATAGAAATCTTCTAGAACTTGACTACCCAAAAATAGAAACTAAAATAACCACTCAAAATAAAATATTCTACTTGATTTTTTTATAAACTAATCTAATTGTAATATTTAGACAATTTCTAATCAAGTTTAACCTTTCAATAGATCTATGAAACAAAACTCCTACAAAGACTCCAATCTTCTTGTAGTAGTGGGAGAACTATACCTCTATGTAAAAGTTTGGCCATCATCCTCTGGAAGGTTAGGTTGGTGCATGGTAGAATATTCCCACCCTAATGTGGCATAGTCGGCAACCCAAAAGCTTTAGCAAGGGACTCCTTAGTGACTACTCCTATACTACAACTAATAAAATAGTACAATATCAATCCTCTCTAATGTAGCATAAAAATCTCTTACTATTGCTATATAGAAAAATTCAATAGGATTCATCAAATGCTCTATCCCATACCTTCTTAATATATGCATAGAGCTCCTCATCTTTGACAAAACATTGAATTTTGCCATAACATAATCATACTACATAGAAAACTCTTTTCTTTAAAAAAATATGTCTTGATCTTTTTTTAGCTAGAGCAAGTCTCCTAGGCACTAGAATATTAATCTCTCAACTCGACATAAATTTTCCTTTTTCCCTCTCACTTTCCTTTCTCTATTGATTTTTTTTCAACCCTCTTAATAGTTGCTAGGTCGAAAGTAGGAAGCATGCTTCTAGATCCTAGGCCTAGCAAAAATATATGTCAATTTTAATTTTTCATTTTTCATTTTTTTTATTATTTTTTTTTAACTTCTAACGTGTTTGAAGACATACCTTAGATTAATGGATGTTCTCAAATCCTTTTTGAAGTTCATGAAGAGTACTTCAAAGACTAAGCACCATCCACCAGGTGGCTCTCCCTTTAAATCTTGGCACAAAGAAAAGTGTGGGCTTCTCTTTTATCTTGAGAGAATGGTAGGTAGGGTTCTCTCTATGCAAAATGGAAGATGAAAAGTTATCCTAACCCTAAACTTTAAGATGGTTTACATACACTACTAATGTGCTTAATGACTAGGGTCCATCATATAGGCTTAAATCACTTAATCCAACCAATTATGGCCTATTTAATTAGTTGACCCATTAAGTGAGATCTAATTAATTAATGAAATAGCCTAAGTAGAAACCATAAGCCACTTAATTATAATCGCTTATACAACCTTGTGCTTATGTGTAAGTATTATTATATGCACATATAATTAATTAAATAAACCTAAAAAACATGTATCATTAAAGGATGTGAGCAAGCTTTAATGAATTAAATAGCTCATGTAGAAACCAAAAGCCACTTAATTATAATCACTTGTATGAACCTTGTGCTTATGTGTAAGCTCTCTTATGCTTATACTGAAGCCTTATTACACACGTATATAATTAATTAAATAAACCTCAAAAACATGTATTATCAAAGGATGTGAGCTCAAGTGGGGACCACTAAGATCCAAAAGAAAATATTAGTTCCCTTAGAATCAAATTCTGAAATTAAATCAACATTTCATTAAAAAGAGTGAATTGCACTCCAACATCTTTTGAAAATAAAATCAAGATAAAATTAATTAATTATCAATGAATTAATTTTTAAGGTTTGTTACCTATTTCATTGCAATCAAGTTACCTATGAACCAATGTTTGTAATCTAACAAGAAAATAGCTATCAACATCTCAAGATTACCTCTCCTATCGTTGAGTCTCAAATACATCTATATCATGATCAATTGACATACTTTTGTTCACAAAAGACATGTGTCAAATTCCATTGAAGGAATTATAATGATCATGAATTTCATGATCACAAATGCTTAGGATTACCCAAGTAGACATACTATCTCAAACCCATAAGATATCATGATACCTTTATGGAAAATATCTATTACTACTTTAAACAATTAGTCGCCTAATCCATAGGGAATATATGATGACATGAGGATCTCATCCATAGGTCAAAATCATTAATGACCTATGCACTAGTTCAATACTCTCTCAACATTTAGAGCCATGCAACATACTAGGTTGGAGAAGTCATAACAATTCGATAACCATCTATTCATGACTCGTCATAGTTCCATTCAATGTTTATCCACATACACTAGTAAACTCACTATAGAAAAATTATGGGAAAACTATCTTGGTGACCAAGACAAGTCACCCTACCACTTTGGATGTAGTGCACTACAACTGTTGATGGATTGCAAAATTTTATGAACCCATTGTGAATAACTTAGCACCTTGTAAGGAACCCATTACTTGAATCTTTCATGCAATTCCTATTGTACTCAAGTTATGTGCAATACAACTAATATAGGCATGAATGTTCATATAAATTAGATAAATAATGCAAGTATGGTAGAAAATAAGTAATATAATATATAATGAATCAAATCTTAATATCATGTCAATGTTTTTAAGGACTCTATTATAAAAATACTAATTTTAAGAGTTATCTCAACCTCAAGCTTCTTTTCATTGTTTGTATTACTTTAGATTTCTTACTTGATCTGTTAGTTATAGCCACTTTCTTCACAAGTGACTTGGCTTGAAGATGAGCTTTAGCCTTAGATAGGACCTTCTAGGCCCCAAAATTTGTCCTAACTCATTATAATGTAAGCCCACCACTACACCCCTACACACATGGTTTATCTCCTTGGTTCATGCTATGTATCTTAACCCAATTTAGGCTCACACACTCTTATCCAAATACAATTTAAGTCTTCTTACTCTTAGCCCATGCACTTCTTTATTCTAGTTTTATCTTTATCTTTATTTTATCTTATTTTCACCCTTGTTTTTTATTTTGCATTTTCAATTTGCAATTTAAGAAATCATGTAGAAACAAAGAAAATAAGAGAAGGAAATATGTGTTTTGATTGAGACTTTTAAGGAAGAAAATCAATATTTTTAAGAGAAACAAATCATAATTTTGAGAGAAGAATCAAGATTTTAAAAAAGAAAAATAATTTTTTTTTAGGAACAATATAGAAATTTTTGAAGTGAAAAATCATAATTTTCAAAGAGAAAAGACATAATTTTTGAAGAAAAAAAAATTAAAATTTGAAATGTAAGTTAGGATGCAAATCATAATTTTAGAGAATTCAAATCATAATTTTAAAAACCATAAAATGGCACAAATAAGAATTTTTGGTAAGCATAAAGAAGGAAAATTTGAATTTTGGTTGGGAAAAGGCACAATCAGAATTTTTAGGTATCATGGTAAGACTTTCTTGGAAAATCAGTAGAATATTTTGAAAATGAAATGCATTGGAAACCTTCCATCATGGTTGTTAAACCAAAACTTGGTTAATCATAATTTGATGATTACAAAATAAGGTTTGGAACTAATAGTTTTATTCTAAGTGTGATTAGACAAGAAGATTTCTAAAGAGACAATTAAGAGGATATATTAAGATAAAAGGAAATCAAGAAGAAGAAAACCTAAAAAATATGATATTCTAAGTTAATTTTTCTAAGATCATTTTGTAAGGTTCTTAGTGCAATAGTTTCATATTGCATTGCATTTTTATTTAAGCACCTAAAATCCTCCAAGTGTTTGAATCGGATTTTTCTTTTAATAAGTTGGATGAAGAATCTTTATAAATGAAAACCATATTTGATTAATGTTATTCTTGGTTAAATAGGTTTTCAAAATATTAAGGAGTTTATCTACTTGTATTTCTCCACAAATATTTTGATAAAGATGCAAAAGTTCCAAAAACTATAGATCTCATTTATACTTTTTTTAATGATTTCCATAGAAAAAATGAGACTGATTATTTCAAATATATAACCCAATATTTTGACATGCATTTCATCATTTAAAAGGTTTTTCAAATTTAAGTTTTCATATTGAAATGATTCAAGCCATTAAAGGTCACTTGTGTATCATTTCTTATATTTTCGTATGTTTGATTCATATGTGATCAAAGAGGTCTATTGGTTGGCCCAAGCATTTGATTGGTTCAAAACAATTTCCATGGTAGAATTATGTTTCAATAGGTTGTGGTGGAACCTCAACCAATTGAGTACTGATTGAATTGATTGCTCAATTGGATGAGCTTAGCTATTAGTTGCTTATTGTAGCTATTAGGAACCCAGGATTGCTCCATTCCCAAGCCTTAAAGCAATAGGGTGCATGTAATTCTATTTTAAGCTTCTCTAGATCTAAGCACAATGGAGACATAGTACTAAAAACCAAAATATATACTAAACATCTAGAGATAGAAACTCAAATCTATGATTTGGATGTTCCTAGGTCAAAACCCATCTGATGAAGATGTTGAAACTATGGTAGTTTTCGTAGAACTCGTCTACCAAATGATCTTCCACCTGATCTCTCCCTTCATGTATCTTGGCATAAGAGAATGGTGGACCTCTCTCTCTCTCTCTCTCATGAGGGTCGCTAGGGTTCCTCTCTTTGGAATCTAAAAAATTTGAATATAAAGAATGAAGCACTAACCCCTAAGGGGGTTTATGTAGGTTTTCCTATGGGCTTAAGAGACTTGAGCCCAAATTAGGCTTAGGTCACCTAACCTAACCCACTGGAGTCCTAATTAATTAATTAGTCTTAATGGACTCTAATTAATTAATTAGCTTAATCCATAATTAATTAACCCAATATAGAAATACCATTCAAAAGATCTAGTGCAACCTTGCATTTTGAGAGTTGATTCATCTCGAGACCCTAGGAACTACGAATAACTCTTTTATAAATGAATGAGGAATAAGGAGAATTGATCAAAGCTTCACAAGCCTTGGGGATATAGAGACTTTGAAGTAAGGCTTCACCCCTATCTCTAAAGGGTTTTACTTTAAGTATCTATGACTCTACCAAAACGCCCTTATGCACACTATGAAACCAAGGTTTGGTTAATCTTGGTTTTGATGATGACAAAACAAGGTTTGGATCTAATATTTTATCTTAAGTGTGCTTAGGCAAGAAGATTTCCAAAAATGACAATCACGAAGACAAAACCAAGCCAAATGGAAATCAAGAAGAAGAAAAGACTTCAAAGAAAAGTGTTTTCAAAACCTAAGTTTCATAAGATCTCTTTATAAGATTGTTGGTGCACTAGGTTTTTCAAGCATTTTATTTTATTTGTTTTGCTCCAAAAATCATCCAAGAGTTATTTTGTTTAAAATCGTTTATAATTGGGTGATTTCTTATTTTAAACTAAAACCTCGTGTTAAATAATTTCTAAAATTTGTTTAAAAGGTTTTGAGTTGAAAAAAAGGTTGTTCAACCAAAAAGAGGTCCAATTGGTCAAAGGTGAACTAAACTAAATCAACTAATTGGGTCAATTGGTTACCCTTTTTCGTCAAGGACTGATTAAAGGGTGAAATTTTTTTCTCTCTATTCTAGAAGGGTTACTCTCTCAGTCGAGGCAACCCTTATCCTAGCCAAGGGTACCTTTTTCCCGGTTAAGTGCACCATTCAATCTTAGTTTATCTTGTATGAATTGAACATAAATTATGTACTAAGACTTTGTGAGAATATTTCCCATCTTTATTTATAAATCTTTGAGAAGAAAAATCTAAGTGTGAGGTATCACATAGGGATTCTCAAGTGTGGGTATTACCTGAGGGATTTGCCCAATAATGAGGTATCTCTTAAGGATTGTAAAGGATGCTTGAAGTCAAAAGTCTAAGAGGGTTGATTGGAGCCATAATCCTATTGTATTGCTTGAAGGCTTAATTTGGAAGCCCTGGATTAGTGGAACCTCAAACTTGAGATTGAAGCTAGAGAAGAGAGGATATAGGTCGAGTTGCACGAACTACTATAAAAATATTGTGTTTGCATTCTCTATTCCCTAATCTCTTTAATTTACATACAATTATTTTTTTTCATTATATTTATTATATATTTGCATATAATTATCTCTTACATTCACTTAATTTAAGTTTACAAAAGGAGACCATCATCCCTATTCACTTCACACCTCCCCCCTCCTCCCCTTCTAGGGTGATTACTTTAGGTTGAATTAGCTAATTTTCTAACACACACTTATGAATTATATACCTAAAATACCCTCAAAGCGTGTGACACCATGAACTAGGGAGCTTAAGTGAGGACCACTAGGACTCATAGGAAAATATTGACTCCCTCATAATTTAATTATAAAGTTGACTTAACATTTCACTAAAGAGAGTTAACTACACTCTGCTATCCTATGAACTTACAACAAGTCTAAGCTCGAGTTCGTGACTTATTATTCATTGCATGCAAAATCACCTATGAACTAGTGCCTGTAACCTAACAGGGTAGTGTTATAAACCCATCAAGATTACCTCTCCAATCCTAAACTTACAAATCCTCTTATTATGTAATCAACTAACATATTCTAGCTCAAAGAAGCATATATCAGATTCCGTTAAAGGAACTACTGTGCTCATAGATTTCATGACCGCATGTCCTTTAGATCACCCAAGAAGGCACATTGTCTTAATGCCATGAGGTATCATGATACCTCTATTGAGGATACCTATTGTTACCAATCTTCATCAATAGTAACCTAATCTATAGGGAATATATGACCACTTTAAGGTCTCACCCATAGGTCAAAGCCACCAATTGATTTCAACACAAGCTCAATATCCTCTCAAATTTGAAAGTCCATCAACATAGTAGCTTGATGAATCATGACAACCTGACAGTCTTATGTCATAATTCACCATAGGTCATGTCCAATGTGTAACCATACACACTAGTACACTCGTCATGGAAAAGCCATCTCGACGACAAGACAAACCATCTCTCAAATTAAGAGGTAGTAACACTTCAATCTTTATTGGATTGTCCAAATCCATAAATTGATTGTGAACAACTTATCATCCTATAAGGAACCCATGATTTGTATTTTCTATGCAACTCTTAATGCATCCAAATCATGTATAATGCAAGTGAAATGGGTCTAAACGCTTAAATCAATTTCAATGCATAAAAAGGACACCCAAGTCTCTTACTTTTGGGCCTTAATCCCTATAGTACCTTCTAATGCCCAACAACTAATAGCGAGTTTAGTTAGTTGATCAACTAGTTGACCCCAAACTATGTCTAACGGCTAGTTTAGCTTTCAACTCCTATATGAAGGCCTCATGTTATTTGTTATGCATGACAATGAGTTCAAAATAATACTTGACCATTATTGGAGCCTAAAACCTTGCCTGTTAACTTGCATTCCATCCTATTACACCTCAATCCTAGTTCTATTTGTATCAAATTAAGCCTAATTTGTATAATAGGATTGTTCCCTTCATTTATAAACATTGTGAGGTATTGGAAAGTATGGGATCACTTGGGGAAACTCAAAAGTGGTGTATTTCTTAAAAAGTCTCATGGAACCATTATTCGAGTATGAAGCTTGAAGGCTTAAAAGCCTTGATTGGTAGAACCCTCACTCAAATGAGAGCTTAAGGAGTTAGAGTGAGTGTAGTTTGGGCTGTATTAAATCACTATATAAACAAATATTTATAATTTCTCTTCCATGCTCTCCTTACTTTATATGTAATTGTTTTTCTATTATATTTATTATATTATTGCTTACAATTATCACTTGAATTCTTAATTGTTTAAATTACAAAAAAATGTCATCACCTTATTCACATCCTATCTCCATTAAGGTAATTACGTTATTTTGATTAGCACTTAAAATACTAACAATGATATTAGGAGTTGACGAAAGCATATATATGTTCATTCCCTTTTGAGACTTTTGGAATCAATGTTGGCCAATTAATGAGTTTTGGACAGTCATGTGCTAAGCCTGGATTAAAATCAGAAGATGAAATCTCAACACAAAGACGTCAAGGGAAAAGATAGTTTTGTTGGAAAACAAAAAACTGGGTGAAGTAGAGATAAGAGAGAAAAAAACAAAGTGATTTTGGGGAAGAAAATGGAAGGCACCAACCCGGGGAGGAAGGATCTAGTTCCCACCCTCACAAAATGATTTTCCACCTTCATAAGCATCAACAATAGGAGAAAGAGAGGGGGACATCCGTCACAGCCGACACATGGCAATCCCAAAACGTATGCACCATTTTCAGCATTGAGACGCCACAACTCACAGCCTAATCCACGTGAAGATTTCAGCCTCTACAACGCCACCATATATGACCTCTTGGGATATGCTCCTTCAGTTCTGCTTGCATGTATCCATTCTTTCATTTGCTTCCATCCATGGTTTCACGTGCATGCGTTTTGCTTTCATTTCATATGGGCTTTGAAATAGAGACAGGCACGTGGATGATGGTTTTGTTTATTTATTGCATAAGAAATGTCAAAGCATATAGTTATGTAAGTTGAGTCGGTCCTTTGTTCACATTGAAAAATAAAAATCCTTTGTTTTAATGATTCCCTCATGAGAGTTACATTTAATTATAAAATCATTTTTTCATCATAATATATTTTATTCAGAATGTTACTTCTAATTGACTTTTCCAAATCATCTATGATTTTATTTAATGTATTAATTAAAAATCAAATCGGATCGGTCAGTTCGACCGATCCTAAATCCGGTTCGATTTACGTGATTGAGCCCTAATCCACTCGGTTGTCCTAAATATGGTTCGCTTAACGGAGCACCAGTCCACCCGAAGGTCCAATCGCTAAACCTGGTTCACTTAATTGAGCACCAATCCATCCGATGGTCCAACCATTAAACCAATACACTTAATTGAGCACTAATCAACCCAACGGTCCAACCGCTAAAGTAGCTAGTGAACTGACTCGATTAGTTCATTGATTTAAACAATTTTTTCTTTATTTTTTCATTACTCGCGCTAATGGCATAACATTTATAAACCCAGTTGAATCTGTATTTTTATTTCCAAAATTCATTCGAAGACCCCACTGTGAATAAGCCCAATCACACCTTGATGAATGCCTTTTTATAGGATACTTTCGCAGCCTTTGCTCACTGAATTTCGGATGTGAGATTTGAAGGCTACTTTTTAAGGGCAAAAAACTACCTGCATGGGAGTGGAAGGGTTGAGGTGTGAGAAAAATCCAAGGGTGCACCACTACACATTCTTTCATTAAAAAACATTTAATATATATACATTATTTGAAAACTTGAAAATAGATATAAATATTTATGATTTATCAATATATTATAAGATAATAAATATTAAAATAATATAAATAGAATAACTAATAATTTTTAAAATAATAAAATATATAATTATTAAAATCTAAATGACTTTAAATAATAAAACCTTATTTTATCTTGATAATTAAAACTTAAAATTTAAATATATTTGATAGAATTAAAAATACCAATAATTTAATAAATCTTATTGATATCTTATCTTTATTATAATTTAACTACCCATATTATTTATACATTATAACATTTTTAATAATATATAAATTATATATTTATGACATTATCGATTCGACTTCGTTCAATCACCGATCTAACTATTAATTCGTAAACCCATAACTTTTTTAGTTCAATGATCTATCCATTTATAAAAACATTGATTTTAATTTTTTTTATTTAATTAATTCCTTTAAAATAAAAAGAAAATAAGTGACAACTCTTTAATCTTAAAAAAATAAAAAATAAAAGGTAGTTTTTTAATCAAAGAAGTTTAGTCACTAAGTGGAGTCGGAAATGAAAAGTGAGGTATATTCCCAATCAAACCCTAAAGAAAACCTTATCCATGCTTGAATCTTCCCAAAAGAAAGAAATCACTCCTAAAATTAGGCATCTCCGTGAATCCAAAAATAACAACTACAATCGAAATGCATCAACTAAGATGATTTTCGAGCCTTATATATATACTCCTAATGTGTCCAAATACGCCGATACCCAACCAGTTTTATCAAAACCACTTTGATACAAAAGTTCAAATCAAAATCACTTACTACCAACGATGTATCCAAGTTGTGTCAAAAACAATATTGGACACCACTTCTCAATCTATAATAAATCCTAGGTCGACAGTTATTATGGGAAAAGAATCAAGGATCCCATAATCTGAGGATGATATTTGATTGTATATAGAAGATTAGTTTTGATTGATTGTAACTGATACATTTGCACATAGATTCCTAGAATAGGCTAACCAATGCTTTGTATATATGCATCTTCTTCCCTTAAGTTGATGAATTGAATACACACCAGATTTTCCAGATTTCCAAAACACTGTTCTACTCTGCTGGTTATCCTCTTGGTCAAAAGGGTTATCGGGTTTATGATCTTGAAACTAATAAATTCTTTTCTTTCCGAGATGTTGTCTTTCATGAACATATATTTACGTTCCACACTAATCCACAAGAAGAACAACATGATGTGGCCGTTCATCCTTTACCCCAAACCTCATATGAACCCATAACCACAGAGACAACCAAACCCAAGCCGATGATCAGCCACCACCCTTGCTTTCATCTCTTGAGTCTACCTCTAATGAACGTACACTTGATCTTGACACCATTGTGTCACCTCCAGCTCCTGCTACTCATCATTCTAACCGCATCAAGCAACCAAATGTCCAACTCCAGAATTTTCATCTCTACCACACCGCCAAGGTTACTTCCAGCCAATCTTCTTCCTTGTCAGGTACGCATCACCCTTTGACTCGGTATATTTTCTATGCACAACTCTCACCAAAATATCGGAATTTTGTTTGTGCCATCACCACTCTTGTGGAACCTACAACTTATGAACAGGCAGTATTGGATCCAAAATGGCAAGAAGCTATGGCTGCAGAACTCCATGCTCTTGAACAAAATCACACTTGGACACTCACACCTCTCCCTTTCGGTCATCATCCAATTGGGTGCAAATGGGTGTATAAGATCAAATATAACTCTGATGGAATAGTTGAGTGATACAAAGCTCGGTTGGTGGCAAAAGGCTTCACTCAACGTGAAGGGATTGACTATAAGGAGACCTTTTCTCCTGTGGCTAAGTTAACTACAGTTAGATGTTTACTTGCTATAGCTGCTGTCCGACACTGGTCACTTCACCAAATGGATGTTCAAAATGCCTTTCTCCATGGTGATTTGCTTGAAGAAGTCTATATGCAATTGCTGCCCGATTTTCGTCGATAGGGGGAGATACGTATGGTATGTCGACTCAACAAGTCATTATATGAACTTAAACAAGCCTTTCGTAGCTGGTTCAAAAATTTTCTGCCACCATTCAACAAGATGGTTCCCATCAATCAAGGGCTGATTATTCACTTCTCACAAAGATCTCTAGTAATTCTTTCACAACTGTGCTCATCTATGTAGACGGCATGATCATCACCGGCAATGATGAGAATGTAATCTCAGCTCTTAAGGAGTCTCTCCACACCAAATTTCGCATCAAGGACCTCGATCAATTACGATATTTCCTTGGTATTGAAGTTGCTCATTCTACTGATGGTATTTCGATATCCCAACGAAAATACACTCTTGATATTTTAGATGAAGCAGGCTTGCTTGGGCCAAACTATTGTCGACACCTATGGAAGAAAATAATAAACTCTTGCCCACAGTAGGAGATTTATTGAAGAATCCATCCACTTACAGAAGATTGGTCGGACAACTCATTTATCTTACCATTACAAGGCTAGAGATAAGTTATTCAGTTCACATTTTAAGCCAGTTTATGCAAGAACCAAGAAAGCCTCATTTGGATGTTGTTCATCATCTTCTACAATATCTTAAAGGTGCACCTGGACAAGGATTATATTTTTCTACCAAAGGAAATTTGCTACTAAGAGGATTTTGTGATGCAGATTGGGCTCGATGTTCGATCACAAGACGATCTGTGACTGGATATTGCATTTTTCTTGGAGAAGCTCTTATTTCATGGAAAACCAAGAAACAGACAACATTGTCAAGGTCATCAGCTGAATCAGAATATCGAGCAATGGCTTCCATTACATGTGAACTTACATGGCTCAAGTATTTGTTGGATGACTTGAAGGTAGAACACTCGCAACCTGCCAAACTATTCTGTGATAGTAAAGCAGCACTCCATATTGCTGCTAATCCAGTTTACCATGAACGTACCAAGCATATAGAAATCGATTGTCATGTTGTTCGAGAACGAATTCAATCAGGTGCCATAGTAACTGCTCATGTTCCATCATCTTGCCAGCTTGCTGATTTGTTCACTAAGCCACTCAATTCATCAATTTTTCATTCCCTTCTCAACAAGTTTGGCGTTCTTGACATACACGCTCCAACATGAGGGGCAATATTATGGGAAAAGAATCAAGGATCCCATAATTTGAGGATGATATTTGATTGTATATAGAAGATTAGTTTTGATTGATTGTAACTGATACGTTTGCACATAGATTCCTAGAATAGGCTAACCAATGCTTTGTATATATGCATCTTCTTCCCTTAAGTTGATGAATTGAATACACACCAGATTTTCCAGATTTCCAAAACACTCTGTTCTGCTCTATTTTCTTACAACGGTGTTGAAATAGTATTGAAATGCCTCAAAAATTAGAGAAATTGTTCTTATGTATCAAAATCCATTTGATAATCAACAATGTTTCAATAAACTCCTATACTATTATTTAAAAATCAATATAAAATATATTAGAATCAAAATTATTTGACAACGACCATCACAGGACCCACAAGTTACTATTCACAAGCCTATGAATGTATAGAAAATTTGAAAAGTGATTTCGATCGATGCAAAGACTGATTATTGAAGTACCAATATCGACTATCAAAACTAGTATTGAAAAAACAAATATAATGATAGCTTTTTATCAAAATTTTCATTTTTTTAAGTTTAATTTTTTTTTTCTATTTCTCTAGTCTTAACACATTAAATATCTCATTTCAAACTTTGCATATCGTCATATTTTCATTCAATGCCTCTTTAGATCATCAGTACTTCCTACCTTATTTCTTTTTCTCCTTCTTTTCCTACGTACTCAGTATATCTCACAAAACCTAAACGAAAACATCAGCATGTTAGCTTTTTTCCTATAATGTGTGGCCATATATTATTTATATGAATATTATTTAAGGGTATCAATTGATAGGTAGGTGAATTAATTGATTGGGCATCCAAGAGTCTTATGTATGGAAGACTCAAACTACAAATGGGGAGTTAGAAAATTTAACTCATATGAATGTAGTGTTACAATTTTTGTAACCCCATCTTTATGAAATTTATTTGTACATTATGTTTATGAGTAATGGAGGAAAATGGAAAGGTATAACCTATGCAATTATATAGATGCATTCAAGTTCATAACCCACCATTACCCATTAATTTGTACATAATGGGTGTAAATAATGAGTATAACTCCCATATAGTCTTTGATGGGAAGACTAAGAGATATACAACTTATTATAAATTGAGGTCCCAAGCCACACTCTCATTCTTATGTCTTTTTCATTCTTGTGGTTTATTTTTTAACAACATACACCACACAAGTGACCCATCCACTATATGAGAGTAGTGAGTTGAAGACCTTGACAATAAAATTCACAAGGTGACTCAATCTCACTTCATGGATCAAGGTAAGAATATGATCATTATTTTAGTACTTCCATTTATTTGTTTTATGTTTCCAAAATTGTTTTCAAAAATAATTATTTCCGCATAAAGTTTATGAAAGTTTGGTTAACACAGCAAACTTTAAAACCAATCCAAGCAAAATGAAACAGAATTGAAAAAAAAACTATGTTAGTGATGCACAAAATTAAGACCTACCTCAACCTTCATTCTTCATCTTCAAGACATCTCACTTCTTGACAACTCCACCATCACTAAGTATCTTGGCATACCTAACATTGAGAAGGTATTATTCCTCACAAATTGAACCACAACTTTTTATGATCATTTCTTAAACAATTTGTAAGGAATAATACTTAATGTTATGCAAATCATAACAAAACGAAAAAAAAAAAAAAAAAAAGTCTTTCACATGTGAAAACAAAATACACAACGATTTATGTGATTCAACCTTAAACCTACATTCACGGACGAAAACAAAGAAGAACTTTCACTATTGTTAAAGGAGATTACAACTCTTAAAGTTCTCAAATCCCAAAGCCCCAATTTATACCCAAAAAGAGACTTATTATTTTGATCAAAATCTCTTCCTATATGTTTTCCTAATTAGAAAAGAAGTTTCTATATAGAAAACTAAGTGTATAATTGTCAAAGATACATTTTCCTAAAAAGAAGATCTCATAATAGGATATTTCCTACAACAATAAGAAACCCGCTTTCAAGAATATCTTTTATTAGGAAACTATCAATAACTTTCCAAATTGACTCAAAATACAATTTGAGACACTTTCCAACAATCTCTACCTTGTCTCAAATTCTCAAGATTCAAACAAACTCAAAAGTCTCCCAAGTTACTTTGCTCCTACACCCCATAAGGGCTTTCAGATACTACTAACACCAATTAAGTCCAAACAATACTTTAACTCAACCGTAGAAATGAACTTAGTCATCATATCTACGTGATTGTCCACCATAGGAATTTTTTTCACTACAATAGCACTTTGTGCAATCATGTCCCTAATAAAATACATTCTGACAACAATATGTTTGGTCCTCTTATGGAACATCTGATTTTTAGTCAAATGTATGGCACTTTGGCTGTCACAATACACAACAATTAACTCCTGTTGCAAGCCTAAATCGCTAGCCAAACAACTTCTTTCACTGCTTTTGTGGTTGTCATGTATTCTACTTCAGTGGCTAACAAAGCAATTGTAGATTGCTAAGTTGTTTTCCAACTAATAACACTACCATATAAAGTAAATGCATACTTTGATAAAGATCTTCTTCCGTCCAAATCTCCAACATAATCAAAATCAACATAACCAACAATTTCCCCAAAGATGTCAATACTTCTTTCATATACTAAGCCAACATGTGATGCTCCTCTCAATTATCGAAGTATCAATTTCACTGCTCGCCAATGGATCTTTCCAGGGTGATCCATATATCTACTCACCACACTAACTACATGTGAAATGTCTAGCCTAGTTCAAACCATGACATACATAATGCTCTCAACTGCACTAGCATAAGGAACATGTGAAATGTACTCTTTCACTTCTTCAATCTATGGTGATAAAGCATTAAAAAGTTTGAAGTGAGCTACTAATGGAGTACTCACTAGTTTTGACCCTTGCCTTCCAAAGCGTTCTAACACTTTCTCAATGTACTTTTTTTGCTATAAGTACAATTTCCCTATTTTTCGATCTCTATGAATTTTCATGCTCGAAATTTTGTTTACAACTCCAAGGTCTTTCATTTCAAACTCTCCTTAAATTTGAGTTTTCAACTTGTTAATCTTAGACATATTATTGCAGACAATTAACATGTCATCAACATATAATAATAAATAAATGAAAAAACCACCAAACAATTCCTTTTGATAAACACAATTATCATACTCACTCCTATGGTAGCCCTTACCAATCATAAAAGTATCAAACATTTTATATCACACCCTAGGAGATTGCTTCAAACATAAAGAGATTTCTTCAATAAACAAACATGGTCTTCATTTCCCAAAATAATAAATCCCTCTGGTTGATGCATATAAATTTATTCTTCCAACTCACCATGTAGAAAAGTAACCTTAACATCATGTTTCTCTAACTATAAATCAAATAAAGCAACCATAGCAAGTAACACCCTGGTTGAGCTATGCTTCACAACTAGAGAAAACATTTCATTGAAGTCCACACCCTCTTTTTGTGTGTGGCCCTTTGCCACCAAGAATGCTTTGAACCTAGCATCCTTCACTCTTGGAATTCCTTCATTTCTTTTGATTTTTAGGTTTCTCAACTAGTTTCCAAGTGTGGTTCTTTTGAAGAGATTCAATCTCCTCATTCATAGCAACAATTCACTATGTAGATTCTCTAATAGTGATGGCTTCATGATAAGTTTGAGGTCTATCCCTTTGAATGCTTTCTTGCACACTAATTGCATAAGTAACCAAATTTGCATAAGCATACCTTTGTGGTGGTTTAATCTGTCTTCTCATTATATCTCTAGACAAACAATATTTTTGTTATTGTGGTGCATTTTCTTTATCATCAAGAAGTTGCACTTTTTCTTCATTTGGTTTTATTGAATTTTTTCTATGGTTTTTGAAGCTTTAGTCACAAACTCCATATTTTCTCTCACACAGGGGTTGTTTTCTGTATGAAGTTGCTCCTTCCTAGGACTCAACATTGCAAACTCATTAAAAGTCACATTCCTACTAATAAGAAATTTGGAGAATTTTGAATCTAGGCACCATAGCTTATACTCTTTCACTCCATCAACATATCCTAAGAATATGCACTTCTTTACCCTTGGTTCCAACTTACCTTCATTCACATGAGCATAGGTAGGACAACCAAAAATTCTTAACTTAACATAATTAGAAGGAAAACCAAACCATACCTCTTAAGGAGTCATTCAATTAATAGGAATTGAGGAGATCTATTCACAAGATAACAAGCTAAATTTACCACTTTAGACCAAAATTCCTTTGACAACCCTACATTCGAAAGCATGCATCATGCTTTCTCTAAAAAAGTTCTAATATTCATATGTTTTGCAACACCATTTTGCTATGGAGTATGTCTAACTGTGCGGTGTCTCACAATACCTTCATTCTTGCAAAACTCATTAAACTTTTTCCCATAGAATTCCATGCCATTGTCAATTCTCAAGCACTTGATCTATTTTCCGATCTGCTTCTTGATCATGACTTTCCATTCCTTGAACTTCCCAAAGACATCATTCTTATGTTTCAAGATATATACCCAGACCTTTCTAAAGTAATCCTCAATAAAGGTCAACATATATCTTCCACCACCATGTGATACAACTTGAGAAGGGCTCCAAAGATCCAAATGGATATAATCAGTTCTCCAACTTTTTGTCCATCAAACAAACCTCGTTTGCTTAGAATTGTCAACCTTCTCTTACTCATATGACCAAGCCACATATGTCATAATCTAGTAGTCTCTATAATTGATTGTGAGGTTGAAATTGTAGTTGCACTTGTAACTATGCTATCCTGCAATGTTTAAGGACCATTAATTTTTTTGTCTTTCATAATAACAAGAGCACCCTTTGAAATCCTCAAAACTCCACCTCCAGCTTTATATGTGCATCCATTGGAGTCAAGTGTCCCTAAAGAAATCAAAATTTTCTTCAATTATGGAACATGCCTTACATCAATTAATGTCCTTATAATGGCACCCTGCATCTTAATTTGAATTATGTCTATCCCAATAACCTTACAAGCTACATCGTTTCCCATGAGAATCTTTCCACCATCTATGAGTTGGTACGTACTAAACCAATCCCTATTGGGAGACATATGATAGGAGCACCCTGAATCAAGAATCCACTCATCACTTCAGTTTGTAATAGTAATTGCAAGAACATCTGTAGTATCTAAATTTTCTTCTGCAATTACTACATCACTAGAATTAAAAGTTTTTCCCTTTTCTTTTTCTTTACAATCTGGACAATTTTTCACATAGTGCCCTTCTTTGTTGCACTTGAAACATTTTTTGTTTCCCTTGGACTTTGATCTAGATTGACCTTTTCTATCATTATTTTTCTTTAATGTTCTCCCTTTGACCACCAAACCTTCACTTGAGTCATCTTCTCTACTTTTGAACACTTTATTTTTCAACTCCCTTGAGTTCAAGGCTGCTCTAACATTCTCTATATAGATAGTATCTCTACCATATACCATAGTATTTAGGAAGTGCTCATAAGAATTTGATAGGGAACACATCAAAATTATGGTTTGGTTTTCATCATCAATTCTAACATCAATATTTCTCAAATCCATTATAGTTTTATTAAACTCATCAAGGTGGTTTTTAATGGATGTACCTTCTTTCATCTGGAGAGTATACAACCAATTCTTTAAATTTAAGAGATTTGTAAGAGACTTCGTCATATACAGACTTTCTAACTTCAACCATAACTTGGTAGTTGTATCTTCTTCTACAACCTCACGAAGCACCTCATTACCCAAGCACAATAGAATAGCACTATGCGCTTTCTCCATAAGTTCATCATCAAACATCGTTGTTGGTAGAGCCTCTCTATATTTTAGTGCTTTGTACAACCCCTATTAAACCAATAAAGCACGCATCTTAACGCGACACAAACTGAAATTGTTTTTTCCAACAAACTTCTCAACCTCAAACTTTATCACCATTCCAAATCTAATAACCTTAGCTCTAATGCCAATTTGTTGTGCAAATCACGACAAAGAATAATAATAAGAAAAAAGAAAACAAAACACACAATGATTTACGTGGTTCAGCCTTAAACCTACATGCATAGGCAAATACGAAGAAGAACTTTCACTATTGTTAAAGGAGTTACAACTCTTAAAGCTCTCAAATCCCAAAGCTCCAATTTATGCCCAAAAAGAGACTTACTATTTTGGTCAAAATCTCTTACTATATTTTTTCCTAATTATAAAGGAAGTTTATATATAGAAAACTGAGTGTATAATTGTCAAAGATACATTTTCCTAAAAAGATCTCACAATAGAATATTTCCTACAATAATAGGAAACCCACTTTCAAAAATATCTTCTATTAGGAAATTATCAATAACTTTCTAAATTGACTTAAAATACAATTTGAGACACTTTCCAATAGTTAACAACAACTAAAATGTAATTATTATCCAAAAGAATTAAGGAGTAATCCCATGAAGTCAATATGTCATACCCTATATTCTAAAACTAAGGTTTAATTATAATACAAAGTGGCTAACTCATAATTTTAAATTTTGAAATTTGAATTAATGGTTAATGATGTAATGTTCGTAATATAGTGTGTTAATCATTTATATTTCATGTTCAAAAATTCTAGTTCTATTATACTCTTGCAACCCAAAGATTTTTTTTCCCAATATTTATTTACTAATTATTGAATATAATTAATTTTTTTATTATTTTATGATTTATAATTTTAAATTTCTTTTTATTTAAAAGTATATATTACATTGTCCAATAATGAATTTTCAAATGTGCCTTGTATGATGTCTTGACCATGCAAAAATTTTACTACGGAAAATAGGTCATTTTTAAAAGTTTCAAAATTTGAGACAAAAAGTTATAGATTTTGTTGTTTCTATGTTGGTAATACTTAAAATAATTGTTCTAAATTTTTATCTTTGATAATTTTATTTAAGTGAACTTTTTTTTTGAATGAATTCAATAAAAGCTATCAATTTATAACTCAAATTGAAAAATCAAGTTTTAATTTACTTGAAATATTTAGATTTTGAAGGCATTTTTATTGTATCCAAATGGGAGTTATTTCATTATTTACTTTGTAAATTTAAAATAAATGGGGGTATTCGGGTATTTTTATATTCAATTCAAATGATAAAATAATATATAAGGGCATTTACTTAAATGTTTAAAATGTAAGTATAATTGTAAACATAATTCTGAGAATAAAACTATGTTAAGGTGTTGAGAGTGAAACAATGCTATAGTGTTGAGAAATTATGCACCACACCCATCTAGTACACCACTCAAATTGCACAACTCCCTTAGTTAAAATCTTACACACTTCTTTTAATGCAAATATAATTGTAAATATAGTTATAAGAATAAAACTATGATGAGATGTTGAGAGTGAATAAAGTAAAGGTGTTAAAAAGTGGCACATCACACTCATCCTACACACCACTTAAATTATGCATCTTCCTCAGTTAAAATCTTGTACACATCTTTTAAACATCTTGTACTTCTTACCTTTAAAATGGATTTTATGTACTACCAAACTCATCCTATGCATTAACCCTCTTGCACACTTACTTTAGTTGCATAACTCTTAGATAAAATCTTGCACAATTTTCTGTAAACATTTTATGCACCGCTTTTACTCCAACCATCTATACACTTTTTTTATTCAAACATCCTACACACCACCTTGTGCAATCTTTTGTTCAACTTCTTGTGCATCTCATTTTTCCTTTAAATTATTTTTGTACACTTGACAACAAGAATCCTATGCACTTTTTTCCCTTACAATTTAACTTATCACACTTTTTTTTTATGCATCCAAAACTTTGTTTAAGATTTGTAATTTATCTTTCCACATTTGAGGATCTTTTGAAATTTTTTTTGTTTTAAATTATGCTATACTAATCTATGAAATTTTCACACATTTAATTGATATACAAACTTTAACGATATCAAACCAGACTTAACTTAAAATGGTAAAAATTTACATCTCATTTATTCCACCCAAACTCTAAAAATAATGATGTCTTTTTTCTTTTTATTTTAGAAGACTATACAATACCAAAACATCCAATTACATTCAAAATACATAAAACACAAGCTCTCTTAATCGCATAAGAAAGTTTTGCTTGGTTTGAAAAATACTTTTATAAGAAAGGAAGAGCTACAACTCAATAGAAAAAGGTTTAGTAATGAAAGAAAATTTTATAAATAATTTTTTAAAACACTTTGCATATCATAGAACAAATCTTTCATTGAAACATAAGTTTCCATCCAACATATACAAATATGTTCATATTATTCAATAGTTAACACATCATACACCTTCCTTGAAGCTTTTGATATATGTACCTAAAGTATATGTACTTGTAAATTTTGGGGTTCTCACGTAGGGACATGTGCCCATGCCCCTTCGTACATCTATGCATGGATTTTTTTAGGGATATTTTTAGGTATTTCACCTCAGGGTACTTTACCATAGTTTTGCTTGAGACTTTCCCAAGGACCGTTCTCCCTTATTATTATTTTTTTCAAACCACCCATCATGGTGCCTTAAAATTGGTTTTTTTTTTCTTTTCTTAAGTGCCTTCAACTCTCTCCATACTGCACATCATACATATTCAAGTTAGTTTCAACAAAATAAAGCATATTTTATTGTAGTAAAGTATATCATAATCATAAGAAACAAGTTTCAATCATTTCATTCAAATGTCATGTATAATCAAGATTCTTATGTACAAACATAATTTCATACATCAAATCATTTCAAAAACATGATGTACATTAAATACTCTTATACATGTTTTTTTTAGCACCCATCATGGTGCCTTAAAATTGGTTTTTTCTTTTGTTTTTTTAAGTGCCTTCAGCACTCTCCATACTGCACATCATACATATTCAAGTTAGTTTCAACAAAATACAGTATATTTTATTGTAGTAAAGTATATTATAATCATAAGAAACAAGTTTCAATCATTTCATTCAACATTTATTTTATTCAAATGTCACGTATAATCAAGATTCTCATGTACAAACATAATTTCATATATCAAATCATTTCAAAAACATGATGTACATTAAATACTCTTATACATGTTTTTCTTAAGAAACTAAAAACAAGGTTTTTAAATAAAAACTTCTCTACCTATTTAGAAATTGAGTAATTCTTTCATTTCAAATCTTTGCCATTACTTCTTTATCATTGTAACTTCTTATTTTTTTTTAAAAATGCTTATCCTATTTTCCTCTCTTTCAAGCTAAGAAATTTATATTAGAGAAAAATTTTAAACTAATAATTAGTTGACTTCATGAAACTAGTGTCAAATGTTTAATCCTAAAACAATATACGTCCACCATTTATTGATTTTCAACACATGTTCCAATTTTAAATGAATCTTGAAGAAGGCTTCTACTATAGTTAAGTAAAATAGGGAAGTTAGTTGGATTTTCAACTAAACAAAATTAAGCAAATAATTTACTAAGCTGCCAATTTACATAACATTGGTGTTGCAAAAAATTTCATTGTTATTAACCATCTTTAAGCTACTTTTCTACTATTTTAACATGCTAGTTATCTAACTAATCTGTTTTTTAATTAATTAACTAATCAACTCATTAATTGAGTTGTTAATCCTCATTAAAAGACTAAACAACTTATATTAGCTTTTAATAATCTTAGGTCATTACATAATACCACAATAATACTAAATCTCAACCATTAAAAATATATTAAAAGGATACACCATCTTTTTGCTAATTGAGCCCAAATTCTAACATTTTTCAAACTCTTAATTTACTCTCATGCATAGTGCTAATAAAACCTATATTACAACATCTTTGCAATTGTTTTCTTTGAAGAAAAATATCTATCACAAGCCTCATCATGACATCTTTTTAAAAAAGCCTAAGTCTTATCCTCTAGAATGCATCTCGTAAAGATTTGATCATGGTAATAATCATACAAATATGGATCATCCTAAATATAATGTTTAAATTTTGATAGAAAGAGTCTCTAATCTTCCATACTACAATCTATAAGAATCTATCTAGTGACTAGGTAATTTAACAATGTTT
Organism: Vitis vinifera; assembly: GCF_030704535.1. Classification (NCBI taxonomy): domain Eukaryota; kingdom Viridiplantae; phylum Streptophyta; class Magnoliopsida; order Vitales; family Vitaceae; genus Vitis; species Vitis vinifera. The sequence continues at coordinate 17,571,110 of NC_081818.1, forward strand.
GCATACTAAAAAAGCTTTCTCAAAATCATCAATGCATTTTAAGGAAATTCTCATTAATCAACTCTTCTTCCTAGACTTCAACAATGATTCTTGACAAATGGTCAACTATAACATTTTTAACTCTTTTCTTATCTCTAATCTCAATATTAAACTCTTGAAACAAAAAAATCTAAAGCATAAGCCTTGTTTTGGTATCTTTTTTTCTCTAATCGATGTTTAAAAGTCAAGTGATCAGTGAAGACCACTATGGAAGTGCTCATCAAGTTTGATATGAATTTATCGAGGGCACATACCATTGCTAAGAGTTCCTTCTCTACTGTAGTGTAGTTATTTTATGCAAAATTCATCATCTTAATCACATAGTACATTATAAAAGAATTTCTTTCTTTCTTTTATACAAGAAAAACTCAAATAGCTAGATAGTGATCACACATGAATTCAAATAATAGACTCTAATTAAATGATCCCACCATTACTGGAAATGTCAATTTCTTTTTCAACACTTCAAATTCTTTTGTACATTCAGTACTCCACTTGATTCATCTTTCTTCAACAATAGAGCACACAAAGGATGTGCTATTTTTGAAAAATACCTTATAAATTTCATATTAAATCTCATAGGACCAAGGAATTGCTTTACTCCTTGACTATAGATAGATTCTAAAGCTTTGAAATAAGTTAAATCTTTATTTTATCTATCTCAATCCCCTTCTTAAATATAACATGTCCCAAAACAATTTTCTTATTAACCATGAAGTAACATTTTTTCCAATTCAACACTAACCTTTGTAACACTTGATATAAGTTTTTTAAGAATTTACTCAAATGTAATCCCAAAGATGGTGATATCATCCAAAAATACCTCCATTGTCTTTTCTAAAAATTAGAGAAATTATTGGTCATGCACCTCTAAGAGGTTGTCAATGAATTACATAACCCAAACAATTTTCTTTTATAAGCATAATGTCACGGACTTAGTCGTTCACTAAGCTCGTGCGGCACTTAGGCAAGTCAAGACGCTTGATCTTGCTAAGTCAGCCTTGATCTCCAATGCTTAGCTTGCTCGGCTAAGACACTCGCGACTCAAAGGCTTAAGAAGCTTGGTAGGCGATTCCTTAAAGAATGAAAGCTCTTTATTACTCAAAGAAGCTTTTACAAGTGCTTGGAAGCTCACTTGCTTGGTTAGGAAGTGATTTGGGTGGTCTTTGGCCAAATGGGGCCCTCACCTATTTATAAGCACCAAGGGAACTCTCTAGAACCTTGGAGGGTCCCTTACAAATCAAGAATATTCTAGAACATCCTACCCTATTCTATGTACAACCCTATGTACAAGAACATACAAGAGATTCCTAGAAGTCTCTAGAAAGCTTTGGACTCTTCCCATGCCTTCCCCCATAGTGTAGAGATGTGTGGACATCTCTAGGCATTTTTAGAACCTTCCACACTCTTCCCACCAATGGCTTAGTGTAGATGGCTCCAGGAGTCTCCAGAAGCTTCCCTCCTCCTATATAAGCCCATGGGGAGGGTCATTTGAAGCATCTTGTGACAATAAGCTCTAAAAAGACATGTAAATATCATCTTGTCTTGATCCTTTAGTGTAGTATCAATTTGGAAATAACTTGAATATCATTCTAGAAAATAATATTATACTCAACTACTTTCTCCAAAGTCTAATCCAAAATTGAAAAGGAAAATGTTATTTCTTTATCATAGCATTGAACTTCCAATAGTTTATACAAACTCTCAAACCAATAGTTAATCTTGTTGATATAACATTTCCCTTTTCTCATATGACCACAATAATCTCATTCTTTTTTGGAATTACTGAGTTAGACTAACACAACTACAAATAAAATTTAGATAAATTATTCTAATATATAATAACTTGATGATCTCAACTCTAACCACCTCTTATATATGAGGATTGAGTCTTTCCTATGATTGATTAACTAGTTTATGTTGAGATAGAGCCCTTAAAAGCATGACATGATGTAACAATAGATAGAATTCATTAATATTTATATTATAATTGTGGTTTTCCTTTCTCTCTCTAATTTATGCATTATATATGTTGAGAATTCAAGTTTATCATCTTATGCATTCTACATGACTTTGTGCATTAGAAGTTGCATGGAAGATCAAAGTCATGGGTTCTTTGCAAGTAGATGATTTATTCATAGTTGGTTTATAAGCTTAGGCAATCTATTTGAGACTATAGTACACTACCTATAAACCCTCCATTTTGTCCTCTTGGCACATGTTTTCCCATGTTTACCCTCTTGTATCTTATGCTTCCTCATTTGCACTTAGGATTCTTTTCCAAGCTTTTTTATCGAGTCTCCATTGGTGGTCTACCTAATGTGATTTCTCAATGACCTCTGATTTTAGTTTAGGATTTTGTTTTATTTTTGTTGATTTTTAGTGCATTTATGTTTGGTTTTGTTTTTCTATTGCATCATTTTTTTACTATTAAGTATTGGATTGATTTTTTATTTTTGATTGTATGAGATTGATATTTTGATATTTGATTGTATGTGATTGACATTTTGATTCTTGATACACATGATTGATATATATATATATATATATATATATTAGATATGCATGTGATTGACATTTTATTTTCTAATTTCATGAAATTGAATTTTTATTTTTGTGGTCATGGGATTGATTTTTCGTTTTTTTTAATTGCATGATTTTGGTTTTTTTGGATTGTTTAGTTGTATTAGATTGATTTTTAGTTTTGAGTTGCATGTGAATTAACCTTGATTTTATTTTAGCATGTAATTAGCTTCTTTTTTTTTTTTTTTCTAGTGTATGATTTGCATTTTTATCATTAGTGAATGAACATTTTTTTTTTTTAATGTGAGCTTATGTGAGCATGAGCATGTGAGAGTTTGAGATTCACTTTAAAGAAAATCCTATAAAAAGGAATGGTTTCTTGCATGTGGGATTTTCCCAAAAAGGGTATTTTTTTAGAAAATGGAGAGGTCTTCATGTTTTTTATGAGGAGAAGAATTCTCTAGAGGGATTTTAAATTTTTTTAGTGAAAATTGATAAGGAAAAAATAGAAGATTCTAGAAAAGAGTATAAAAAGGAGAATTAAAAATTTTTAGAGGGAACTTTGGAACTTTTGGGAAAACTTTGGGAGCTTTAGAGATTTTTAGAATTTTTTTAAAAACATGAGAGACTAGTGAGTCAAAACTTTTGGCCAATGAGAAAATTCTTCCATGAGAAAATTCTTGGAAGAGATTTTAGCCACTTTTTCCACTTAATGAAGAACATTTCTTGAAGAAGGTTGATGTAAAATTAAATTTCCTTGAAGAAGATAACAAGTAAGTTTTTTTTTTTTTTAATTTTAAAATTTTCTTTTGAGATCTCTCCATCCACATCTTCCTCTATTTAATTATTTTTATTATTTTTTTATTCACATGATCATAGAAATTTTAGGATATATTTGGGTGTGGATATATAGGCCACACATGAGTGTTGTTAGATTTGTTATTTAGGTGCATGTGTGATTGAATCTTGATAATTGATGAATTAGAAATGAGATTAGATTAATTTTCTTTAAATTCTTCTTTACCTAAATAAGTCATTGGATAATCTCATGATGAATAGCTTTAGTTGAATGAATTTATTTTGATCCAAGTCTCTTTGATTTTTTACTTTTAGTTAATGGATGTTTGTAGTTAACAATAATTCACATTCACACACTTACATTTTTTCTTGATTGTTTGTTCTTAAAACTTCATATATTTTAATGCTTTTAAAATTGTTTTCAATCTTTTCTCAAATGAATTCAATCTTCAAATTTCACTTTAAAATTAATCTTAGGTCATTAGGGTTGAAAATCTATTTTCAAAAGACATGCTATCGATTTTAATCGGTACATACTTTTCATTGAGATTTTCAAATGAATTTCAATTTTGAAACACATGAAAATAAATTTATGACTCCACATTAATGTCTACATCATGGACATTAACTAGGGAAGTGGTAAATCCCTACAATAAAGTTGTCCAAGAACATTGTCTCTTTAATTGGTTGATTTGTTGAACCATTAGAATGAAATGTTTGATTTGGATTATTTAGGTGCTCTCAAAAATTATTATTATGATTACATGATATTATATACTTCCTAGATATGTCAATAGAACTTTGTTTGAGAGAAAAATCATTTTTTAAATAGGAGATTTTAATCAATCTTTCAATAAGACAATATACACCTTGTTTTGGACACTTGGAATTTTTATGTAATATTAAATTAGTAAATTATCTCCTTAATTCATTTTAATATTTTTATCTTAATATATACTTCTTGAATTTAATTTTAGATACCTGAAACAGTCAAAACCGATCTCCTAAATAGGAGAAATAATTTTTATTTTTCATACCTATAGCACAAGTTCTTTTCTAGAGCTAAGAAATGTTTATTTAATTTTAAATATGTTATGTGTATAATCATGCCTTGGATTTATTTTTCATGTACACTAAACATATTGAATAAGTCATAAATTTTGGTAGGATTTTAGTACATCTCTAAGTTAACTAAAAAATTAGTATTTTTTAAACAATTTAAAAATGCTCTATTTTGGACCTATTAAGACTTTGTGAAAACTAGTACTAAATGGGACATCATTAAATAATTTGGCCTATTGGATTATAATATAGACACATAGAAGATGTTTTTCAATTTTTTTTCATAATGAAATTAAATTTATAGATAGTTTTTTAGCATTTATTTTGCAAACTCTTCTGTTCTGATCATATGTTGATTATTTTGTATTATGTCCCTATTGTGATTTAATTTTGTATTAATTGGCATCTAATTAATTAATTTGGGCTTTTGGATTGTGATCTAGACATATTGAAAGTATACTATATTTTTTATTTTGATGAAATAATGCTTCTAGGTATTTATTTAAGAATTATTTTGTGAATGGGTATTCAGCCCAATTGATGATACTTTGTATATTTTTTATAATTTGATCACCTTTGTGTATGCTTATGAGCTCTTTTGAATGTTGATTCACATTGTGGATGTATTTACACATTAGTTAAACTTTCCATTAGATTCAAATTCTTCATTTAATATTTTAGTTGGGCTAATTCTTGGAGACAAACATATGTTAGCAAATTTTGAATTAGTGAACATGATTATTATATCTTTTATTTCTTGATTGGAGATGTGCTACATATATTGTGGAGTTTAGCCTATGATTTTAAATTCATAATTATTATTATTATTTGTGACTTAAGCCAATTTTTATGAAAGTGCTTTATACGCAATCAATGTACATTTCATCTTTTCCTTATCTCTTTGTTTCTATTAATGTGTAAATTCTATTCTCATGATTGATCTATCTTGCTTTGTTTGATTCCTATGTTATCATATCTTTGTCTCTTGATTTGGATGAAATGCATATTGCATATATTATGAGATTATTGCTTGTAGACTAACTCTCTTGTTTTATGGAAGTGTTTAGTATGTTATTAAGGTACACTCCTTCCTTTCCTTGTTTACGAAATTCTTTGAGTGTGCATGACTTACTTGATTGATCTTTAATTATGTTTTCACCATTACTTTGATATATTCCTTGATTCTTGGTATCCATTGATTTACAAATCAATTACCATAGTTACCTCAATCTAATTAGTAGATACCTATTTTAAGGCTTAGAGGGGTGCTACCTTATGGTACATTCCCAAAGAGTAACCTAACTCTCAGACTTGAAATTGGTTTTCAAAGACATGTTTTTCCAAATAATGAGTCATTTTTAAGGTTTTTTTTTCTCTTCAAAAATTAAACAAAAACAAGTGGTGACTCCAATTGTTACAAAAATAAGTCTTTTTTTTACTAAAAACACTAGTCTCGTCATCAAGTGGGGACACATGTGAAAAATGTGAGTCCATACTACCTTCTAATTGGAATGATGATTGGTCTTGGTCATTAGAATGAGTTTCTTATTAGGATAGAGCCCTTAAGAGTATGACCTAATGTAACATATTTGGAATTCATTATTTATTTAATGATTTTCAAGTTTCACTTTTATCTATCCTTATTCCATGCATTGTACTTTATGAGCATTCTCACCTAACATATCTTGCATTATACATGACTTAGATACATTAGGAGTTGCATAGAAGATCCAAGTCATGGATTCCTTGCAAGTAGATGACTTGTGCATAATCGATTCATGGACTTAGGCAATCCATTAAAGGTTGTAATGCATTACATCCCAATTGGAAGGATGGTTGGTCTTGGGCATCGAGAGGGGTTTCCCATGGTAAGTGCAGTAGTGTGTATGGTTAAATATTAGCCAAAACATATGATGAGTCATGACATAAGACTATCAAGTAGTTATGACTTTACCAAACTACTTCATTATGTTGTCTCTCAATCTTGAGAGAATACTGGGTTTGTGCCCAAGTTGGCAGTGGTCTTGACCTATGGGTGAGATTTTAAAGTGATTATATATTTTCTATGGATTAAGTCACTGTTGATAGAAGTCAATAGTGATAGGTATTCTCAATAGAGGTGCCATGATATCTCATAGGATTGAGACAAAGTGTCGTCTTGGGTGATCCTAAAGAGGTGTATTCATGTAAATTATGGTCATAGTAGTTCCTTAAGTAGAACTTGACATAAACTCTTTATGAGCTAAGATATGTCAGTTTATCACACAATTGAAGGCTCTATAACTCAAGGATAATAGAGGTAGTCATGAAAGACTGATAGTTTTCTCCTTATTTGACTATGAACATCAATTCATAGGGAGATTGAACACAATGGATAGTATATCATAAACCCAAGCACTTTGTCTCGTTATCATTTACATAAAGTACTGAAGTGCAATTGATTCTCTATAGTGGGATATTGAATCAACTTTAGAATTGAATTATGAGGGAGTCGATATAGTCCTATTGTTCCCAATGATCCCCACTCAAGCTCATATACCTTATTAGCACAGTGGCATGACTTATAAGGATTGGATTAGTTCTTAGTTCACTTATGTGAATAAGGGCATTTTGGTAATTATGTAAGGTTGCACATGATTTAGTGAACGACATCTTTGGATTGTGCTAATTGATTAATTTGACTATCCTATAGGGTTAATTAATCAATTATAACCCAATTTGGGCTAGATTAAGTGACCTAATTAGTAACCTTATAAATACCCTATAAGGGTTAAGGTTTCTATCACTATTATCTTCCACCATCCAAAGAGAAGAGAGAGTCCTAGCCTTCACCCTCCCAAACTGCCAACTATTTGTATTCTAAGGAATAAGGTTGAGTCATCAGATAAAAAATCATGGGTTTATAAGACTTTCGAGGACATCAATTTTATTCAACACTTAGAATTTAAGGTTTAGGAACTTCCAAGCCTAAAAGTTAGTATTTTAACCTTAGCCTTTAAGTTAAAATAAAATTATGCAAAATAAGAAAATAAAATAAAATAAGCTTTTTATTGCCTTAGGAATCTTGTTGCACTTTTGGTAAGCTCAAATCTTAGATTTTCCAAAATCCAAAAAATGTCTACAAAACAAATTAATGTTCGTAAAAAATAATAAAAAATAAAATAAAAACCTCTAAAAATACCTTTAAAATCATAAAAACCTAAAATATGCTACTACAACTGCTCAAGAACTAGATGTAATGTTGGAAGGGTGCTTGAGCGCTTGACAATCGCTCAAGTGGTTAGATTAATGCTTAAGCGCTGCTCTTGTGGTAGTTACTCCAAGTACAATTCAAAATCCTCTTTGATCGATTCTCTATAATAAAACTTACTTTTTTTTTTGTTAGGAAACTACCATGGATGCTCTAAGATTGATTAGATCACCTTCGTGTGTCTCAAGGGTCACATAGAATGATCAAATTGCAAACTTTTACATTTGAAAAGCAAAAACTTATGCTTCTTCAAATCGAAGCTTGCAACCAATGTAAAAATTAAAACTAGATTTTTACATTTGAATAAAAAATCCTAAAGGGTGTATAAGCCATCTACAAAACAAATACAATTCATCCAACCATTCAATCATTCATTATATAACAATTAATAATCATTCATTTATTCATTCGTCCCTTTGGGTCATAGGATAAATAACAAACCCTACAAAACAAAAGTAAACCCATCCTAAAAAGGTTCTAGCATGTTTTTTTTTTTCCTAGGTCAGGGCTCTATACCAATTATAAGGAATCTTGGATTACTTTGTTCCTTAACCATAGATCTCATTAAGTGCATGTTGTTGAGAATATTTGGATTTCTCCATTCCTTACTGTTGAGAATATAATTCTTGTAGGGTGCATGCAAACTATCCTAGGCTTCTCTAAATCCATCGTAGTAGAAACATATGGCTATAAAAATCATATTAGAATAAAGATATAGAGATATGGTACTCATACCTGGATCTAGATGTTCTCAAATCAATTCCTAGTGGTGAGGATCATGTCTTAAGGTCTCATACACCCCAGGTCTTCAACCTGCCATGATCTTGGCACTCCAAAGTGTGGGCTTTAGAAGAGAGGAAGTTATGACTCTCTCTTTCTCTCTTTAGAAGTGGAAGACAATTTTCCCCTAAAGTGATGGAAACCCTAACCCCTAAGGGGGTATTTATAGAGTTCCCTTACTGGGTTTAAGTGACTTGAGCCCAACAAGTCTTGGGTCACTTAATCTAATCCAAAATGGGTCTTAATTGATTAATTAACCAATCAAGATCATCTAGTTAATAAATTAGCCCAATTTAGAGACCCTATGTAACACCCTTATGCATAAGAGTGAACCTAAAGTCAATCTAACCTTGATAAATTGTGCCACCATGGTATATAAGCTCAAAGTGGGGACTATTTGAACCTATATGAGCACTAGCTCCCTCAAAATCCAATTCTAAAGTTGACTCAACATTCCACTAAAGAGAATCAACTGCACTCAAATACCCTATTTAAAAACAATAAAACAAAGCTTAGGTACATGACTTACCATCCACTACGTGCAGACTCTCCATGAACTAGTATCCATAATCTAACAAGGTAGTGTTATCGCATATCAAGATTACCTCTCAAATCCTTGAGTTATAAATCCCACTTATTATGTGATCAAATGACATAATCTAGCTTATAAAGGGCATATGTCAAATTCCAATTAAGGAATTAGTATAGTACCACAAATTTCATGATCACTATCCTTTGGATCATCCAAGGAGACACATTGTTTCAATCCCATGAGATATCATGATGCCTATGTTGAGAATACCTGTTGCTATCAACATCCATCAATAGTGACCCAATCCATAAGAATATATGACCACTTTATAATTTCACCCATAAGTCAAAGCCTCCTATTGATTTTGGCATAGGCTTAATATCCTTTCAAGGTTTAGAGTCCATGTAGTATAGTAGCTTGGTGAATGATAATAATTAATAGCCTTGCGTCATGATTCATCATAGGTCCTATCCAATGTGCATCACATATACTAGTGCACTCATCATAGGGAAACCCATCTCGACAACCAAAACAAATCATCCCTCCAATTAGGAAGTGGTGCACTATAGTCTCTATTGAATTACCTAAATCCATGAACCCATTGTACACGACTTATCTACTTATAACGAACCTGTGGCTTGTATCTTTTATGCAACTTCTAATGCACTCAAATCATGTACAATGTTAGAGACATGAACTGAATGTTTAAATCAATGTTAATACAATAAAGGGATAGCAAGGGGACAGTTAAGTCTAACTTTGTTACATCATGTCTTATTTTTAGGGGCTCAATCCAAACACATGCAACTTTATTAGATTTATTATATCCTAGTAATGGAAGCAAAAACAAGTATAAAAAACTTTATAGGATCTAGCATTGAGGGTTTAGATGTGCTTAACTTAGATTTAGATGTTCCTAGATCGATTCCTATTAATGAAAAGTACAACAAAAATTGTAGAAGATTTCATAGACAGAGTCTTACATCGTGATGACTCTTTCTTGAAAATTGACACAAAGATGGTGGAGATCTCACAAGGATGGAAGCTATGGATCTTTCTTTGTGGAATGCATGGGAGAAAAAGGAATGGAACAACTTGAAGCCCTAACCCCTAAAGGGGTATTTATGGGCTTCTTATGGGCTTAAGTGACTTGAGTCCACCTTGGGCTTATGTCACTTAATCTAACTTAAAAAGAGTCTTAATTGATTCATTAGACTAATTGAGCTCCAATTAATCAATTAGCCCAATTTAGAGAGATGGTTCACCAACCCTTATACAACCTTATGAAATTAAGAAAACTCCCTTATGCACATAAGTGGACCAAGAACTAATCTAACCCTTAAAAATTGTGTCATCAAGGAATATAACCTTAAACGCAAACTACTAAGACCCATAAGACAATATTGGTTTCCTCATAATCTAATTTGAAGGTAAATCAATATCCCCCTATAGAAAGTCAACTAAAATCCAATACCATTGTAGGGAATCCCTGATCTCTCTATTTCTTATCCCAAGCTCAAGTTAGGTGCAGAAAATTTTATTAGGATTCTAGATCCTAAGCAACAAAAGTGAAAATAACACTTTTAATAATCAAATGATCTAGATTTGTGCATTAGAAAACTCCACCTATGAAACTCCCAAACCAATTATTTTCCATGAAGAGTAGATTTGCAAAAATCAAAAGCCTCATAAACCTAAAATCTTCTGCCCAATGGCTTAATCTCGACTTTGACACTCGAAATGGTGAGTGTTTAGGAGAGTTGAGGTTAAAGCTCTCTCTACTCTTTGGAGGTAGAAGACGACTAACTAGAAACCTTAACCCCTAAGGGGGTATTTATAGGGTTCCCCACTAGTCTTGAGTGACTTGAGCTCATTAAGGGCTTGAGTTACTTAATCTAGCTTAAAATGGGTCTTAATTGATTAATTAACCCAACAAGGTTGTCCAATTAATCAATTAGCTCAATCCAAATATACTGTTCACTAACCCCTATGCAACTTTACGTAATTACCCCTTACCCGCATAAGTGAACTTACAACTTATCCAACCTTGATAAACCATGCCATCAAGGTATATGAGCTCGAGTGGAAATCATTGGGACCCATAAGAGTATCAGCTTCCTTAAAAGCTAATTCTAATGTTGATTCAACATCCAACTATAAAGAATCAACTGCACTCCAATGCCGGTAAATAACAATGAGACAAAGTTCAGGTTTGTGACCTACTATCTAGTACATGCAGACTCCCTATGAACTGATGTCTATAATTTAACAAGATGGTGTTCTAGCTTATCAAGATGACCTCTCCAATCCTTATGTTACATATTATCTTTATTATGTGATCAATCGACATACTCTAGCTTTAAGGAGCATCTATCAAATTTTACTAAGTGAAATGTTATGGTCATTGTCTTTTAAATTACATGTCCTTTGGATCACACAAGGAGACACATTGTCTCAAACTCATGAGATATCATGGTGCCTTTATTGAGAATACCTGATGCTACTAGCTTCCATCAATAGTGGCCAATCCATAGATATGTGACCACCTCAAGTTCCTACACAAAGGTCAAAGCCTCCTGTTGACTTTAGTATTGGCACAATATCCTCTCAAAATTGAGAATTTATGTAGTATAATAGCTTGATATATCATGATAATCGATAATCTTACGTCATGATTCACCATAGTTTTTTTCTAATATGTAACTATATACACTAGTGTACTCACCAAGGTAAACACATCCTAATAACCAAGATAAATCATCCCTCCAATTAGGAGATAGTACACTATAGTCTCAACTAAATGGCTTAAATACATGAACTAAATATGTACAACTTATCTACTTACAAGAAACTCATAAATTGTATCCTCTATACAACTCCTAATGTACCCAATTCATATACAATGTAAGATATATGGGTTGAATACTCATATCAATGTCAATGCATAAAAAGGATAGCTTAAGGATAGTGAAATTTAATTTTTTTTTACATCATATCTTGCTTTTAGGGGCTCAATCCCAACAACCCTACATATATTACAACAAAACACAAGGTCCTTAGGTTCATGACCTACTATCTATTGTATGCAACATTTTCATGAATTGTTGTCTATAATCTAACAAATGTTTTCATTGCATTATCAATTGATATGTCCTAGCTCACAAAGAGCATATGTCAAGTTCCACTTAAGGAACTACTATGGTCATAGTTTACTTAAAAATACTTCCTTAGGATCACCCAAGGAGATGCATTGTCTCAAACTCTATGGAATGTCATGGTACCTTTATTGAGAATATTTATTGCTACTAACCTCCACCACTAGTGACCTAATCCATTTATATATCACTTTAGGATCTCACTAGTAGGCCAAAGTCATATGAAACTTTAGACAAGTTCAATATGTTCTCAAGGTTAAGAGACTATAGATGGCTTGATGAAATCATGACTACCTAATAACCTTACACCATGACTCATCGCAACTCCTATTCAATGTGTAACCATACACACTAAGTGCACTCACCATGGGAAACACATCCTAATAACCAAGGCCAATCATCTCTCCAATTAAGAGGTAATGCATAACAACCTTCAATGGATTACGTAAGTCCATAAACCAACTACAAACTAATCATGTACTTATAAGAAACTCATGACTTAGATCTTTTGTGTAACTCTTAATACACCCAATCATGTACAACATAAAAGATATTAGGCAAAAATGCTCAATAGTGTAATGCATAGAATAGGCTAAATAAAAGTGAAAATCGAATCATATTAAATAAATAATAAATCCAAATTAGTTACATCATGTCATGCTTTTAAAGGTTCTATCCTAACAATGTTTTCTTAAACTCATAAGATATCATAGCGTCTCTATTGAGAATATTTTTTTTCACGTGCCCAAACCACTAATCACCCACTCCATATGGAATATATGATCACTTTAAGATTTCACCCATAGGTCAAAGTGACTGATGACCTCAATAATAATGCAATATTCCCTCAAGGTTGATAACCCAAACAACATAGTAGCTTGAAGAAGTCATGACAACCTAATAGCTATTAGTCATGACATTTCGTACGTCATGCCTAATATATAACCATACAAACTAGTACACTCACCTTGAGAAACTCATTCTCGATGATGAAGATAAGTCATCCCACTAATTGGTAGGAAAGTTACTATGGCCTCTAATGGATCACCTAAGTCCATAAACAAACTCATCAACTTGACTTGAACCTCTTATGTAACTTCTAATGTACCCAAGTCATATAGAATACAAGTGATTAAGCCAAAATTCTTCGATATGATCAAATAAAAGAGTAGGATAACAAATTGAAATTGATATCACATGTAACAAAATCAAAATGTTACATTTGTCATTATTTTTAAGGGTTCTATCTTAACATTAGATGCATTAAATAGTCTTCAAAGGAGTTGTGCCACTTTCCTAGCATAAAAAGTGCACCAATTTAATGAAAGGGAGAAGTGGTACACCATTTGGTTTTCCCTTAAGGTACGCCAATTTAATGAAGAGAGGGAGCATACCAACTTAGTGAAGTTAGGTTGCCCTATCTTAGTGAAAATGGGTACATTAACAAGGTTTCCTTTGAGGTGCATCACTTCAGTGAAGGTGCATCAATTTAATGAAAATAAGTGTGCTCCATCTTAATCTTTTTCCCTAAGACAAGTGCGCCAAGTCTTCCTAGTGCACTAGAAGGGTCTGCCCACTTATCCTGGTGCACTTAGGGGTGTGCTAACATTCTTTTCTTTTTGATACTCAATGTTTTTCAATGCCTTTCCTTTCACTTATCTAGATTATCCCAGTTTTGCCTGAAATGCACTAAAAAAATACATCAATCCAAAAATTGAGGGCCTTAGCAACAATTCTAGTTAAAAGTTGATTTTAAGACTTCAGACTCATCCAAATAGGTTCAAATGACTCTATCAAGATGTCATGTTTGTGATCTCATAAGAACCTTTGTATATCATCACTTGTTTTGACAATGCTTTAACTAATAAATCTCACCAAGTTCTAGACATGATGTGTAAAGGGACCTTTGTTGAAAATGAAACCAACTATGGCTATGATTGTGCTTAATGATTTTGTATCATGTAGAAAAACTTAAAGACCTAACAAATCTCACCAAGTTCTAGACATGATGTGTGAAGGGACCTTTGTTGAAAATCAAACCAACTATGGTTATGACTGTGCTTAATAGTTTTGCATCATGTAGAAAAACTTATAAGCCTAATTATGAAGAGAATATCTAGTATGAGAATGACAATGTTAACCCCATATGGAAGGAAATATCTTCAACCTCCTCTAGCTACAACATTATCATTCTTCGTCTATATAAGTATTCCAATTGATTAACAAAATTTAGAGAATTAGAGCCAATTAGATGAGTCAATTAGCTCTAAAGTAACTAATGTTGAAATAGAAGCAATTATTGCCAAACTAAGGTGGTGTTTGTTTTTTTACTTAATTCTAAATAGAACCTTAATGCTCAATAGTGTTAAATATTAGGTTGTTTGTTTTTGTAGTATTTTATTTCTATTAAGTATTAAAAAGTAAAAAAAATCAATATGTTATTTTTTCTATTTAGAAAAAGCTACATATTTTGGCTTTTTCTATTTAGTAAAAAGTTTATAATAAGTCATAAAAAAGTAGAAAAACAAACAACCTAAATTCTAAAACTAAATTGCTTTAAGCAAAAAGCCAAAAAAACAAACACCACCTAAGTGAAGCCAATGCATAGATTTTTCAAGCGTTGGAAGAAATCAAGGCCAAGTTAAATATCAATTATTCTTAAATTGAAACTAATGGACAAATTATTGCATTAAATTAAATGAATTTATTAACAAAGGCCTTCTAACTAATCCATTGAGTTTTAACCTTGAAAATTTTGAAGAAATCATGCATAAATTAATCTACAATGAACCCATTAATAGTGGAAGGGGTCACCATTGACAAACTCAACTTGAGCACACTATGGATATTCTAAGTGAGTCCCTATTGAAGGTAAGATTGATTCAATAGACTTTTCAATTCAAGACTTACGTAGGGTTCCAATCATAATCAATTTTTAGGTATAGGGTCTAGTTTTATTTATTGGCTTTAACCATTTTTATTTTTATTTTTTTCAGATAGTTTAGGGTCTTTAGATGATCATAAATAGGCTAGTTTATCCACTCATCCAAAATAAGGGGATCATGAATGTGACTTTTACTAGCATTCAAATTACTTTATTTATTTTTAAAATATAAGTTTAATTAAATAAGATTTTTTTGAATACTCATTTCTGACTTGGGATATTGACTGGAAGGTGGGGGCTTGTTTGGAGGGTGTCAAATCTGAAACCAGATTAATAACCAAAATTATAAATGGGATAGGTCCCAGTAGAACATGTCACACCCACAAAAACTTATTTCGTATTAATTGGTATTTAGTTATAGGTTAGGGGTTGCATTGAGTGAGAGCTTATCCTCTCAATCTGGTAGTCAAGACTTCAGGGCATAAATTCAATTATTTTATTTTGTTTTCACAATTACTTTGACTTGAGAATTAATATAGATGTATAAAACAATTCTTCAAACTATATTGATTTTTTTATTTTTTATTTTTTTTGTGGAATTCTTGATAAAATTGAATTGTTTTTTAGTAGAATATAAAAGTTAAAATTTTTAATTTTTATTCTCAACTTATGATTTTATGTTTATTTTTATTTAAATTTTACATATATTTAACTTAATAAAAAAAATTAAAATCTCACCTAATTTTTAAAATAAATTACAACATTGTTTTTGAAGTTAAAATTAGCTTTTAATCTCAATATGGTTAAGTTTGGTTATCAGAAAAAAAAATATTAAAAAAAATAATTTTCTCATATTTGATTTTATTATAAAAAATGCAAAAAAAATAAAAATAAAAACGATTAAAATAATTAAAAATTTTACATATATATTTTTAAATATGTAAAAATAATTTATTAATTTTAGATGAATTTTTTTATTTTTCTTCATTTTTTTTTCTTTTCCTTACATTTTCCTTCAAACTTTACGCAACCAAACATAACTTAAAAATTTATACACATATTTCAAAGTAAAAAAATGTTATTTTTATAAAAGCTCTACATATTTTAATTTATATAAAAAATCATTTCATATTTAATAAATTTATTTCAATTACAAACATTGCCCATTATGATTTGATTTTAGCTTTGACTACGACATTTAGTTCAAACCCTCCCCCACCCAAAAAAAAAAAAAAAAAGAGAAAGAAAAAGAAACGAACTATCAAGTAAGAAAATTAAATTCTCACCTAATTTAAACAAAAATTTGAAAACATGTGGTACTTTGAAATTAAAAATAAAATAAAATTATGAAGAGCAAACATGGGTAGGGGATATGTCTGTCCTGCCATAACTATGTATTTATATGATCCAACTGCCAACTAAGAAACTTGACCCAAATTTGTAAAAGACTTCGGTTGGTTAGAAAATTGGAGCTGGTATTTGGAATCAGGGGCCTAAATATTTAAATATGGAGTCTTGAATTTGTAATTGTAAGTTGTAACGACTCAATTATGAAAGCAGAGATGGGGTGGGGGGTAGGATCCAAAGTCCAACCGCACATCATTCCATCCAAAGACTCTAAAACAACCAACCAATTTACAATTATACACATATCAATATACCGAAGACTTATTGTATGATTGGATCACCGCCACTGCCCCACACACACTACTTTATAAATTTTGAATACCCTCTTCTCCCCTCGCCGTTCAAATATTTATTATGTACTTAATGCTCTCATTTTTCTTATATTCCATCTCTAAAAGACTCATTTCTCCCTCTTTAAGACAATTAATTTCACATTTTTTTTTTTCTTCATCCTCTTTTTACTTTTTATGCCCCCTAATTTTCAACAATGGTGTCCCTGCACACATTTCACATGTTTTTCTACTTCGCCAAATTGGCTACGTTATTGATTTTTTAAAGATTATTATTTATGTGGATATTTTTATTATCATATGATAATTATTTGTAAGGTTGATAATGGATGATTATGGTAAAAGTCACTTTATTTTTGTATTTTAGTGTAATTTTTACTTATCAGATTGGAGATAATATTTTATTTTATGATTGAATGTGTGATAAAAATGGTTAGTAATGGAATAGACATTTTTACATGTGGCCTTAAAATGATATGAATAAAAAATGTGATTAATAAAAGTTAATATAATGATTCGTGTCTAACTATGTAGATATCGTCGGCTTTATATGATACCCACATCGAATAAAGAAAAAATGAAAAGTTTTTGTTGTTACATAGGTATAGTATTTTTTTACCCTATTCATGTGTTTTAAAATCGTTAAGACTTTTTTTTGTTAAAAAAAAAAAATATCTAGATGGTTACAATATGAATAAAAATAATAATATGTTAATATTTGATGTGAAGCCAAAATAAAAAGAGGCTATTAAAATAATAATAAAAAAAAGTACTAATCTCTTTAAGTAATTTTGATAATAATGTATGTTGTCTTAAAAAAGAAAAATGTAAACCAATGAAAAAGAGAGAGGGTTGGGTGATGACGTTAAGAAGCCGTTGAAAGGGCCGGTTCCGACTGTTGCTTAAAATCTACCCCCACGTTTCCTTTCTTCTCCACCTTACGTTTCGCTCTCTTTCTCTCCTTCTCTCTACCATTTCCAAATTATTCCTTTATAATCCAACCCTGATTTTTGTTTCCAGGCCTTCTCTCTCCTCCCTCCTCCTCCTCTTTCTCTCTCTAGACCACCAGCTCTTCTTCGTCGCCACCGCTGATGGAGTCGGAGCTTCACTTTCCAACCACGCCGTCCGACCCCGACACTCCCCGAACTGCAACCACCGCAGTCAATCGTACCCTCCACCTCCTCCAATCTGACGACCCTGATTCCCAAATTCAAGCTGCCAAAGAAATCCGCCGCCTCACTAAAACATCCCAGAAGTGTCGGCGGCAGCTCTCCCCCGCCGTCAGGCCGCTTGTCTCCATGCTCCGACTCGATTCCCTCGACTCTAACGAGGCCGCTCTTCTCGCCCTCCTCAACCTTGCCGTCAAAGATGAAAAGTATGTTTTCTTTGTTTGATTTTCTTTCGTCGAAAATTTGATTCTGAATTTTTGTTAGATTTGATTTAGTTTCTCAGTTTTTTTTTTTTCAAATGAATTTTGTGAATGGTTATATTTTTTTTTGTTTTTATTTTTTATTTTTTTTAGAGATTGGGAGCTGATTCTCTCTCCTTTTGCTTTAATTTTCTCTCGCTTTACATCTTTTCTTTAAATTTTTTAAATATTTTCCGTGGAAAATCATGGAAAATGGATGTAATGAACCCATTCTTTATTCTTTCTCCTTTCCCCTCTTTTCGTTTTCTCTTTGACACTGATTGGCTAGCGAGAAAACATGGGAAAACAACAGAAAATAGGTATTTCCTTTTCTTTTCTTTTTTTTGGCTCTAAAAGGGGTAACAAAATGATGTTTCCAATTTTAATTTTCTGGCCGTTGTTTAGGATCCATCAATACTACTAATTGGTTAGTTGAATTGAAAATTTCTGAAACCAAAACAATTAAACATAGCAATTATTGCCATCTTCTTCCCTCAATGTTCTCAACTACCAAACACTGTGCTAACCTTTATTTTTCTAGAAATACTCCGTGTATTAGATATAGAACGATTCATGGTAGATCAACGTGGATATGATTTGGATTTGGTATTCTCCAAAATTCACAATTTTTGTTTTATTTTGCAATTGTACGATTTTGCTTTTATGGCTTGCGTTGCATTGAAATTTAAATTAATTCAATATTGAATGCTCCCAAGCATTGGAATCAAACACAGCCCTAAATTATTTGGTTTGTTGAAAGTTGGTAAGCATTTCCGAATGCTCCCATGTCCAGCTTTGCATCCATTAAAGGCTTTATGAGATTGGTGAAGAATTGGATGCTTTGTGGTTAAAGTTGGTTGGATTCGAAGTTGTTTGTTGTATGATTCACTCTTTAATCTTTCCTTTCTTTATTTTTTCGCTTTCACTTTTTCTCTTATCTTCTCTTTGAAGTTAAATACATGGGTTCTGTTTGGTAAGAGGGAATAAAATATTCTGTTCTTTTTCTCTTTTTTGACTCATTTCTTTTATAGCGTGTTTTACCTTTATTATTATTACTATTCTGAACTTGAAACCCTATTTGATGACTAAGACAAGGTTGGAAAAGAAAGATAAGCATTGGATCTTAGATCTTTGATCATTGGTGACTCGATAACAATTCGCTAATCAATTGGGAGCTATGCAACTATATGGATTGTCTTGATTCCCTAATCAATTGTTCTAAGCTAAGATTTTCATTTTCTTTGAGGGTAGAATGACATAAAACAGCAGACTTGCAATTTTATATTTCACAAACACCAAAAAGAGGGGAGGAAGGTGAAGCATATAGCTATAATATTAATGAACTAGACCATATGAAGTTGCCAAATATATTTGTTTTGTCGTTAGTTCTAATAAATTGGTTGAATCATTAGGTATTATGCTCTTGACGGATTATTATTACCCTTTGTGATTATAGATGATTGCGCTCTAAGTTTTCGTAGAGCAACATACAAATCAGAGTATACAAGAATTATTCATGTTGCATTCTTAGCTATAATCATGAATGAAGTTGATTCCTTTCTTCCTTTCTTCCTTTTCCTTTTCTATTTTAGTATGGCTGAGGACCATGTGGCAGTCAGCTTTAGCTATTGCATTAAAGATCAGACGACTTGTCTTGTTCCTAAGATTTTAAACATCCATCCTGCTTCCCAGAAACGGGAATTTAGCCTGACACTTATGTCTTTCAAACTCACTGGTCAATATCCCTTTTTGGGATTTGTATAAGAACAAAGAAGAAAACCCCATTCTGTCTTGTTAACACCCTTTCCATTGAATTAATAGGAAGTTTTTCTCCCTTCTCTGATATGATGGAAATAGAACCTTTGGCTGAAATCATGATTGAAGCATATTGCTCTGTGGTCCAGTGGTATTCATAGAAGTGGTGATACCTGCCTGTGTGATGCCAGAGTATTTCTGTTGTTAGAGGCCTGAGCTCTTCTTGCTCCATTTATGTGAATGGACATGGATCATTCCAGGTGTATGGGATCTTGTTGCATTCATGTTACCCCTACCATGTAAGGAGAAGTGCTGAGACACATTGGTTTGTATAAACTTTTGTAAGGAAAATTAGCATGTAGCTTTGCACATTTTATGTACTTTGCTTCTATATTAAGGTGGGAGGGTCAGCCACACCAACTTTTAGACTGTTGTCCCCAAAAGTTCTAGTGTATACATCAAGACAAGTGAGATTGGAAGATAAAGTGAGAAGAATGAAGGAATGAAATCTACTGCAAGTAATCCCTAAAGAAAGAGAGCTATGGGGCTTGCTGGGTAATGTTTTCAAAAGCACTTCTCAGAGAATAGTTTTGGAGAACAATTCTTAAAAATAGTTCTGAATTGTTTAGAGGCAAAATTCCATTTGGAAATTCAAATGTGAAAAATTCTTTTCTCAGCTTATTCCCCATGAAGATACTTTGAATTTATGTGCATTCAAAATATTCTCTAAATTTTCAATTATTTCTAAGAATGCTTTTCAAAGCTCCAAAAACTCTTTTTAGTTGGACATTTATCAAGCATGTTTTTCAAGTTAGAAAACTATTTTCTCTTCTTTAGAGTAAAACTGTTTTCAAAAACAGTAGGTGCAGAAGTAGATTGATTAAATCGGAGTAGATATTCTGGGAGCCTCACTTGTACTTTTTTCTGATTGATAGTTACGAATATGTGAACATTGGGTAAGCATTTCAAAAACATCTTGCTGTACCCTTAAAAAATTTTAATGGGTTAGAGTATTGAGGTGAGCATGTGCTTTTTCTGTGGGCATGTTATTTTTCTGTAACTGATAAGTTATTCATGAGAAGACCCAATTACATGAATGAAATATACAACTCAAACGGAATGAAATATAATTTAGTCTATTCCGAATTTGTTCCAAACATGCAATATAAATTAGTTTAGAGTTCAGCATTTTACTCACATAATTTTTGAATAGGCACATCAATATTATCTTTCTTAAATCTTTTCCACTTTAAATGTTTTCTGGGTTTCAATTTAATATTCTTATGTTCTTTATTTTGATACAGAGACTCGAGGTTGACAGGAATTTATGTAACCTCTTTTGCTAGGAGATAGCACACACAACAAGAATGCTGTTCTAGTTGACCTCTGAAATTTTGCTCGTTAAGATATTTTCGTGATTTTGCTTTTGTTACTTTCTTGCAGAAATAAGGTCAACATTGTTGCCTCTGGAGCCCTAGAACCCATTATCAGTTTTCTTCAGTCGCAGAATTCAAATATGCAGGAGTATGCCACTGCATCTTTGCTCACACTGTCTGCTTCTACCATTAACAAGCCAACCATAAGTGCTGCAGGTGCAATTCCTCTCCTTGTTGAAATCCTTAGACATGGAAGCCCACAAGCCAGGGTCGATGCAGTGCTAGCTCTTTACAATCTCTCAACATATTCTGATAATATCAGCATCATTCTTGAAGCAAAACCCATCCCTTCAATAGTTGACCTGCTTAAAACCTGTAAAAAATCTTCAAAAACAACTGAAAAATGTAGTGCTCTTATAGAATCTTTGGTGGCTTTTGATGAGGGGAGAACTGCCTTGACATCTGAAGAAGGGGGAGTGCTTGCAGTGGTGGAAGTTCTTGAGAATGGGTCTCTCCAAAGCCGGGAGCATGCAGTGGGGGCACTATTAACAATGTGCCAGAGTGACCGATGTAAATATAGGGAACCAATTCTTAGAGAAGGCGTAATCCCTGGTCTCCTCGAGCTCACTGTTCAAGGAACACCCAAGTCCCAGTCAAAGGCACAAACCCTCTTGCGGTTACTGCGGGACTCTCCTCATCCAAGATCCGAGCTGCAACCTGACACTCTAGAGAACATCGTGTGCAACCTCATCTCTCAGATTGACAGCGAGGATCAATCTCGCAAGGCTAAGAAGATGCTAGCAGAGATGGTGCAAGTTAGCATGGAACAAAGCTTGAGACATTTACAGCAAAGAGCTGTAGTGTGCACACCGACTGATCTTCCTATTAACAATTGTACTTCAGAAGTTTCTTCAAAATGATGGTTTTGGGTTGTCAGCTGTCTTTCTGCATTCGGGGTTTGTGAGATCAAATTTTCCATGTTAGAGAAAAACAATAAGATATAGAAGAATGCCAGTCCAGGCCATTGTGATGGTACCGGGTGACTGGTAAGTGTCAATAAACTGGAAGCTGTATGAGGTTGAGAGTGTAGTTATATAGTTGGTTTATAAAGAAACTGTTGTATTATCTGAAATCAGAAAAAAAGTTACTGTGGAGGCCAAAGCAGGAGCTTACTGTTAAATGCAATTGCTTTGAGATTCTGAATTATTCTCTCTTTGGTGTCTTCTGGAAAAAGGTGATGTGTTGTGGCTTTCGTCCCCTAACGATGGAGTTGAATTGGAGGAAAGTGATTTGAGTTTTATTTTGTGGCCCGGCTTGTTCCACGAATTGACTGTGACTCCCCCTCCTACGTTCTGTCAATGTCCAGTTGGAGTTGAAGATTGATTATCCAATGGGGTGGGTCAACATCATTCTGTTTGATGAATGGCCCAATGGATGTTAGCTTGTTCGCTCCCCAACCATTTTTTCTTTTCTCCCATTCTGGGAGAAAAATGGAGGGGTGTCCAAATTTGTTGGTCAGACTGATTGACTGGACCAGGTACTAGGCCGGCGGCTAGGCGGCTAAGCCTGTATTCTTGCACCAATGAGACGCAGTTAGGCAGCTTGAAGACTTGGGAGGAACCCATCGAAGGTAGGGAAGCTTCTCATTCATTGTTGAAGTGGGAGCTGCCTACTGCCTACCTAATAAGGAGAGGCTTACCAAATCGTTGGTTTCTTTGCATATCCTCCCAACTCAAATTTAATTAATCATTTACAAAAACCACATGGCCTTATTTTCTACTTACAACATCCAATCCAATATTCCTACCAAGGAAAATGGCCTCTACTTTTTCAATATTATAAAATATAACTTCAACATGATGAGTTCGTTTGGAGAAAAACTTCCTGATGTGATACGGATATAAATATTTTATATTTTTAAAAGGGGTTGAGGAGTTTTATTTGTACACGCCTTCTACTCCTCATTTCCCCCCTTTTTTTTTTTTTTTTTTTTATTCTTTTGAATAAAATAAAAAAATAAAAATTATATAGATGCTTTATATCCTTTACATCTTTACACACCCAATAAGGCCCGGCCTAAAAATCTTCATTTCCCGTCCCCTTCATCTTCTTGTAAAATTACATAAATGTCCTCCATATCTTCATTTTTCCAAACCCAAAAAAAATCCTAAACTAAATCTTCTGTCTCCTTCCCTTTGTCTTCTCTGCCACTTTCCATAGCTCTCTTTCATTTTTTTTTACCCTTTTGTTTTATTAAAAAAGAGAGAGAGAGAGACAGGGTTTGACAACAGCCCACAGCCATAGCGATCCTGCCACGACTGCGTGCCCACCGCGGCAACCGAAGCTCTCCCAGATCTTTTTTTGTTCTCTATTTTTCCTCTTTTAGAAAAAGGTGAATAAATAAAAACAGATTAAAGTGTATATATAGAATTCTAAAGAAATAGTTTGGGTAAAAGACCAAATAAATATTTGGTGGCCCTCCAAAAGCTTATCAAGGCAATTACTTGCTTTAGTTTTTTCTTTCCTAGGATTTTTTAGTTATTATCATCCTCCATATTTTTTAAAATTAAAAAGGAAAACCGAAATTAATCAGAATTAAATGAAAAAAAAAATTAAAATGATGGAAATATTCATTCTAAGTCTTTCCTTAACAATTTTTACTTTGGAAATTTTTCAAAAAAAAAAAAAAAAAAGAATATTTAAAAGGAGAATAGATCAATTAATTAGCCATGGAGAGCATATATGGAAAAAGTAACACGTAGCAAAAAAGGATGAACACCACAAACTTGATGCAATGACTCAATCGACTTTAAGGCCATAAAAGCATATAATACCAAAGTAAATAAGATAACAACAGAAAAGTAAAGCAATTCTACCTTTAGATCTGGCATGGAACGCATGACTAAGCTCATATTATGGATCCTTCTTTTTTGTTTTGTTTGTCTTAGCATTTTCCTTCTCTTTCCAAGAAAGTTGATGCTCTTGGTTTTGATTGAATTTTGTTTCATATATAATTGGGTTGATTTTTTTAAAAATGAAAAAGCTACTTTTTTTCCCGGGCTTTTTCAACTTCTACAACTAGTTTTAAAAATAATTCTTAAAAAAAAATGACAGTTTGAAAAAAAAATCTTAAAATATGGTAGTTACAAAACTATTGATAAATATATGACACTTTTTTTAAAAAAAAACACCTTCCATATTTTTTATATCAACGAAACATGTTAAAAAAAAAAATTGAATTTACACAAAAGGTGTCTCTTGAAGAGACATATTCTGTAATTTCATAAAAATGAATTTATGTTAAAGGTATCTCTTCAAAAGACATTTTTTTATAATTTCATAAAATTGAATTTATGTTAAAGGTGTTTCACATTTTTTTTATAATTTTTTTTATTAGTCAAACACGTTAAAAAAAAATTATACTAAAGAAATATTCTTTCCACAATACCATAAAATCAAATTTATACTAAACACTTTTCACAATTTTTATATTAGTCACCAATCAAAAAAATTAAATTTATACTAAAATTGTCTCTTGAAGGGAAACATTTCAATGTAAATTTAATTTTTTGGAATGATGGAAGGTGTCTTTTGAAGAGACATATTTAATATATATTCAATTATTTTAATGGATGACTGGTATGAGGATTGTTGAAGGTGTCTCTTTTTAGTATAAATTTAATTTTATAAAATTGTAGAAAGTGTCTATTAAGGAGATATCTTTAGTATAAATTCAATTTTTTTACTATGCAACTGATACGAAAATTGTGAAAAGTATCTCCTAAAGAGACACTTTTAATATAAATTTGATTTTGTAGAATTGTAAAAGGTGTCTCTTGAAAATATACTTTTAATATAAATTCAAATTTTTTTAACATGTCATTGATATAAAATTTGTGGAACTCTTCAAGAAACACCTTCAATATAAATTCAATTTTTTTGAATGTGCATCATTAATATAAAAATTGTGGAAAGTGTCTTCAAGAGATACCTTCAATGTAAATTCAATTTTTTTGAATGTGTATTATTGATATAAAAATGATGGAAAGTGTTTTTTTTTCAAAAAAATACCTTTCAAAGTAGCAAAAAGTACTATAAATTTGGAAATATTTTTCAATGTACTTGTGGACCCGCATTTTTCACGTGCATTCCCACTCGATGGCTTGACTCACTTTTTTATTTATTTGTGAAAAATTGATTTTTAGAAAAAGACTTGGAGTCGCCATTTATTTTTGTTTTATTTTTTAAGGGAAAAACAAAATAAGAAATAAAAACCCTAAATGTGACTCCTAAAGGAAAAACAAGTATGCAAAAAATCGAGTCTGGGTCCGAGGGTCAGGTTACCTATTGGGAAGGCACGGTGGTGAGCTGTAGCACTCCTCTAAGCCCGTATACATACAATCTCTACTAAACAAATTAAGAGAATTGTAGCAATTAATTAATTAATTAATTATGGATACCAAGAAAAATAATAAAACAAATGAGTATGTACAAGTCATAGTGAAAATCAATATACACAAAAATAATGATGAAATCTAATTACAAAAATACACAAAATAAATGACAAGAAAATTATGCAAAATGATTTATTGAACTAAAAAAAATTTCAAAAGAAACAATTTTCAAGAAATTTCAAAGATTTTTGTTAAAAACAATTTTCAATTAATGATTTCAATTTATTTATTTACAAAAAAAAGTCAATTTATTTTCTCAGCTTCATTTGTATTCAATTTTCAAAAAAAGTTATTTACACTTATTGTATCAAAAGAATTTATTACAAAATTTCAATTTGGCAACAAAATTTATTTTACTTGCTTTTACAAAAAATGAATGAATTTTTACAATTTTATTTACAAAAGTATTTCAATTTGTTTTCATTTAAGAAAAGTGATTTATATAAATTATTTAAAAAGACATGACTTTATTTGCAAAAGGAATTTTAATTAAAAAGAAAAGAAAAGAAAAAGATTTAAATCATCTATTTCTAAAAAATACTTTTAATCCCATTTTAATTAAGGAAAAAGAATTCATTTAAAAAAAACATTTTTTGGACAATTTTATTAAAAATTAATTTTTGGGACAATTTTATTTACAAAACAAATTTTAAGCAATTTTTATTAAACAAAGAAATTTTTGGACAATTTTATTAAAAACAAATTTTCAAATTCTATTAAAAACAATTCTTTTGGATTTTTATAAATGCATTTTTCTGAATTTTTTTAATAAAAAAACTTTCTTTTATTAAAAATCATATTTTAAAATTATTATTTTATTAAAACATATTTACTGAATTATTCCTCTTATTTAAACAAAATTTCTTATTTGTTTGATATTCAAATCTGTATATACTCAATAAATATATACAAACAAATATTTATAGAAACCAATAAAAATAAAATCAAATAGAACTTGAAAATAAGATGTGTACCCAAATAAGTTTACGACAAACTCAATGTCTTCCTATAGCTTTTTGAGTCTCACTTTCTTCCATGAAATTTCGTGCTCCATGTGTCATAAATTCGTACTCAACCAACAAGATTGCAGAATGAGCCCATGCAAAAAACAAAAATAACACAAATATGTAAATATCTAGAAATGTACAAAATTCAAAATAAATATTCAAGCCCAAATCCAAACTTCAAATTAGTTCAATAAATTTCATCAATTAAAAGTGGGCCCAAATTAGCAAATATAACCTAACAAAAATATCTCACATGTCATAGGCCCTAATCTAAAATTTCCAAATTAATAGCCAAAATATAAGTTCAATTAATCAAACCCAAAACATGATAAATTAAAATAAATCTCATTAGGCCTAAATTTAATATTCCATAATCCAAGCCCAATTTAATATACAAACCTAAATCCCCAACCAAAATCAACCCAATTTAATATGCAAACTTACATCCAAAATATACCACAATATTATATCATATCCAAATTAAATAATTAAAATGAGCACAACCATATAAATTACCAAGTAATTGAACCCAAATTAGCCAATTCTAAATTAATTCATCAACAATAAATTATCTCAAATTTCATATTAATTTACCAATAACAAATTAACCTAAATTTCATACTAATTAACAAAGCCCAAACATAAGGTCCTCAAACAAATATAAATGTACAAACCAACAATTACTATTAAAATTAAATCAAGAAAAATAAAGAAATAATAATGGAAAATGAGTGTAATGGTAAAGTGAGGGAATGAGAGAAAATGGGAGGGGGTCGTCGACCGGGCAAGGGCTCATCGACAGTGACTGGCCAATGACTTTTTGAAAAACAAATAATAATAATAATAATAATGATGATGATGATGATGATGATGATATTTTTTTTAAAAAAATGAAGATAATAAGAAAATGGGGGATTGAAGGGCACTAGAAATGGCGTCGGCGTCATGCCATCGACAGTGACGATAGAGTTGAGTGGTAGTGTGTGGGAAGGGCTGTAAAGAGAAGAAAAAATGGAATCTAAAAAAAATGGGGTCAGCCAAGAGTGGGAGTTGGGGGAAAGAAGAAAAAAATAAAAAATTGGGAAAAGAAACGAGGAGCCGGCCGTGTGTGAGAGTTGGGAGAAGAAAAGAAAAAAAATGGAAAAGAGAAGATGAGGTAACCGGCTATTGTGTGGGTGTTGGGAATAGGTGGTTGTGTGTGGAAGGAAGCAGAGGAAGAATGGAGAGGGAAGGGAAAAAAAAATGATGAAGAGTAAAGATTAGGGAGAGGGAGAGAGAGAGGGGGGAGGGGGTAGGTAGGGTGAGGAGAAAGAGGAAGAAAGAGAAGAGAGGAGAAAGAGGAGAAAAAATAAAATATAAATATAAATATAAATATATAATAATAATAATAATAATAATAATAATAATAAAACTAATAATAATAAAATAAAATGATATAATATACAAAATAATAAAAAAACTAATAATTAAATGATGAGTGGGCAAAAACAAAATAATCACATATAATCGGGATTTAAAATATAAGGACAAAATTGGGTTCAAAATTAACGTAAAAATAAAAATTGGACAAATTTTGGGGTCTATAGTATTGTATTTTAAAAAATTAATTTTAAATTCACTATACAATTACCAAAAATCCACTTTTTCAAGGGAGGCAGAAATTTTTGTAAGGGGGGCAAGTGAGAATTTATGTACGCAAAGGAACAAATTTTGTCCATTCATTTAGTACCCTATTTAATAATAATATGTCGACTACAAAAATAATATTATAAACAAAACATAATTAGTTATTGTAATAATAAAATAAAAGATAATGATCATAATATAAATAAATAATTATAGCTAAAAAAAATAAAGAGATAATATTTAAATAAAATTTTGAACCCTATTAAAATAAAATAGAGGGTTCTATCATTTCGAAGGACAAAAAATTTTTAAAGCTCTTAAAGATTTTTTTTGAAAATTCTTGAAAAGTTGAAAAATATTTTAGGATTTCTTGAAGAAGTTGAAGGCTTAAGATTTTTATTTTTATTTTGTTATGATTGGAAAACATAATTTTAAAAAATAGTCTTTATTATAAAAACCCTACTAATCCAAGATTAAGTATTAATATTAAATTATTTAAAAGGATATTTCTATTTTTTGGGAAATTAAAGATTGTTCCCTGAATTTATAAATAAACCAAATTTACCATTTTATTCATAATTTTTTTAATTGAGAAAATTTACAATTTCATAAAAAAAATAAAATAAAAAATCTAGTGTTTATTTATGAAACCTTTTTGATAATTTGCTTAAAAGAGTTTTTTTTTTTTTTAAAGAGCAATCAAAGTTTAAGAAAAATCAAAGTATATATTAGAGATTGTTTCCTCAATTTATAAATAAATACAATTTATAATTTTGTCCACAATTTTTCATATAAATACTCACAAAATTTTCTTAAATAAGGAAATTGTGAATAAAATTGTAAATTTGATTTATTTATAAATTGAGGGAACAATCTCCAATATATCCTATAATCTATTCTTTTTTTCAAAAAATAGGAACACACTTTCAAGCAATTTAATGTTTAATTTTGAATTAAAATGGTTTCATAAATAAACACTAGTTTTTTTTTTTTCTCTTTTAATGAAGTCTCCAATCTTCATAAAAAAAACCTTCAAGTCTTTAATTTCTGTCAAGAAATCTTTGAATATCTTTTAACTATATAAATATTTTCTGAATTTTTAAGGAATTTCTTTAGGAGCTTTAGAAATTCTCTTTGGTCTTCCATGTATCCTCTGAAATGAGAGGAATCTCAATTTAAAAAGTTGAAAATTTTATTTTGATAATAAATATATTTATTTAATTTTATTATGATAATTACCTTTTCTTTTAATTGTCACAATTAATTAATTTGTCTCCTTTGGTATAAACCCTTGGCTTGGTTCTAAAGTCGCAGGCATAGGTTCATAGCCTTGTTCGTGAGTTGAGTTTGGTATAAGGAATTTAAGTGAATTTTTGTTCTTGGCGTTCGTTTTCCTTTAATTTTCCAATTTCTAGGTTCCTCAACTCTCTCCAATTTAAAAATCATTTTTTTAAACTTCCAACCAACACACAAACCCTAAAATACCTCATAACTCTAAAACAATAAATCTAAAGTTCCCTATGAAGACGACCTAACCATTATACAACTGTTAGTTCTTTTCATTTTTTGTTCAAAAGCTAAGAGTTTCAACAACTAACTTGGTTTAATTTTCTCTTGTAAAACTTCATGACTAAATTTATTTTCACATTTTGATTTGAACTAGAGACAAACCCATTTGAACCATAGATTAACTTACAATTGCGAGTTTTATCCCTTTAGGTGGTTCTTAGTGTTGGGAATACTCGGATTTCTCTATTCCTTAGCCTTGAATCATGTCGGGTCATGCATCTATCCTATACTTTTTTCTTGATCTAACACAATGGAAACAAATGGCAATAAAAACATTATTAATGTAGATCAAGAGTTAGAACTTTCAAACATGTGATCTAGATGTTCCTAAATCAAGTTCCATCCGATGAAGACTTTGAAACTATGATGGTCGTTGTAAAACTCACCTACCTAACAATCTTCCACTAATCTCTACTTCCATGGGTTTTGGCACGAGATAAGGGTGGACTTCTTTCTCTCTAGAGGGTGGCTAGAGTTCCTCTCTTTGGAATCTAAAAAAAATTGAGAAGAAGAATGAAAGCCTAATCCTCTTTAAGAGGTTTATATAGGCTTCTATGTGGGCTTAAGTGACTTGAGCCCAAATTGGGCTTGGGTCACCTAGTCCGACCCACTTGGGTCCTAATTAATTAATTAGCCTTAATGAACTTAAATTAATTAATTAGCTAGCCTAAAAAGTCAATTCATAAGATCTAGTGCAGCTTTGCATTTTTATCAAAACACCCTTATTACCATCTTATGAATTATATACTTAAAATACCCTCAAAACCATGAAATAGGAACTTGAGTGGGGACCATTAAGAAACATAAATAAATAAATGAATCTCAATCTATTGCATCATGTCATATTTTTTAGGGCTCGATCCCAATAATGAGAATGAGATTAATTACATTATACAACATGGTTGTTATAATAGAAAATAAACCATGCATTAATTACTAGGCATTCACCATAAAGAAAGTAAAAATAAATTTAGCACAAATAAAAAGTTTTGGGGACTACATATCCCTTTGCGAGGTATCCTAGTATTATAAGGATCAAACTTACATTGAGTAGGTCATGATCTTATTACTAGATAGAAGTCCTCTCAAATTGATTATCCCGCCTTATTCATCCTTAAGGTAAGATCAACATACCTTATCAATTTAGCCCTTGGCCTATGCAAGTGGGACCATGGTGGGTGATTCAACTACTTCATATCAAAGTTAAGTACTTAACCATTATCATTGACATCAATGTCACCAAGTGAAGAACCTCATCACTAGGGTGGTTGCTCTTATTACAAATATGTATAATTGTGTCCATATGAAAAGTCTATATCCCTTGATTCCTTAGGCCTAACTTGCTATTGAGATAGTGATGGTTCAAAATCAAGATGGGCTTGATAATGGAGGCTGTGAGCCTCCACATAGGAGGTATTTCCTTAGAGTTTCTACTAGATTGCCCAAATCCATGAACAAACTATAAACAACTTATCAACATACAAGAAACCTATGACTGGTATCTTTTATGAAACTCCAAATGCACCTAAGTTATGTAAAATATAATAAATATGATCATGTATGTTTAAATAACCAATTAATGCACAAGGGATAATAAAGAGAATAAATTACATAAATAAATCAATTTATTAATGAATATAAATTGTTACATCATGTCATGCTTTCCAAGGTTCTATCCCAACAGAAAGATGATTCATAAGATCAAATGTAACCCTATGTTTTTACTAAAAAACCCTTATACATACATATGAACTAGGAACCTAATAATATCTCCAAAATCATGCCACCATGGAATATGAGCTTGAATGGAGACCATTGGGATCCATAAGAAATATTAACTCCCTCATAATCCATTTTAAAGTTGACTCAAAATCTCACTATAGAGAATTAATTGCATTATAGTATCCTATGATATTAGAATTGGACAAAAATACTTGAGTTTGTGACCTACTATCTAGTGCATCCAGACTCTTTATGAACTAGTATCTATAATCTAACAAGATAGATGCTATCAAATTCTTAAGATTACCTCTCCAATCCTTGAGTCTTAGATCTTCTGATTATGTGAGAAACTGATATACTTTAACTTACAAAGAGAATATGTCAAATTCCAATTAAGGAATTATTATGACAATAATTTTCTTGATCAATGTCCTTAGGATCACCCAATGAGACACATTCTCTTAAGCCCATGAGATAATCTAATGCCTCTATTGAGAGTATCTATTGCCACCCACTTTAATCAACAGTGACCTAATATGTAGGGGATATATGACCACCTTAGAGTCTCATGCATAGGTGAAAGCCACTAATGACCTCAATACTAGCTCTATATTCTCTCAAGGTTGAGAGTCCATCCAACATTTTAGCTTGGTGCATCATAATTCCTTGATAGCTAATGTCATGATTCACTATAAGTCATATTCAATGTGTAACCATATACAGTAGCGCACGCACCATAGGAAAGCCATCCTTCTAATTAAAGGTAGTACAATACAGTTTATAATAGATTGCCCAAATCTATGAACCAAATGTTAATTACTTACCATCTTATAAGGAATTTATAACTTGGATTTTCTATGCAAACTCCTAATTCACCCAAGTCATATACAATGCAAGTGATGTGAGTATGAATGCTCATTTAATAATTAATTCAAATAAGGATAGAAATAAGGAACCAAAATCATAATAAATAAGTTTATTAATGAACTTATATTTTATTACACCATGTTATACTTTCAAGGGTTTCCTAACATTTGAGATATGTGATGTGTTGTTCCAAAGTCAAGAAACCAAGTTCAAATTTTTCATTGTTCATGTTAGAAGGATAAGTAACCATTGTTGATAATTAATTATTGTTTTGCCTTTGGTATTAATATCAAAATGATGTTAATAAATATGGATTGTGTGAATGAATTTTCTGCAAAGTTAGCATTATGGCTTGCTAAAGTTGTTGTCTCACCCACCTTGACTATGAATCGTATTGAAATCAGTTCTAGCATCATTAATTTCAATAGAAAATTGTATATTAGGATTTGAATTCTAGACCTAACTTGGACATTGGGACTTATTAAAGATATGTCATTTACCTTAGGTCTAAGATTAACTAAGACATCAACATTTTCTTCAACTAAATTTTGTTGCTCTAAGTGTTGTTCATTATTAAAAGCATGTTGTAGACCCTCATTTCTGGTCTAGGTTTTTTGGTTTTTTTTTGACCAACTTTTTACCACCTTTTAGGAGGTTTTGGAAGTAGGCTTTAAGATGGTGGGCTAGAGCAGTGACCTTTTTTGTGGAGAACCAACAGGTGACGTGTGGTAGTAGGATTCAGAGATCATTGGGGAAGTGAACTTGGGCAGTAAGATTTCGGGAGCAAAAACAAAGCATGAGAGGGAAAAAAGGACAAAAAGGAAGGGAAGTTTGAAAAACCATGGGAGAGCTGTAAGAGAGGGAGTGAACGAGACTATGGGATAGATATGGAGGAAAGGTTGAAAGGAGTCGAAGAAAAGAGAGCTGAACAGAAGGAAAATGAGAACATTTTAAATAGTGGGGGAGCCATTTTTCCTTAGAGAGGGTTGCATAGTGTCTGGGCAAGAAGTTTGAGAGGAGAAAGAGGTGTTTGGAGTAGAAAAGATAACAAAAGTTGAAGCAGAGTAGAAAACTAGAGAAACTGAAGAAAAAGCATAAGAGGAGCTTGTCAGTTTGCTTTAGGTATGATTACAACCTGCTTTACATTTTTCCCATTTTAGACTGTTCTATCCTGTTTCCTATTGATTTTGGGTTCATTTGGATGTTTGAATGTGGACATCAGATACTATGTATGTTTGTGGAATCTAAGACCATTTTTATGCTTTTTTTTGCCTAGTTCTAGTCTAGCTCTTTTGGCTCTGTTTATGAATAACTTGTGCATTTCTCTATTTATGAATGACTTGAATATGGACCCATCACTGAATCTAATTATCAAAAATCATACTCTTGCTTCCTTTTGATTCCACCTGTATCCAAGCCATTGACACTTATGAAATGGAACTAGGTTTAACCGTTTTTTTTTTTTTGTTTCATTTGTGTATGCTCTGTTTCCATTTTTACTCTCTTCTGTGTTTTCTGTTTCTGCGTGCTTGGGGTGTTGAGTATCTCATTTAGGTTGGCCATCTTGTTTGGGGTGCTTCTAAGAAAGCCTTATGAGAGCCACTTTTCATACAATTGGAATTTTCTGGGTGCTTGAAAAACTATGCGGACTACATCGAAAAGTCTAGAGAAAAGATACTTGGGTTTAATCATCGTGAGAAGGTTGGTGCTATGAATGTTTTGGTTAGAGCTTCTACTGTGCTTATAGATGCACCCTATCTTCTGAACTTGGAATGTAACCACTACATCAATAATAGTAAGACTCTTAAAGAGATTGTGCTATACAATGGATTGGAAAAGGACAGATGGTCCTCATCATTTGGTTCAAGGGATCAAATAAGAATTTCATGTTATAGAACCTGCTCTTCATGTTGACACAAGATATTTGGTTCATCTCCTCATAAAGAAGTGAAACATCGTTTGTGCTTGCCACTCAACTTGTGTTCTCATATGGGCATAGTTATTTTGAACTTGGGTTGCTACTGTTTCATTGCCTATGGAGTTGCTAAGTTATTCTGCTTTGAATTTGTGACTGCCACATCAGGAGTGAGAATTTGCTTAATTGAGGATGCTGAAAGTGATTGAAGAAAAGGGAATTCACCTTCACCTAAGCCCCAAGCCCCACCTGTAGATGGCTTGCATGGCCACCTTGCACTACTTGGAGTTATTGCGCACGCCTCATCTAGAACTGGTAGAGTGATGTAGCTCTCTTGATGATCTGTATCTTAAGAAGCTTTAGCATTAGCTCACCCTCAAGCCTAAACAGTTCATCACCTTAGGAGTTCTTTCAGTTTCTAGGCATGCTATAGAGAAATAAGCTACATTGGACCCACTTCTCAACCACATTGTTAGTTCCAACTATCCACCACCATCCTCTTCACTCTAGCATGGCATGCATGGCCACTTAAAAGCCTTTGTAAAACCTTCCACCAAAGCCCCCCTCTATCAAACCCAAATATTCTCAAGCCAAACCATTTCCCCAACCTTCACACCCGCCAAGCTCACCATCTTCCCATCTTTCATACCCGCTAAGCTCATCATCATACCCATCATCTTTTACTCATTTCCAACACCATACCCACCACAATCAACTTATCCGACATCATCATGCCCACTAATCACTCCTCATGCCTATGCCACATGGACCACATTCAGAGATGGAAATCCCTCACTAGAAAACCCATCCAGCTTTATATTGGCAATATCTGTGAGTTTGAATTCCTATGCGAAGCTTCAAGTCATTTGAGCTTAATGTAGTCAAACCCAATGTTGTCATTACTAGGGTTGTTCCATACGCTAAAAAGGAGTTCAACTTACAAAGTGAACTCACTGTTGCGGTTATTTGTGGTTACCTTTCGGTGTGCCACCCAAGAGCACATGGTCCTTTTGAATCTGATAGTGTTTGTGTTCATGACAGTGAAATAGATGAGGGCTTGGCTCAAGGCAATGTCTATCAAAAACATGGTGTTCCACTCTGGATTCAAACCGAGCATTATGCATTGCAGTGAGAATGGGTTTGTATTTGCTGAGAGATTCAAAAAATCTGATGGGTTTGAAAAGGTTTTCAAAGCAGAAGATCATAAGGCTTGGGATGGAAACGCATGTCTTAAAGAAGGAGAATAATGAAGAGCATAGAATTTTTTAACCTATGCGCCACAGGTATTATGTGTTATGGCTGATCAAAACCATGCCAATACCTTACTGAATAGATGTCTAGCCTACTCGTTTGCCTCAATGCTTCACACTCTATTTGATGCACCATCTGGACCCACAATAGTCACCTTGACTCTCTCTATTGTTGGTATCCCATATTCGACCACCAGTGCAAATGATCCCTTGCATGGCCACCTTTGGTGGGTCGTTCTAAAAACCCACGTGTCTCACCCCATATAGCTTCATGCATGCCTTCAAAAACTGATTTTCAAAAATCTTGTTTTCAAAGAATTTTAATCCCACAACTTCTCATTCTTCCTTAGAGTTTTAGGTCACCAAAAATACCATTTTAACAAAAGTCAAATTTTAATAAATTTTGCTACCATTTTTCTCCTTGGCAAACATTGTTTACAAACTTCCTTGATTTTTAATAATTTTTCGATCTTCACGTTTTTTTTTAATAAGCACGAATAAATTTCATAATTTCAAATAATGGAATTCATGGAATTAATTTGTATAAAAATAATTTGGGCATTGGTGGGGCCCAACATTTGTGATTGATCATTGATTGACTTTGATTTGCTTTGTGACACATGCGATTATTCTGTATTCATTTACTAACCATTGTTTTCCATGAAGCAATCAACTTACTACTTAGGTACACACCTTACTTTTCTTGTTTATTTGATTATTTCTAGATTGATATTCTTTTGGTATACATGTTTAATCTATCAATTGTCACACTTGCTTTAACTTAATTAGTATAAACCTAATTCTTAGGGCCTAGAGGGGTGCTATAGTCTATCACTGTACTTTTCCGATAGGTAACCTGACCCCCGAACCTAGACTCGGTTTTTCATAGACCCATTTTTCCTTTAGGAGTTACATTTAAGGTTTTTCTTTCTTATTTTATTTTTTCCTTTAAAAATAAAACAAAAATAAGTGGTGACTCCAAAAACTTTTCAAAAAATAAATTTTAAAAATAAAAAGCGAGTCATGCCATTTTCGTGGAAATGCATGCATCACAATGCGAGGTTCACACATGTTGTGAATCGAACCAAGACCAATTACACTATCTCATGTAGTGATGGAAGCAAACCAAGAATTATACTCAAGACCTAATCCTCTAAGAAGTCGTAGCACATTATCACACTCTATTACAAGTTCAACAATAACTACAAGAATATCAACAATACTCTTACTTTTCAGAATGTACTCCATTATAGAAAAATACGCTTTCTTCAATGTTTGAAATTGAAATCATTGTTGCATAACGTGAGCCTTCGAAGAAGCATAAAAATTTTTCTCTAGTGCACTTTAAGCAAAATGTGAGGTTGTGTGTCCCATAATCAGTGTCATAATCTTAGGACTGAGTGATGAATAGATCCAACTAAGAATCATATGACCAATTCTCCTCTAAATTATGAATTCTGGATTAACCATACTAAATCCATCTATCTTAGAAATATCTTAAAAGGGCATGGCTTCAACCCTTCCATAAAATTCTTCAAATCAATTAGCGTAAATCACATTTTCCATCTGTGAATGCCAAATAATATAATTTGTCCTATCTTATTTATAGCCAAGTATGATTTGGTATTTGTAAAAAAGACTAAAAAGAAATGTGAATTAACCCCTGTGGATATTAGCATAACTATAGTTGGTGATATTCTAGATCTAGTGGAGTAAGAAGTCATCTTCGTGTTTGGGTGTAGAGAAAATACTTCTAGAAAATCCTTTTAGCTTTGATACCATGAAAGTTCTAGAGAATGAACCGAAAAATTGCCCAACTCATGAGCTTGTGATCTTATATATTTATGTCAACTTACAATGTTAATTCACCATATCTAAATAGAATAAAACAAATGTGTGCAATATGCACCCACAATAGATAGTTTTTGCAATAAATAGAGTATTCTAAAAGTTAGGTTGAGGTGACAATATGTTTTTTTGGTCATTTCTTCCATTTCATTTTTTTGAATCCACCTCAACTACCTCCAAATTAGCTCCAAATCCTAGTCCAAGTACATTGTTCTTCCTTATCATCCACATTATTTTCCCTCCTCAATTCCATTTCTCTTTTGTTACTCAAAGCCTTAAAAATCACCTTGAAATAGCTCCAAAACTTCACAAAAAGAACTAGTATCTCTTGCAAGGGCAATAATGTATTAATTGGGCATATTAGGCATAATTATTACTTAAAAGGTATGGAATTCATGGGAATTATTATTTAAAATGTGCTATTTTTTAGTAGTAATCATTCCCCCCAACCAACACATTGCTAGTCCCTTTAGTAATGGTATAACAAAAAGAAAGAGAAAAATACTAAAAAAAAATAATAATAATAAACAAAAAAAATTAAAATAAAAAACTTAATTGGAAAATGTTTTTGAAAATCTCATAGCACAAATGGTCAATAATGAAACACACCTCACCATCCATAAGTATCATCAAAATCTCAAATTGATTTACCATCTCTAATAGAAAATATATCATGCAAATCAAAGTATCAAAGACATATCCATTTTCATCCCCCAAAATGATATGTCCAAACAAGTCTTGAGTGAAATTAAACTAGGCCCCTAATATACTATTCGAAACTAATCATCCCTCCAACAATGCTCAATTTATCTCAAGCAACAAAAACCAGTCTCTCATAGGTCAATAACGTGCTTGTCTTTTTTTTTTTTTTTGAAGGCCTTATTGTAGGAATGCAATGCTAAAGGTATCTCCAAGTGTACTATCCATTTAGTGGGGATTCATCGATGACTCCCAACCATAAGGCATAGGGCACCAAGTTTATAGGACTAATTCAACCACTAACTCCTCGGACTTCACCCCAAACTCCACAAATTAAGATCCAATACCTTAGCACCTACAATTGAACTCATACTCCACCCATCACCCATGTAGCAAGCATTGAGGTCGATGACTCCCAACCAAAATGGCTTAGGACACAGAGCTTTAAAGATATTTGGGTCATATACCCCTCAGACCTTACTCGGGTTTCAAGGCAAGCATAACTCAACCTTTTTATTCATCAACTTTTTTTTTTTTTAAAGTTGGGCACATTGGCCTCTTTTCAAGGTGTCTCAACTCAATTTAAAAGTGATTCAAGCTACTAAGACAATTGAGTCCAAGTTTCAAGGTAGACTAATTTTTCATCTTATATTAGGGGTCTCAAGTGCACAATGTGTGTCAAGACTCAATTAGAAATGACCTTTCGGAAAATAAAAACTTCAAAATCAAATCAAATTCAATCAACATAACAAGTTTTCTAAGATCAAGAAAATGAGCTAGTATTCCAAATCAACTTCTTTCAAGCTAGGTATGCTCATTCATCAAACACAAGTGCTATGTTCTTCTAAAAAAAAAAATTACCAATTAAGTCCAAAAACAATCTAGCTAATAAAAATTATCACAAACAAAACAAACAAAGGAAAAAAAAAATCTAACAATTCTAAATCAGCAACAAACCCCTTTCTCTTCCTTTCTTACCTTCCCCCCCCCAACCAAACTAAACATTGTCCTCAATGTTAATTGAGAAAATGCAAAGAAATGAAACAAAAGGTACCTGCAAAGCATTGTTTTTAAGCTCCTATATCTAAAACAAAACAATATAAAAGTATAAGTATGGTAGGAAAAGAATGAAACAAAAAGTGAATACTATCAACATAGCAAAAACAAAAAACAAAAACAAAAGAAATCAAGGAGTATATGTAATGATAAAGTGACAATCAAAGAGAAAAGTAGAGGAACACTCTCTATCCTTAAACATGAGATGGAGGAGAGGAGATGTTCTCTAAAGGTGCCATAGTAATGGTAGGCACTATAGACTCCATTTATGAAGAATTAGTCTCTTGTGTAGCTAGGATGGATGAAGGAATAGCATCATGAACACTAGTTGGCTTCTTGGAAGAAGATTTCCACTATTGGACAACCATGGTAAGGTCATCATCTACTCTTTGGATAAGTTGTTGCGGAGTGAGTTGGATGTTTGCTTGAGTTTCTTGAATCACGTCCAAACGAGCTAAGAATTGCTTGAAAGCCTCAGTTGAGATATGTATATAGCCATTAGAAGATGAAAGACCTATGTCTAGTATGGAGGAAAGACCAACCAAAATATGTAAGGCTGCATAAAGATTTGGAGAAGTAAAGACAACCTCTAGTGTAGAGACAATTAGTGGTCTTGAGGGTGTATCCTCTCTATCACCAAAATCTTTAAGAATTAAATTTGGAGAAGGCACATAATGATGTTCATTAGCAGTAGTCAATGAAGCACTCGTGAATGTAGACTCGGTCTTGGTCACACTTCCTTGCCATCTAGAAATAGTGTAGACTTCCCTACAATGACATTTCTTTTCTTTTCCAGGTTCAAAAGGAAAACCATAGTACTCTAATATGGTTCCCAACATCTGATGGGAGAATATTTCTTGGCTCTTTGAAACTTCTTCAAATGCACATTGTCTTCAAAATAGAATAAGACAACCATAAATAGTTCAGTAGGTGTCCACCATTACCCACTAACAATTCTGAATAATGCCATTAGTATATCTTCTTGCCTTGTATCGAGTGTTGACAAGGGTAAACATTGGAGTGTTGGACATGATCCAAAAGCCAAAATTTGGAATCTATTTCTCTTCTCAACACTGCATGTGTATTGGTGAGTTGATTTTGAGTAACAACTCGAACCATCTCAGCAACTTCAACTTGGGTGATAGGTTGAAACTCAACTGGATTTGGAAGTGTAAGAGGAATATCCAAAGTTCTAGCTACCATTTCAACATTCATCATACCTTGCATCCCATCGATTTCAAAATAGATCAACGAATTAGAGTAGACTTCTCTGTTGGTCATGGTTTGGTAAAATTCCCGAATTATATGAGGATAACATAATGGCCTAGGTACCATGAATGGCTCCAAAAAATATTGATGACACAACTCCATGGAAAATTGAGTCATAAGAGATGCATCAAATGCCTTGAAATCGTAGTAGCATTCTTCATGGAATTTTCTACCCCAACTGGAGTAGGAGTAGGGGCTTCAACAATGGACGACTGAACTATAGGATTTCTAACTGAAGGAGTGGTAGGGAATGTCGGAAAAGATGGAGGATTTTGTTAAACACTGATGATTCGTGTTATTTTCACTGGTAATTTTTTATGAACAATTATATTTGATTTGTCTTTATCCAATGAAGCTATTGTGACATACCTCTGGGTTGGAGGTCCAGAAATGGGAGGTTCAGAAAGGGAAAATCCTAGAGAGGATTCAAGACCAGCATCATTTCCATTTTTGTTACTAATCTACACAAACTTTTCCTCAAATTCAATTGATTTTCGTTTTTGATTCCCTATCTATAACAAAAAAGAACCAAAATCACAACAGACAAATTGATAAATTGGATAATAAATCAAATAGAAGATATCAATTTGTTTGAGATTTGCAAAAATAAAAAAAATAAAAAAAATGCAACAACCTCTCAAAGGAAATCAAAAATACAATTTCTCAATCCTAATCTTAATTTTCTTTTCAATCTAGGTTCATCTTGTAATTTCAAAGAGAGGGAAGAGTGAAAAATCGAATACTTGGAGTGCCCGAAATGCTGAGAGTGCCTAAGAAATAT
This sequence comes from Vitis vinifera, assembly GCF_030704535.1. NCBI lineage: Eukaryota > Viridiplantae > Streptophyta > Magnoliopsida > Vitales > Vitaceae > Vitis > Vitis vinifera. The sequence goes on from NC_081818.1 coordinate 17,612,432, forward strand.
TCAAAAAAAAAGAACAAAAAAAAAATGAGAGTACCCAATAATGTATGTGGTCTAGGGCAAGGAAGAAAGATGAGAGAGTGTGAATGGAAGAGAAAAAGGCATAGATGGTCTTCTACCTCTTTAATGTCTTGTGACCGGCTGTAAATCTTTCTCAGATAGAGAATTTTAAAAATGGTGGGAAAAAGATGAAATGTTTTAGCATGAGGGTCTATTTTCGCATAATGGTGCGAAATGAGACAAAGACTTGTATTGGCTATAGAATTTTTTAAAATTTGGCACAGTCATGCGAATTTTTTGCATGAGTGTGCGAAGTGGTCTAGAGGGCTTATTTTATTACAGTCTTCATTATAACTTTCACATAGTCTTGTGAAATGGTCCAGAGGCATCTAATCCCTATGGCTTTCCCTATTAGTTTCTCACAGTCATGCAAAAATTTCACATGATCATGCGAACTGAGACAGAGATACAACTTTTGCATTTTCAAAGCTATGAAAACTTCCTTGTTCTTGGAATGAAAATTCCTATTTTTGCATGAATGTGCAAAATGGTGATAGGCCATTAAAACTTCATTTTTCCTTGCTTCATGCATTTTATCCATCCAAAAAGTGCTTCAAAACATAATTGACATGGTTAAGGAGGATTTATTCATAGAGACTAAAAAAAAAATTAAACAACACAAGGAAAAAAAATTATAAAAAAAAAATCAAAGAAAAAGAATTGAAAAGTCATTGGGCTAGTTAGTCTTTTAGAAGACTAAGCCTAACAATCCTTGAATACTCAATTTATGGAAGGTTCAAGGAGGTATAGCTCCTCTTTCTCTTGCACCATAGGTTCCACATATGGTTCAAGTTGATGTCCATTAACTTTGACGATACATATACTCTTTGGATTAGCAATTTCAATAACTCCATTTGAATGCACCTTATGACCCAAATATGGACCATTCCATCAAGATTTGAGCCTTCCCGAAAAGATGTGCAATTTTGAATCATATAGGAACACCTTTGGTCTCTCTTGAAACTCTTTCCTAAGGACAATTTGATCATGCCATCTCTTGAGTCTGTCCTTAGAAAATTTTGAATTCATGTAGACTTCATTTCTCATTTCCTCTAACTCATTCAAGTCTAGGAACCTCTTCAACCCAACTCTTTGCATATTAAAATTTAATTTATTTATGGCCCTCCATGCTTTATACTTTATTTCCACCTATAGATGACATGCCTTACCAAAAACCAACCTATACGATGACATTCCAAGAATTGTTCTGAAGGAGGTTCGATAAGCCCAAAGTGCATCAGGAAGTCTTAATTCCCAATCCTTGTGGTTTGCATTCACCACTTTCATCAAGATATTATTCATTTCACGGTTAGCTAACTCTACTTGTCCACTTGTTTGTGGATGGTAAGGTGTGGCTACCTTGTGTTTCACTTCATATCTAGCAAGAATGTTGTTAAATGTCTTGTTGCAAAAGTGAGTACCCTTATCACTAATAATGGCCTTTGGCACCCCAAACCTTGTAAAGATATTCTCATTTACAAATTTCATCACCACTTTATGATGATTGTGCTTACACGCTATTGCTTCCACTCACTTTGACACATAGTCAACTCCTACCAAGATATAGTAGCATCCAAAAGAGGATGGGAACAACCCCATGAAATCAATCCCCCACACATCAAATAATTCCACTGCCAATATGGGGTTAAGTGGCATCATGTGTCACTTTGTCAATTTCCCAAGCCTTTGACTCTTATCACAAGATTTTCAAACTTCATGTGCATCTTTGAATACAATTGGCCAATAAAAACCTGATTAGAAAACCTTTAAAGTTGTATTTTGAGTAGAGAAATGGCATTCACAAGCATAAGCATGGCATCGCGTAAGAATTCCTTGTTGTTCTTCTTATGGTACACACTTCCTAATAATTTGATCAACACAATACTTGTACAAAAATGGTTCCTCCCAATAGTATGCATGCACCTTGGACAAGAAAATTTTTCTTTCTTGAGTAGTCCATTCATTAGGTAATTCTCTAGTGGCTAGATAATTTGCAATGTGAGCATACCATGGATTGGCATCCAATTGCAAAAGAGCATCATCAAGAAATTCTTCATTGATGAGAGGACTTTTCAGAATGTATTCCACAGAAATTTGGGATAGGTGGTTAGCTACCACATTCTACACACCTTTCTTATCTCTTATTTCAAGATTGAATTCTTGAAGTGAAATCCAACGAATTAGCCTTGCAATAGAGTCCTTCTTGTTAACTAAGTATTTCAAAGATGAATGATTGATGAAGATCACTATAGGAGCTCCAACAAGATATGCTTTAAACTTGTCTAATGCAAAGACTATTGCAAACAACTCTTTTTCAGTAGTAGTATAGTTCTTTTGTGTCTCATTAATATTTTTTCTCGCATGGTAGATAACATAAGGTTTCCCTTCATCTCTTTGCCCAAGAATTGCTCCCATGGCTTGGTCACTTGCATTACATATAACTTCAAAAGGAAGTTCCAAGTTTGGTCTCCTCACAATAGGTGCACTAATCAATAGTTTCTTCAATTCTTCAAAGCAATTTTGACAATTTTCATCCCATTTGAATTTGGCATCTTTAGAAAGTAAGGCACACATTGGTCTTGCTTGTTTATAAAAATCTTTGATGAAGTGTCTATAAAAGCCCACATGACCAAGAAATTGCCTAACTTCTTTGACATTTGTTAGTGGTGGTAGAATCACAATTAGCTCAATCTTTGCTTTATTCACTTTGATGTCTTTCCTTGAGATAACATGACCTAAGACAATGCATTTTTCTACCATAAAGTGGCATTTCTCCCAACTTAGTACCTAATTCTTCTCAATGCACCTTTGAAGTGTTTTTTTTCCAAATTTGAGAGTCAATCATCAAAATCCTCACCATAGATGGTAAGATCATCCATAAAAACTTCCATGATCTTCTCTAGCATATCACTAAAGATACTTAGCATGCATTTTTGAAAAGTGGAGGGAGCATTGCTTAAACCAAATGGCATCTTCCTATATGCATAGGCACCAAAAGAGCAAGTAAATGTTGTCTTCTCTTGATCCTCCAAGGCAATCTCAATCTGAAAATAACCAGAGTAGCCATCAAGAAAGCAATAATAAGGATGTCTCCACACCCTCTCCAATACTTGGTCCATGAATGGAAGAGGAAAATGATCATTTCTTGTGATGACATTCAACTTTCGATAGTCAATACACACCTTCCATCCTATGGCCAATCTTATGGGAATAGATTCTCCCTTTTCATTTTGTACCATGGTCACTCCTGACTTTTTAAGCATAACTTGGGTAGGACTTACTCAAGTGCTATCTAAAATAGAGTAGATAATTCCAGTTTGTAGTAGCTTAAGCACTTCATTTTGAATAACTTCTTGCATGTGAGGATTCAATCACCTTTGAGGTTGACAAATTGGCTTAGTGTTTTCCTTTGAATAAATGTGGTGAGTGCATACCAAAGAACTTATCCCCTTTAGATCATAAATGGACCATCCAATAGCTTCTTTGCATTTCCTTAAAACTTCCAACAAGCTAGTTTCTTGTTGGTATGATAGTTTTGAAGAGATTACTACCGGATACTTATCTTTCTCAAGATATGCATATTTCAAATCATTTGGCAATGGCTTGATATTGAGCTTAGGTGATTCTTCCTTCTTTGTTTTTTCATCATTGGTTAGAGGTAAAGGCTTCTCTTTTGTCTTCCATTACATAGAATGATTAATGAAGGTAATTTCATTAGCTTCCTCAACTTTTTCTTCCACTTCATTTTCTTCAAATTCTTCACAAGTCTTCTCCAACTCTTCCTTAATTTTTTCTTCCACATGTTCTTCTATAAGATTGTCTATCAAGCAAAGTCTTCTTGTTCATCCTCATCTTGATTTGGATATCTCTTGCATATATGGAAAATATTCAGCTCAAGAGTCATATTTCCAAATGTGAGATGCATCATTCCATTCTGGCAATTTATTAAAGCATTTTTCGTGGCCAAGAAAGGTCTACCAAGAATAATTGGGACATGATTTGGTCCACTTGCTATTGAATCCTTATCAAGGACAATAAAATCAACCGGGTAGTAAAACTTATCCACTTGAACCAATACATCTTCAATCATTCCTCTTGGAATTTTAATTGACCTATCCACCAAAGCTAATGTGATAGAAGTAGGCTTAAGTTCCTCTAACCCCAATTGCTTGTACATTGAATAAGGAAGAAGATTTACACTTGCACCCAAGTCAAGAAGAGCCTTCTCAAAATATGTATCTCCAACATTTACCGAAATGGTAGGACACCTCGAATCTTTATATTTGATTGGAGTCTTACATTGTATGATTGCACTAACTTGTTCCGTTAAGAAAGCTTTCTTGTTGATGTTCAACTCCCTCTTCATTGTACATAAATCTTTAACAAACTTGGCATAGAAAGGGACTTGCTTGATCATGTCAAGGAGTGGTATGTTATCCTTGACTTGCTTGAGAACTTCAAAAATTTTGGTTGCGTTATTTACCACATTCCTTGATTGAAAAGCTTTCGGAAAAGGTGGTGATAAGAGTTTATCTTTCTTCTTAACCTCTTTACTAATAATCTCATCTTCCTTTTATTTATCACTTTTATTATCTGCTTTCCCATTTTCTTGTTCTTTCACATTTTCTTCTTGTTCCCCTCATTTCTTCTTTTTTGGTTTTGGCATAGGTTGATTAACTTGTTTACCACCTCTTAAGGTAATGATTGTCTTCACTTCATCTACCTTAGTAGAATTTTCACTTATCTCTCCAATTTCATGAACTTCCATTAGATTTTGCTAGGTTGTGAAGAGAGTTTTCTTTTTTCTTGCACCATATACATGCTTGTGAGTTTAGAGATGGCAAATTGCATATTATCAATTTTTTATATATGAGATTAGCTTGAAAGCTATCAAATTTCTTATTGAAAGATGTCTCCACATGGTCTATCTTTTGGTTTACTTGAGTATTGATATTCTTTTGATCTCTGATGAAGTCACTCATCATTTTACTCAAATTCACAATAGCTTGTTCTATTGGTGAAACTTGATGTTGACAAGTTCACATGTTAGAAGAAAATTATCCTTGTCCACTATTCCAAGACAGATTTGGATGATTTTTCTTTCCCAGATTAAAGGTATTTGAAAGTGGAGAACTATTGGAGTGTGTAGCAAATCCAACAACATTAGCTTATTCTATAAACATCTCTCTAATAGCTGGTATGGTGGGGCATTCAATCACTAGATGTTCATCGGATTGACATATAGAGCATTGGATAATTTGCATTGGAACATCATTAACCACTTTGATTTCATGAGCTCCTCTTGCTTCAAGTTCTTCCAATCTCTTTGATAAAGTTGTCATTTTTTCTTTCATGTCTACATTCTCATTCAAAGTGTACATTCCTCCTTTAGAATTGTTTTAAGGCTTGTCTTTACTTGAGTCCTTTCCATGAGGTTCATCCCATGATCTAGATGTCTCTGCCACATAGTTTAGAAAATCTAAAGCATCATCAGGACTTTTGCTCATAAAGTCACTTCCACACATGGTTTCTAACAATTGTTTCATAGTCGGCGACATGCCTTCATAAAAGTAGCTTACCAACATCCAAGTGTCAAAACCATTATAAGGACAAGCATTGATAGCCTCTATATATCTCTCCAACAAGCACAAAATTTTTTATTCTCCATAGCCACAAAATTGGAAATTTGCCTCTTCAATCCACTAGTACAATGAACTAGAAAAAAATTTCTTCAAAAATTTAGCTTGTAGTTCTGGCCATGAGCGGATACTTCGAGGTCTCAAAGAATTCAACCACAAAGGAAACAATTTAAGCCTTACAAGATCAATTAATGAAGCCCATTTTTGAAAAGTATGACATACTTCTTTAAAATCCTTTATATGAGTATAAGGATTCTCATTCTTCATTCCATGAAATTGAGAAAGAAGTGACACTAAATAAGGACGGGTGATCATGTGCTTACTAGGAAGAACAATGCGTGATGGTGCACTTATTCTCGATAGATGGATATGGTCCCTCATAGATAGATACAAATGGAAATTTTCTTCATTAGGACCATGTTGACTTTGTTGATTTTCTCCTTGGGGTTCCATTATATTTGCAGCAATTCCAGGATTTATCACTTGAGTAGATGAATTTGTTCTTTCCAACCTTCTCTTAGAATTACGTTCCCAATGGAGCATACAAGGGTTCACCAACAAACAACCAAAGAAAAACCAAACAAAACAAAAGGACAAAAGAGAAAAATAAAAAGGAAAATGAAATTTAAAAGAAAACTAAGATGAAAGTGGAGAATTGGTAAAGAGAACCAATCTTGTGATGTGGATCACAAAGGTTAATCCTCACAAAATAAAATAAATAAATAAAAATTGCGTCAATCACCTTAGCACCATCCCCAACAACGGTGCCATTTTTTATCAATTGATTTTTCGCCATTTATCACATCAAAACACAATTTATAACCTAATTCACTATTCTAGAGTAGTTTGTACCCAATCAAAAATGGTTTTAGTACAAACTACCATAGTATAATGGTTTTTAGGTGTCGTCCATTAGGATGAATTATTCTCAGTAATTAAGGCTTGAATGAGAGGAGAAGAAATGATTGTAATAAAGTGAAATTGACTTGAAAATTTGTGGTGAAACATCAAAATAACAATGGTTGCTAATTGAGAAGAACAATAAAATGTAAAATAGAAGAAAATTAATATGAAATAAAATTGTCGGAGTTAAGATTTTCTAGAAAACAGTTTTCATGGTGAATAGATGTTGAGATCTATTTTTCATCAAGTTAGATTGAAAATCTAAATTCACCTCTAAACCAATTTTTTATTTAACTTTAGGTCTAGATCTAGTTTATCTTCAAATTAGATTATTTAATCCAATAGATCAATTTAAACTATATATTCAATTCATCTTAAATCATCTTCCAATGATTCATATAATGCAATTATTCGATCTCATTAAATCTAGCTTTAATAATTTAATTAATCTACCTAGTTTGCAATGTAATAGTCATTCAAGATAATTTGAAGAGAAAAATCCTCCAATTTCAATTAATCAATCAATTGGATCAAATTACCTTTGCAATTAAAGTTCGTTTATCTAATTCACCATAAATTTTGCCTCTAAATCCTTCTTCCTTTGAGAAAAACGAGATTTAGCCACTCATGCTTGAAGATGTGGTCTCACAAGGCATATTTGACTAGTGAGAAAATGAGAGAAAATGATGGAAAATAAAGAATTCTATCAAGAGAGAAAATATAGAAAATTCTACAATAAAAAGTATTCAAAAGCTCATTAAGGAAATATTCAAGTTTCTATTTATAAGCCAATGTCAAGTGGACATTTGGCATCATCTAAGAGGTCTTCCAAAAGTTTTCCATTCAACAATTTGGAGTTTAACAACAAAACAACCATTTTGCACGAGCTTAGCCAATTCATAGGAAGAAAACCAATTTTGCATGGTCGTGCGAAATCAATGATGTAGTAGTAGTAGCCCCAGCTTCCTAGACCATTTCGCATGATTGTACGAAATTTTCGCATGATCATGCGAAATCAACTTTCAAATTCTCCTTGGCCTATAGCACAAATCCACCTTCTAGTCCATTTCACTTAATTATGCGAAATTTTTGTATGATCATGAGAAATTGAAACATTTGATTCTTAAGGTTTTTTTTTTTTTTTTTGTCATTTCTTCCATTTCCTTCTTTTGAATCCACCTAAACTATCTCCAAATTAGCTCCAAATCTCGATCCAAGTACATTGCTTCTTCCTCATCATCCACCTTATTTTTCCTCCTCAATTTTATTTCTCTTTTGTCACTCAATGGTTCAAAAATCACCTTGAAATAGGTCCAAAACTTCACAAAAAATCATTAGTATGTCTTGCAATGGCAACAATGTATTAATATGGCATATTAGGCATAATTACTACTCAAAAGGTATGGAATTCATGAGAATTATTATTTAAAATGTTCTATATTTAAGTAGTAATCACTTATTCACATTCATTTTTTTTCTTATTAGGGACTAAGCCATTTCTTATAGGAGAGTTTTGCATATCTAAATGAGGTACGTTCTCTTCTTTGATTATTTTATGTGTGATTTTGGTATTCTTGATTTGTATAGATTCTTATATGATAGCATTCTTTTGATTTTAGGATTGATTTGTATATAGTCATGTATTATAGCATACCCCTTTTGCAATGCCATGTGTGCCATTATTCGTTGCATGTTAACTTTGATATGTTTAGTGTAAGCACTTAAAGTAGATTAAGGTATGCTCTATCCTTCTCTCTATGTGTGGTTCTGTGATGTACATACATAATTTTGAGGTCATTATCATGTTATTGCCTTGTTTCTTGATTAGATCCTTTGGTGCTCACTGATTTTCAAAGTAATTTCCATGTGTAACTTACTTATTTAGTAGAGACCTCTTTCAAGGCTTAGAGGGGTGTTACCTTTGGTACCTTTTCAATAAGTAACCTGACCCTTTTACTCAGACTTAGGTTTTCTCGAACTTGTCTTTCCTTTTTAAGGAGTCACACTTAAGGTTTTTTTTTTGTTTTTTTTCCTTTAAAAATAAAACAAAAATAAGTGGTGACTTCAAGTTTTTTTTTAAAAATCAAATTTTCACAAATAAAAAGTGAGTCGCACCATCGAGTGGGAACACACTTGAAAAATGCAGGTCCACAAAACCCTCTCTAAAGAATATGTGATCTTCTTTCAATTACTTAAAAGCAAGGCATTTATAGGTAAAATCCCTAAGAGTTTGGTTTTGGATAGATTTATTCAAATTTATTTCAATACAATTAAAATTTAGTGTATATCAAAATTTAACTATCTCATAAACATATAAAGTATGATAATGATACAAATATGATTTTTAAAAAAAAATTCTTTTATCAATGAGATGTATAAAAATCATAGCAAAGATGTTGATAACTAGAAGATGTTGATAGCAAAGATGTTCATCTCAAGAATAATTACTTCTATTTTATACATTGAAATGATCATTTTGTGCATATTTTATACATTGATATATCTTATCAAATGTTTTGGAAATTGGACCGAATCAATCTATCAAATCAGTTGGACTATCGATTGGTGGTCTTTCCAATTCGGTTCCCTTCATTGAAAGGCCTAGCTATCGAACTAGCCAAGAACCACATAAGTTAGAAGTCAGACCGGTGAACCGATGAATCAAGCAACTCTCTTAAAAAACCAAATGGTTCAACACCTCCTTCCTTTCTTTTATCATTTAAGGAATACCAACTTTCTATTTATTGGTAAATAGGTCTGCCTTCCATTTAATGGATTTTTGACAAAGTCCGACCCACATTGCCACCACCTATTTATTGTTTTTTAGGCAAAAAAAAAAAAAAAAAACCCATCCAAACAAGCCCATATATGCAACAAGCATTTATTCTTATCACCATAGGTGATTTTAGTTTAAAGAAAATCCCAAGTTGAGGAGATGACATGGGTGCCACCCAACTACATAGATTTTAATGCTAATCATAGCAAATAAAAAAATATATATGTTCTTTTCTAAATAAAAATAACATAATATTTTATAAAACTATAAATTTTTAAAAAATAAATAATTGAATTTTCTTTCATTTTCAATATATTCACATTTAAATATTATATATATTTCATTTAATAATGATTTAATTAGATAATATAAAAGATAAAAAATAAAATATTATTTATTTTTAATCTATTTATATATATTTTAATTTGTTAATAATTATTTTAAATTTTAATATATATAAATTATATATTTATGACATTACTTGTTCAATCTCAGTTCAACCATCGATCCAACCATTAAATCATGAGTCGTAAACTTTTCTGATTAAATGACTAGTCCGATTTTTAAAACATTGATCTTATCCTTTGAACCAAATATCCCTAATTTTGTTCTTTGAGATGAATGTGTGTAGAACAAAATGTAATACATGATAGGGATGAAGAACTAAAGATGTTGATAACAAAATGTTAAGGTTGAGATAAAATTCATCCATTTCGTTAATAAAATTTCACTTACCCTTAAAGGAATTGAAATCTCAAATGAAAAAAAAAAAATACTCATTAAATCATTTGAAATTTTTTCTATAATTTCTTACGAATAATTTTAAATCATTTTCTTTCTTTCCTTGCAAACCCTTTAAAAAAAAACCTATCTTTTTGTTTAAGTTATTATTAGATGTGAAGATTTTATTTATTTATTTATTAGAAAAGTAGGTTTTGACTCACTAATATGAAAACATATGGAAAAAAGAACTCCAATTTTTTTAAATCAACATTATCTTATCCTATTTAAAAATAATTTCAAATATATACACTTTTTAATGAGTCATCTAATTATTTCCTAAAATGTTCCTTGTAATATCATGTCATCAACATCAATTAACAACTAGACTTTTCCATGTAAATGTTTCCCTTCTTTTTAGATTTATTATCATTATTCTTATTTTGGATTTTTTCCCTCAAAAAACAAACACCTTTTAGGAAAAGTGGAGACTCCATGAACAAACATCTCGTAGTAAAAGTGAGGTAGTTTGAAAAGTGTGGATAGAAGTAGTGAAAAAAAAAGTCTGAAATAATAAAACAATAATAATAATAAATATAGAAGGAATGGAAACATTTATGTGGAAGAGTCTAGTTGTGAATTGATTGATAACATCATAAGTAAAAAAGAGCATTTTAGGGAAGGACAATCATGTAATCATGCATTATTTGGAAAAAAAATTATAGTTTGCAGAATGTTGACTTTTATTTTTCAAACAATGTCTTTTGGGGAAAAATCTCCAATACATGCACTCAAATAGTAAAAATAGTTAATATTCCAAACTTACCCTCAAACCCTTCTCTCACTTGTCGCCAACTACCACATTTTTTTTTTCAAGAAACTTATGTTTTGAGTGGCTGATCCCAAAATAATAGAGATTTTAAACCCCATTTTTTCCAATTTCAAGAAACATATTGTGTTGATTGGGTTTTTTTATAACCAATATGCCCTTCTCTATCCTCCAGATCAGTTTCCACATCTGAAAATCCAAGAAAAAAACAAACAAACAAAACGAAAAACTCTATCCATTTGCTTCATCTTCCACAAACACTGAACCTTCGAACTAAAGCCTAACCATCCTTGTTTTCCTCTCATTTTGGAAAACCATAACAACCTAACCTTTTTTATTTTCCTCTCATCTAGGAAAACCGAAAAACCCTAACCTCTTCATTTTGTTCTAAAACCTCTTCGCTTCATTTTCCTCTTATTCTGGAAACAAGAAAAACCCTAACCTATTGCTCTTATTCAGAAAAATGAAAATCCAATGCTAGCAATGACTCCCACCTCACTATCTGAAACCCCAGAACCTAAAGTAAGCGCTCTCTCTCTCTTGGGTTCTCTATTTTGTTAGAAAATAATAGTCACATTTTTCTTAAAAGATTTTATTTTTCCTTTTTATGATTTTTTTTTTCTATTACTAAGGTTGAGATATTTTTCCATTAAAGGATTTTGTTTGATCAAGTTTTGTAATATTGTGTAGTTTAGAAAATATGGCATGATTTACATTGAGTTTAATAGTTATTTTTGGGGGTTTGGGGTTGGCTAGCGATTTTTTACTATTTTAAGGTTCAACACTGAAAATTTCAATGGACAACACAACAGACTGTCAATTATATATATTTAGGCAAAGATGCTCCGAAGGTTTCTATAATAACTCCTAATTCAAGTGAGATTAATGTATTGGTAGCTAGTGCTGAGTCTGACAGTGGTTAGGTATGTTCCTATCCTCCTTCTCAATTTGTTGTTGCACTAATAGGTTTTCTTGATTTATGTTCTTTTATTTATTTATTTATTTTTTTGGTTTAGTTTAGGTTAGGGGTGGCTTATTAGTTCCTAAAAATCATAATTTTACATTGAAGAAATATTTCATGTGATCACAAACACCATACCTCCGAAATATAAAACTAAAGCAATTAATTCATGACATAAAATTGAAGTAAATTGTGTTTCACCAACAAATCTGTGTTATATGTTGTTTTGACAACAACCAAAATGTAACAAAAATATTGAAATTCCACTACTTAAATATTTTCAATTAAAAGCAAAGAACAAATATTTTTATGAATTATTAGATCAAAAATGGTTTTTTAAAATGCTTTTCCCTTCAACCATGGATCTGATGCCTAGTTTTTATTGTTATTAATTTCATTACTTAAACATTAGAACACTACTGGTCTAACTCATGTTATATTCTTATTTATGAACAATGGTGATATGAAAATTATATGATTTTTTGGGAAAAGAAGAAAGCAATCAGTTTTAGTTTGTTAAAACTTCAACATTTACTTGAGGTGTGGCCTAAGCAAGAAAGCATAAGTCTTGACCAAATAGTAATTCTGTTTTTTAATCTTTATCCAATTTTATGCACTCACATATCTCCTTAGGAGATTACTATTTTCTTTTTAATAGGTAAATAAAGGTATGTGCATGTATGAATTAATAATAGGAAAAAGTACACCAATGTACACATGACGTACCTAAGGTTCGCCTAAAGAAAGACCTTAAAAGAGAGTACACAAAAAAACCACCTTGACACTCAACAAAATCCCACCTAATCTATAAAATCAAAGAAAGGCATTGAGTTTTCCTCATGTACATGCTAACCTAAGCTGAAAGATTACAAAGGAATGAGAGTTTATTATTTGATCAGTATGTTCCTTATTTTCAAAAGTTCTTGATTACGTTCTTGCCAAATTGTCCAAAAAATGCAAATGAGGGGCAAATTTCCACACCATTTTCATTTCTTTCCTAACAAATGAACCATGCCAACTTAGCAGTGTATCTTTCACTGAAGAATGGATCACCCAAACTACACTGAATGAGGAAAAACAATAGGGAGATTAATATATTTTAAACTTTAGAGTAATTGCATTGCAGTTATTGCACTTGTGCTCTATGAGCAAATCAAACAATTCTATCAAAGTGGCAAAGAAATTATCTTCCATGATGATAATAGTATCAAGTGAAAATATCCAAAAATATACTTGTATTATTCTTATGTCTTCCATCATTGCTTGAGATTTATAAAAAATGTGTACAATCTTGTATCTATATATTGTTAGGATTGGGAAAAATAAAGAAAGGCTAAATTACAAAATTTAATGGGTGTGAATAAGAAATTTTAATGGTAAATAGTTGCAATTTAAGTGACTTAGAAAATTCTCATTTTCTATTTGGTCCGATTTACTTTCTCATGTAGACCATTCAATCATAGGTAGATTTCTTTCCTTAGGTACTACCTTAGTGAACCTTGGGTACAACCTTAGTGGACCTTAGGTACTACCTTAGTGGACCTTAGGTACTACCTTAGTGAATCTTGGGTACTACCTTAGTGAATCTTGGGTACTACCTTAATAAACCTTGGGTACTACCTTTGTGAACCTTAGGTACTACCTTAGTGAACCTTAGGTACTTCCTTTCTCTAACCTAGGTACTACCTTTTCTCAACCATAAGACCCACCTTTCACAACCATAGGAACTACCTTTGTTATTCAAGTAGGATGAAATCCATAATTTCAAGATCAATTAAGATAACTATGGAACTTGTATACTCCTAAGCTACTTCTTCAATCGCCATTTAAGCATGACATTCGTTTTCTATAGGTTAGTCCCTTTCGGACCTCAGATATTGGATGTTTGAACTTTAAGCATTACTTTAGTGAACCTTAGGTACTACCTTAGTGAACCTTGGCTAGCACCTTAGTGAACTTTGGGTACTACCTTAGTGCACCTTAGGTACTACCTTAGTGAACCTTAGATACTACCTTAGTGGACCTTTATGAACCTTAGGTAGTTCATTTTTCAACCCTAAGTACTACATTTTTTCAACCATAGGAACTATCTTTGCTATTCAAGCAAGATGGAATCCATAGTTTCAAGATCAATTGAGATAATTGTGGAACTTGTATACTCCTAGGCTACTTCGTTAATCGCCATTTAGATTTCAACATGACATTCATTTTTTATAGGTTAGTCCATTTCAAACCTTAGGTATTAGACGTTTGAACTTTAGATACTACCTTAGTGAACCTTGAGTACCATCTTAGTGAACCTTGGGTACCACCTTAGTGAACTTTGGGTACTTCCTTTGTCAACCCTAGGTACTACCTTTTCTCAACCATACGACCTACCATTCACAACCATAGGAACTACCTTTGCTATTCAAGCAATGAGCCTTGCCTTCTTGCTTTGTTGCACCCTTTGGATGTATTGTGCATGTTCATTGTATGTGTAAACCTATGAGTTTGAGATTGATGTATGAATTCTACCTTTTATCACACAGGTTGATTATAAATTATGGAATCTTACATTATTTATTGGCCTATATTTCCCTAAGAAAAAGGAAAATATTGGTGTGAATACCATTTGATTCAACCACAGATATCACAAATACTATATGACCCCGTTATGGAGATCACTTATTTTCTATTTAATACAACTTTAGTTATATCTCAATATCTAAGTAGTTATTTTTTTTGTTGATGATTAACATGTGTAGCTACTTTCTAGGAGTCATGGTTATGAAATTGAGTTAATTTTAGACCAACATTTCATGTCTTGAAGTTAAAATATTCTTTTGTATGTTTGTTTTATAAGTTTTTAGAAAATTTGAATATTAACTATTGAAAATAAACTTTATGCTCAAATGGTCTTGCAAGAAAGTTTAGCTAAGAAAAGCAACAAGAGAAGTGTTAATTCATGACTCTCACCAGTATTGCAGCCAAAGCAAGATCCTTTAAGCCCATAGTGCCTTAAAATGCATGTATGAGCAGTTAAGCCTATGATCATGCTTTGGTAGCTAATGATTTAATTGCTACTAGTGGTAGTCTTTTTGCAGCTGTGAAATTTTCTATTATTGATGTTGTGAATTTTTTGTACCATTAGTGTATCCCTTTTAATTTACAATTAGACTGAAACTTCCAGCAAGTAGTAATAGAAAAAGAAAACAATATTGATAAATTGTCTCAACTCTTAAGAAAGGGTTCATATTATTATTGTTGTTATTATCATTGTTGTTGTTGTTGTCATGGCTATTAAGCAAATATCTTATATAGATCTTAACCCATTTTTGTTCCAATTAATGTTATCAATTGTTCATTAGAAGGGAAGGAACTCCTTGCAGGAGAAAAAAAAGTGACACAAAGGTTATAGCATTTGTTTCAAAACCTAAAAAACTTTTTAAAACCAATGGTAGAAAAAACAGAGATTACAAAGCTTTCGTGTCTTCTACAATGCCACTTTAACATTAAATTTGGAATAAACCTCAACACATCCCCATTTCAGCTATGCTCATTCTAACACATAAAAAAACATTTAAAATGGAAATGTCCATACACCATCCTCTCACTTAAAACATTTAATGTGAATGCTTAATATATCTTATGTTAGTTTTTGAATAAACTTAATATTATATTTTTTGTTTTCTAAAATGTTTGAGGTTGGTTGCTTAATATTGATTGAAATATGTCAATCTAGTCATTCTTGTGTAGTCTATAAAATTATATGCTTTCATAATTTGGTGAAATGCACATGCTTTTCTAACATCACTATCATACTGCAATTTCAATTATATTCTGTCCATCCAAATAATGAATAAGACCATTTATAATGCAATGCGGCCACTTGTGTCTGCTGATGCTCCTACAAAGAGGAGCTACAACTAGATGAAGTTAGTGGTGAAAGATTTTTTTTCAAAATAATCTCTAAGAGGTATAAGGTAATCTTTATTATTAGTACCATAATTACCATTCTTAAGTCTTTAAAAGATTGAAATAATATGATCCAAAGAAGTATGGCATTATGTTTGTTTTAATTATAAAAACATATCGCCCATTCTAAATTTATTACTAAATTACAACCTGGTATTGAAATAATATAATCCAGAGAAGTATAGTGTTACATACAAACATATTGTCATCTCTAAATTTTTTACTAAATTACTAATGATTACTACCAAAAAGTGCTATTTTGTAGACCTAATAATAATGGTTTTAAGCACCTTTGAGTAGTAATCATATTCATTTAACCCAATTAATTCATTAAGGTCCTTAGTAATTGGTTTTAACCATTTTTGTGGCAAGTTTACATGTTTTTATCAGCTTATGAACCAATTCAAGTATGCCAATTGATGGAGGAGCTATTTGGGCGAGTTAAGCAAGGATTTTGGATGATTACAGGCTTGAATTTCAAGTGGAAACACGAGCACAAGCAATGGAGAAGAGGAAAACAGAGTGAAGAAAACAGCTGCAGTCTTCTTTCACACTTTTGGAGCACTTCCCGAAGTCCATTTTCTACATTCTATATACCATTTGAAAGCTTAGGAAGTCAAGAATCCAACGCTTCAAACCGTGTATGATTTGGAGCTGAAATGAGGAAGATATGGCCTTCGGAAGGCAACTGCATCATGCCAAATGACCAATTTCGCAAGGTGAATTTCACATTGCGAAAATTTCGCAATGAGATTTTCTTCATGGTGCGAAATTTTGCCATTTCGCAATGTGAATTTCACATTGCGAAAATTTCGCAAGGTGAATTAACTCATGATGCGAAAATATGGCACTTCGCATCATGAGTAATTCACATTGCGAAAATTTCGCAATGTGCCTTTTACATTGCGAAATTCCTTTGAATCCTCTGTTTCTCCACGCACGCACCACCGACTTCCCAAATATTTTTAGCTTGATATTTTCTCATGTAAATTCCTTTTGTAACCTTGTATTCAGCCGACATAAAGCTTTATCTTGTAATTTTGCTATATATAGAGGTGCACAACACCTCCAACAAGAAAGGGGATGATTGGGGATCGATCCTCTGTACATTAACTTAGAGATATATAAAGCTTTGTTTTTCTCTCTTCTCCTATTCTTCTCCATTTCTATTTTCTTAGCAGCCAAACAGCCTCTAAGGGCTTTTCCTCAGAGGATGATTGGCTAAAACTTTTAGTTTCTCAAAGTATGGATGTTATGTGATGGCTTGGATGCAATCCCATGGAAATTTCTCGCACCTGGAAGGTAAGGTAGTCGTTTTTCATTAACGGTTCATTAATGCAAAGTTTGGTTTTTATTTCCTTTGGACAACTTCCAACGGCCAATACTTGATAAGCTTTTGGATTTCTATCCATTAGTTATCTCCTACGAGCTATTGGAAGGTGAGGTTTTCAATTCCAAGTTTTGCATTAATCCATTAGAACCAATTTCAATGGCCATTGAAAGGTGAGTTTATCACCTGGAATGACTTTGAGTTGCCAATATTTGGTAAGCTTTTGGCTTTAGACCATTAGTTATCTCTTACGAGCCATTCAAAGGAAGTCTAAGGTGAATAACCATTGATGAAATTCACTACCATCTGTTTTGCCATTTTAAAGGATTAAAACTTGATTTGCTAAATCCATACCGGTTCGGGAAGCAAGCATCACCATAGTTGCAACCCCAACGCGAGGAGCCTATCCTGAGATTTCCAATTTGCATAAGAGCCAGAGCATAGCTATCCTATCTTTGAGAAACTTGTTTTTACACCCTTTTATTTTAGTCTTTAATGTTAGCTTATATTAGTTTAAATCTTTCTAAAACATTTACATCTTCTTTTAAAGCTAACATCCATAAGAAAATCACCTATTTTCCTAATTTGAATATCACTTGTGTTTGCGAAAACCCTTCCCAGTGAACGATCCTAGAACCACTATGCTATAGTAGCTTGGCTACTTTAGTAATAGTATTTAAGGTATAAATTTTGTTGATACGCCTTTAAAGCTAAGCTACCATGAGTCGCATCAACTAATTTCATCCTACCTCACTTGATCTATAAAGGCTGATATATCACTTTCAACTGTCAAGTAGCAAGCAACTCCAATAACTCTTCGAAGATGGGTGGCTTCAAGTATGTTTCATGTTTCAGTACTTCTATTTCATTCTTGCCAAAATCTACACCATAGCTGAGCATTGATGAGTTAATAAAATTAGAGTCATCTTCTTGTCAGTTTATCTGATTGGCTTCCAAACATAGAAACAGAGTAAAAATGCCAATGGTTTTGCAAAATAATAAAAATAAAAATAATTAACTTTGGGAACCATTTCAATCATGAATATAGTGTTAAAAATATGTCATACAATTGGATTGAAATCTCTTTGTTTACCAATGAGCTTTGGCTCATTGATTTTCAGGATGTTTGAAACTGACATGCTAGCTGTTTAAATTTCATCTAAAGATATCAAGACCTTCCTAGTTCCAAAAATTATAAGTAGCCATGTGCAATTCATGAAAAAATTAACCACTATCAATTGGAAAACAACAAAATTCTAATAATCAATTAAGAATAAAACTCAATTGCCTGAAAATTATGTGAATAAATTGGATGGATCCAAAATGTCATACTCATGCAAATATCATACAAGTATAACAATAAGCAATTAAAAATTCTCTCGAAGGAATATAATTGACAGCTTGCTATGTTGTCCATTGAAATTGTGAACCCTAAAATAGTAGAAGACCACCAACCAACCCTAAACCCCCCAAAACAACTGTTAAACTCAATGTAGATCATACTATATTTTCCAAACTACACAATATTACAAAACTTGATCAAACAAAATCATTTAATAGAAAAATATCTCAACCTTAGTAATGGAAAAAAAAAACCACAAAAGAGGAAAAACAAAATCCTTTAATTTAAGAAAATTTTGACTATTATTTTCTAAAGAAACAAATAACCCAAGAGAGAGAGAGAGAGAGCGCGCACTTACCTTAGGTTCCGAGTTTTTAGAGGGTAAGGTAGGAATCGTTGCCAACACTGGATTTTCATTTTTTCGAATGAGAGCAACAAGTTAGGGTTTTTCGGTTTTCCTAGATGAGAGGAAGATAAAAAAAAAAAAAAGTTAGGGTGGTTTGGTTTTCCAAAATGAGAAGAAAACAAGGAAGATTAGGGTTTAGTTTCAAGGTTCAGTGTCCATGGGAGATGAAGCAAATAAACAGTTTTTGTTTTGTTTGCTTTTCTGTTCTAGTACGATGTTGAGTGAGAGAGAGTTTTTTTTTTTTTTTTTCTTGGCTTTTCAGATGTGGAAACTAACTTAGAGGATGGGGAAGGGCATATTGGGTATAAAAAAGCCCATTCAGCACAAAGTGCATAAAAATCTAATAATCTTTCACATTAACATATGTTTCTTGAAATTAGAATTGGAGTTTAAAATCTCTATTATTTTGGGATTAGCAACTCAAAACATAATTTTCCCTTTTTTTCCCTTTATTTATTTATTTATTTTTTTATTTCTAATACTTTGACAAGACAAATGAGCTCATCATTATTATTGTTAAAAAAAAAAAAAAAAAAAACTTTGGCACATGGCAATCACCATACCACATGATTTTTCTTTTTTCTTTTTCCTCTCCCCTATAATGTATCCATTTTTTTTTTTTTTGTTTTGTTTTATAAATATGTTGGCTTGATGAAATCTTTTAAATTTCAATTTTTTTTTAATATTTCATCTTTTTATATTTATTGATTTTAATTATTTATGGATATTTTAAACATAAAATAATAATATATAATAAATAAATAATGAAAATAAATACATGTGAAAAAATTTAAATATTTAGGATATAAGATTTTGTTAAATAAAATATTTATTTATTTTATAACTCTTATTATATTGTTATATTATTTTACTGTTTGCATATTTTTTAAATTTTAATTTTTTATGTGAAAATCACAATTAATGATTATAATTTTAGCTTTTTGCTTATGAATTTAACTTGATCACGGTTTTAATTTTTTTTTCATGGCTAAAATTTTTAATATTTTAATTAAAGAAAACATAAACTTGGTTATTATTCTAACATTTTTCTTTATTAAAATTTTTAATTTTTATTTATATAAAATAAAAAATAATACATATTTTTCATAAAAAAAAATTGTATTTAATCATTTATATTAATTTTTCATAATTTTATTAAAAATTAAATTTTTGTACATTGAAATTGTGCATTGATCAACACAACCATCAGAAAAAAGACATTGTTCTTTTATGAAAAAAAAAAAATCACTAAAGTGTGTTAAAAGTAACATACAATGGTACCATCTTTTCCAAAAGTTGTTTTTATCAATACTTTTCATAAAATAATAATACCCTCTCTTCCAAAAGTTGTGTTTATGAATACGGAACTTTTGTATGCAAAAATTTTAAGAACCACATCCAAGTTTATCTTCTTTAATTAAAAATATTAAACATTTTAACTAAGAAAAAAAGTTAAAATTATAATTAAGTAAGAATCATAAGCAAAAAATTAAAAATCATAATAATTTATTCTAATTTTCACATGAAAATTTAAAAATTTTAAAAAGATAAACAATAAAATAATATGACAAATATATTTTTATTTAAATAAGATTTATCAAAAAAATAAATATTTTATTTAACATGAATATATAAAATATTATCTTCTAAAACCTCTAAATTTTTTTATTATCTATTTATTTTTGTAATATTTTTTTCTCATTAATGGTTTATCATATATTATTATTATTATTATTATTATTATTATTATTATTAATTTATGTTTAATGTCTATAAATAATTGAAATCAATAAATATGAAAAGATGAAAAAGTAAAAAAAAAATGAAATTAAAAAGATTTTATAACAGTGTGTAACTAACATATTAAAAACAATGTGCATTATTTTATAGGTAAAATGAAGAAGAAAAAAAAAATAATGTGACATATTGATTAGCCATGTGTCAATTTGATAAAGCATCATAAACTTATCTTCACTTGGGTTAAATGTGAAAACAAAAAACAAAAAATAAAACAAATGGATTAGTTGGACAGAAAGAAAAGACTTGAGGGGACAATTTTGGAATTTTAGGGCCTATTTGGTTGCTGTTTTTGACAACTATTCTAAAAAATAGTTTTTAAGAACAGTTTTTTGTATTTTCATAAAATATATATATATATATATTTGGGAACAATTCTAAAAAACAATTTTTGTTCTAAAAAAAAAAATATTTGGTTGAGTTAATAAAAATGTTTTTTTTTAGAATAAGTAAAACAAAAAACATGTTTTACAGTTATTTTTTTTAATTAATGAAGTGTTTTCTTCCATTAACTTGATATTATAAATATATAAATAATTTTCATATGCACAATTCATTTAAATTAAAAAAATTATTTCATTTTGAAATTTTTACACCAGTTATAATTTTCTTAAACAAATGATGACTTTGTAATCATGTGTAAGTATATTAATTTCAATAATTTAAGGAAGAAGAAAGAGCTTGCAGCGGGGGTGTGGTGGTTGGGTAGAGCTCACCTTTGTGGAAACACAAAAAATAGCTAAGAAAATACAAAATGAAAAAAGAGAAAACACGAAAAACAATATATTCTTTGAACAGTGAAAAAACAATGAAAATATCTTTTTATTGTTCTCAAAAAAATGATTTTTGAAAACACGAAAAACACAAAAAAAAAAAAACACACCCCCTTCCTCAAATAAGTTTTTTGTATTTTTTGTTTTCAAGAATAGACAACAATTATTGAAAACATAAACCAAATAGGCCCTTAGTGATGTTACTATTTGAGTACATGCTTCTTGAGTTATTTTATAAAAGTTCTTAACAAATCTATATTTTTTTAATGACCCACCTTTACATGATTCACCATTTTAAGGAATAATTAAATAACTCATTAAAATGCATGTATTTTAAATTATTTTAAAATAAATGAAGATGATAGTAATTAAAAATTTTGAGGTATCGTTTTTCATATATTTTCATATTAGTGAATTAAAACCCACTTTTCCCTTTATTTTTTGTGATTATTCGATTTTGTCATACAAAGGCCTTAAATAATTTGGAGTGAGTTCTAATAATTAGATGTTGGTATGAGCATTTTTCAAAATTATTATTTGAGATTTGTGATCTTGTTTAAATATTTAAATATAAGTTAAATTATTTTTATAATGGGAAATATTTTTAGGGAAAAGCTATCTTTAATGGAATGAAATTACTTATATGAAATTAATATTATTTTTTTCTTAGTAGCATTCTTTTTTAGAAATTAACAACTTTAGTAATTAAAATCTTGATAATTATACTCTAAATTATAGTTAGGCCCTCTCATTTAAAAAAATTTAATAATGATTTTTCACTAAATAAATTAAGAATTCATTTAACAATGATTTTAGCAAATATTTTTAACTTAAAAAATGTTTTTGAAAAAAAATTAGGTGATTGACAAAATTTAGAAAATACTTTTAAAAATCTAAAAAACTCATTTACACTAGTGTTGGAAAATTATTTATAGCGTTCTCCTAAAAAAACACTTTGATGATTCTCCTCAATACAAATGATTAGTTAAATTACATGTATCTCAACCCAAAATAGTTAAATTACAAAAATCACTTCTTTAATTTCACATGTATCTCAACTTACCTTTTTAAGTTATTATATTATGAATTTTTTTTTTAAGAAATAAATGGGAATAATTAATTAGAGAAGCGCAATTAATTGAAAGAGTGTGAAGACTCCGAAAGGATTGGGTTTGGCCTTTGAAATTCAAATCCGATTATTCTGGCATTTTGAATTATCCACAAAAAATGCAAAAAAAAAAAAAAAAAAAGTTGACTAATATAATCAAAATGAGCGTTGTGAATCCACGTAATCAATTTTCCAATGACAACCAATCCAACCATTTGATTTCAAATTTGACAAAAACTACATTAAATTCCTCAAAACCCCTTTGATAGTTTCTAGGGTTTCCTCCTTGTTTCTTTGAGTAATGTCAAGAAAGCCAGATGAAATGACAGAAGAGATCTCAAAGGTTGAAGAAGGTCTGGGCAATGCCTATAAGCCCAAAGCCATCGACGAGGTCTACTTGTGTACTTCACCTGCGGTTGTAACCATCACACAAAAGGTCAGTCATTAATTTTTTTTATTTTTTATTTCATTGTATTGGATTAATTTGATGATATAGATGAAATGGGTTGGTGATGAAAATGTGGAAATAGGTGATAGCAGAAGTGATAGGGACGTATTTTGTGGTATTTGCGGGATGTGGATCAGTGGCAGTGAATGGGATATATGGGTCAGTGACATTCCCAGGAGTAGCAGCCACGTGGGGTTTGATAGTGTTGGTGATGATCTACGCTCTCGGTCATATTTCTGGTGCTCATTTCAATCCCGCCGTCACCATTACTTTTGCCATTCTCCGACGTTTCCCATACTGGCAGGTCACTTCTCATCTTATATTTTCACTATTTAATTTTGTTATTTTTAACAAAAAGTGATTGTTGGAGGATGTGTTTCAATTACAGTTCTTTAGAATAAAAAGAAAAAAGAAAAGAAAAACATGTTTTGCATAAAATTATTTTTTTTGTTTTTAAAAATAAAAAGTATGAAATTATATTTTAATTGTTATCCGATATTTTCATTTGTTTTGTTTTGTTTTGAATTATTTTAAATGTATATATATAAAAATAAGAAATAAGCTAAAAAAAATATTTCAAGTTTCCAAATATAATTTTGTTTAGGAAACTTAATAAAACCATTTTTAAAAACACTTCCCAAATACAATCTCTTTGAAAGTAGTTTTTGAAAATTATTTTCAAAGCATCTTCCAAAACCTAAAATGTTATTAATATGCTTTTTATTGTTTAAAATATGTTTTAAAAATAATTTTTATATGTAGTACTTTATTTTTAATCATTTTTTTTATATTTGTATGATTATTTTTTTAAAATAACTAAAAAAAATTTAATTAAAAATAAAAAATTATTATCTATTTTCTAGTTGTCAACTTAATCTTCTATGTTTAAAAAAAAAAAAAAATATTTTCCAAACAAAGAAAAATGAAAAGAAAAAAAAAAGAAATATAATGAAATTACACCCTTTGAAGAATCATTTTCAAAAACCGGGGGGGGGGGGGGGGGGGGGGGGTGGGTTTAAAGTAGTTTTCAAATTACTTCATGTAAATCAAATATTATGAATTAAAAAGCATAATTTACATTTACTCATAGTTTGGTGGGTTTGTTCTAGATTTGGCACTTGCATAACTTAGTACATGTTGTAGGTTCCATTGTACATTATAGGTCAATTAATGGGATCAATTCTAGCAAGTGGGACATTATCATTCATGTTCAATATAGATCGTGAAGCTTATTTTGGAACTGTTCCTGCCGGATCTCATGGCCAGTCTTTAGTCCTTGAAATCATCATCACCTTCCTACTCATGTTCGTCATCTCCGGCGTTGCCACCGATAGTAGAGCGGTATCCAATACACTCGCTTCTTTCGATGTACATTGTTAATCTATTATCTAACAACTTAAGTTTTAAGGTTTTAGTCTTTTTTTTTTATGCAGACAGGAGAATTGGCTGGGATCGCAGTTGGAATGACTATAATGTTGAATGTCTTTGTTGCTGGGTAAATCTACACTTAACTATAATATTTTTTTTTTGCCATTTTCCATTAAATAATTCTTGAAAACTTTTGATCTTCAAATTTAAAATATGTGGCCAACCCATTTGAAATTTGTTTTTGAAAAATATTGAAGGCCTGTATCAGGAGCATCAATGAACCCAGCAAGAAGCATTGGACCAGCTTTGGTGAAGCATGTTTATAAAGGACTGTGGGTGTATGTAATTGGCCCAATTATTGGAGCCATTGCAGGGGGGCTTACATATAATTTAATCAGATTTACTGAGAAGCCTCTTAGTGAGTTAACCAAGACTAGCTCCTTGCTCAGGACCATCTCCAAGAGTGTCCCTAGTACTTCCACTTAATTCTTCATGGATGATCATGTAATTTCTCTCTCTTTTTTTTTTTTTTCCTTTTTTTAGATGCTACTTTTTTTCCACACTAGCCATTTAAGTGTAAAGTAACATTTTTTATTTCATCAGTAAAAATTAGTTTTCAAAAATGGTTGATCAGTGAAGACCAATCTAATATTGAGTCATGGATTTTTTTTTTTTTTCATGTACATGGAGAATCAAAATTCTACCACGATCAAAAGGAAATTATTGAAATTACTAAAAAAATATATCATGAAATAAAGATTTGGATTCTAATATGAATGGTAGTAATATTATTAGATATGATTGTTTGAGTAATATGCTAA
This sequence comes from Vitis vinifera, assembly GCF_030704535.1. Classification (NCBI taxonomy): domain Eukaryota; kingdom Viridiplantae; phylum Streptophyta; class Magnoliopsida; order Vitales; family Vitaceae; genus Vitis; species Vitis vinifera. The sequence goes on from NC_081818.1 coordinate 17,637,667, forward strand.
TGTTAATTTTATGTTTGAAACATGCGAATGTTTTAGAAATAAAATATTTTAGAAAAATTAAGAAAAGAAGAGAATTTAATTTTCTTTGTAATATGTGAATATTTTAGAAAAATTAAGAAAATAAGAGAATTTAATTTTATGTTTGAAACGTGCTAATGTTAATACAATAAACGTATTCTTTATAATATGTGGATATTTTTTTTAAAGAGAAAAGAAAGTAAGAGAATTTAATGTTATGTTTCGTGAATTCTGTATAATATGTGAATATTTTAAAAAAATAAGAAAATAAGATAATCTAAATGTTATGTTTGGTGATGGGAAAAGTAATGGAAAATATCTTTTTTTAATATTTTTTATACGTTTGGTTTTATTATAAAAAATAAAAAAATCAAATATTATTAAAATTAGTTGAAAACTTTTTATTTTCAATATATCTAATTCTTATATAAGAAAGTTAAGAATAAGTAAAATGAGTTTGAATTTTTATATAAAATAATAATTTATTTTAATTTTATTTTTTATGTTTTATTTATTTTCCTTTCATCTATTTTTCTTTGTATTTTTCTAATTTTCCATGAGTCAATAATGAAAGGAAACAATGTAGTTGAGGCCAAGCCTATAACCTCAAGTACAAGAATTAGGATATATTTTAAGATGTGTTTATAAAATAACTAAAACTAGAAAAAAAAAATCGAAAGATGTATTTTTCCAACGTTATTACTACAAAGGGAACCTTTCTTGAGAGATTGCAACATATAACAAAGTTGCATAGTTCTTTCTTTGAATTCTAAAATGAAAAGTCTTTCTAAGGGTAGACCAAATATCAATAGAATTGATGCAGCAAACCATGTGTCCAAACATAGACTTAGAGATGGATGAAAATAACCAACTCATGAGGCATTGATCAAGGAAAATCTAGTTTTCATAGTGGAGACCCTCTCTATAGAGGAGAGTGAAAGACCAACAACTAGAAGGATATTTTGAAAGACCAACAAAGAAAGAAGAATAGTGTGATATGGGAGAAAATGGGAAATACAAAGTAAACTTACCTGGGAGTCCTTCCTAATGTTCTGCTTCTGCTCTTGAGTGTTAGGAAGAGTCCCAAATTCCTAATACAAAAAGGAATCTATACTAATTAGGAATTTGGGACACTTCCTAACACTCAAGAGCAGAAGCAGAACATTAGGAAGGACTCCCAAGTAAGTTTACTTTGTATTTCCCATTTTCTCCCATATCACACTATTCTTCTTTCTTTGTTGTTGTGTTTGGTTGGCATTTGTTGCTTGGAGGTGTGAATAAGAGAACACGTTGATTCCATCTGATTTATGGGTTGTATTGACTTTGCCATAGTTGTTTCATCTCCTTTGACTTGGTTCTATTAGGATTATTTTGTTTTTGTTTCATCTATGTTTGATGCCTGAAAATCATGTCATTTGTTTATGTTAATTCCACCCACCCTTGGCCCCTGGATGTTACCTGAAATAAGGCTTCGTACATTCGTTATCCGTTTGTTTTCCATTTGTTATTTTTTTAGTCCTTACTATATCTCTATATTTTCTTTTCATCTGTTTGTGGTAAGTTCGAGGTGTTGAGTATCCTAGCTAGGTTGGCCATCTTGGTTAGGGTGTTTCTGGGAGTTGCAACTCCAGTACTATATTCTATGAATCCTTAGCTACAATTTATAACGTTTGAGCATGAGGAGGGTCCGACTGTGAAAAAGGTATTTCTTGATTCTAGGCCGCAAGGTGTTGTTGCAGAGTAGATTTTATGATATTACAAAGCAGATTGGTGATTTGATAAGGAAATTGAATGATGGCAGTCTTATTCTTGGCGGTTTGACCATATCAAGTATTGCTTGGGTAGTCTGGAGTGAGGATTCTTACAGGAGCAGGCAATGCAGAAAGCTAAGAAGGAGAGAGAGATGGTGCAAAATATTGCCTCTTCTAGTTCAGCCAAACCCAACACCTATGATGAAGTTTGCCAAATTAAGTCATGTTGCCAAAGACATTGCTACTCAGATGTTGGCATCCATGATCAAGTCTCTCACCTTCTAGTCCGTATTGAAACAACTGATATGGCTAAGGTGATTCTCAGTTGGGTCTCTCATCACCTAAGTCACCCCCTATACCTCATTTTCTAGCTCACTCCTACATGGCCACCTTTGTAGAGCCTCTATCAAAGTCCTTCTTTCATCAAGTTTGAACCCCAAGCCAAGCAACCCCATGTCTGAAATCTTAGGACCAACTCATCACTTCATTTTCCTTCATACCCAGCACCTTTAGCCCCGTTCATTGCCAAGCCCGCTTCTCTCACTTCCTCCACCTCTCATTTCATAACCGACCTAGCTCCGTCTCTCCTACCTAACATGGGCCTTTGAACACCACCCAGTTTCAGTCCTCTAGCTCCAATCAATCTAGATCATTTCCCCAACCAACTCGTTTTGACTAATCCCTAATGTGCATAGTTCATATTTTTTATTCATGGATCTCTACTGGCCAATCATCTAGGAAAAATGATGGATTTTGGTTAGGCATTCTCTTATTAAAGTCCGTAACTGGAATGAGAGCTCTAGAACTTAACGAAGTGGTTAATCAGAAAGAAGGTTATACTACTACTCGACACTATTAGGTAATGCATCCAGCTCATAGTACGTCTCAGTTTCTACTCATCTTAGGGACCTAAGATGATGGATGACATCGAGAAGACGCTTTATGCAGATGTTTTGGGCCGAGAGCTATGGATAAATATTCTGCATAAGTCTCCTAGACGTGGCCTTGCATCTAAATCCTAGTTAGATTATCTTTCTTTGACAGAGAAAGGCAATGGTGGATCCAGAACAGACTTTTACTTGAATTCAAGAGCACTCATCCCAGATGTTGTACCCCCAAATTCAAAACTTCTCTCCAATACATTTACCTATTCCATGGCATGAATACCATGATATAGGAGGTTGTACAGGGCAAAGACCACAAGTTTTAGCAACAGTAGTACATAGTGGAACAACTGCTTGCCCTTAATCTCTATAGTCCCGATGTCTTTCTTGTAGAATATTTACATAATCACATAAATTAATCATACATGATTAAAGGATACTAACAATAGAAAATCACTATAAATAACATACCTGTTTGAGCCATCACAAAAAAACAAGTGATTGATTGTTGCAACCAAGTCTTTCTCTCTATGATCTTGATAACAACTATGATGGCTCTATGGGAAAACAGAAAGACCTTTTATCTAGATTAGAAAAGGGACTTAGCATAACTCAATATTGGGTTCTGATTGGGCCCTCCCATAATGGGCTTCAATGAGACCCATAGCCTACACTTGCCACTCAACTGAGTTTCTACTCAAAAGATGCAAAACCCAATCCAAATATGATCACTAGTTAATTGAGCTCATTTATATAATAGACTATCCATTAACCTGTTTTTTGCAAATACAAATTATTCATCTAATGTTAGCCCATATAAAAATTTTCCAACATTCTCCCACTTGGGCTACATTAATTTTTTATTTTTTTAGGATTCATTAAATTCATTTTGAAAATAAGACTCTCGGGTTAAGTACATAAATGTTTATTTTGTGTGGCCACACTTTTTTTTTAAAAAAGAAATGATAGTTTATAAGTAGCATCTTGATAAACTTATCCGGTCCAACATGGTCTTGATATTGGATTATGATGGTCTATATGTTAATCTCAACAAACATAATGCCCCTTATAGTCACGAATATTTATAACCATATCGACATGGATCATAAACCTAGTAGTGTAGTAAGAAATCAATGCCAACATGTGATCATCATCTATATGCATCGTTTCTTATCAGTCATCATTACAATTTACCAGCAAAATGAAATTGTAATCGCAATTTCTCAACAAAATGAAATTGCTGCAATTTCTAAACAATATGAAATTGCTTGACTTTAACAAGTCATATGTCACCAACAGTGCACCACAAGATCTCAAAATAGTGGTATTTGTGACATCCAATAGTATACAACTATAATTCTTAAGGTTCAATATCTTAAGATACCATGTTGTATGTAATTCAATTACGACGTGCTATAATATAATACTTAATAATGATGATCATAATAAAAAGATTTTAATTCTGCAAGTCGCATTACAATAATGATCAATGTTTACACAAAACAATAATTGAAATAAGGAAAATCACAAAAGCTCCCACTAAACCAAAGAATCAAAAGACTTAATGACACCCATTTTCACAACATGTTCCGTGGACGTTATGGGCTTTAAACCTTTGGTTAGAGGATCAGCTAGCAAAGACTTAGTTCTTATGTGCTCAATCACAATATCTCTTTTCTTCACTAAGTCCTTGACTGTAAGGTACTTGATTTCCATATGCTTAGACCTCGTACCGATCTTATTGTTCTTGGAGTAGAACATAGTTGCATTATTGTCACAATAAATCACAATGGGTCAAAAGATGGAATCAACAACTTGCAACTCTGAAATCAGATTTCTTAACCAAACAACTTGAGATGATGCACCATAACAAGCTACAAACTCAGCATACATGGTCGATGATGCAATTAGGCTCTGTTTGACACTTTTCCATGAAATGGCTCCACCAGCTAACATAAAAATGTATCCTTAAGTAGATTTGCGATCATCAGAACAACCATCAAAATCAGAATCTGAGTATCCAACTATTTTGAGATTATCCACCTTCCTATACATAAGCATAAAATCCTTCGTTCTATGTAGATATCTCATGACTTTCTTTGAATTAACCTAATGATCATGTCCAGGGTTCAACAAATATCTACCAAGAACATTAACAATGAAGGTGATATCAGGTATCGTACATACTTGTGCATACATTAGGCTACCAACGACACTAGCATAAGGAATAGTCTTCATGACATCCTTTTCCAAATCATTCTTTGGACATTGTTCATTACTGAGTTTATCTCCTTTCACAACAGGTACATCACCAGTTTTGCATGTCTGCATATTGAATTTTTTAAGCACACGATTGATATAGGCTCTCTGAGATAACCCAAAGAGGTTTCGAGATCTATCACGATAAATCTCAATACCCAGCACAAAAGATGCTTCTCCGAGATCCTTCATGTTAAAATTAGCAGACAAAATACGCTTGGTGTCATTCAAGAGATTCAAATCGTTACTAGCAAGTAGAATGTCATCGATATAGAGAACCATGAAAATGTACTTGCTCCCATTGACTTTCATGTAAACGCACTGATCAAACTTGTTCTCTATAAAACCAAAAGACGTCACAATTTTGTCAAATTTCAAGTACCACTAATGAGAAGCTTGCTTGAGACCATAAATTGACCTTTTCAATCTACATACCATGTTCACTTTCCCATTTGCCTCAAATCCTTCAGGTTGTGACATGTAGACCTCCTCACTCAAATCACCATTTAGAAAAGTTGTCTTGACATCCATCTGATGAAGCTCTAAGTCAAAATGAGCTACCAATGCCATAATTAGCCTAAAGGAATCTTTGGTAGAGACTGGTGAGAAAGTCTTTGTGAAATCAATGTCATCTCGCTGTGTATACCCTTTAGTAACCAAACGAGCCTTATATCTTTTAACATTTCCTTTGTTGTCTCTTTCGGTCTTGAATAACCATTTGCATCCAATGGGTTTATATCCTTTAAGAAGATCAACAAGTTCCCAAACATCATTGTCTAACATAGACTGCATCTCATCTCTCATGGTAATCAACCATTCATTTGCCTTATCGCTACTGAGAGCTTCACGATAAGTAGTAGGGTCCACTTCTTCTCCAATGTCATACTTTCCCTCTCCGAGGTAAACATAATAATCGTTAGAAAAGGCAAGCCTTCTAGTTCTTTGTGATCTCCTCATTTCCACAGGAGAAATCTCATCTACAATAAGAGTTATTTCGATAGTGGGGAAATTGACAATAACAACTCCATGCTGAATCCCAGAATCAAAAGCTCCAACATCAAGGTTGATGTCTAAGACTGGCAAAGGTAAAGAAATAACATCCATGGGTTCCACTCTTTCATTGGATTGAGAGGGTATACTATTATCAACTTCCAACTCTAAAAACTTTGTCACTTGAGACTCAACAACTCTAGTGCCACGAGTCGAACAATAAAACTTGTATCCTTTTGAGTGACTAGGATACCCAATAAAGTAGCACCTAGTAGTTCTCGGATTTGTCTTCTTTAAAGAAAGATCATAGATTTTCACCTCAGCTGGACATCCCTATACTTTAAAATGATTCCAACTAAATTTTCTGCCTGTCCATAGTTCAAATGGTGTTTTAGGCATACACTTACTAGGAACACGGTTCAGAATGTAGGTTGTTGTTTTAATGGCATCACCCCATAAGTATTTTGGCAAATTTAATCTACTCATCATGCTCCTCTTCATTTCCATAAGAGTGTGGTTGCACCTTTCTACCATGCCATTCTGTTCAGGACTACCAGGCATAGTATACTGAGCAACAATACCATTATCTTGTAAGTACCTTGCAAAAAGTCCCTTTTGTTGTCCAGCATCACCATGATTCCCATAATACTCAGCACCTCGATCAAATCTTACAATCTTGATGACTTTCCCCAGTTGTTTCTCAACTTCAGTTCGGAAGACTTTGAACATTTCAAGAGCATTTGTCTTTTCTTTGATCAAATATACATAGCCATATCAAGAGAAATCATCAATGAATGTAATGAAGTACTTGTTGCCACACAAGGTAGTGGAGTAAGGCCTACTAATGTCTTTATGAACAATCTCCAACAAATTTTAACTATGAGTTGCACCCTTTTTCTTTGTCTTTGTCAATTTTCCTTTGACACAATCAACACAAATTTCTAAGTCATCATAATCAAGGTGAGGAAGAATCCTAGAACTAATTAAGCATTCTACTTGTTCTTTAGAAATGTGTCCTAAACGCTTATGCCATAACAATGAAGATCTTTCCTTAGTCAAAGGTCTTTTAGCAACACTTTTTTCAACTTTGTAAGAATAAGCAGATAACAGCGACAATCTATAAAGCCCATTAGAAAAAACACAATTGCCAATCACTTTAGAGTCATAAATCACCTCAACTCTTTTATTTGCAAAAGTGAAACTATATCCAGTTTTGTCAAGTACAGAAAAGGAAATTAAATTCCTTTTAAACGAAGGTACACAAAAAACATTGTCTAAAACAAACTGAAAATCAAAATCTAATTCTAAAACATCAATCCCAATATGCTCAACATCAATCCCGATGTCACTGCCAACTTTAAGCTTTTACTCTTTTTCACTTGGCTTCCTCAGATTTCTTATCCCCCTATTCTTTCTTTTTCTTTTCTAGCCAATTCTTAAACTTAAAGCAATCAACCCTCTTGTGACCCTTTTTGTTGTAGTGATAGCACTTAAGGTCTGTGTTCTTGGTATTTCCATTTCCATTCTTCTGCTTCTCACTCCCACTCTTTTTGAAATTCTTGCTTTTCTTATTACTTTGGAAGTTGGGCTTTCTAGCCTTTTCAACTCTCTTCTCATTATTCGATTTTCCAAGAGCAACGAGATGAGCAGATTCATTCTTTTCTCTTTTTAGCTTTTTTTCCTCAGCCAAACACTTAGTGATCAGGTTATTCACACCCCAAAACTGATTCAAGGTGTTGTATGTAGTCTTGATTTGGCTGAAAGAAGATGGTAGAGTATTGAGGGCTTGATGAACAATAAAATTATCGGGAATGAGAATATCTAGTGCTTTCAATCTAGTCTGAAGATGCACCATTTTTAGGATATACTCACGAAGCCTTTTCATATCATTATACCTCATATTCAACAATTAATCCATAAAATACCCAACTTCGGCATTATCAGATGTCTGGTATTTATTTCCCACAACAATGAAAAATTCCTTAGCATTGTTGCTCTCAGGTATTCCTCCAAGAAGATACTCAACAATGGACCTCTTGATTGAAATGAGACTCAAACGGTTCGATCTTTCCCATTTCGCATAATGAGCTCTCATAGCTTCAGTGCTTTCATTAGTAGGCTTAGGAGGTTCATCTTCACGTAGAGCCATGTCCAAGTCCATTATTCCTAAAACAAACTTTATGTCTAATCTCCATCTATATAGTTCGACCCACTTAGAATTTCAATTGTAGCATTATTATTGTTCACAACAAAGGAAACTGATTGACAAAAATTTGCAACTAAATAAATTATGGGCAATAGGTAAAATGCTTAAATAAGCATAAGCAATATAATACAAGAATTAATTGTATTATCATAAACTCCCCTTTGGGTAGAGTCCACAATAAAACAACTATTCTCTAAGCATGAAGATCAACAAATATTCATTAATTTGGGCAAACAAATTTATTAAATTCTTTATCTCATTCAATATCCTCATGTTGTTAAATTAATTTTGCATAATAACCCCCTTTGGGCAGGCGATTGTACAAATTAATCTAAAATTTTCCCCATCAACAAAATAAGAACTCATAAACTTGCAAATTTTGATGGTTAAATCACTTTGGTGAAATAACCTCAACAATTCACATGCAACATTCCAAAATTTGGTAAATTAAAAAATAATAGTGCATACTAGCGATATATATGCATATGATCAAACAAAATGAAGTACGTCACAAAATGTACTTTCAATGATCAATGATCAATTATAGTTGCAGGAATTTGAACAACAAATTTTTTTATTTTTTTTATTACATTTTAAACTAATTATTTAACTAGTTTATGTGATTTAGACCAAGTAGGAGAGTATGCTTGAAAAAGTTTCAATCTATAAAGAGTGATTACTACACTCTTATTCCATATATATTAGCATAATTTCTAGTAAATTCTCAACAGAAAATTATACCAAAGAATAATTTTAAGCTAATTAAATCTCATAAATAAGTAATAGTTATTTAATAAATATTTTTTACCCCAAAAAAAATATAATAACATATCCAGAAAAATAAATGACAAAAAAAACGAGCACACAGGAAAAACGAGGCTCAAAACGAACACCGGATGAGGTTACACATGCCTCACACACTTGACCCGCGAGTGGGGAACGTACAACACATGTGGCATGTGTGGCATGTGCTAGAGGTTATCTTCAACTTCCAGCAATGGGTCAAAAAACCTGCAATTTGGGTTAAATGACCCGGTTGCTACCTGACTTACAAACAATTGAAAAAAAAAATGTTTTTCGATCAAGATCTCGAGGGGTTTAAAACTTTAGGTTGTTTCTAACAATTCTAAGACATTTAATCATCAAAAAATAACTTAAAGATCTCCATAATTGATTAACAAATTTTGGTTTTTATACCTCCATAGCCAAAATCGAAAAATTCTATTTTAACACTTATTCCAGCCTCATTTTACATGTATTTTACCTTAACAATAAAGGAAATCTCTCTTAATTAAACAAAAAACTTCTCAATCTTGCTCAATTTTTATAAAATATAAAATGAATTTTCTAGGGTACATACCCATATTTTCAAATTTTCGATTTTCACCAAATTGAGCCAAAAAATCGAAATTGATGCTACATATCAACTATAATATATGTAAACAACAACATCCAAGGGTTTAATTTGAGTAAAACACAATAATTTGAACAAATAAAAATTTTCTTGAATCTTTAAACAAGAAAATTCCAAAAATTTTAAAAATTAATCACTCCCAATTTAAACAACGAAATTGCACATATAACATATCAATTTGAAGCTTGTGGCAAGATGAACAAAAGGCCTAAAGTTTCACAATCAAAAGAAACCAAAAAACCATACACAGTCATGGATCATAGATTAGACTCCGAAAATAAAATAAAATAAGAAACTAAAAAGTTTATTTTTCGATTTCCAATTGTAGATCCTAAATCATGTAAATCTAGCTCTGATACCACATGTAGAATATTTACATAATCACATAAATTAATCATACATGATTGAAGGATACTAACAATAGAAAATCACTATAAAGAACATACCTGTTTGAGCGTCACAAGAAAACAAGTGATTGATTGTTACAACCAAGTCTTCCTCTCTATGATCTTGATAACAGCTATGGTGACTCTATGGGAAAATAAAAAGACCCTTTATCTAGATTAGAGAAGCGACTTAGCATAACTCAATATTGGGTTCTCATTGGGCCCTCCCATAATGGGTTTCAATGAGACCCATAGCCTACACTTTCCACTCAACTGAGCTTCCACTCAAAAGATGCAAAACCCAATCCAAATATGATCACTAGTTAATTGGGCTCATTATATAATAGACTATCCATTAACTCATATTTTGCAAATACAAATTATTCAATTAATGTTAGGCCATATAAATATTTTCCAACATTTCCTGGTCCTGATAATTTTGTCAAAGGTAGATGTCTTCCCCCTCCTACCACTTGAAAATGATGCATCTCAGAAAGCGTCCAGGGTCTCACTCTCATTTGGCCACTATGTAATACGTGAGTCATTGCACGCACCTCATCTGGAGTTGGCAGATATGTGAGCAAAGTGTGGAGAGTGAAGTTGTTAATACTTCATCAATTTGCTTTCCTAGGCACAAATATTGGTGGAAAAGCTGAAAAATTAGTACGGGTCACCTTCGGGGATCCAAGAGACCCCAACTCCATCAGTTTCAGGTATGACACTTTTCGTTGATGGTTTTAACTCAATTTATCGAATTAATTAAGGCGATAATGCAGTTTTTTGGAACATGGCTTGAGCATTTAAGCCTATACCATGTGTTGGCAATAAATGCCTACAAATGCGTGCATGCTTGCAGCTTCTGGCTAATAACCATACTATGTTGAGGCCTTTAAAAGCAAATAAATTTAACTTTGATGGAGCAGTCCAAGTTTGGAAAGCTATCAAGGAAAACATTTTGACACAAGCCATCGCGTAGGGGGTTCAATGATGCTATTAATGGGTTTGTGGATGATAGTTGATCACTTATGGGTGGTGAAGAACATGATTGCAGGGACTATAAAGATGGGTATGCTTATTGTTGTAGGAACACACATCTTCACTAGTTGGGAACTTAGTGCTTATTATTGGAGACACGGGAAAATTTAGAATGATGAATGGATCTTCAACACAATTGAAAATGAATGGAAATGGCTAGAATGTAGTGGTTGTGTTCTTTTCCTCAAGGCGACTTTGAACAGAAGTTGAATCCACCTTCTAAATTGGACTCATTGCACTGAAAAAAAGAGGAAACAGAAGGGCACTCCCCCAAAATGGGCCTAGAAGAAAATGCTCTTTGAATGGCCACCCTTAGCATGCAATCCCAAAGGCCACATGCCTTACCTTCTTAATTCTCCACACTTACCTTCAAACTTTGATTTTCAAAAGTCCAACTTCCAAATAATATTAATCATTTAACTTGTTTTATTCTTCCTTAAGAGTTCTAGGTCACCAAAAATCCCAATTTAAAAATAAATTTGTTGCCATTTTTCTTTTTGGCAAACATTCTTTGCAAAAAAATTCTTTGATTTTAAAATAATTTTCCTTTTTTCATGTTTTTTTTTTAATAAAAATGAATGAATTTTCATAATTCCACAATAATGGGAATTATGAGATTAATTCACACAAAAAAATAAATTGGGTTTTGGTGAAGGCCCAACATCCGTGATATTTTCTTTAAAAATAACTTGAGTGAAGTACATAATTGTCATTAATGGCTTCTTGCTTTGTTTTGTGACACATGCAATATATTTTGTATTCATTATTATGCACTAACCCCTTTTCATGATAGTGCATTATTACTTGCTGCTAAAGTATGATCTCGCTCCTACTTTGTTCATTCTCCATGCAGGACTTGTTTCCATTGTATGACCACTCCATTGGTATCCATTGATTTCCTTACCAATTGGCACACTTATCTTACCTTATTTAGTAAAGACTCGTTTTTAGGGACTTAGAAGGGTACTACGGTCTTTTACCATACCTTCCCAATAAGTAACCTAACCCTCGAACCTGACTTTGGCTTTCCATAGACTATTTTTTCCAAATAAAGAGTCACACTTAGGGTTTTCTTTCTTATTTTGTTTTCCTTTTAAAAATAAAATAAAAATAAGTGGCGACTCCAAGTCTTTTCTAAAAAATAAAATTTTCTAAAATAAAAAAAGCGAGTCGTGCAAAATGCAGGGTCCACACATTGTTAAACGTGTAAGAAATTTATTGTTTTTTTAATAGAAAATATAAGAATATAATGTAATTTTTATTTCAAACAAATATCCAACATTGAAAAATAATATGTACTCAATTTCATTTTTCATTCATTTACAAACCATATATAACTATAATATAATATATCTCCTTGCATATATATTATATTGTGTTAGAATATTATATCGATCAAATATAATATCCAAGAAATATCATATCTTATTGAAAATGATATATTAAAATATCTATTTCTTATCCAATCAAAAATTAAAATTACCTTAAAATAATTTTAAATTAAAATAAAAAAAAAGCAAGAAATTTTTTTTATATATATATGTAATACCTTGGAAAAGAATTAGGCTTGAATTTTAAAATAATTTCAAAATTAAATGATTAGAGCATTTTGAATTATCCGCACAAAAGATGACAACAAGTTGACTAGCGTCATTAAAACCATCCCTTATGTGAAAAATACTCATGATAAATTTTGAAACAACAACTTATTAAACAATTTTATATCAAATTTTAACAAAATAAGACAAACAATCCATTTAGGTAAAAACCTGTATTTCTTATTATTCCCCACCCAAAAAAAAAAAAAAATCCATCAAATTCTTCTTTCTTTATAATTCTAGAAATTTGTCTTCGTTTCTTTGTGAATAGCAAGACAGCAGGCTGAAGAAATGATAGAAGAGATCTCAAAGGTTGAAAAAGGTGTGGGCAATGCTCCTGGGCGCAAAGCCATTAGCAAGCTCAATTTTGGACTTCACCTACGATTGTAACAATCATACAAAAGGTTAGTGATTAAAGATAAAATTATGAAAAACACTTTTTTTGTTTCGATTTATATATATATTGGAATTGGGTCTGATAAAAAGGAGTGAGGGAAACAGTTGCTTGTAGAGATGATAGGAACATATATTCTAATATTCATGGGATGTGGATCAATGGTAGTGAATAAGATATATGGGCAAGTGACATTACTAGGAATAGCAATGACATGGGGCTTAACAATAATGGTGATAGTCTACTCTATTGGTCATGTTTCTGGTGCTCACTTCAATCCCTCCATCACCATTGCTTTTTTCATGGTCGGCCATTTGCCTTACCCTCAAGTCACTCTCTCTTCTTTCTCATCTACCTCCAGTCCATTAGCTACTTTTAAAAACAGTTATGAAAAATAATTTTTAACAACATATTTTGAAAATTGTTTTATGATATTTTGTAAAATAAAAGTATATTTGGGAACCTAAAATGTCTTTAACATGTTTTTAATATTTTTAAATGTATTTTAAAAATAATTTTACGTTTACAATTTTATTTTTAATCATTATATATGTTTGTATAATTGATTTTTAAAATAAGTGATAACAATTAAAAGATATTCTTTGAAAACACTCTATTTTATATTCTTGAGAATAGAAAATAGAAAACACTTTTTGGTTGTCAAATATGTTTTTCAATTTTTTTGTTCTAAAAAATAGAAAATGGTTCTCGAAAATAGTTGTCAATCAAGCCCTTACCCTCTCCCAAAAAAATGGAAGCAACCACCACTAAACATATTTTATTCTTTTTAACCTATGAGATAAGCTTTAATAAAACTTGGTATGGATCAAAATTATTAGAACGAACAGAATTTTAAGCCCTATTTGGTAACTATTTGGTAACAAAAAAATCTATTTCTGTCTAATTTATGTTTCTTTAAATAGCAAACATTTTCACTTGCTTTTTTTAAATTGTTTTAAGAAGTGCTTACATAAATATAAAGAATGGTTAGAAATAAAACAATATAGCTAAATATTATATTTAAAAGCAAAGAAAAAAATTAACAACATTTCATATTCTTGCATATATTTTTTGTTTTATAAAACATGTTCTCAAAACTATTTTTTAAAAACACTTTCGAAATAGAATTATGATATCTAAAAAGAGAGAAAAGTGAAAGGAAATATAATGAGATCGGTCTTCTTTCAATAAAAATGAAAAGAAACAAATCCATCAGGCTTAAGGCTAACTTGGAAAACAAAAAAGTTTTCAAATACTTTTCAAATTTTAAAACTTTGCTTTTAAAAATAACTTCCTAGGCTCGCCATTGGAATGGCTATATTGTTAGATTCCTTAATTGTCGGGTAATTCTACACTTAACTTTTTTTTTTTTTTCTATTGAATGATTCTTAAAAATTTGATCTTCGAAATTTAACAAATGAGGCTAACCCATTTGAAATTATCTTTGAAAAATACCAAAGGCATGTATCAGGAGCATCAATGAACCCAACAAGAAGCATTGGACCAATTTTTGTGAAGCATATCTGTTGAGGTTTTATCCAAGTTCCTCAATAAAATGAGATCGAACACCAATTTAAGAAAACAAAGAAAAATAATACCAAAAATTAGAAAAATAGAGCAAGACTAGCAAAATTTACGTGGTTCAGATCCAAGATTTGAATCCTACATCGACGGATCAAGATCACCTCCAAAAATCCATTAAGAATGAACCATTTTACACCCTCTGGAATCTCTGAGAATTTTCAAGCTCTCTCTACAGTACAATGAAGAAAATTCAAACTTTGAAATCCTCTCACACTTGTTCTATAATTCAGAAAACTCACACACACCTCTGTTCTGTTTTTTTTCTTTCTTCACCCTTTTATACAAGTACATGGAAAAACTAAACGAAACAAGTATGCTTTCAGTTAGTTAATCAACTAACTTTGCTTACGTGGCCAATCAATTTTTGGACCACCAAATTCCACATTCTCCACATTGGTTCAAAAATTGAATTTGGATTCTTTGGATGAAGATCTGACTTAAACATTAGTTGCACATTACCTGGACTAATTCCAGGCAATACCTGAATTTGCTTACTGGTAGAACTTTAGTTGCCATGTCGACTGGATTGTCAATTGTGGAAATCTTCTCCAGCTTCACTGCTCCTGAGCTTACAGTTTCTCCGATGAAGTGATATCTAACATTGACATGTTTGGTCCTTTCATGAAACACGGGATTTTTACACAATTGAATTGCACTCTAACTGTCTGAAAGTATTTCCACTACACTATTCAGCACTCCAAGCTGCTTAACAAGTCCTTGCAACCAGAGAGCTTCTTTCATGGCTTCAATAGCTACTATATATTAAGCTTCAATTATTGAAAGTGCCACTATCGATTGTAGTTGTGACTTCCAGCTAACAGGTCCTCTAAATAAGGTGAAAATATAACTTGTAGTTTACCTTCTCTTATCAAAATCTCCTGCATAATCTGAATCCACATAACATGTGATACCAGCACCCTCTTTAGAAGATCCAAACTTCAGTCCAACACCAAGAGATCCTCTTACATATTGTAGCAACCGTTTAACTCCATTTCAATGTTCTCTACATAGGTTAACCATAAACCTACTCAAAACACTTACTGAATGAGCAATATCTGGTCGTGAGCACACCATTGCATACATGAGTGACCCTATAGCATTAGCATATGGAACATAATTCATCTTCTTCCTTTCAACTTCAGATTGAGGACATTGTGTCATTGACAATCTGAAATGTCCTACTAATGGTATACTTACAGGTTTTGAATTCTTCATGGAAAATCTCTTCAAAACCTTTTCTAAGTAGCCCTTTTATGACAAGAATAAAGTACGATCCTCTCTGTTTCTTACAATTTCCATGCCGAGTATTCTTCTTGCATTCTCAAGATCCATAATATCAAATTCTGACTTTACAATCGTCTTCACCTCTTGAATTTGTGACTTATCTTTGCAAGTCAATAACATATCATCGACATATATTAGAAAAAACATCATCAGACTTCCTTGTAACTTCTTATAATAGAAACAACCATCACAACTACTCCTTTTGAAACCAATCTTTAGTACAAAGGTGTCAAACCTTTTATACCATTGTCTTAGGGATTGTTTCAATCCATATAAGGATTTTTTAAGTAAACACACTAGATGTTCCTTTTCTGGCTCTTCAAAGCCTTCAAGTTGAGTCATTAGAATTTTTTCTTCTAAGTCTCCATGTAAAAAGGCAGTTTTAACATCTAGTTGCTCCAATTCCCAGTCAAACTGAGCTACAATGGACATCAATACTCTAATTGAGGTATGTTTCACCACTGGAGAGAATACTTCGGTGTAGTCAATGCCCTCTCTCTAAGTATATCCTCGAGCCACTAATCTAGCTTTAAACCTTATGGGTTCATTCTCAATGGCACCCTGTTTCCGCTTGAATATCCATTTACAACTTACCACTTTTTTATTTAGATTTCTTTCTACAAGCACCCAGGTCTGATTTTTCTGTAAGGATTCAAATTCTTCACTCATTGCTATGAGCCATTTCATTGATTCTTTGTTGTTTATAGCTTCCTGGTAAAAGAGTGGCTCACTCTCTTCATACTCCATAGCAGTCAATAGAGCAATCAAATCTGCAAAACTAAATCTGTCTGGGGTTTTTATGTTCCTCTTAGCTGTATCCCTTGACAAAAGATAATCAAAATCAGCTTCTTGTGAGTTGGTTCTTGCACCACCTTCAACATTTGAACCTGACACCTTAGTATATTTTGTCTCTAAGCCACCATGTGCTAAATTATTTTGTTGATCATGACCATCTTGAGATGATAACTCCACCTCAAACTCAAAATGGTCTTTTTCAAGTGTCAAGCTCCTATTTTTCAGAATATTTCTCTGTACCTACAGTGTTAGTTCTCATAAAAAACATTTCATTTTCGTTAAACACAATATCACGACTTATTATTATTTTAACACCTGGAGATTCCTTATTCCATAGCCTGTAACCTTTAACACCCTCTGGATAACCTAAGAAGATACATTTTATTGACCTTGGTTCTAATTTTCCTTCACTTTGGTGAACATAAGCTGTGCACCTAAAGATTCTAATGTGTTCATAGTTAGAAGGCTTTCTAAACCAAAGCTCTTCTAGAGTTTTAAAGTCCATTGCACTAGATGGAGTTCTATTTACTAAATAACAAGTTGTCATTACAACTTTACCCTAAAAATGTTTAGATAAGCCAGAACTATACAACATACACCTTACTCTATCTAACAATGTCCTATTCATCATCTCTACTAGGCTATTTTATTGAGGTGTATTCCTTACTGTTTTGTGTCCTAAAATACCTTGATTTTTACAAAACATTTCAAATTCCTCATTGCAAAACTCTAGCCTATTAGTTGTCCTTAACACCTTTACTCTTTTATTAGTTTGATTTTCAACTAAAGTCTTCCACTCCTTAACCTTTGTTAAGATAGTATGTTCATCTTTAGTTTTTAACAAGTATAGCCAAACTTTTCTAGAGTAATCATCAATCAAAGATAGAAATTACATGTTTCCACCATGAGTAGAGACTCTTGTAGGCCCCCATAAATATGAATGCACATATTCCAATACATCCTTTGACTAGTGTATTGCAACTTTGAATGCCAACCTATGTTGCTTGCCAAGAATACAATACTGACAAATATCAATCTTGTTGATGCTATCTCCACACAATAGGCCCTATTTCTGCAATTCTTTTAGACCTCGATCACTTAAGTGACCAAGTCTTCTATGCCAAAGAATTGTTTTATCAGTTTTAGTTCTTAACACTGATCCCACTAAACCTTTCAATGTGTGACCTTCTAGGATATATTAGCCATTTCTCTTCTGACCCTTCATGAAAACCATGGCACCTTTTGAAATTGTTAATTTCCCATTTTTTGCTTTGAAGTCATAACCTGATTCGTCTAAAGTTCCAAGAGATATTAGATTTCTCTTCAGGTCTAGTACGTGTCTGACTTCTTTGAGAGTTCTTGTCATTCCATCAAACATGTTAATAGCCACCGTGCCAATTCCAACCACACTGCAATTCATGTTTTTTCCCAGTAGCACCTTTCCACTATTAACTTCTTGATAGGATGAAAACCAATTTCTTCTTGGACACATATGATAGGTGCAACCCAAGTCCAATACCCATTCTTCATGATTTTGATTCAATGTAACAATGAGTACCTCTGCACTGTCATAACCATCATCTATAATGGTAGCACTTCCTTGTGCTTAAGTCTTTTATTCTTCTTGTTTATCTAAACAGATACTTCTTTTATGTCCCATCTTGTTGCAAAGATAGAATTTGATATTCCTATAATCTTTCTTGATGAACGTGATTTTCCTCATTTTCCATTATTATTTTTATTCTGAGGTCTTCCTCTAGCAGTTAAACTTTCACCACTGTTAGTTTTGTCAGAGGACTTCATATCCAACACCTTACCATTCAAGGCATTCTGAACATCATCAAATTTAATGGCATCTCTACCATATTTCAAGGTTTCTTTAAAATGCTTCAAAGATTTAGGTAGAGAGTTTAAGAGAATGATTGCCTTATCTTCATCCTCCACCTTGATATCTAAACTCTCTAAATCCAACACCAATTTATTAAACTCATCTAAGGTATCATCAATTGGCTTGGATTCTTCAATCTTGAAACCATATAAATGTTCCTTCGGATAAATGCGATTTAGCAAAGCTCAGGTTCTGTACAGTTCTTCCAGCTTTTTCCAAACCCCAACAACAGTTCTCTCATGAGATACTTTTCTTAGAACCTGATCAAAAAGACTTAATATGATCGAGTTGTAAGCCTTTCTTTGAAATTCTTGCATTTCCTTTTCAGTCACACTTTCTAGAAGATCTTTATCAGGCAGTAAAGCCTTTTCAATGCCCTGTTGAATCAAGATGGTCTTCATCTTCATCTTCCACAACCCGAAGTCATTTCTGCCATTGAACTTCTCAAAATCATACTTTGTAGTCGACATTCTTCTTTCTCTGTTCTTGATTTAGCTCTGATACCAGATGTTGAGGCTTTATCCAAGTTCCTCAATAAAATGAGATCAAACACCAATTTAAGAAGACAAAGAAAAACAATACCAGAAATCAAAAAAATTGAGCAAGACAAGTAGAATTTACGTGGTTCGGATCCAAGATTTGAATCCTACATCCACAAATCAAGATCACCTCCAAAATTCCACTGAGAATGAACCATTTTACACCCTCTGGAATCTCTTAGAATTTTCAAGCTCTCTCTACAGTATAATGAAGAAGATTCAAACTCCGAAATCCTCTCACACCTGTTCTATAATTCAAAAAACTCACACACACCTCTGTTCTGTTTTCTTTTTTTCTTTCTTCACCCTTTTATACAAGTACATGGAAAAACTAAACGAAACAAGCATGCTTTTAGTTAGTTAATCAACTAACTTTGCTTACGTGGCCAATCAATTTTTGGACCACCAAATTCCACAATATCTATATAGGACTTTGGATCTATATATATGGCCCAATTATTGGAGCCATTGCAGGAGGACATGCCTATGATTTACTCTGATTTACTGACAAATTTCTCATTTAGTTAACCAAAATTGGGAACACCCTCCAAGAATACCAACTCTACTTCCTATTAATTCTTCATGCATGGCTTGTTCCTTTTGTTTCCTTTACTGGATCTTCATGTATTTCTCTTTAAATTTCTTTGTTTTAGTTGTAATTATTATTAAATAATTAGCGATTCATCCACAGTTGCCATTTCAGTGAAAACTAGTGCGACTTCATAAGTCACATCCATAATTGAAGACAAGTAAACAAATAAAATTGAATTTGATGGTTTTGACCAATAACAAATAATTTTAAAGTTATGCTTGGTTGTCAAGAAAAAATTTAAAAAAAAAAATGTGAAGAAAAAAAAAAGCAAAGAAAAAAATACAAGGAAAAAAAAGGTAAATGAAAAAAAAAACATACATTTAAAGTTAACAAATTATTTTTATATGATTTTTGAAATTCATTTCAATTATTTCGTTCCATTATATACATATTAAATCATTTTAAATATATAAATTTCTAACTAATTTTAATTATATTTTATTTTCTTTTATATTTTCTCTTATTAAACCAAACACAAGAAAAACCATTTTCTTTAAGGTAAAAAGTATTGAAAATTTACTCTACTTGAATATAATTCATTTAATAATCATATTAGAATTACCTAACACGAGCACGAGTAAACACAACATAACCCTTTCTTTTCTTTAAATTCCATAAAACCAAGCTTAAAAGTAGGAATTGAAAAAAAATTTGATTTGTAAATTTTCCCTACTCTGGTATGAATTAAAAGTTATATGATCTAGTTTATGCAATACTTTGGAGGGAGGTGTTTAAACCTTTTAGCCAAAAAAATTAATAAATTAAATTTTTTAACTATCTCTTTTTAATTTTGGAAGCCCAAAGAACAATCATCACAAGACACGTTAGATTTTTTACATGGAAAACCATCCACATAACATGCAGATGTAAAAACCATAAGATTGATTACCTCTAATCACCAACCCACTATTTAAAAATACAATTCATAGATTTACCTATCTAATGTCATCCACAAGTCTTACTCTCTAACACCTACATTGAACTTCACATCTACGACGCAACACCATACATTCCCCTAGTGGATTTTACCTCAACGCCTAAAGGGATGCAAATCTCCTTCTCAACCCAAAGCATCTGAACATAAACGTCTTGAGAGCTTGGAGATTGGAGAAGACTAATTAGGTTTTTCCAATATTCGTATAAAAATAAAAAATAAAAAATAAAATAAAATAAAAAACTTTTTAAGCAAGGTAAGGATATAAATACCTACTGGACTCAAATTAGAATTTTGAAAAACAAATTTATTAATAATTGTAAAATTAATTCAATTATAATTGTAAAATTAATCTAATTATGTAAAATTGGAATTCTGTCATTAGTGTTTGAAGGCTCTTAAAAGTTTTTTAAAACATTTTTACTCAATTTAAAAAACTTTCAATCGAGTATAAGCTTTATATAAATCCTCTTAGTTTTTCCTGGACCTTTCTATACTTATCTATGTCATTTCAATTGATCATGCAATAACCTTGAGTTTTCAACGGAGTGTAAGACACACAATCTAGAAATGTATTAGGTCAAAATGAATGGAACAAAATTATCAATTTCAATTACAAAGCCTAATGTACTGACAATTCTTAATATTAAACTTTTTAAGTAATGAAATTATAAGCGATCAATTAGTATGAGAAAAAGTGTTGAGTAATCATCTTAAATTTAATTGTTAAAGAAATATTTTTTGTAGTTGGTTTATTATAAAAATAATAATAAAGAAACTCGAATATAATTAAAATTATTTACAAACTTATTAATTTAATTTTTATATAGAAATTTATTCATTTTAATTCCATTTTTTATTTTTTATTTTTTTCTATGTTATTGTCCATGTATTTTTTTTCCCAAAGCTTCAAGAAACCAAAAAATGGCCTAAGAGTGGATAATGAAAGGAAATAGTACAGTTAAGACAAAGTCCCCATTCCTACCATCTAAATTATATGAGCAGCAAAGGTACAAGAAATCGGACGTATAATCGATGAGTACCCATAAAAAGTTAAGATTTGTTGACACAACCATTATTGTTCCTCATTAGAAATAGGAAAAAAATTTAAAGAAGTGTTAAAAAAGAAATACGAACAAATTCCTAAAAGAAGGTATGTGATTGTTAGTTTTTGGGCCTAAAGCCATTGCCCAGACCTTCTTCAATCTTGAGATATCTTATGCCACTTCATCAGCCTTTCTTGCCATTGTCAAAGAAAGAAACAGAAAAATCTAGAAACTATCAAGATTTTGTTATTATTTAATTTGCTGGCATCTTTTATGGATGATTCAGAATGCCCAAATCATCAGTTCTAACCTGATCTTTTTGGAAGCATTAATTAATTAATTTCTTTTGATAATTTTTACTTATTTTATATACCTTTTTGAATTTTTTTTAGGGAAAATAATGTAATCATACACCAATTATAAAAAATATGAGATTTTAGAACTATTGTTTGACATCACTATTGTTTCATAATTAACCTCAAAAGTAAAGGATAAAGTACACACCACTTTAATATCATCTATTAATAAGTACATGTGTAATTTATTTTTATTATTTCTCTCACATCAATATATCTCTCTTACCACTCACCACATTCCTATTTTTTTTTCTTTTTTTTCCTCTCCTTTTCCTCTCCTGCCACCATCATCCATTGTCACCTATTATAATTTTTATTATTATTTTTCTCTTTTCCTTTTATATTCTTTTCAATATGCTCATGTATTTTCTCATAAAACTTCTTTAATTTTAATTTTTTTGACTTTCTAATTTCTCCATATTTATTGATTTTAATTATTTTTTGACATATTAAACTTAAAATGATAATATATAATAAATAGTTAATATAACAAATTAAATAAAAATGAAAATATATAATGGAAAAAAATAAAAATTTTATCCCACAAAAAATATACTTGATGATTTTAAATATTAATTATAATAATACATTTTATAAGTTAAGCTTTAAATTTTAAAAATTTATTTTATTATTTAGAAGTTTATGATATAAGAGTTTTTTTCATATTAATATTAAACAAAAGATTTATTTATTTTTTAAATTCTATCACATGTAAAAGTAAAATATCATTGTAATACTATTTTATTATTTGTATTATTTTTCTTTTAATTTTCATTTTAAATTTATCATATCAAAATCACAATAAGTGATGATGCTTTTATCATTTTTCTTATGATTTTAATTTGATTATGGATCTTTTTTTTTTGTTAAAATATTTAATGTTTAATTAAAATAAAATATAAAAGAAAATATATTTTTCATAAAAAAAAAAATTGTATTTAACCTTTTATATTAATTTCATAAAAAATAGGTACATTCTTAAAAAAAAAAAAAAAGGTAAATTCATGCTTAGGGGAACCGGAAACACTATCATACTTATCATGGTGTATATATTCCTTTTGAGCCCTCTATAAATAATTGGAGGTTCTCGCCCACCCCAAAAACGAACTTTGGAATTAGAGGAACCAAGACCACTATCTCCATTCTCATGGTTCATATATTCTTTTGGGGACCCTCAAGAAGGAATTAGAGGTTGTTCCCCACCTGGAACGAACATTGGAACCTAAGGCACATCCTAAAAACAATTTGGTACATCATTTACAAAATTTAGTACATTTTTCACAAAATTTGGCACATCCTTAAAACAATTTGGTATATCCAATCCATGAGCTATCGGAACCTCTAAATTATTACCCATGGTTCATTTATTTCCTTAGGGATCTTTAGGAAGTAATTAGAGATCGTTCCCTACTCTGAAACGAACTTTGGAGCGCTAGGTACATCTTTAAGGAAATTTGGTATATCGTTAAGAAATTTTGGTACTTCCAATCCTCGGGCTATTGAGACCCCTCTTTATCTTTCCATGGTCCATATTATCATTTAAGGACCCTTAGGCAATGATTGAAGGTCATTCTCCATCTTGGAACAAACTTTAGCACTCTTGGGACATCATTTATAAAATTTGATACATTCTTTACAAAATTTGGTACATTCTTAACAAAATTCGATACATTCTTAACAAAATTCGGTACATCCTTCACAAAATTTGGTACGTCCTTAAAAAATTTTGGTACATTCGATCCTTGAGCTACCGGGACCCCTATCTTATTACCCATGGTCTGTTCATTCCTTTAGGGATCTTTGGAAAGTGATTGGAGGTCGTTCCCTACTCCAAAATAAACTTTGGAACCCTAGGTACATCCTTACGAAAATTTGATACATCCAATCCTTGAGCTAACAGGACACTTATCTTCCTTTCTATGGTCCATTTATTCCTTTGGATAGCCTTAGGAAGTGATTGGAGTTTGTTCCCCTCTTCGGAATGGACTTTGGCCACCTTAGTACATCCTTTACAAAATTTGGTATATCCTTTATACAATTTGGTACATCCTTAAAAAAATTTGGTACATTCAATTCTTGAGCTATCAAAACCTCTATCTTATTACCCATGGTCCCTTTATTCCTTTAGGTATCTTTGGGAAGTAATTAGAGGTTGTTCCCTACTTCGAAATAGACTTTGGAACCCTAGGTACATTCTTGAGAAAATTTGATACATCCAATCCTTAAGTTAATAGGACACATATCTTATTTCCCATGGTCCATTGCTTCATTTGGAGTTCCTTGGGAAGTGATTGAAGGTCGTTCCTCACTTCGGAATAGACTTTGGCAACCTTGGTACATCCTTTACAAAATTTGGTAGGTACATCATTCACAAAATTTGGTACATCCGATCCTTGAGCTAGTGTGACCCCTATCTTATTACCCATGGTCCGTTCATTCCTTTAGGGATCTTTGGAAAGTGATTGGAGGTCGTTCCCTACTCCAAAACAGACTTTGGAACCCTAGGTACATCCTTACGAAAATTTAATACATCTAATCCTTAAGCTAATAGGACACCTATCTTCCTTTCCATGGTCCATTTATTCCTTTGGATAGCCTTAGGAAGTGATTGAAGGTTGTTCCCCCCTTTGGAATGGACTTTGGCTCTCTTGGTACATCTTTTACAAAATTTGGTACATCCTTTATACAATTTGGTACATCCTTTACAAAATTTGGTACATCCTTTACAAAATTTGGTACATCCAATCCTTGAGCTATCAAAACCTCTATCTTATTACCCATGGTCCGTTTATTCCTTTAGGGATCTTTGGAAAGTGATTGGATGTTGTTCCCTACTTCAAAATGGACTTTGAAACCCTAGGTACATTCTTGAGAAAATTTGATGCATCCAATCCTTGAGCTAATGGGACACTTATCTCCCTTCCCATGGTCCATTTCTTTCTTTGGAATCCCTTGGGAAGTGATTGGAGGTCATTTACCCACCTTGGAATGGACTTTGGCAGCCTTGGTACTTCCTTTATAAAATTTGGTACATCTTTTACAAAATTTGATACATCCTTCACAAAATTTGGTACATTCTTAAAAAAATTTGGTACATTCAGTCCTTGAGCTATCGAAACCTCTATCTTATTACCCATGGTCCGTTTATTTTGTTTATTCCTTGAGGAATCTTTGGGAAGTGATTGAAGGTCGTTCCCTACTTCGAAACACACTTTGGAACCCTAGGTACATCTTTAAGAAAATTTGATACATCCCTTTCTTGAGCTAACAGGACACCAATCTTCCTTCTTATGGTGCATTTCTTCCTTTGGAGACCTTTGGGAAGTGATTGGAGGTTGTTCCCTACCCCAAAATGGACTTTGGCACCATTGGTACATCCTTCACAAAATTTGGTATATCCTTAAAAAAATTTGGTACATCTAATTCTTGAGCTACCGAAATCTTTATTTTATTACCCATGGTCTGTTTATTCTTTTAGAGATCTTTGGAAACTGATTGGAGGTTATTCCTTACTTCAAAACAGACTTTGGAACCCTAGGTACATCCTTGAAAAAATTTGATATATACAATCCTTGAGCTAACGGGGTACCCATCTTCCTTCCCATGGTCCATTTCTTCATTTGGAGTCCCTCGGGAAGTGATTGGAGGTCGTTCCCCACCTTGGAACAGACTTTGGCAACCTTGATAGATATTTTACAAAATTTGGTACATCCTTTACAAAATTTGGTACATTCTTAAAAAAAAATTAGTACATTCAATTCTTAAGCTATCAAAATCTCTATCTTATTACCCACGGTCCATTTATTTCTTTAGGGATCTTTGGGAAATGATTGGAGGTCATTCCCTTCTCTGAAACACACTTTGAAACCCTAGGTACATCCTTAAGAAAATTTGATACATCCAATCCTTGAGCTAATGGGACACCTATCTTTCTTACCATGGTTCATTTATTTCTTTGGACAACCTTAGGAAGTGATTAGAGGTCGTTCCTCACTTCGGAAAGGACTTTGGCCCCCTTGATACATTCTTTACAAAATTTGGTACATCATTTATAAAATTTGGTACATACTTCACAAAATTTGGTATATCCAATTCTTGAGCTATCGAAAGCTCTATCTTATTACCCATGGTTCATTTATTCCTTTAGGAATCTTTGGGAAGTGATTAGAGAATGTTCCTTACTTTGAAACGGACTTTGGAACCCTAGGTACATCCTCAAGAAAATTTGATACATCTAATCCTTGAGCTAACGAGACACCTATCTCTCTTTCCATGGTTCATTTCTTCATTTGGGGACCCTTAGGGAGTGATTAAAGGTTGTTTCCCACCTCGGAAGGACTTTGGCTACCTTGGTATAGTTTTTTTACAAAATTTGGTACATCTATAAAATTAAAAAAAAAAAAAATTGGTACATCCAATTCTTGAGCTATTAGGACCCCTATCTTATTACTCATGCTCTATTTATTCCTTTAGAGATCTCTGGAAAGTGGTTGAAGGTCGTTCCTTACTCCGAAACGGACTTTCGAACCCTAGGTACATCCTTGAGAAAATTTGATACATCCAATCCTTGAGCTAACAGGACACCTATCTCCCTTCCCATGGTCCATTTCTTCCTTTAGAAACCCTCAAGAAGTGATTGGAGGTCATTCCCCACCTCATGAAGGACTTTGGCAACCTTGGTACATCTTTTACAAAATTTGGTACTTCCTTTTCAAAATTTGGTACATCCTTAAAAAAAATTGGTACATCCAATCCTTGAGCTACTAGGACCCTTATCTATTACCCATGCTCTATTTACTCCTTTATGGATCTTTGTAAAGTGATTGGCAGTAATTCCCTACTCAGACATAGACTTTGGAACCCTAGTTACATCCTTGAGAAAATTTGATACATCCAAGGATATACGTAGGGTTCCAAAGTCCGTTTCGGAGTAGGAACGACCTACAATCACTTTCCAAAGATCCCTAAAGGAATAAATGGACCATGGGTAATAAGATAGAGGTTTCAATAGCTCAAGGATTGTATGTACCAAATATTTTTAAAGATGTACCAAATTTTGTAAATAATGTATCAAATTTTGTAAAGGATGTACCAAGAGTGCCAAAATTCATTTCAAGGTGGGAAACGACCTCCAATCATATGTCATTATCTCGACATAGTCCTTTCCATGTATCACAATATCTAGTTTCAAACTTAACATGACCTGTAATGAGATATATCAAAATGGTCCAACAATAATGTCTTCGTTAGAGACAAATCTTATTAAAACTCACATAATTCATTTATATATATAATAACGATGAGAAATAGGATATTCAAATATCATAAACAATATTTAAATAAACTCAAAGTGTCGAATACATAAAAGCACAAAATAATAACATAATGTCAACAACGGTACCCAATAATGCCAATTCTTTCAACTTGTTCATTAAATATCTTTGGTGGTAATCCTTTTGTTAATGGATCCACAATCATAAGGTTGGTAATAATGTGCTCAATTGACACCCTTTGTTTCTAAACTTCTTCTTTAATGACAAAGTATTTTACTTTCATGTGTTTAGCACCCTTTGAATAGTTGTCGTTTTTCGAAAAAAAAATAGTTGCAAAGTTATCACAATAAATTTCCAATGACTTGGCAATATTATCGATAATTCCAACTCTTGAAATAAAGTTTCGTAGCCATGACCCATGAACAATGGCCTCAAAGCATGCCACAAACTCAACTTTCATAGTGGATGCAATAGTGATAGACTACTTTGCACTCTTCCATGAGATCACACCTCCAGCCAAAAAGAACAAATAGCCAAATGTGGATTTTCTTGTATCAACACATCTAACATAATTCGAATATGAATATCCAACCACATCTAGATGGTTAGATCTCCTATAAGTGAGCAAGTGATCCTTCATTCCTTGCAATTATTATCAATACTTTTTTTGCAACTTTCCAATGATCTAAACCTAAATTTCTCTGATACATGCCCAGCATTCCGACAACAAAACTGATGTTTGGCTTGGTACAAGTCTAAGAATACATCAAAATCCAACAATAGATGCATAATGAATCTTTTCCATTTCTATGCATTCCAATTCATTCTTTAAATGTTGCATAAGACTGAATTTATCTCCTTTATGAATTGGAACAACACTTGTAGAACACTTTTTCATCTTGAATCTCTCAATAACTTTATTAATATATGCTTTCTGAGACAATCCTTGTGATCTTTCGCGAAATATTTCAATTCCTATCACATACGATGCCTCACCCATATCTTTCATTTCAAGGTTCTTAAAGAGAAATTTCTTGGTATCATGTAATAAGCTAAGATCATTAGTAGCAAGCAAGATATCACTAACATAAAGAATAAAAAATATAAACTTGTTCCCACTGACCTTGAGATATATACATCGATTAGTAGTGTTTTTTTTAAATCTAAAAGAAGTGATGATATCATTGAACTTAAGATGCCATTGTCAAGAAACTTGTTTAAGTACATCTAAGAACCTTCGAGCAATTCGATGAGATCTCATACTCCATTATGATCCATAGATTTCAACTCTTCTTTTATTAGAATTAACACTTTCTATGACTTGTGAAAATGAAACCAAATCCTCATTAATTCCTAAGTCAAATTCTAACTCTTGTAGATAAACCACATAATCATTAGAAATAGTAGATTTCTTTTACCTTTGAGACCTTCTTAATGCTACTTTATGTGGTTTATCCACCACAGGTTCATTTGCAATAATTTCATTATAGGGAATTTGATCATTCATTTGTTGTTCTTGAAAGTTGTTAAACTATTCAACACTTATAGGGACAAAACCTAAGAAGAAGTTATAGGTAAAGAAACTTGCACCCTAACTTTAGATTTCCACTTTATGTGGCTCCACACTCCCACTAATGTCACTATTTTCTATGAACCTAGCATGTCCAGTTTCAACAATTCTTGTACTATGGAAAGAACAATAAAATTCATACCATTTAGACTATTTGGGATAACCAATCATGAAGCCACTCATTGTTCTTGAGTCTAGTTTTTTTCATGTGGATTATAAATCCTTACTTCCATCGGGTAACCTCAAACATGTAGGTGTCTTAAACTGGGTTTTCTTCCTATCCACAATTCAAAAGAGGTTTTTGAAACTACCTTACTAGGAACCCTATTTAATAAATATATGGTGCTTTTTAAGGCATGCATCCACAAAAATAAAGTTAACGAAGAATAGCTTAACATACTCCTAACCATGTCCATTAGAGTACAATTACACATTTTTGCAACACCAATCTATTACGGTGTACCTGCCATTGTGTATTGAGCACACATGCCACATTTTTCAAAGAATTTAGCAAATGGACCAGGGCATTGTCTAATTTCTTCATGTTTATTATAATATTTATCACCTCTCTCAGACCTAACAATTTTACTTTTTTTGTCCAATTGTCTTTCAACCTCATTAATAAACACCGTTAAGGCGTCTACTAATTGAGATTTTTCATGCAATAAATAGTCATAACCATAATGTAAAAAATCATCAATAAAGGCAGTAAAATACTTTTCTCCACCAAAAGATGAAACATCAAAAGATCTACATATATCGGTGTGTATAAGTTCAAGGAGTTGTATGCTTCTTATGGTTGCTTTCTTAATTGTGTGTTTTATGTGTTTTCTTTTAATACAAAAACACATATGCCAAGATCAGTAAAATCCAAATCATGAAGGATTTCATTCTTTGCCACTCTTAGTATTCTTTCTTTGGACATGTGACCCAAACATTTATGCCACAAGCAAGTCAAACTATCATCAACTAAACCACGTTTAGTACCAACATTATGATTCAAGATTAATACTCTAAACAAAAAGGTTAACAAGCTTTTTAATTTGAATAAACCATCACATAGAATACCATAACCAATGAAATGATTATGTTTAAACAAACTAAAACATTCATTCCTAAATTTAAAAGAGTATTCAGTTGTATCAAGTTTAGACAAAGAAACTAAATTTCTAGAAACAAAAGGAATATAAAGGGTTTGAAAAAAATCTAATTGATATCCAATATCTAAAATCAAACAATAGGTTTTAATGGCTTTAACTAGAGCTTTGACTCGATTCTCTATGAAGACAAATTTTTCATTTGGATTTATGGTTTGGATCATAAGGAATCCCTGCATTGTATTGGAAACATGAGTGGTACAACCAAAATAAATCCACTAAATATTATAAGGAATTGTTGCTAAGTTTGATTCAAAACATACAGAAACACTAGCCTTACCTTTCTTTCTTAACCATGTCTTATGTTTCAAGCAATCTTTCTAATAGTGTCCAGGCTTTTTGCATAAATAACACTTATCATTCATGTGTTTGTTCTTGTTGATTTGGGCATATGACACATTAACCTTATGTAGTCCTTGGTTACCCTTTCCATTCTTCTTTTCGGGTTTCTTTTTAACTCTTTGTTGATCCATGAGATCAATTAAATGAATTCCTTGTTTTTTTTTTTTAGCCTAACCTCTTCTTGAATGAGCATATTATGCAATTCATGCATATTCCACTTATCCTTAATGGTATTGCAACCCATTTGGAATGGGGCATATTGATAAGGTAAGAAGTTTATAATGAACTGCATAAGCAAGTTTTCATTCCTTTCCTTCCCGTAGATTTCAGTTATGTTGTTATATTTTTCATCTCAGTGATGTGCTCATGTATGGTGCATGATCCATCAAACTTTATGGTTGTTAATGTACCCATTAATGTCCCAGCTAATGACTTATCAGTAGAATCAAACCGGTACCATTTTTCCATAAATTTCATATATTCCTTGCACTTTCAGTCTCGAGGATTATCTTTCCCAAGCCTTACAGAAAGACCTCTATTATGTGCTACTTGAATCAATAATAGTAGCAAGCTTATCAGTTAGGAGTGTCAAATCAAGATCTAGAACACCTAGGTGAAAATAGACTTATTCACACTACTTAGAGAAATTAAGCCTATTATACTTTAAAATAGATGAAACTTGCGAATGAAAAGAAATGAGAGCAAATCCTTCAAATATATATAGAACACTCATTCATTAATGTTTTGAGTCATAAACTTAAACACGTAATATAGATTTAGATATTAACATTAACAAATATAATAAATATACATTGAAGTTCTCTTTCGGGTGATCCGACAATATACAAAAATAAATATAATTGATGCTTAATTTGAATTTCACATAATTGGTAATTATATATACTCTAACTTGACATGTTTGCTATCTTTGGATATACTAAACATATCAAAATAAGGCATATCAATTAACCACAGCATGTTCATAGATATAAAATTAACTATTCAACCTTTGGGCAATCCTTAAATATTTTATAATCAATGAGCTTCAATATACTCATGATAAAAGCAATATATATATATATATATATACATATCATTATGTCATCTCATGTATGGTATTACATAATCATGAGCAGTTGAACTTTATTTAATTTGACATCCATAAAAACTTTCTAATTTGGCCGCTTTGGTGACTAACAAATTATTCATACTATAGACATCAAATTAAATAGTCATAGTTGTTATTTGATAATATTATACAATTTAATAGATATAAAGCTTTAGGGTTTTGTCATTTTGGTGATTAACAAGCCATTCATAATATCTATTCAAGTTAATGATGATGATGACGATGACGATGATGATGATGATGATAATCATAATAATAATAAATCTATTAATTCTTTTAAGAATTTTATCGACAAGTATGTATAAGGAAACCAAAGGGAGGATCTGAAACAAACTTCTAAACCATAAACAATAATACACAAAGACATCACATTTTTTCTACTTGTGATAAAGTCAGATTGTGTATCCCTTGTAGAGCGTTTTGACTAGTTAGCATATTTTTCTACTCGTGGATGTGCACATTAATTTTTATAATGACTTGACCATTTCCTTGAGCATGTATTTGATTCTTGTGGTGGCATGTGTTGTACTTTCAATGTGAGATATGTATTCATTTTTATATGATAATTGTAGGGTTCGACCCATCATGGAGGATATTAAGCTTATTAACCAAAGATTAGAGGGTTCACCTAGGGAGCTCAAGACAATGACATATTTTGTTTTCTAGTCAAAGTAGTGCCTTGTCTACTCATAACTTTCATACCTTGTAGACCTACATATATCTATTCTAAGCCTTGTACATTATCACTCTCTAATATCGTCATATGAATTTTACATCCCTTCTTATTAGAGTTTGTACAACACCATCTACCTTGACATCTTTCCAAACTATTTATTTATTCATCATGTAGTAATGTTATCATTTTTTTTTTATCCCCTTTCCAATCAGATCGGGTAGATTTTGAGAAAATTGAACCCAAGGTGAGCCTTGCATGATGAAGGGTGGCTTACGATGAGTGATATCTTTTTTTGCTTATGTGGACCTACATTTTCACATGCATCTCCACTCAATGGTGAGACTCATTTTTTATTATGAAAATTTGATTTTTAGAAAAATTGAAGTTACTACTTATTTTTGTTTATTTTTAAAGGAAAAATGAAATAAGAAATAAAACCTTGAGAGTGACTCCTTTATGAAGGAAAAGCATGTCTATGAAAGCTAAGTCCAAGTCTAAAGGTAAAGTTACTTATTGAAAATGTACCATAAGGTAGTACCCCTATAAGCCCTAAAGAGGTCTCTACTAAACAAGTGGATGGAATTAAAACAACTGACTAATAGACCAATGAATATTAGGATAAAAATAAGAATATACAAGGAAATGGTGATGTAAAGCAATAGGCAAAGAACACTCAAAGTATGATATCCATATCAAAGGAATCAAGAAAAAAGACAAGTGTACTCAATAATACCCAAAATGAAGCAACAATCTTATATAGGAAAGGAAGGTTAGTTCACAAGCAAAAATGGAGATCCAATAACAAAGCAAGAGTCAAACAATATATACAAGATGTACACAAAATCAAGAGGCAAAGATGACTAATCTAAGAGCAAAGTAAGCTAATATATAGTAGAACTAGGCATTAGGTATGCAATTACGAAATAAATCTAAATAAAATAGTTAAAAGGGAAATATGATACAAAGGAAGGTTTTTTTAACATGCATAAGATGTCTACAATACTTATCAAGGGTTCAAAAAGGTTGGAAGCATGCAAAAGGAGACAAAATTAACGAGTTTATACAAGATATACAGATGTTGGACAACAAGCAAGTAGATACAAAATAAATCCAAATAAAATAGTCAAACATGAGATAAAATCAAAATAAAAATCCTACATCATTTTCAATGTGTCTAAAATATAATCTAAAAGCCCATAGTGTCTAAACAAGCACCAATTATCCTAAATTTAACCAAACATATTATTGCTCAGAAACAAGGTAGAACTGGAAGTCATGCAAAGATATAATTATTTGACAAGCTTAAAGGGAAGATAATTTAAAAAAAAAAAAAAAAACAATATCTTCAAAGTTTCTAGAACACATTAAAAATTTCTATGAAGCTCAAACATGCACCAATTAATCTATATTTCAAAGAACATTTCATAATACCAAATTCAAGTCAGCATAGTAATCAAATAAAGATGAAATTAATTATTAAACTTAGAAAATGATTTTTGAATGAAACTAATGCTCAAATCATTATTTAAGCATGGCACAATTTGCAAATACATTTCGAAGGTAAAAAAACATGGCACAATTTGGACACTTAATAAAGACTCATTTATTCAACTAACTTAAAGAATATTTTTTTAGTTAAACAAAAATTATTTAACATATTTAAGAAGTTTAAAACACAATCTAAGCCTAAAAAATATTTTAAGACAAGCCAAAAAGTCCAAATTTATAAAAATATTTTAGGGGTCAAAAATAGGTCAACAAGTGAGTGAATTTTGAAAATCAAAGAGTGTGGGTATTACCAATGCCCAAGTTAATTTCGATGGACTAATATACCTCCTTAACCCTCCAATGATCATGAAAAGAAGCTCATGAGGATTAGAGATGATCTTATTAAATTTAAATTTGTAAGACTAGTCTAAGCTTCCAAAAATCAAGAAAATCTAAAATCATTAGCTTGGAAAATGAGTGATGTAAACCAAAAGAATGAGCCATGGATTAACCACATGGCATTCAATCCTTATTAACCCTCAAATGAGTATGGATTTGAGCTGATAAGAGGTATAAAGGACCAAATTAGTACTCAAGCATGCAAAAAAAAAGTGTAGAATTCACATAGAAATACCCATAGATGAAGATATTTTCACATGAAATCATGCATTATGTACTAAGGAACATGACAACCATTATTAAACTCATAATGATCACAATCCCAATTCCCACCTAATCATGAAAGGGGATTCAAAAGGCCTAAGAATGGTCCATTAAAAATCAATTCAAAAAAAGCTTTTCAAAAAATCATAAAAAAAAAAAAACATAAAAATAACTATTAATTTTCTCAAGCATAATAGTGAAATCAAAGCCTACGAAAGAAGACTTGACCTTGGCCATGAAAAAAAACTATATTTTCTCAACCAAAGAGGACTTGAAAATAGGTTTAACCATATTTGAAAGAAAAAAAAAAAGTATTTTCTATGGAAAATCACTTTAGCAAATAAACAAACACGTGTAGTTGTAAATTTATTTCAAAATAAATCAACAAGACTTTCAAAAATCTTTAAAATAAAGAGGAAAACTAAAATCCCCAAAATATAAAATTAAAAGAAAACAAGGATTTCAAATCTTAACAAAATTTATTCTCATAGATGATCAATGGGGTTAAAAAAGAGTAAAAATACCCAAAATATATCAAAATCAAATCAATCAAAGCTTCAAAACCACAATACAACAAATAAATTAAAAATAAAGCAATCTCTTAAGCAATGAATATGAAGTAAAGGAAGAAAAGAAAAACAAGAATTATAGATTATGAATAGATAATCGACAATCAAATGTGTAACCTTCAATATCCTTACCCAATAATCAAATAGTCTCAAGATATAATTAAAGAAAGAAAATAAATAGTGAATGAGAAGAAGCAAAGTCAAAGTGACTTACCAAGCTATGTTCACATAAATGAGTAACTTACCTTCTTTCAATCTCTAAATCATCTTCCAAGGTAAATTTTCTTCCAAGAAAAATCTTCTCCCCTCTCTCTCTCCCTTTCTCTAAAAATTGGCAAAGTTTCCCCTTTTAAAATACTCAAAAAATTCCTATCAAACCAACCTCCTAAGGTCCTTTTTTATAGGGCAACGGGGATGGAGATTTGGACATTTATCCTTATCTCACCAAAAGCTCAAAATATCTAAAACCTTCTTAAGCTAAACCCAAACTTAAAGAGACATTAACTCAAGGTTAAATCTCTTAAAAAATAACCTAAAATACTCATCTTGACCCTTAAAGACCAAAAAAAAAAAAAAAACTTGAAAATGTGTCAAAATAGGCCCAAAACCCAATCAATTGGTTAAGAAACTAACTAACCGCTTGCCTCAACCAATTGACCACTTGTCTCAACAAATCTAGGGTTGTCTCAAGCAGTTGAGCACCGGTTGAACCTCTATCACAAGCCAAAACAAGCCAAAATGGGTTTCAGGTGGCCAAAAAGTGCCAAAACAAGCTTTGGTCACCCTGAAACTTTGGGAAAACCTAGGGTGCCTTTAAATTCACGTTATGGATCCAAAAAATTCCACTTAAAAGGTCTTTAAAAGTGGTCCAAGATTCAATTTCAAGCTAAGTAACAAGCAGATCACCAAGGAGCGCGATGAACAGCTAAGTAGAAGGGAGTCCTACATGTGTACTACATGAAAATGGAAGGTCAAGGGTAACAAGTATGATGACTAACATATGCTATGAGGACAAAATGGAATGTCTATAGCTTGATGAGTTTATTTACTATTCTATAGTTTAGAAGAGCTTCTTAAGGTTGTTACGAAGTATTCAAATTGAGGTCTTTTTCACATGATTTTAGAGAGTTGGCATGACTCTATTTTTTATGGATATTAGTCTTTAGTGTCAACTGTGTGAGAGCTTAAGAGCATGATGTTTGAGGTTGTGATTAAAGGATGGATAACCATAATTTTAGCCACACTCTTATATATAGAGTTACCCCTAGCTAGCCAGTTGAGTCATGCATGCTTAGCCTTTTCATTCATGACCCAATTTATTTATTTATCTTTTTCATACCTTGGGTTAAGGGCACCTTAGTATATGTTGTTTATAGATGAGATCACCTAAATCATGAGCTTCATAGTTGATTCATCTTGATCATTTCTTTATACTTTCTACCATACTTTTTCTCAATGTTTGTTGTCCCTATTTGAGTGATCACTCTTTATTTCTATCACCATGAGTTCATATTTGTACATTTGGAATAATTTTTTCAGTATGTATATAATGAGATTTGTTATCAAGCTACCTTAGGATCCTTGTGTATGATTTCTTGAATTCAATGGTTTGACTATTGTAAAGAATAAAAAAGATTAAAAAATTAAAACAAAAAAAAACAAAAAAAAATAGAAAAAAAAATAGAAAAAAGAAAAAAATGTTGTGATATCAGTCTTTGTAGGTAGCCTATATGATGATTTTTGTTTTCCCATTATATGTATCCATTTCTACCCATACATCGAGTTATGATTGAGTTGAGGGTTTCATTTCTATCTATGACATATTTTTAAGGTTCATATATTGATTACACTTCTCAATCAGAGTTTTAACTTCATTTACCTTAGTCATCTTGGTTTTTGGTTGTGTATTGAGTTATCATCCAACAACATTGTTTATTTTACCTTCGACCATTGTATTATTCCTCTTATTTTTATGAGCCTATTATAGAGTCTCACTTTTGTCATTTTCATTTAGCTAACTTATTCATCTAGATTGTTGCATACTTGTGTAGTCTTTGTTCTTATTTTGATTCCATTGATTCATTATTCTTTTCATCAATATTGATCTTTTCATTCATTCAGTCACTTGTATCATAAAGTATTTGTGAAGTCCATGACCTTGAAGCTTCTTATCTATCGCATTATGTATGCCAAAGGCATAGAGATTTTACCATTAGGATTTTTTAGTCTAGTTTCCTTTCATTCCTTTCATCTATTACCTTAGCCTACATTATATCCTGAATCTTTATATCACGTTAAGGCCATGACATCATTCATTGTGCTTGACAGCTCACACATGGGTAGCTTGAGGTTGGTTGGAGATTACTTGGATTATGATAGATTAAGAGTTACGAGATGACCTTACATTGAGGTATAACCCCTCTCATCAATGTTTCATTTTTGAGATGATAGTTTATACTGGGACATAGCCACTTCATTCCTTCTCATAGAGTATGATGGATCAGGAGTTACAAGAAGGTGCTACACTAAGGCATAACCCTCTCATGGATGTCTGATTTTCAAGATGACAATTTATATTAAGGCATGTTAGTTTAAGAGAACATTTTATACTAGGGCATAATAGTTTGAGATAACATTTTATACTAGGGCATAGCCACTCTAGAGAGCTTATATTAAAGCATAGACATTCAATTTGGATTTCTTACACTAGGGCATAACCTTTCTTTTGGAAGTGATCAAATATATTCTTACATTAAAGTATAATGAGTGATATGAGGATTAATGGATATCTCATATTGTTATTCTTTTATACCGGCGCATTGCCATCTCATTCTTTCTCACAGAGCATGATGAATCACATATCACGATGGGGTAAAGCCACTTTCTTGGAGGATTAGATATTCCTTTCAAATTAGAGTATAAGATGATTGAGAGATATTGATTTGATATGATGATATTGGGGAATAGCCATCATAGGGAGTGCTATTCATATTAGGGCATAGCCACCTTGTTAGATATTTGACATTGAGATATGACCACTTGATTATGATTGGGGATTTTGATGGATTATAAAAATGATGATGTTTTAGGTTCATTCTTCTTAGTATATTTGGTTTAATCTTGGATACTCACCTGTATTTGTTACATACCTAAATATTCCACCCTTGATATCTTCACACCTATATTTACCTTGTCAAAGTTTAATTGTTCTACCTTTATTCAAGCCTACCCATTTCATCATACATAACCTTATACCACTCTCTTGATTAGATGAGGATGTAGATTAGTCCTCAATTTTTCCTAGTCATGTTTTCTTGTGTCTTTTGGACATTGAGTACAACATTGTCCATGATGGCATGACCCGGTAGATTGTCGACGGACTAGTGATGTTGTTTTTATTTTGATAGTCAACATGTCATGTCTTGATTTACTTGTATTTAGACTCAGAGTCTTGGTTAGTTTTGTTTCTATCCATTATACATTTTCCTTTTACCAACATAGTCCTAGGACACGATTTTGTTTAGCCTTTTTTACTAAGGTTAAACATTTTTATCTCATTATTGATGAACTTATCCTAAACTATAGTAGTTGTTTTATAACATTTCATATCTTATGTCTTTTTTTTTTTTTTAATCTCATGCTAATTGTCTTTCAGTCTTTGAATCACATTTTTAGTATCATTTAAGTCATCTTTCAGCCTTAAATCGTATATTTAGTATCTTTAGGTTCTCTTTTTCACTATCTCTCTTGCCCATCAATCATCTTGAGCCTTATTATTTCATAATCTTCTCAATCATCCTTTGGCTTGGAGCCACACTTTAGGATCATTCCTTGGCTTAGAGTCACATGTTTAGTGTTATCCTAGTCACATTTTCAATAATCTCAATTGTGTCTTACTATCACAGATCAAGCTCTTTATATTTTCTATTAGTTTTGTGCGCCCTAGTCATATAATCTTTTTATGTTTTTATTAGTGTCACTCCTTAACTATCTGACCTATATATGTTCCTTTAGTGTTGCACCCTAACTGTTAGATCTTTTTATGTTTCCTTTAGTGTTCCACCCTAACTATCCAACCTTTTTATGCTTTTCCTTAGTGTTGTGTCCTATCTATCTGACTTCTTTATCTTTCCGTTATTGTCATGCCTTGATTATTTGGCCTTTTTATGTTTCCTTTAATGTCACGTCCTAATTGTTTAACCTCTTTATCATTCCTTAGTGTCGCGTCCTTACTGTTGAGCTATTTCTATTAGTATCACATCCCTACTTTTTGACCTTTTTATGTTTCTATTAATGTCATGTCTCAACTGTCTAGTTTTTTAATTTTTATGTTAGTGTTGTGCCCTGGCTATCCAACTTCTTTATGTTTCCTTTAGTATTGTGCCCTTACTGTCCAACCTCTTTATCTTTCTCTTGTGTTGTGCTCTTGATTGTTTATCCTTTTTATTTTTCTATTAGTGTTATACCTTGATTGTCTGACATTTTTATGTTTATATTAATGTCATGCCTCAATTGTCCAACTTTATTTTTATGTCTTTTATTAACATCACTCCTCGATTGTTCAACATTTTTATGTGTCCTATTAGTGCTACACCCCAAGTATTCGACCTTTTTATGTTTTTGTTAGTATTGCGTTTCAACTATTCTAACCTTTTTATGTATCATGTTACTATTAAGCCCTAATTGTCCGACTTTCTTTAATGTTTCTATTAGTGACTCACTTAAGCCTTTTTAACCTTTTTATGTTCTTGTTAGTGTCACATTCTAACTATCCAACTTCCACTATGTTTCCATTAGTGTCGCACCCAAATTGTCCAACCTTTTAATGTTCCTATTAGCATCGCACCTTGACTGTCCAACTTTCTTTATGTTTCTCTTAGTGTTGCACCCAAATTGCCCGACCCTTTTATCTTCCAGTTAGTGTCGTGTCTTAATTGTTCAACCTCCTTTATGTTTTTGTTAATGTCACACCCTGATTCTCCGACGGTTTTATGTTTCTTTTAATGTCACACCTTGATTGTTCTATCTTTTTAATATCTCCTATTAGTATCGTGCCTCAATTGTTGATTTTTTTCTACTTTCTTTTATCATTGCACCTAGATTGTTCGACCTTTTTATATTCTTATTAGTGTCACATCCTAACTATCTGGCCTTTTATTTTTTATTTTTAGTGTTGCATCCTAATTGTCTGGCTTTTTTATGTGCCTTGTTAGTGTCGTGCCTAAACTGTTTGGTATTTTTATGTTTTTGTTGCTATCACACTTCGACTATCTAACCTTTTTATGTCTCTTGTTAGTTTTGTGCCTTAACTATCTAGTCTTTTTTTTCTTTCTTTCTTTTAGCACCATGCCTTGAAATTTTGACATTTTCATGTTTTTTCTTTCATCTATAGCCTTGAGTTATTCCTTTTTGTCCCATTTTATTCGTTAGAGCTTCCAAGTCGAACCTTAGCCTTTTTATCCATTGTTTGACACTAAGTCACTTCCTTAATAATTTGTTTCCTTTTATCTCTTTCTTTATGATGTGCCCATTTGCCCTTCTTGATAGCATAGCCCTCAGTGCTTCATGTAGACATTGTCCCTCGTTATCCATCATTTGACATTGAGTCACTCTCCCGGTCATCTATTTCTTCTCTTGTCTCCTTTATAGTGTGCCCAACATGAACCCTAGTGCTTCATGTAGACATTGTCATAGTCCTCTTTGACAGAGCCTACTAGAGTTTCACATAGATATTTTACCTTCCCCCTCAACCACCCTTGAGCACCTTTCATGATTTGAGTGAACTTGTGTTATAGAATGATAAATTTGGTGGTTTTTCTTGTTCTTCAACAGAGCTCACTTCTTTTCACTTGTATATACACTCACCTCACTTGTGGGCTCTATTGAAGAGGGGTATATATTTATAGACCCTAAATTTTGTCTCAAACCCATTATCACATATACTTATTATTAAGCCTTATTTTGTTTCCTTTCTTTTCTTTTCCTTTTTTCTTCTCTCTCCCCTCTTATTTATCTCCATAGTAACACCCACTTTCCATTCTCCCCCTCCTACTTATCTTCATAACAACATCCACTTCCATCCCTTTTTTCATTCATTTTTTCTTCCTATTTTTCCTCTCCACTTCTTGACCACTATCTTCACTACGCCACCTATGTTGATGCCATCTCTCCACCAGCTGTGTTACATTGTTAACATCTTTCTTTTCTTTGTTCATTGTCAATCTCTACATAGCCGCCAATAAGGATTGATCACCACCAGTTCTTGCCCACTCCCACACTGCCCAACTTGTCCCCGAAAGCTTCACCTTCCTCTCGCATCCATGGCCATGGTTTCCTAGAGTTTCAAAATGGGTAAGTCTTCCCCTTGATCTGTACAGTAGTGGTTTATGGATAAATTGAGACATGTGTGAAATCATAGAAGTGATTTTTGTAGTTTAACTATTTTTAGTTTTAACTAACAACTTTTATCATTACTTTATTTAGTGAAGTATCATTATTAATTCTTTTTTCAATTAAAAAAAAAGTACCTCACATATATTCTTAAGTACTATTATCAATATTTCAATGATGGAAAATGAACTAACATGGAAATAATCCTACTCAAAAAATTAATTTAGTGCCCAAAATATTAATTCCATGTAAAGATTTTTTGATAAAAATTTCATATTTTATGTTCAACTAAGAAAGTATAGTGTATCTTAGTTTTCAATGATAGTTTTAGAAAAAGTTCATAGCAATTTCTAATTATAAGAACTCAATCATAAGTTCAATCAAAATTCTTCAATTGAACATTAAAATATACATAAATTAGGTCATATTTGATTGTTTGGTATACGCACAAATTTTGAAAAAGTCATGCAACATAAGAAAAATAATAGGACAATAATGTGAAACAAAATTTTTATTAAAATTGAGAAATTGTGGGGTACAATCTTTATA
Organism: Vitis vinifera; assembly: GCF_030704535.1. Taxonomy (NCBI): domain Eukaryota; kingdom Viridiplantae; phylum Streptophyta; class Magnoliopsida; order Vitales; family Vitaceae; genus Vitis; species Vitis vinifera. The sequence goes on from NC_081818.1 coordinate 17,679,426, forward strand.
GTAATATTCTTTTACAAAAGAATATATCTCTCTGATTCTTTCACATTTATCACAATTTGGAAAACAACGATTATCAATCAAGCGCCGTAAGTGGCTTATTCCCGAATGAATTCGTTAAACAACGAAGATCGTGTGTGTAGACAATGAAGATGTTTTCTTTGTTTTCAAAGTCAATCGAGGGCCTAAAGTGACTTATTCCCAAATAACTTTGTTGAAAGGTAAAGAACACGTGTGTAGTTCTTCTACAATTTCTTCAACTTATAGGGAGATTTTATGAAGTCTTTTCTTCTTTGTCAAGCTTCATTTCTCGTGTGGAAGTCGCCCCTATTTAAAGGTGAAATTAGGGAATTAAATTTTGGAGTTCCCTAAAGTTTAGTTGCTTGATTTTAGCAACTCATCTTTCTCATTAAGGAAATTTTCCTACAAGAGAATATTTATTTATTCTTTATTCTCTTTTGATTTCAATTGAAATATTTGTTTACTTTAAGAATTTGTCAACAAAAAAGAATTTGTTTCCTTTTTTTAATTCTCCTTTGAAAAAGATTTAATTTTATTTGTAAGACTAAATTTTATAATCTTTCAAAATCGCCACGTTTCACCTTTTTAACATATGCCACATGTCAAATGTATGTCGTCAATCCCAAATTTTGTCGAATTGGAGAGCCACATTTTTTTTGAAGACCAATTTAGTGATAATTTATTTCACTAAAAATTTTGATGTTTACACTTGGATATAGGGGTGTAAATAAGGTAGGTTTTGTCGGTTTTTGAATAAAAAATTAACCGAATTAATATAGTTGGTTTTATACGTAATAAAAACCAAAATGACTATATTTAAAGTGAAAAAACTAAACCAAACCAAGCCTTTTGAGGTCGGTTTGATGATCGGTTTTCACCCAGCTTAATAATTTTTTTAGTCTTAAACCTAGTTAAAGATTTGTGTTTATTTTGAACTCAAATCCCATTAATCTAAGTTTATATTAGGCCCTAAGTCTAATTTATTTTTAAAATTAATTGAAACCAACTTGGATTTGATTTTTAAAATATATTAAATGTATTTAAATTTAATTTGACCATAATACAAAAACAATGAATTACTTCAATAGAATCTAATATAAACAAATTTATCAAATATAAAACAATTATATATAAGTTTTAAAATATCGGTTTGGTTCGAATTTTATCAATTAGGAGGCAAGAAATCGAAAACCGAATCGACAAGATCGGTTTTTAAAATTTTCAAATTGAATCAACCTTTTTTATTTTTTAAAATCGAATTAATATGATCAATTTTGATTGGTTTGGATCTATTTGTCGGTTTTTTCGATTTTGTTTACACCCCTACTTGGATATACTATTAACCATTTTTTTTTATATCCTTTGTACATAGGATATGTTAATGTTAAGCTAATAAGATATTCATATCTCATATATCATAAAAAAATTATTTTTTATCATTTTTATGTTATTTATTGTTCAAAATAAATAAATTTGTTGCTAAAAATGAACAATTTTAAAAATGTTTATATTTAAAATAAATTTTTTACTTATAATTTTTTAAAATATTTTAATCCTGGATTTTGTTAAATATGAGAGAAATTTCATATTTCTTAATAGCAAATATTGGAATATAATATAGGGTGTATTAGGCATTTGCATATACAATTTAGAGGTTAATATTATTAAAAAAATAAAATAAATAAAAACAAATAGATGCTTATTTTTAAAAATTACCTTAAAATAATTCAAAATTAAAAAATAAATAAATATAATTAAAGAAGCCCAATTAGTTGAAACAATGGAATACTTCCGAGAAGAATTGGACTTTAATTTTAAAATAATTTCAAAATTAGATAATTGGAGTATTTTGAATTGTCCACACAAAAGATGACAACAAGTTGACTAGTATCATTAAAACCATCCCTTATGAGGTAAATCCTTCTGATAAAGGAGTGGGGGAAAAGAGTTGGTTGCAGAGATGATAGGGACATATATTATGATATTTATGTGAGATGTGGAATAAGATATATGGGCAAGTGTCATTACCAGGAATAGGAATGACATGGGGCTTAACAGTAATGGCAATAATATACTCTATTGGTCCATGTCTCTGGTGCTCTCCTCAATCCCTCCATTACCATTGCCTTCAGGTCTCTCCTTTCCTTCTCATCTACCCTCCAATCCATTACTCTTCCCAAAAAACTAGAAACGACTACCACTAAACATATTTCATTCTTTTTGACCTTTTAGGAATACTATTAAGCTTTAATAAAACTTGCTGTCCATCAAAAGTATTAAAAGGAATTATAGGCCCTATTTGTAAATGTTTGATAACCAAGAAAATCCATTTTCTCCTTTATTTTACCTTTTTTCACTTACTTTCTAAAGACCATTTTAAAAAATAATTATATAAATATAAAAATAATTAAAAATAAAATAATATAGATCAATATTATTTTTAAAATCATATTTAAAAACAAAGAAAATAATAAGTTAAGAACATTTCATGTTCCTACATATATTTTTTGTTTTAAAAAATATGTTAAAACTATTTTTTAAAAACACTTCCCAAATAAAATTATAATATCTAAGAAGAGAGAAAAAGGAAAGGAAATATAATGAGTTTAAAAAATCAATTTTTTTTTTAAGAAAAAAAAAACAAAAATGTTTTAAAATGCTTTTCAAATTTCTTTATGTAAATAAAATATTATAAATTAACAAAAAAAAATTATTAACAACATTTACTCTGGATCTTGTGAGTTTATTCTAGATTAATAATATATTTGAACATTGATATTGTAGGTTCCGTTATACATAACAGCTCAATTAATAGGATCACTTTTGGCAAGTGGGACTTTATCATTGTTGTTTGATGTCGATCGTGAAGCTTTTTTTGGAATTGTTCCCAATGGACCACATGGTCGGTCGAGTCGTTGAAAGCATCATCACCTTCCTCTTGATGTTCGTAGTCTGCGCCGTTGCCACATATAGTAGAGCGGTATCCAAATTTTTCAATCAATATGATTTGTTTTGACATACATTATTGATCTATTATCTAACAATCAAAGTTTAGCTTTGATTTAATTCTTTCTTTTTTTTTTTTTTATGTAGAGTGGAGGCTTTGCTGGTCTCGCCATTGGAATGACTATATTGTTAGATGTACGTCATGATGGCCGCGTTATTCTAAATGATTCTTGAAAGTTTGATCTTCAAATTTAACAAATATGGCTAACCCATTTGAAATTGTCTTTGAAAAATATTGAAGGCTCGTATCAGGAGCATCATTGAACCCAGCAAGAAGCATCGGACCAGCTATGGTGAAGCATATCTATACACAGGACTTTGGATCTATATATTTGGCCCAATTATTGGAGCCATTGCAGGAATCTATATAGTTGGGCCAATTATTGGAGCCATTGCAGGAAGACTTGCCTATAATTTACTCAAATTTACTGATAAATCTCTTATTGAGTTAACCAAGACTAGGAACACCTCCAAGAATGCTCTCACTATTTCCTAGTAATTTTTCATGCATGGCTTGTTTCTTTTTGTTCCCTTTCCTGGATCTTCATGTATTTCTCTTTAAATTTCTTTCTTTTAGTTTTAATTATTATCAAATAATTAACAGCTCATTCATAATGTTAGGGTTTCTCTAATTTATGCACAAACAATCATAACCCTAATTCCCAAATTTAAACTCTTAGTCTTTAATTTATGCAAAATAATCATAACCCCAATTCCTATAGAATAATCATAACCCTAATTCTTGTAGAACAATCATTAACCATAATTCCTAAATCTTAAATCTTTATGATTTTCAAAAATAAAATAAATAATCAAAAAAGTATACCTTGATCCGTAAGATTGATCTTAAAGAAAAATTTGGTTTCTCTTTTTTGATCCCTTTCTTGATGGAGAGAAAATTGTATGTGTAATGGGTAGAGAGAGGACCAAATCTAAATAGGGTGTCCTATTTATTTAGAAAACATATCCTCAACGGACCAATAGGATTTTAGCACCCAATATTATTAACCATAATTATTTTTTAAATTAAATAAAAGATAATTAATAATAAAATAACCCACATAGGCAAAAAAAAAAAGTAACATTTTCCTACTTGGCCCATGTAGCATTATCATGGTTTCATAATAATAAAACATAATATGCATAATATAAGCTAGATCATTTTTTACTTTAGTCACATCATAAATCATCATTAAGCAAAAATTAATAAGGATCATAGAGGTCATATGTCATTATCTTGACATAGTCCCTTCCATGTATCACAATATTTAGTTTCAAACTTAAACCTGCAATGAGATATATCATAATGGTCCAACAATAATGTCTTCATTAGAGACAAATCTGGTTAAAACTCACATAATTCATTTATGTATATACTAACAATAAGAAACAGGATATTCAAATATCATAAACAATATTTAAATAAACTCAGAGTATCGAATACATAAAAGCACAAAATAATAACATTATGTCAACAACAGTACCCAATAATGCCAATTCTTTCAACATGTTCATTAAATGTCTTTGGTGGTAATCCTTTTGTTAATGGATTCACAATTATAAGGTTGGTAATAATGTGCTTAATTGACACCCTTTGTTTCTGAACTTCTTCTTTAATGACAAAGTATTTTACTTTCATGTGTTTAGCACCCTTTGAATACTTGTCATTTTTCGAAAAAAAATATAGTTGCAAAGTTATCACAATAAATTTCCAATGACTTGGTAGTATTATTGATAATTCCAACTCTTGAAATAAAGTTTTGTAGCCATGACCCATGAACAATGGCCTCAAAGCATGACACAAACTCAACTTTCATAGTGGATGTAGTAGTGACAGACTACTTTGCACTCTTCCATGAGATCACACCTCCAGCTAAAAGGAACAAATAGCCAAATGTGGATTCTTGTATCAACACATCCAACATAATTCAAATATGAATATCTAACCACATCTAGATGGTTAGATCTCTTGTAAGTGAGCAAGTGATCCTTCATTCCTTGCAAGTATCTCAATACTTTCTTTGCAACTTTCCAATGATCTAAACCTAGATTTATTTGATACATGCCCAACATTTCGACAACAAAACTGATGTCTGGCTTGGTACAAGTCTAAGCATACTATAGACCCTCCATTTGTCCTCTTAGCACATGTAATACTAGTTTCTACCCTGTGTTTCCCTTTTACCTTGTGATCGTTCCTTGGTAACCCATTGACACTCATACAACTTCTTTTTTTAAGCCATCTTCAGGGACCCTTGTGTAAAGGAGTTCATTAGGACCCTCGCTATGAACTTAGCTACTTTTCACGCCTAGTTTAGGTAACATAGACGCACCCTAACTCATTTAGACATACCTGGCCCATTTGGACACACTTAAACCCACTTAGGTACACCTAGACATCTTTTACGCAAACTCACTTAGTAACACTTTAGATCATTCCAATCCACTTAGTTATACTTTAACTTAATCCACTTGATTGCATTATAAGTGCACTTCAAATTAGTTAATTTAGATACATATTCATTTTAACTTGAATTTTGGTAAGGTAAATTTTATTTTATTTTATTTTATTTATTTATTTATTTATTACTATTATTATTAGTATTATTATTATTATTATTATTATTTTGGTAAATTAAATTTTTTTAAATGTTTCAATATAATTTTTTTAATGAATAAATTTTTGGTAAGTTATTATTATTATTATTATTATTATTATTATGGTAAATTAGTTTTTTGAAATGTTTCAATATAATGTTTTTAATGAATAAATTTTTGGTAAGATATGATTATTATTATTATTTTGGTAAATTAATACGTATTTGGTAGGGACTAGGCCTGGGAACCCTGAACTTTTGACACTGAAGGTTGTGAGAATGATTCAGAGTGCTTATCTTTTGTTTTATGATAGACTGGTCTCCAATGATGTGTAGGGAATTGGTTGGGCCTGATGCTAGACTTCTCTACGTTGGGAAGACCGTTGGATACCACAGCAGAACCCAAGAGGAGATGCATGAATTACTTCTGAGTTTTGCTGAAGCTAGAGCTACAGTTGTGAGACTTAAAGGAGAGGATAGGGCACTTTGAAAAGGAAAAACTTGGGGATGTATTAAGGGGATTGGGAAGGAGGAAATGGGGGTTTTCAAAGGGTTTCTACATGGGGAAAAGATGAGAGATTTTCGAAAAAAACAGAGGATGAACTATTTTTAGATAAGGAAGAATTCATATTCGAGTGAGAAGGGTTGTTTTTTTTAAAAAAAAAATGGAAGATCGGCAGAGATTCTGAAAGAAAGAAAAATGGAGAGCTAGGTGAGGAGATTTTGGAAAAAAAAAAAACAGAACAAAAAAACGAGAGGAGTTTTCTAGGTATGACTACTGTAGCTTCTTGTCTCTCGTTTTTTACACTACTTTACTTTCATTTCCAGTTGCTATTCTGAGCTTTGCTTTGTTGATTGGAGTGGACATTAAGGGCCACTCGTTTGCTTTGTTAGATCTAATCTTTACATGCATGCTCTATTTTGGCTTTATATTTTGGTATTTTTGTTCTTCTTTGGTAAATACATGATGCACTGATCTTTCCCTGAGTTTGATACATAAAAATCATGCTTATGTTTCCTTTTAGATTCCACCTATATCTAGTTCATTGACACTTATGAAATGGAGCCTGGTTTGACCATATTTTTTATTTGCACATGCTCTGTTTCTATTTTTTTTTCCCTTTCTTCTCTGTTTCTGTTTTGGCGTGCTTGGGGGTGTTGAGTACCTCATTTAGGATGACCATCTGTTTGGGGTACTTCTAAGAGAGTCCTATGCGAGCCACTTTGCATTACAATTGGAAATTTCAGGATGCCTATAAAATAATGTGAACGACTACAATGGAGATGGATTTGAAAAGTAAAGAAGATGATGTTCATGGGTATCAGGCTAGTTTAATAGATTCAGTTGTGGAAGGCATCAGTAAGGCGTCATGGCTTTCGAGATTTAGCTTCATTTAGCTCCATTGGTACGTGTCTTTGGCTTCTCTCTTCATCGAGGCCCACTCGCCAAACAGGAGAAGAGCCTTGCAGTTCTTTTCATGGTCAAGGTCATTGGTGAATATAGTACCTGAGTCAACTTTGGTAGAACTTGGGGTGCTTCTAAATTCACGCTATGGATCTAAAAAAATCCACCCAAAAGGTTTCTAAAAGTGGCCCAAGAGTCAATTTCAAATTGAGTAACAAGCATATCACCACAAAGCACGATGAACAACTAAGCAGAAAGGGGATCCTTCACATGTACTACATGAAAATGGAAAGTCAAGGGTAACAAGTATGATGACTAACATATGCTATGAGGACAAAATGGAAGGCCTATAGCTTGATGAGTTTATTAACTATCTTATATTTTAGAAGAGCTTCGTGAGGTTGTTACGAAGTATTCAAATTAAGGCCTTTTTCACATGATTTTAGAGAGTTGGCATGGCTTTATTTTTTATGTATATTAGTCTTTAGTATCAACCATGTGAGAGCCTAAGAGCATGATGTTTGAGGTTTGGTTAAAGGTTGGGTAACCATCATTTCATAAGCTTATTTACCAACACCTTTATGTATAGAGTTACCCCTAGCTAGCCAATTGAGTCATGCATGCTTAGCCTTTTCATTCATGACCCAATTTTTTTTTTTTTTTTCATACCTTGGGTTAAGGGCACCTTAGTATATGTTGTTTATAGATGAGATTACCTAAATCATGAACTTCATAGTTGATTCATCTTTTGTATTCATTGTATTCATCTTGATCACTTCTTTATACTTTTTGCCATACATTTTCTCAATGTTTGTTGTCCCTATTTGAGTGATCACTCATTATTTCTATCACCATGAGTTCATATTTGTACATATGGTATAACTTTTTCAGTATGTATATAACGAGATTTGTTATCAAGCTACCCTAGGATCCTTGTATATGATTTCATGAATTCAATGGTTTGACTATTGTAAAGAATAAAAAAATTAAAAATAAATTTAAAAAACCAAAAAAAAATAAAAAATAAAAGAAAAAAAATGTTGTGATGCCAATCTTTGTAGGTAACCTATATGATGATTTTGGTCTTCCCATTATATGTATCCATTTCTACCCATACATCGAGTTATGATTGAGTTAAGGGTTTCATTTCTAACTATGACTTATTTTTAAGGTTCATATACTTTATTACACTTCTCAATCAGAGCTTTAACTTCATTTACCTTAGTCGTCTTGATTTTTGCTTGTGTATTGAGTTATCATCCATCAACATTGTTTATTTTATCTTCAACCATTATATTATTCCTCTTATTTTTATGAGCCTATTATAGAGTCTCACTCTTGTCATTTTCATTTAGCTAACTTATTCATCTAGATTGTTGCATACTTGTGTAGTCTTTGTTCTTATCTTGATTCCATTGATTCATTATTCTCTTCATTAATATTGATATTTTTATTCATTCAGTCACTTGTATCATAAAGTATTTGTGAAGTCCATGACTTTGGAGCTTCTCTATCTATCACATTATGTATGCCAAAGGCATAGATATTTTACCATTGGGATTATTGAGTCTGGTTTTCTTTCATTCCTTTCACCTATTACCTTAGCCTACATTATATTCTGAGTCTTAATACCACCTTGAGGCCATGACATCATTCATTGTTCTTGACAGCTCACACATGGGTAGCTTGAGGTTGGTTGGAGATTACTTGGATTATGATAGATCAAAAGTTATGAGATAACCTTACATTGAGATATCTCTCATCAATGTTTCATTTTTGAGATGATAGTTTATACTAGGGCATAGCCACTTTATTCCTTCTCATAGAGTATGATGGATCAGGAGTTACAAGACGATGCTACACTAAGGCATAACCCTCTCATGGATGTTTGATTTTCAAGATGACAATTTATACTAGGGCATAGTAGTTTGAGAGAACATTTTATACTAGGGCATAGCCACTCTAGAGAGCTTATATTAAAGCATATACACTCAACTTGATTTCTTACACTAGGGCATAACCTTTTTTTTTGGAGGTGATCAGATATATTCTTACATTAGAGTATAATGAGTGATATGAGGATTATTGGATATCTCATATTATTATTCTTTTATACTGGTGCATTGCCATCTCATTCCTTCTCACGTTGCATGATAAATCACAAATCACGATGGGGTAAAGCCACTTTCTTGGAGGATTAGATAATCCTTTTAGATTGGAGTATAAAGATGGTTGAGAGATAATGATTTGATATGATTATATTGGGGCATAGCCATCGTAGGAAGTGCTATTCATATTAGGGCATAGCCACTTTGTTAGATATTTGACATTGAGATATGACCACTTGATTATGATTGGGAATTTTGATGGATTACAAAAATTATGATGCTTTAGGTTCATTCTTCTTAGTATATTTGGTTTAATCTTGGATATTCATCTGTATTTGTTACATACCTAAATATTCCACCTTTGATATCTTCACACCTATATTTACCTTGTCAAAGTTTAATTGTTCTACCTTTATCCTCTTTCAAACCTACCCATTTCATCATACATAACCTTATACCACTCTCTTGATTAGGGGAAGATGTAAATTAGTCCTGGAATTTTCCTTGTCATGCTTTCTTATGCCTTTTGGACATTGAGTACAACATTGTCCATGATGGCATGACCTGATAGATTGTTGATGGACTTGTGATGTTGTTTTTTATTTTGATATTCGACATGCCATGTCTTGATTTACTTGCATTTAGACTCAAAGTCTTGGTTAGTTTTGTTTCTATCCATTATATAGTTTCCTCTTACCAACATAGTCCTAAGACACAATTTTGTTTAACCTTTTTTACTCAACTTAGACATTTTTATCTCATTATCGATGAATTTATCCTAGACTGCAGTAGTTGTTATATAACATTTCGTATCTTATGTCTTTTCCTTTTTTTAGTCTCATGCCAATTGTCTTTTAGTCTTTGAAATCGCATTTTTAGTATCATCTAGGTCATCTTTTAGCCTTAAATCGCACCTTTAGTATCTTTAGGTTCTCCTTTTCACTATCTATTTTGCCCATCAATCATCTTGAGCTTTATTATTTCATAATCTTCTCAATCATCTTTTGGCTTGGAGCCACACTTTAATGTTTAGTGTTATTCTAGTCACATTTTCAATCATCACAACTGTGTCTTACTATCACATATCAAGCTCTTTATATTTTCTATTAGTTTTGTGCCCCAATCATCTAATCTTTTTATGTTTTTATTAGTATCCATAAAATCAAAATACCAATATATCTATGATTACCGATATTTTCATCCTTGGTCCTATTAGTGCTACACCCCAAGTATTTAATCTTTTTATGTTTCTATTAGTATTGTGTTTCAACTATCTGACCTTTTTATGTCTCATGTTACTATTAAGCCCTAACTGTCCAACTTTCTTTATGTTTTCTATTAGTGACACACTTAGACCGTCTAACCTTTTTATGTTCTTATTAGTGTCATTCCAACTATCCGACCTCCACTATGTTTCTATTAGTGTCACGCCTAAATTGTCCAACCTTTTAATGTTCCTATTAGCATCGCACCTTGATTGTCCAACTTTCTTTATGTTTCTATTAGTGTTGCACCCAAATTGCTCGACCCTTTTATCTTCCAGATAGTGTCGTGCCCTAACTATCCAACCTCCTTTATGTTTTTGTTAACGTCACACCCTGATTCTCCAATGGTTTTATATTTCTTTTAATGTTACACCTTGATTCTCTAATCTTTTTAATGTCTCCTATTAGTATCGTGCCTCAATTGTTGATCTTTTTCTACTTTCTTTTATCGTTGCACCCATATTGTTTGACCTTTTTATATTCTTATTAGTGTCACGTCCTAACTATCTAGCCTTTTATTTTTTATTTTTAGTGTTGAATCCTAATTGTCTAGCTTTTTTATGTGCCTTGTTAGTGTCGTACCTAAATTGTTTGGTCTTTTTATATTTTTGTTACCATCACACTTCAACTATCTGACCTTTTTATGCCTCTTGTTAGTGTCGTGCCTTAACTATCTAGTCTTCTTTTGCTTTCTTTTAGCACCATGCCCTGAAATTTCAACCTTTTCATGTTTTTCCTTTCATTCATAGCATTGAGTTATTCCTTTTTGTCCCATTTTATTTGTTAGAGCTTTCTAGTTGAACCTTAACCTTTTTTTATCCATTGTTTGACACTAAGTCACTTCCATAATAATTTGTTTCCTTTTGCCCTTCTCTTTCTGATGTTCCCATTTGCCCTTCTTGATAGCGTAGCCCTTAGTGCTTCATGTAGACATTGTACCCTATTATCCATCATATGAAATTGAGTCACTCCCTCGGTCATCTATTTCTTCTCTTGTTTCCTTTATAGTATGCCCATTCAACCATCTTAATAGCATGAACCCTAGTGTTTCACGTAAACATTGTCATAGTCCGCTTTGACAAAGCCTACTAGAGTTTCACATAGATATTTCACATTTCTCCTCAGCCACCCTTGAATACCTTTCATGATTTATAAAATGATAAATTTGGTGGTCTTTCTTATTCTCCAGAGCTCATTTTGTTTCACTTGTATATACACTCACCTCATTTGTGGACTCTATTGAAGAGGGGTGTGTATTTATAGACCCTAAATTTTGTCTTAAACCCATTATCACATATACTTATTATTAAGCCTTATTTTGTTTCCTTTATTTTCTTTTCCTTTTTTTCTTCTCTCTTCCCTCTTATTTATCTCCATAGTAACACCCAGTTTCCATTCTTCCCTTCCTACTTATCTTCATAACAACATCCACTTTCCATCCCTTCTTTCATTCATTTTTTTTCTTCCTATTTTTCCCCTCCACTTCACTACCACTATCTTCACTACGCCACCTATGTTGATGCCATCTCTCCACCAGCTTTGTTACATTGTTAACATCTCTCTTTTCTTTGTTCATTGTCAATCTCTACATAGCCGCCAATAAGGATTGATCACCACCAGTTCTTGCCCACTCCCACACTGCCCAACTTGTCCCCGAAAGCTCCACCTTCCTCTCGCATCCATGCCCATGGTTTCCTAGAGTTTCAAAATGGGTAAGGTGGTGTTTGTTTTTTACTTAATTCTAAATATAACCTTAATACTTAATAGTATTAAATATTAGGTTGTTTGTTTTTGTAGTATTTTATTTCTATTAAGTATTAAAAAGTAAAAAAAACCATTGTGTTATTTTTTCTATTTAGAAAAAGCCACATATTTTGACTTTTTCTATTTAGTAAAAAGTTTATAATAAGTCATGAAAAAGTAAAAAAACAAAAAACCTAAATTCTAAAACTAAATGGTTTTCAGCAAAAAGCCAAAAAAAACAAACACCACCTAAGTCTTCCCTTTGATCTCTATAGTTGTGGTTTATGGATTTTGGGCCCTTTAGGCTTTGATTTTTAAGCATTATTTTGGGCCCACATACTATCTCAATTTAGGCTTATTGATTTTGATTATGGGCTTTATTTGTGGGCTCTAGAATGTTAGCTTGAATTTGATTTGTTGGGTTTGGTGTATCTCATATGGGCTTGATGCCCTAGGTTTTTTAATATGCTTATGATGTAGGGTATGGCTTTGGGTTTGACTAAAATTTTAATGTGGGCTTGGATTTATATTAATTCGGGCTTGAGATTTTAATTTTACTTTCGCTCTTTTAGGCTTAGCTTTTTTTATTGCTTTGGGTTGTTATTTTACATGAGCTTCATTATTGACTGAGAGATGTTTTTTGAAATAGAATATGAAAGCTTAATGAAACTCCACGTGTATAGTAGAGACGTCGACAAGAGAGGGTGAGAACAAGATTCAGGGGGGAGGTAAGAGTGGTCTGAGGGGTATTTGAGCTTTTACTGGAGACCATGTTGCTATGTTTGGGGTACATCCTTCTCCTTTTCTTTCATTCATTTATTTTGATTTATTCTTTTCTTTGATTCAATTTTGTAAATATTGGGTGAGATGTATTTGAGCTCTGCTTTGTTTCAATTTTTGCATATGTGATATTTTGATTTTATAAAATATTTTTTTATTATTTAATTAAAAAAACCATAAATTTAACTTTTGGTGATTATGATAAATACAAAGTTTAAAAGCTATCGCTATGCAATCTTCCCCAAAAATTATAGCTTCAAAGTTTTATAGTTTTATTTGTTAAATAATTATTTGCGAATAATGAATGACCGCAAGGATGCGCAAATTGGAAAGATGCCGAGTCCTCAATCCCCGAGTCCCCGAGTCTCTGAGTCGCTGCGTCGTCATCCAAATCGTTTTGGTGGCGTGCTGAGATTGAACCTCGTCAGCACAGAGAGTGGACTTGAACCAAAGAGACAAAACGGCTGCTTGCACGTTCTTATAGCCTCATTCACTGACTCTCTCACTCGATTCAACCAAAACCCTTCTTCACTCTCACCCTTTTCCCCAAGATTATACCCCATTGTGAAGCCCTAGTCCCCCCAATTCTCCTTTCGCTTCTCCCAGTTTCTCTCCGATCGAAGTCCAAGAACCCCAAGATTTAGGGTTTTCTAATGGGTGATCCCTTGGAGAGATTGGGATCGGAGGAGGCCGTCGGAATGGAATCCTGTTTGAAGGAGGAGCTCTGCATGGAGATCGATCCGCCCTTCCGGGAAAATGTCGCCACCGCTGAGGATTGGAGAAAGGCACTCAACACGGTGGTTCCGGCGGTGGTGGTGCTCCGGACCACCGCTTGTCGGGCCTTTGATACCGAGGCCGCCGGTGCCAGCTATGCCACTGGGTTTGTGGTCGATAAACGCCGCGGAATCATTCTCACTAATCGTCATGTTGTTAAGCCTGGTATGCTTGGAGCTCAGTTTTTGACATCAATTTGTGTTGTGATTTTTTCAAACTCTGTTTTACTGTTATGGTTTATAGGGCCGGTAGTTGCGGAGGCCATGTTCGTGAATCGTGAAGAAATTCCTGTGTATCCGATATACAGAGACCCTGTAAGTACAACGTTTCTTGGTCCTATTATTTTTATTTTATTTTTTTATCAGAAACAAAGATACATTAAATATGGATAAAAAGTAGAAGGATGAGGGTCCTTCCAAAAAATATAAGAATCTGATCAGAATATAATTGAAGCTCCTCCGCTGTAAAGGAAACCTATACGTTCTTAGTTCTATTGTTTGTGATGATTACGGCTGTTTAGCATACTGGTTGAAGTGAGATGGGAACTAGAAAACAACTACCATCCACTATCCTTTTATTTGGAAGAGAATTACTCTGCAGGATTCAATATATGTCATCTTTTGTTGACTAAATGTTTTTATTTTTTTTTTTGGTATTCATTTGAGTATGTCAAGACACGAACCACTAACATTGCATGTACTTTCTTCTAGGTCCATGATTTTGGCTTCTTTCGGTATGATCCTGCTGCAATACAGTTTTTGAGTTATGAGGAAATTCCTCTTGCCCCTGAGGCTGCTTGTGTTGGACTAGAAATCAGAGTTGTTGGAAATGATAGTGGAGAGAAGGTATTTTCATTATATTTCTCCTTCCGTTGCAAGGTTGGATAAAATTCACATGCTTCTTTGTTTAAGCAGGAGAGGATAGTCTGTAATCAATTATTTAGCTTTTGAAGGATCTGTTTAGTTTTAGCATTATTATTATTTTATTTTTTTGCAATTATGAATAGTTGAGCAAAAACAAAATTTTAATATGTTACTTAACAAGGGAGGTAATTATTATCTATTAATTAAATTAAATAAAAAAGGATTGGGTAAATTTCCTTTCTTAAAAAGATTTTAAATTGCCAAGGCAGTGACATAAATCTTTTCTTTCTCCAATTGTCCTATGTTTTATATTGTCGCTGAAGATTTTTTATGCCCAGCATCTATCAATGGACTTTGAAGCATACAATATTAAAGAAAGAAAAAACCCAGCAATGTTATCGCTTTTAACATGTCTGGGGTGTAAAATACAATGCCATAAAAGTCCTTTTCTTCCTTAGTCTTTGGTTAGTTGTTGCTGTTTGAACATCTTTTTCAATTTAAATGTGCCACTATCTGCTGAATAGTCAAGTACCAGTGGTTCAAAATCTTCAATTCATATCCAATGATTCAGATGGATGCAAGGATGGAATTTCTCGGTTAATACTTCCCTTTTAGATCCCTCAAACCCTGACCACCAAGTGCCTAGATTTGGGGCACCACCATGCCCTTGGATGAACACCATGCTGGCTGAAGAGCAGCGCCATCAGCTATGCATGCACTTTGGCTCCAAGCACGTGCCTTTACCTCTATCATACTCATGCACCTATGCCCGTCTCTAGCATATTTACTTATATAAATTTTTGGCCTTTTTTAAGGAAAGAAAAAACCTAGAGCCAATTGGCCTTAATTCTGGAAAAGGAAAAAAAAAAAAAAACATTGATTCTCAACCTTTTGAAGGCACTTGCCAAATCCAGACAAGCTCTTCTGCTGTTTACCTATGTTTAGGTGGTTGTGGTTCCCACGTCTCCAAGCTCCATGCCCCTCATGATTTCACAACTCCATAGTGTTTTTTTACTTTGATGGGCAAACAAAAAAAAGTATTAATAGAACCTAAAAAATGGGTGCATTAAAGTACCCATGACGTGTACAAAAGATACCACAAGGCAAACGACAAAGAAGAGAGAAATAGAAAACAACTCCCTTCCTCTACTTAGAGCTCAAATAATCAATAAAGTCTGCCATAGACATTGAGATATCATCTATGTAAAATCTAGCCCACTCCAAAGAATTACATATAAAAGAGGTTATGATTGCTTGATTTTTTCATTCAATATTTTCAAATTATCTCCCATTTCTTTCCTTCTATATAGTCTAAAATAAGTACAAAGGGGCAACCCTTGGAGTTTTTTTTCTGCTTCTTTCCAATAACGGACGATCCTAACTCAAGAGAGATACTCTTACTAAAGAATGCACCATCCAAACTATTCCGAGTAGGGGGTAAACTAGCTGCTACAGGATTCTTGTTTTAAAACAGTGAAGGACGATATTGTCAATTGACTCTTCTTCACTTTTACATGTAACATCTGTTCAACATATATTTATAAAAAAGAAAAATCTGTTCTCCAACATTCATCACCTACTTTAAGCTAGTCTAGTCTCAAAATCCTCCTCAAGGTTGCTTCCTAGACAAACGATAACCATTCCAACTGAACCCATGGATTTTAAATTACACCCACAGGGAAGGGCTCTAACCTTCCTAGTGACAAAAAGGAATAGAAGAATTTGACTAGGAATTACTCATACTTCAAGTCCATCTAAACTAATCGATCCTCCTCATCCCTTCATATTGCTTTCTCTTTTAGTCTCCAAAAAATGCCTTTGTCCTTTCAAGTTCCTGGTTATGGAGTTGTCTTAAAAAAAGGGACTCCAATACTAAGCTCCCTTTTCTTCTTGTACAATCAAGTAATTAACCAATTCACTAAATGAGGCTTTATTATTTTTATTTTTAAAGTGCTCCCCCAAAGAAGTTACATTGAATCTTCTTGAGCCTAATCTTACCTTTCTTAGAACAAAAGGTGCTTTTAATTAGAGTAAGCCTCCCCCCACATAGCAAGCCTTTTTAAAAATCTCTCCTTCACCATAAGTCCATAGTGTAATACTTTGATTTCTTTGTGAGATGATATTTCTGTCTTTTGTTTTTAAAAATCAAGTTACTACTAAAATTAGAAGTAAATCTTTCTTTCTTTCTTTTTTTTTTTAGTATATAAAAATTATTTTAACATTTTTTTTGTATTTCACCAACTTTGTACTTTGTTCAGTAGTGTTTGCATGCTGAATTCTATATAATTGCCTTGTTTTTTTTTTTTTTTTTTTGTAGAATACTTATTTTGAATGTTTGGTATCCTCATTTTTATTTTTTTATAATTTGGTTGAAAATTTGAAACATATACTATCCAAATTTGTAATATTTTATAAAATTGCACATGCGCCTCACTTTACTGAAGTCCGCCCTTGGGTTGCACCTTGTGCTTTGGCCTTGGGAGACCTTTGTGCCTTCAGCATGCCTTGAGCCTTTTAGAATTATGATATAATATTTTTTGAAAGGTTCTATAGAAAATGCCATCTTCTTGGGATTTCTTCTAATGTGATGATTTATTGGGAGTGTTACGTATTTTTAGACATTTCAGCACTATTTTTATTTAATTTATTTTTATGTTGTGTTTGGGTACGATGCTTATGCATTTATTTACAAAATACACCTATAATATGCATATCTACATAGTTTGAAAAAAGCTTATGCTGTCTGCTTTATTGCTTTATTTACTTATAATTCACCACTACTGCACACATGTGCCAGCAATACTATACATTGTACATTATTCATCAAAAAAATATTATACATTGTACATTTGTTTTATGTCTCCCCTACTACTCTAGCAAAGGATGGACCATTGACTGAACCTGAATTTTGAGTCTATGTTTTCATCTCATCTCTACTAAAGTGAACCATTTCATGAGCATGTTCACATCCCTTCTCTCTTTGAGATCATGTCAAAAGAGCTTGGATGGAGCTTTAAAGCCTTTATTTTCCTAGTCCCCTCAGCGACCATCATTGTCAAATAGTGCATATGATCCCAAAAATTTATTAGAAGCTTTGTTTCCTATTAAGAGAAAAGAAAATTCTATTAGGAGAAGATTTGTTACAAATGGGTGCCTAAATCAATACTTTCTGTTTTCAAGCAAAGTTAAGATTGTAGCTAAATATGCTAAAAAGTTTTATTGCATTGTAAATAGAGGTTTTAAATATGGATGGCACAGGAGGTCTTGAGGCCTGACTCAAATGGTAAAGGTTGTGCTAGTATAAGTGTCACGTATAACACAAGGGGGCATTGATAGTTACATTTTAAGTGGTAGTGACAATTACAGTGAACGTAGTGACAATTACAATGACCATTATAGCATTCCTAGGAGTTTCAAGCTTATCTTTTCTTTCCAACCCATCCAATTACAGTGGTTTACTCTGCTCTTGATTAAATCATAAGAAGGAATCCTACCTTCCTTTTCTTATGTACTTTTTCCTAGGTTCAAGTTCCAATGAGGACCAAAATAAAAGAAAAAAAAAAAAAGAAAAGAAAAGGGAAAGAAAAAAAATTACCTATCAAAAGAACACGAGATATTTTACGACTCTATTATGAATGGGATAGTTTATAAGATATGTGGCATCCTATATCTTGTATTGCCAAAAAAAATGAGCTTTTTGACATACTAAGAAATATGTTCAGATTTGATGAAACTTTGAAGGTATCTTTTTTTTTTTTTTTTTTTTTTTTTTTTTGTGAAGGTAACTCTTTTTTGGTACATGGACTTGAACTTGGAACCTCCTCATCCCCACTCTTAACCCTTGCAACATCATCTAGGCCTCAACTTTATTAATTGTTTTTTTTTTAATTTTTTTTTGATAAGTAAAAAAGAAATGCATTAAAGAAGAGGCAAAAAGCCACAAAGCATACAGGGGTATACAAGGCGGCTAAGGCCTCTAACAACAACAAAACCAGAAAAGACTCACCTCCCCTTAAGTGGATGCTACCCACTCCAAAAAGCCTATAAGGGAGAGAGACTCCTCACCTAAACACAATTTGACCCAGCTCCATAAATTACAAATAAAAAAATTCTTTAGTTTCTGGATATTCAACACACCCCCGCTAAAAGCTAATCTATTCCTCTCCTTCCAAACCGTCCAAAAAGAACACAACGAGATGGATTTCGAAACCTTTTTCATTTTCTTCCCCACAAAGGGGCCCCTCCAACTAGTTATGACCTCCTTTACAGTTTCTGGAAAGACCCATTTTACATCTACTAACCCAAAAACAATATCCCACAAGGCTCTAACCATTATACAGTGTATGAGAATATGATTTACATTTTCTTCTTCACAACCACACAAAAAACAGTAGTTAGGAAGTTGCAACCCTCTTATCTGGAGCCTATCTAGAGTAAGCACCTTCCCCCACGTCGCCTCCCAAGCGAAGAAAGCGACTTTAGTTGGCACCTTATCCACCCAAATACACCTCGAAGGAAAAATGGTGTCATTAGGATTGACCAGCAAACTATAAGCTTCCTTGACCCTGAACTGGCCATTTCTTCCTCCCCTCCAAAGAACTGAGTCTTCCTCCAAAGAAGGCCTATGACCCCTTAAAACATGGAGCAAATCCCCAATCATATCCAACTCCCAATCATTAAAGTCCCTCAAAAAATTTAGATTCCAACCTCCTTGACTAGAATTTTGATCCCACATTTCCTCAACTGTTGCATTCCTATGAACAACCATGACAAAGAGGTGAGGGAAGCAGTGGGACAGCGCTATACCAGTACATCAAATATCTGTCCAAAATTTGATTTTGGTGCCCTTCTCAGTTAGAAACACCATGTTATCCCAGCACCAAACAGATTCTTTCAAGATCTCCGTCCAAACCCCTACTCCAACCGCCCCATTAGCCTTCTTTAACCTCCATCCAAGGCCCTCTTGCCCATACTTTGTCGTGATCACTTGTTTCCAAAGATTATCTTTGTTGCAAGCATACCTCCATATCCACTTACCAAGTAAGGCTTTGTTCAACAGGGCTAGCTTCCTTAGGCCTAGCCCACCCTTGTTCTTGTCTGTACAAACCACCTCCCATTTAACTAGATGAGTTTTCCCCTCCAAGTTTCCCACCCCCCCACAAGAAGTCCCTTTGCACTTTCTCTAGCCTTCTAGCAACAATCTTGGGCATTTGGAAAATAGACATTTGATAGATTGGCATGCTAGCCAAAGTGCTTTTTATGAGGGTGATTCTCCCCCCTTTGGAAATATATTGCGGTTTCCAAAGTGCAAGTCTCCTCCTTACTCTCTCTTCCACCCCATCCCACATAGAAGGAGCCCTATTAGGAGCCCCTAGTGGAAGACCCAAATACTGAGAGGGCAAGGATCCCACCCTACAGCCTAACTCTACTACCAACTCTTCAATCTCATCCACCTCACCAACTGGGATAATTTCACTTTTGTCTAAGTTAATCCTTAGACTTGAAGCAGCTTCAAACCAGAGGAGAATCCAACTTAAGTGAGTTAGGTGCTCTTTGCTTGCCTCACAGAACACAATTGTGTCATCAGCAAAGAATAAATGGGAGATGTTCAAAGTGGATCTACTACCACCCCGAATGCTACACCTTGATAAGAATCCCCCCTCCACAGCTCTCCTAATGAGAACATCTAGCACTTCCATTCCCATAACAAAGAGGTAGGGAGATAGGGGATCTTCTTGTCTAAGCCCCTTAGTGCTTGGGAAAAAGCTAGCTGGAACCCCATTAACAAGAACTGAGAATTTGGCTGAAGACAAACAACTCCACATCCACCCCAACCACTTAGACCCAAAGCCCATTTTTTGCAAGACCTTCAACAAAAACTTCCAGTTGATGCTGTTATAAGCTTTCTCAATGTCCAATTTGCAGATAAGCCCCTTCTCTTTTCTTTTCTGCCACAAGTCTATCACCTCATTTGCAATTAAGGATGCATCAAGAATTTATCTTCCCGTCACAAAGGCATTCTGGGTAGTGGAAACCACCTTTCCTACCACTTTCTTAATCCTGTTAGCTATCACTTTAGCCAACAATTTATAAAGCCCCCCCAAAAGGCTAATAGGTCTAAAGCCTCCAAGATCCTCAACCCCACTTTTCTTAGGAATCAATACCAGAAAAGTATTATTAAGGCTCTTAAGAAAAGAGCTATGCTCGTGGAACTCCTTAAACATTTCCAAAATCTCCACTTTAGCAAAGTCCCAACAGCTTTGCCAAAAGGCTACAGTAATGCCATCCGGACCAGGGGCTTTGTCCCCATTCATCTCCATCAGAGCCGAATGTACCTCAGTCTCTAAAAAAGGAATCTCTAGCTCCGCATCTTGCTGACTGATTTGATCAAGCTGAAGCCTCCTAATATCTGCCTTCCATCCCATATCTTCTGAAAGCAGTTGCTGGAAAGCGTTAGCAATTCCTTCCCTCACTTTCTGTTCCTCTGAAAACCACTCCCCATTAATTTTAACTTTGTCCAGGGAGTTGTTTCTACGATGGGCACTTGCCATATGATGGAAAAAGCCCGTATTTCTGTCCCTCTCCCTTAGCCAGATCTCCCTTGAAAGTTGTCTCCAATGAATTCCTCCAGAAGCACCCACTTTTTATAACTTTCTTTTGCTTCTTTTTTTGACTCTGTTTCCTCCACAGTCAAGCTTCTCTCGCATTCCACCCAATCCCAGAAATCCACTTGCTGTAGCGTTGAAGATTTGTTACAGTCCAACCTCCCAAACACCTCTCTATTCCGTACTTTCAACTTCTGTTTGATTTCCTTCATCTTAGCAACCAATCTAAAGCTAGCACTGCCCCTGACCTCAATCCCCCACCACCAGCTTCGAATAAGGTCTTTGAATCCCTCAACCTTAAGCCACATGTTTTCGAACCTAAAAGGAGCAGAGCCTCTTCTTATCCCACCCCCCACTAGAAGGACTGGGAAGTGATCAGAAACCGGCTGAGGCAATCTGCTTTGGAAAACTCCACTAAATTGGTCTAACCAGC
Organism: Vitis vinifera; assembly: GCF_030704535.1. Classification (NCBI taxonomy): domain Eukaryota; kingdom Viridiplantae; phylum Streptophyta; class Magnoliopsida; order Vitales; family Vitaceae; genus Vitis; species Vitis vinifera. The sequence continues at coordinate 17,701,023 of NC_081818.1, forward strand.
TAGGGGACACAAAAAATCTGTCTAGTCTAGCCCATGACTAGTTATTGAGACCCCCATTCCAGGTGAACTCTCCCTCTGTAAAGGAAGATCCACCAGCCCAAGTTCATCAACAACCTCAGCAAATCTCCTCATCGTTGAATTTATTCTCCTTTGACTGCTCCTTTCACTTTGGAGGAGGGTGATGTTAAAATCCTCCCCTAGGCACCAGGGGTCTTCCCAAAGGCCTCTAATCGCCCCAAATTCTTCCCACAGACCATCCCTTTCCACTTTGGTGAACGGACCATAAACTCCAGTGAACACCCAGACAACCCCATTATCTACATTCCTAAATCTGCAGGATAGGGTGAAATGGCCCTCCTCCCAATCCAGAATGTCCAGAGACCTCTTGTCCCAGCAAATCAGAATACCTCCCGCAGCCCCCTCCGCATCCAGAGCTCTCCAATCTAAAAATCTCCCACAGCCTAAACTTCTCACAACACCCTCCGACATAGGTTGAATTTTTGTCTCCTGGATACATAGTAAATCCACCCTTTGGTTCCTTATAAAAGGCTTAATAATTTTCCTTTTGGAGCTATCGTTTGCTCCCCTCACATTCCAACTCAGGACTTTTAGCTTCATTGGGCAACTACGATTTGACTCCCTTTGCCCTGTGATGGGCCTTTCTGCTTATTCCCCCCTTCATAGTTTACAGAACACTCCAACCTCTTTAACTCCCTTTCGAATTTTGTCTTCTCCAGAAGCTCTTTGCTATGTATCTTCTCCTGTCTCTTTCTGATTTTAAACAAAAAGCTCAGGATTTCCTTTTCCAATCCCTTTGCCGGGAATCCCGAAAAGTGGTTGAATTTTGCCAGACTACTTTCCTCCCATTTTTCCTCATTCTCATTTCTCACAGCTTGGGTCTTAGGCGTGCCAGAATCCCCCTCCGTACCCCTGACTTTATCACTGATTCTATTAGCTTCTCCCAAGTCCCAGTAGCCATTGTCATTCTCATTGGACCCCTCATCCACTGTTAACCACGTTGTGTTCTCAACCCGGAATTCCTCCTCTATAACCCCAGAACGATCGTAAAACTCCCCCTTCGGAGCCCGATCAAAATAAAAAGAATTAAGGTGAGAAGCCCCCAAAGCCCTTTTTCCCCTAGAGTAGAAAACTGACCCATACCTCAAAGCTTCCTCTTCAAGAGCCCGGTCTGTCGTTGAGTAGCTAACATTCATTTGCTGCTTCCTGAAATCCTCTGTTTCCCAGGCAACAAAGGGCTTCGTCTCTAAGAGGTTCACTCTTCTGGAAATATTGCAATTCAGAAGGCAGGCCTGCTCCTGAGGGCCTTTGCTTAAGGCTTGGGTTATTAGCATGACTGGGCTGGCCCTTTCCATACCTTCAAGCCCAATTAGCTTTTGGCAATCCATTTCTACAGCCCACCTCCTAGACGATGGGCCTGCTTTTGATCCATCATCACCAGTCGCCACTTCTTTTAACTTTGAGCCCAAAGATCTATTAAGCAAGACAAGCCCACCAGCCCTCCTCGCATCTTTAGGGCCCACGATTGGGCCTGACGTAGTCGACCCAGACACCAGCACATCGGTGGAGGCCCAGTCCCGGATCGTCGGACCTTGGGCCCGGTTTACAAACATCTCTCGGCCCGACCCACTTTCCTGCGCACCCCTCACTTCAGCTGACAGGTTTATTATCTTAAGCCTTGCGCTTACCGACTCTTCCTCCACGCGTAGCCCCGGGCGTGAAACGACATCACCCCTAACCTCATCACTCTCTCGTCCAGACGCTTCACTACAAACCATTTGTTTTTTCCTCACTACCGGTCTGAACTCCCACCAGAGTGACAGGAAATAGACGTCCTCCTCCACTTCGATTTCCAACACACTCAACATAAAATCTCCTCTCGTTTTAAACAAGATTCGAGCCCACTGAATCTCCCCCAACGTCTTTGCCTGATCATTGACTGCAACAAAACCCCCACACTCTTCCCCCACTCTTCTCAAAATCGTTGGGCTCCATAGTGAGATTGGAAGCCTAACGATTTTGACCCAGACTTCATTTCTTACCTCCTCCCCTACCCAGCAGCCAATCCTAGGGTTCCATTGCTCCAGCCCCAACTGGAGCCCTCCCAACGATTGATTCCCTGAGGATACGACACGTCTTGCTTCTTCTAGATCTTCAAACTCCAGCAAAACCCTATCCTTCTCCAATCTAGTCGGCCCTAATTTTCCTTTTAGGCCCCAAGAGTTTGCTTATAATCTTCCCAGTCTCTCCAAGTCCTCTTCTACTACTGTTCTGGATTTCTAGCTCGCAACAAGGCAATGTTCCAATTTCTGCAAATTTCCTAGTGTTTCCTCCCTTTTAACCTTCACTCTGATTGAGTTTGTAATTCTCCAACTTGGTCTCTTCACTACTTCCGCATACGATCTCTCCAAGGCAGATTTCCCCATGACCCTTACTTCCTGCTTATTTGCTTTTCTGCCAATAGCTCCTTCCATTTGATGTAGTTTCTCTGCCATAGTCACCCATCCCCCTTTGTCCCCTTTGCCTCTCGGAATGAAGATACTGAAGCTCTTCCTTTTTGAAACGACAATCCCTAGCCGGAGAAACCACCCCGCTCTGTCTATCCCTCTCGTCAGGGAGTACGATCTCCCTTTGTCCTTCCACTCCCTTCCCCATTTTCCTTCTTTCTCGTCCTTAATGCAATGGATTAGGCCCTCCATGAAGAACCCTAGACTCTCCGGTCCCAATCGGACCCATGACGAAACCCCTTTCTTCTTCTCCACGATGAGTACTTGGGGTTTTCCTTTTCTTTCTTCTAATACGATCTCAAACACCTTGGACTCCACTGCAAAGCTGCTCTCCTTCCTTCTTCTTCGAATCGCTGCACTATCTTCTCCCTCCTCACCATCGCACTCTCTCTCACTCTCTCCCATCTCACTCTCTCTCAGTTTACCAATAACTTTATTAATTGTTATAACCAGCATTTTTTGTTTAGAAATAACTTAACGTCACATGATTTAAAGAACAAGGAAAATACTTTTCTTGCTTAAAGATTGTTAATGGAGTTGGTGGCACAAGAGTTTTGCAGAGAAGAAAAGAAGTGAAGTATGGAGAATGATCCTTCTATTTTTGTTTTGGACTATTTGGCAAGTGTTGAGCTATATGACCTTTGACATGGAGTGTTCAGTTCAATCTATGAAAGATGTTTTTATTAGTTCCCTTTTGTTCTTGTCTAGAGGTTATTTGATTGTTGATTGTTCCTTTTTGTTTAATATAATTGTTTGTATATGGTCCATATTATTTTTTCTTATTTCTTATAAGCCTTTTGGCACCCTTTGTATATTCCTTGTGTAATTGGGACGTATCCCCCTTTTTCTAATTAGCTTGTGTCAATATATTTCTATTTGTCTATTTGATGACATCGTGTATAATTCATGTTGCATGGGTTCAGGTATGAGTGTCGGATACGGGTATGTGTGTAGGTGTTGGATCCTTCACAACTCAAATTGTAGGATACAAGGACTAGGCTAAAAAAGATCTAAAATATGGACATGGGTACTGGGATATGACATAATAAAAGAAAAATCCATTAAAAGTAAATTGGAAGTGAAAATATCCTTTTTAAAAGCTTCAATCTTTTCCCTCTAATCCCTTTTTTTCCTCTTGTCCCTAAATATTCTTATAAAAAATCACTTTTCAGCTAATTCTTTCTTTCTTTTTTACTTTAATGTAATTATTACCAAGAAAGTTGAAAAAATAAAAGGATATCAACGAAAAAAATAAAACAACCACACCTAAAGTAAAATAGGAGTGTTTGACAGGGATCTACTTATAAAAAAAAGGAGTGTTTGATAAGAATTCCATACCCACATCCTCACCCATGTCATTTCATGTTGACACAGGTACATTTGATGAAATTGAAGGATCTAGGTATCATAGTGTATAATGGTGGAACATGTTATTAGCAGTGAATTTGTAATTTTTATTGATTGGTTTATTACATTTACTGCATAAAGTGCTGAGAATTCAATTTATGGCATGCACTTGTACGTTTGTTATGCTAGCTTCCTATCATTGGTGTTTAAATTTTATTGTCTTTAATCCTATTAATTGGGGGCATTATGCTATTTCTTGGTTGCAATATATTGGAACATGATTTGGTGTTTTTTGGTCTAATTTTCCTCTTTTTGAATTTTAAATGTACAGGTGTCTATTTTGGCTGGGACTCTTGCTCGTTTGGATAGAGATGCCCCACACTATAAAAAGTATGTTAAAGCTTTACAAATTTCTTTTCTTCACTTCTTTATTCTCTAAAGAACAATGCAAATGTAAAGAAAGTTTGATCAAACCACTAGTCTCTTATAGTGCTACTCCTTGCTATTATTGTTTTGTCATGTTCTGTGTAATGATTCTGTCTTCCTATTGATTATTGTCCCATTTGTAATGGTTATGAACTTATCACATATTAATCCTTTAGTGAGGTGGGATGTTGTGTGCAAACCGAAGACAATAGGGGGTTTGGGTTTGGGGAATATTTCTTGGAGGAATCTCGCTCTTCTAGGGAAATGGTTATGGAGGTATCCTAGAGAGGGTTCAGCTCTTTGGCATCAGGTCATTTTAAGCATTTATGGTTCACACTCCAATGGTTGGGATGCTAACACTTTAGTCAGATGGTCACATCGCTGTCCTTGGAAGGCTATTGCTCAAGTCTTTAAGGGGTTTTTTTTTATTACTCTATATGTGGTAGGAAACGGGGAAAGAATTCGGTTCTGGGAAGATTTGTGGTGGGGGGACCAACCTTTGGGAACCCAATATCCAAGACTATTTAGAGTAGTCGTGGATAAAAACATTTCTATTTCTTCAGTTCTTGGTCCATCTCGGCCTTTCTCGTGGAATTTGAATTTCCGTCGTAACCTGTCAGATTCTGAGATTGAGGACTTAGAAGGCCTCATGCGGTCTCTTGATGATTTGTATCTCTCTCCTTCGGTCCCAGATGCCAGATTTTGGCCATTATCCTCTTCAGGGCTTTTTTCAGTGAAATCCTTTTTTCTAGCATTATCTCAATCTTCTGGATCTCCTCAGAACTTTCCTTCAAAGTTCGTGTGGAATTCTCAAGTTCCTTTCAAAGTGAAGTCCTTTGTCTGGTTAGTGGCACACAAGAAGGTGAATACTAATGATATGTTACAAGTGAGAAGACCCTACAAAGCCCTTAGTCTTGATATTTGTATCCTGTGCATGAAGCACGGGGAATCAACAAATCATCTTTTTCTTCATTGTTCCTTGACAATTGGGTTGTGTCACAGGTTATTTCAGTTAGCTAAGATGGATTGGGTTCCCCCAAGGAGCATATATGACATGATGTCCATCAAATTTAAAGGCTTCGGTAATTCTAAGAGAGGGATAGTTTTGTGGCAAGATGCGAGCATAACTCTAATTCAGGTTGTGTGGTGGGAAAGAAACGCAAGGATTTTGGAGGATAAAGCAAGGAATTCAGAGTTCCTTTGAGACTCTATTGTTTTCCTTGCTTCTCTTTGGGCTTTCTGTTCCAAGACATTTAAGGGGATTCCCCTTAATGTGATTCAACTGGATTGGATAGCGGTGTGTACTCCATAAGGATTGGTCCTTAGTGGGAGTTCGTTTGTTTTATGTGTATTTTCCTGTAATTTAGTTGTCTTTGGTGGGAGGATTTCTCATCCTTCTTCTTGTACTTCTTTTTTATATTAATATATCTTTGTGGTGTTTCCAATCAAAAAAAAAAAAAACATATTAATAAGCTTTATAGCCAAATTACATCTTGATTTATTAGCTTTTCGATACTCCAGTTTTGGCGTGAGTACTGTTCCAACTTATGATTTCAAAAACTTGTTATTGTATTCGTGTCTTAACTTATGCTCAATTTTAATGAAAGCTAGACAGCCAATCCAAGGAGAATGGGCATTGAAAGCTCCTCTAGAGATCATGAGAGTGAGTCAATTAGGATTTTCTATGAGTTGGCAGGTAATAGTTGGCTCTTAAAGAGGTAAATACTAATGACATGCTATAGGTGAGAAAACCCCTACAAATCTCTTAGTCCTTAGTGGTACATAAAATGTGGAGAACCAATTGACCATCTTTTTCTACATTACCCATTAACATTGGGGCTTTGGCTTAATCTCTTTAGTGTAGCTAATATGGATTGGGTTCCTTTTAGGAGCATTGAAGATATGATGATCATCTCATTTAGAGGATTAGGGAATTAAATCAGAGGCAAGACTCTTTCGCAAATCGCTTACCTCACTGTATTGTGGATTGCATGGCAAGAGAGAAATGCTAGGACTTTTAAGGAAAAATACAGGTCGAAAGGGATATTGTGGAATCTTCAGCACTTCTACTCCTCCTTTAGCCCTCTTGTACAACTGCGTTTAGAGGAGTTCCACTTAATGTTATTCAACTTTGTTGGTTTTTGGTTTGTAAGTCAAAAGGGGTGGATATTATTGAGAGTTTAATTTTGGTTTTTGAAATATTTTGTACATGCCTTTATTTGTGGTTCTCCTTGTATAATGGAGGATTCTAGTCTTACTTTGATTAGGTCTTGTATTTCGTGGGAAGGACCTCTCATTGTTCCCTTAAACTTTACTGTTATCAATATATATTTCATTTCTAATTGGAAAAAAAAAAAGTTGGCTCTTAATGCTCAATTCTTAGCTTTACATGCAGTTAGGAGAGACCTTTTTGATGGGGGTTAGAAACCTTAAGAAGGGGACCTTTTGGTGATTACCTCATGGGCTTCTATTCAGTTTAGAGGTCATTGGAAATAAACATTGGATAGGGTTTGAAGCCTTGGTCTATCAAAGGACATGATCTTGTTCTTTAGTTGAAGGCCAATGTTAGCAAACTGGGAGTTCAAAGATATCTACCAAGAGAGAAGCATTTGTTTGTAAAACCTTGCCAATATATATATTGATCTTAAAGTCACTTGGAATTATAAGGTTTATAGAGGAAAAGAGCATACCTAGGGCTTTTGTGAAGCTAGAAGGATGATAAATTGGTTGAATAAAAGTCATTTAACATCAAAGACTTGAGAGCTCATTTCTATGAACCTTGAAGATAGAAAGATGTGAAAGATAGGGGGTTGTGGGAAGCCTAAGATGCACAACAAAGAACAAACAAATCCAAGAGAGATTTTTCTTTTTTTCTTTTTTTTATTCTTTAAATTTGAAATTTGAAATCTTTATTTATATAACATTCTCTTTCATAGTCTCCTACTTGGGCTATATAAGTGGGATTTTTGGGGTTTCTTTGATCTTGGGTCAAAATGGTTGCTATATCTAATAGTTAACTCTCAACTAAAATAGTGAACAAATTAATTATTGTAATTAAAAAAATAAAAAATTACAATTAGGCCCTATACAGGTAAATGTTTGCTCTATGCCCTTCCACCAACCATAGGTGACATTGGAGTAATGTGGAACTTGCCATCATATCAATATGGGTTCACATCTATAATTCTTGGACCTAATCAAACATCTTTAAATCACTAGTTACACTTTAATAAATAATTTATGAAAATCAATAGCTAGGTAGTAGAAATTTATTTATTTTTTTTTAAGGAAAAAGGAGTGAGGAATGGTCCACAAGAATATTGGATTTATACAATGGGCATAAGTGGTGAGAAAAGACAACAGAACCAAGACATAGCTACACCTTTTTTTGCAATCTAGGAAATCCAAAAGAGACATATTTTTTTTTGATAGGAAACGACAACGGGATATATTGATAAAAAGAAGTTACAACTAGAAGGATGAGAAATCCTCCCACCAAAGAAAAACAAGACTACAAGATCAAATAAAAGAAATACAACTAGAGAATAAGCAAACGGTCTATTTACACACCGCTAACCAATCAAGTTGTAACATGTTAAGAGGAATCCCTTTAAAAACCTTAGAACAAAAAGCCCATAGAGAAGCCAAAAAACGAATAGAATCCCAAAGACACCCTGAATTCCTTGCTTTATCCTAAAAAATCCTTGCATTTCTTTCCCGCCACACCACCCACATTAACGCGATGCACGCGTCTTGCCATAACACAACCCCTCTCTTAGAAGAACCGAAACCATTAAAATTAGTAAAGAACATGTCAGAGATGCTCCTTGGGGAAACCCAATCCATCTTTGCTAACTGAAATAATCTGTGCCACAACCCCTTGGTCAACGAGCAATGGAGGAAAAGGTGATCTACTGTTTCTCCATGCTTCATGCACAACTTACATATGTTGGGACTAAGTGCTTTGTGGGGTCTTCTCAATTGTAGCAAGTCATTAGTATTAAGCTTCTTGTGCGCCACCAACCAGACAAAGGACTTGACTTTGAAAGGGACTTGAGAATTCCAGACAAACTTAGTAGGGAACACTGGAGGCGACTCGGAATGTTGGGATAAGGCCAGAAAGAAAGATTTGACTGTGAAGAGACCTGAAGGAGATATGGACCATGATCTCTTATCTGGAACCGAAGGAGATATGTGAAGACGATCAAGAGATCGCATGAGGCTTTCTAAATCTTCTATCTCAGAATCAGTAAGATTTCGGCGAAAATTGAAATTCCAAGAGAAAGGACGGGAATACCCGAGACATATTTGAAAACCTAAAGAAACCTTAATCCACCCACATGTGATCTAAGACAAACATAATAAAGCTTTCTCTACACCTTTCTATGCATCTTGCCTACACCAATCAACCTTTATTGACGAGGAAAAAAATGCAAGAAAGATCAAAGAGAGAAAAGAGGTTTCTCAAAATCTAAGCCAACTTCCTGTTATTGCCATCACATACTAACCGCATAACTTGTGATTTGTATTGACTCCATACTGAGCAGTTCACATAAAAAGGGTTTATTCATTTATTTATTTATTTTTAATTTTCTTTTTAAACATATTTTTAACCTTATATGTTCAACCTTTGTGGACTGCACATATTTTCTTATCAAATATATATGGTATTGTTTGTTCATGAAGTAGTTAATCTCTACACCTTTCTATACATCTTGCATACACCAACCAACCTTTATTGACAAGGAAAAAATGCAAGAAAGATCGAAGAGAGAAAAGAGGTTTCTCAAAATCTAAGCCAACTTCCTGTTATTGCCATCACATACTAACCGCATAACTTGTGGTTTGTATTGACTCCATACTGAGCAGTGCACATAAAAATGGTTTCCTTTTTTTTTTTTTTTTTTTTTTTTAATTTTTAATTTTTAACCTTATATGTTCAACCTTTGTGGACTGCACATATTTTCTTATCAAATATATATGGTATTGTTTGTTCATGAAGTAGTTAATGTTTTGTTTTTTTGTTTTCTTTCATAAAAAACAAAATACGTATTAAATATGGATAAAAAAATAAATACGAAGGATGAGGAATCCTCCCTGAAATACAACAAACTGATCCACATCAGTGTAGTGGAGTCACAAATTCCTGACCCTCAAAATCTTTTCAGTTTTGCCCTTATATATATATATATATATATATTTTCCTACAAACAAAGCTTGTCTAATTCAATCATGATTTGGTTATAGATAAGTTGGCTCAAATTGGAGTTGTGCAGTTGCCTTTTATTTATCTATTTTTTTGGGGACTGTCCTAAAATTCTTGAAAGTCATGATGTAGTGTGCATTGTGCTATAAAAAAAATTCATCACTTGCTTTTGTGTCCAGAACTCATAGCAGTTAACAAATATATATTCTTTTGATAGGAAAAGCTTTAACAAGTATATTATGTGTGCAGGGATGGTTACAATGACTTCAATACATTCTACATGCAAGTAAGTTGCTTAGCACTTTATGCTTTTAATGGACCAAAAAGAAAAAAAAGAAAAAGAAAGACTATTCACTTTTTCTGGAGCTGTGTTAATCAGTTCATTCTTGTTAGTTTTCGTGCCATCAGTTTGTTTACCATTAGTAAGTTTTGGTTCATCATTATTTCAAATTGATTATGAGTCATTCCTCTTTTTTCCTTCCAAGTAAAAAAGAGAATTTTTCTTTCTTGGGTTTGGTGGGACCAGTTTCATATATGTATCCATGTGTGTGCGTGTGTACAAAATTATATATGAGCTATATAGAACATCATTTTCTTGTTAGTAATGAAAGATTTGTTGGGCATCATTTTCTTGTAAGGAAGAAAAAGAGATGTTGGTTATAAAAAGCTAAAGCTAGGAAGAAGAGAAATATAAGTCAGACAGATGCACAAAAGAAGCATATACCGAAAAATAATGCAAAATGGAAGAAGACTAAGATTGAATATTACAATTGAAAGGCTTCTAGCTGGAATTCTTTTTTGATCAGTGACTTCTGGCTGGAATTCTCTCTAGATTGAAGAGATAATGTTCACTGTTGTCTGATATGGGGCATAATGCAAAACCTTTGGCATATGGAATGTTGTGATTTTCTTTTATCGAAGACATTCATAGTTTTTGACGAGTTAAGTTAGCAAAATTTTCCTGCTTCTATTTATGGTTTTCTTATTTTACTTTTAGTTATTAATTTCATGGTTTCTTTGTTTTTGTTGTCATTCTGTAGTGTATATTAATTGGTCAAATTAGGATATTTGGATGGCTTGTGTTTCTGTTATGCATATGCATATATATGGATGGATAAATGAAAGGGTGGTACCTTTAAATTGCTTCATTCTAAGGGTAGTGGTGGCAGTATTTATTCAAGATTTTGAAGGGAGTGGGGGGAAGAGAAGAGGGTGTTGGGAGGGGTTTGCAGGTTTCAAAGTTGTTATTTGCTGATGGCTATCTGTTGTATTGTGAAGTGAATACTGACCACCTGCTATTTATAAAGTATGTCCTTTTGTGCTTTTAAATAGTTTCATGTCCAAAAGTTAAAATTTCTGGACAAGAGAGCTTATTCAATAGAAAGCATGAAGAATGTGCATGTGTTGTTTTGCTTGGTTAGAAGTGGGTAAATTGCCATCAACTTACTCAGGTTTGTGTTCTCAGCATCTTCCTCCCTTTAGGCTTAAGTTAAATTTTGATGTTTGTACTTCAACAGCTGCTGGTCAATTGCATGTTAGGAGGGTTATCAAAGGTATTGGAATGCTATTGAAGGAGATATTGTGGGGTTTCCCCATAATGATAGGCATTGGAGTGCTATTAAAGGAGATATTAAGCTTATTTAGAGATATTTTTTGCAAGGTGTACCTTTGAGAAAAGTTTAAATCTTACTTTCATGGTTTTGATTCTGAAAAAGGGTGGAGTTGAAGATCTAAAAGTTTTTAGATCCATTAGCCTTGTGGGTAGTTTGTACAAAATTCTAGTTAAAATTGTAGCTAATAGATTGAAGAAACTGGTGGTGTCGGGCCATATTGTGAAGGAGAAGATATTGGGCATATTCAGAGATTTTTTTTGCATGTTGTGCTTTTGAGAAAAGTCTAAATACTACATTTGTGGTTTTGATCCCAAATAAAGGTGGAGTCAAAGATTTAAAGGAGTTTTGACCCATTAGCCTTATGGGTACTTTGTACAAAATGCTATTTAAAATTTTAGCTAATAAATTGGAGAAAGTGATTGGGAAAGTGGTGTTGGAATCTTAGAATCGGTTGTGGAAGGGAGACAAATTCTAGATGTGGTTCTAATTGCTATTGATTAGAGATTGTGGAGTCTTAAAGAAGAGGAGAGTGTGGTTTAGGGTTGTCTGTAAGTTAGATATTGAGAAAACCTATGACCATTTAAATTGGAGCTTCCTCTTGGAGGTGATGCAGAGAATGGGCTGAGGAGACGGTGGAGAGAGAATTTTTTTTTGGGTGGGGGGTGGTTTAGGGGCGGTTTGGGGGCTTATGGTTGAGGAGGAGGAGGAGGTGGGGGATAGGGGGTGTGGTTTAGGGTTGTCTATAAGTTTGATATTGAAAAAACCTATGACCATGTAAATTGGAGCTTCTTCTTAGAGGTGATGTGAAAAATGGGCTTTGTGGAGAAATGGAGATTAAATTCAATTTTGCAGTTCAATGACAGGGTTTTTAGTTTTGGTAAATGGTCTTTCTACAAGATTTTTTAAGAGTAGCAAGGGTTTAAGACAAGGGAACTGTCTATCTGCTTATCCTTTAATTTTGGTGATGGAATCTTTTGACATTATCTTGAGAAGGGTAGGGGAGGGTGGGTTTCATGGTTGGAGGGAGAGGTGCAAAAGGAGTGGAGATTTTTCACCTTCTATACATTGATGATACTCTTTTTTTATTTTTATTTTTGTGAACTTTGTTAAGATAAATTCATCTCTATGGCTTGGTTTTTGCTTTGGTTTTGAGGCTTCTTTAGGACTAAAAATTAACTTGAACAAAATGAACTAATTCTAGTAGAGAAGTCCTTAATGTGGAGGAGCAAGTGTTGCTATTGTGTTATAAAGTAGGAAAACTACCTCTTGCTTATTTGGGCTTGTCCTTGGGTGCTCCTTTCGAGGCTTCGGTTGCTTAGGACATGGTAGAGGAGGGGTTCTACAAAAGACTAGCATTGTGGGAAAGGTAATACCTCTCAAAGGGAGGTAGACTCACCTTGTTAAGATGTAATCTTTTTTTTTCATCATAAACGAAGAAATATTTATTAATAGTAGTAAAAATACAAAAGAAGCCTCTATAGTAGTAAAAGAGGGATGAGAGGTCCTTCCCTCAAAAACAGAAACTGAACAAAGAAGAAAGCACCCCATTATAGAAAACAATATACAAAGAAATCCTCAACTATCTCAAACTTTTGAATCACAAACTACAGTCCAATTAAGTTATAAAACACTAAGAGGAACTCCTCTAAAAACTGCAGTACAAGAGGCCCAAAGAGAGGAATAGAAGAAAAGTAAATCCCATAACATTCCTTTCGATCTTCCTTTATCTTCAAAAATCCTAACGTTCCTCTCTTGCCACACAATCCACAACAAAGTGAGGCAAGCAATTCGCCAAAGTGTCTTGCCTCTAAGTGAATTCCCCAAACCTCTAAATGCAATAATCATCATGTCTTCAATACTCCTTGGTGGAACCTAATCCAACCCTACTAAAAGGAAGAGTTTGCGCCAAAGCCTAATAGTTAAAGGACAATGAAGAAAAAGGTGGTCAATTTATTTTCCATTTCCTTTGCATAGAATGCACCATTGAGGACAAAGGGATTTGTAAGGTCTTCTCAATTGTAGCTTATCATTGGTGTTTACCTTCCCATGTACTACTAACCAAACAAGGGCTTTAACCTTTGAAGGGGCTTTTGATTTCCACAAAAACTTGGTTGGAAGGAACAATATAGGATTTGAGAAATTTGACAAGGCCAAGAGAAAAGATTTAACAGTAAACAAGCCTGATGAGGACAAAGACCAAGTTCTTGAATTTGCCATAGAAGGAGAAAAATGCATTGAACTAAGGGAGAACATGAGTCTCTGAAGGAGTTCAATTTCTGTATCAGTGAGATTACAACGAAAATTAAAATTCCAAGAAAGTGGATAGGAATTACCAATGACAACTAAGACGGTGAGGTTTTTCATAGAAATAACTCTATAAAGACGAGGGAATTGAGAACATAAAGGTTGAGTACCCCACCATAGATCCTCCCAAAAATGGATTCTCTCCGCATTCCCCACCACTAAACCGATATATGGGGAGAAATCCTGGAAAACTTGAGCAATAATCTTCCAAGGACATCTGTGTGACCATATAACCACCATGTTGGCATCCCATCCATTAGGATGTGTCCCATAAATACTTGCAATAACCTTATGCCAAATACCACTCCTTTTCCTAGGGAACCTTTAAAGCCATTTACCTTAGAGAGCAATATTTCTCAAGGAAGTCTTCCCGAAACCCAAACTTCTCGACTCCTTTGGCCTTCAAACAACATCCCACCTTATAAGATGATCTTTTTTCCTTTCACCTACCCTACACCAAAGGAAATCCCTTTGCAGCTTCTCTATCTTTGAGGCTATTGATATTGGAATTTTGAAAAGGGAGAGGAAGTAGAGTGGGATGTGAGATAGACTTGAAAGAATTAAAGTAATCCCCTCCCCCTCCCTCAAAACCCAAAGACAAAAAGGTCTTTTTCCACCCATTCAACCTTCTCGATATACTCTCAACCACTGGATCCCAAAAGCCTACTAACTTTGGGTTCCCTCCTAATGGAAGACCCAGATAAGACAGAGGCCACTTTGACACTTTGCAATCAAGAATCAAAGCCAAACTAGACAACAACTCTTGGCTTGTATTAATACTTGAAAGGGTGTTTCTTTCTAAATTGATTTTCAATCCTGAGACTTGCTCGAAAACCGAAAGAATTAGCTTAAGGTTTTGAAGATGTTCCAAAGAGGCTTTAGAGAAAAAAAATGGCGTCATTTGCAAACTATAGTAAAGATATTTTAGTCCTATCCTTGCCCACAATGAAACCTTCAGTTAACCCAGTTTCCTCTGCTTTGATCATCATCCTGCTTAGAACATCTGCTACTAAGGTAAAAAGAAAGGAAGAAAAGGGGTCTCCTTGTCTCAAACCTCTAGTAGCCTTAACCCAACCCTTTGCATTTTTGTTAACTATGATTGCAAAACTAGTTGAAGACAAACATCCCCTCATCCAAGATCTCCATTTTGGGCTAAACCCCTTCCTTTCTAGCACATGGTCCAAAAAGCCCCAATCCACATGATCATAGGCCTTCTCAAAGTCGATTTTGAAGACCACCCTTTCCCCCCTCGCCCCGTGGCCTCCTTTTCTCATCCACCACTTCATTAGCTATCAACACAACATCCAAAATTTGTCTCCCTTCAACAAAGGCTCCTTGAGAGCTAAAAATTGTTTCATGGAGGACTCTGCGTAAATGCCTTGATAAGACCTTAACATTTATCTTATATAAGCTTGTAACCAGGCTAATAGGTCTAAAATATGATATTTTAAAGGTTTGACTTTTCTTGGGCATCGAAGCAATGAAAGTAGCATTTGTACTTTGATTTATTATCCCGTTTGTTAAGATGTAATCTTAGTAGGCTACCAATTTACTTCATGTTCCTTTTCGTTATTCTCAAATTGGTGGCTCTAAGACTAGAGAAAATTCAAAGGGATTTTTTATGTAGATTTTATGGGGAGGAGGGCTCTTGAGAAGAAACCCCATTCAATGAAATGATTGTGGATCAGCGAAGATAAAAAGAAAGAGGATCTAGGCTTCAAGGAGCTGTCCATTCTTAATAAAGCTTCATTGAGAAAATAGTGTTGGAGATTCACTTTGGATAGAGATATGCTTTGGTGAATGTTTGGAGAAAAGCTAGTAGGATGGTGCTTTCGGTTATGGAGGGAAGGTTATGGTGTTGGCTTGTGGAAGTCAATAAGAAAAGGATCGGGAGTTTTTAAAGCCAAACGATATTTAAGGTGGGCTATGGGAGAAGGATAAAAAATGAAAAAGAAAAAGAAAAGAAGGAGAAGAATCAAATTTTAGCAAGATGTGTGGGGTGGTGATTTGCTTTTAGAGGACTCTTTTCCATTTTTATCCTCTTTTGTAGCCTTTAAGTAGGCATGGGTAGCAATGTCATCAAAGGTGATTGCTTGGGTGCTTGGGCCACTAGGCTAGGTGAGGTAGATAAAAATTGCCTCTTGAGGACCTAGGCAAGGTTGCTTCAAGGAGGTGATGCCTAAGCAGTCGCCTTAGGATAAGGTGCAAGGCATGGAGGTAGATCGCCTTTGACCATGAGTTAAAATTAAACATAGATTATAATTTAATTCAATTAACATTAGATTAAATAAAGTATAAGATGGAATGTTATATTATCAATCACGGTGATAATGAGATGGAGAGCTATCAATCTAGTCTTAATGGAAGTGATGACAATTTTAATTTCAATGATGACTATGATGATGCCCAAACTTCTCTAAGATGGTCATTCTCTTATTTTGTTTTTTATTCTAACTTTTACATGTTTGGAAAATTTGAATGTGTATTTGGACAAGATGAATTTCTCTCAACAATATGATGTTTCTTATGATGTGGCATAAAATATTTAATTCTTTGAATAATTATTAATATTTTGTTAATTTTATAAGATACCACAAGGGATGAAAAATTAATAGTGTTGATTGTTGTAGACGATGCTTGTATTGTTTAAGTATCAAATAGGTATATTTACTTTTTATTGTCTTACAATAGTTGGGCTATTGCCTTTTTTTTCGCCTTTTGCCTTAGGCTAAAAAGAGTCCTATCGCCTTGACATCGCATTTTACCTTTGACAACATTGATGGGTAGATGATGCTCGTGAGGTAGAGGGCTAGTTTGGTCATGTGTATATTGTGCTTTTTAAGACATTTTTCAGATTGGGAGATGGATCATGTTGAGGAGCTTCTTCAGAAGCTCTATAAGGTAGGAAGAAGTAGAGGAGATGACAAAATGGTGTGGAAGACCATCAAAAGTGCGGAATTCATGTTGATGTCCTTCTACTCTACCTTGGAGTTGGAGGATGAAGTGTCTTTTCCCTCAATGATAGTGTGGGGCTTTTGGGCTTGTACCAAAGTGGGTTCCTTTTTTTTTTTTCCTGCAGGAAGCGGTTTGGGATGGTCTTAACTATGAACTTAACAGAAGAGGATATTTTTTGCAGGTTATTGTTGTATGTGAAAATGAAGAAGAATCAGTAGACCATCTCCTCATCTATCGTGAGAAAGCTAGAGGGCTGTGATGCTTTTTATTCTCTTTATTTGGCATTTCCTGGGTTCTCTCATATTTGGTGAAGGACTTTTTACTAGGTTAGAATATGAGCTTTGTGGGTAAGAAGAGAAAAAAGGCTTGGAGGAACAACTCCTCTTTGCCTTTTCTGGTCAATTTGAAGGAACACGATTGAAGAACCTTTAAAGGGGTGCAATGCACAAACCAATCTCTTGAGGACTCCCTTATATCTAGTCTAGACATGTGGTCTTACAGGTATTTTCATGATGAGGTTCAAGCTAGTCTACTGTCCTTGATAGATTTTATTTTATTTGCCTATCAAAAAAAAAAAAAAAAAAAAGAAAGAAAAAGAAAAAAAAGAAGAGGAATGCTGTTGATCCTGAGCTTAAACATGACTACTGATTTGGGTGTATGATGCCTTCTTGTGGAAGCCAATTTCTCAACTATATTTTTCATGGGTTCTCATAAAAAAAAGAAAAGAAAAGAAAACTATATATTTCATGGGTCTCCATGGGAGACATAAGTCTTTTCGCAGGTTGCTTGTTGGATGAGGAGTTGTCATGCTTTTGCTAGAGACATTGTTTCTTTTTTTATCTCGAAATCTAGATCAGTTAACTAGTGGCTGACCCTTTGCTCAATGGGGGTGTTTGATCTCTAGAGTTGCTTACTGGGAACTACCTGCCTTGATTTGTTTCTAGGCATATAATGGTTTGAGATGTACGGTTTGTACTTTGTTCCTCTAATTGTTGCTTTGTTTCTGAATGTTGCAAAAGATATCTTATCATTCTTGCATCGTTCTCTTTCTTAGTAGGGAAACTCATAATCACTGCCACCTTCCTCACATATCCATTTCCAAGTCAATGCCACATTCTAGACCATTTATTCCAAACCAAACCACATTTCCAATTCCAATCCAAACCTCTAAATCCAAAGCAAAATTCCTATCTCAAGGCCAGAAGTCCCCCAAACCCATAAATCTGAAGCTTTCTTCAAAGGTGCCAATACTGGAGCTAAAAAATTCCAGAAGAAAATCCTGTTCTGCATTGGGTTTGGGCCTGATCAACTTGCTGCCTTAAAGACAGCAATAGCTAAGGTCCTTGTACACTTCAGAATTCGTTAAATATTAATGTCCAGAATGAGATGGCATGGTTATAGGTATGAGACATGTTAGTAGGAAATTTGCCTGAGGGGTGTCCAAAAATGGAAGAGAGAAGCAGATTTGTAAGTTACTATTATAAGTATTTTTGTATATTTCTTAATCTATTTCTTTGTTGCATGGGTATTTCTATAATATAAATGCCTGATTTGCATTTTCTATGTTACATTTGCTTCATTTTTCCCTAGGGTGTGGATAGAAAAAAAAATTGGATACTTAAAAAATTCAGCTGTGTCTCAACATTCTAATTTTTGGGATTAGATGAATCAAGATGCAAAACACTCACACCTAATAGTTGTACCCAAGTCCATGTAACATAGGCTATCTGTAACTTTGTTTTATCAATTGACAATATGTTCTTTGCCTGGTATTGATAGGGGCATATTGTGTTGATCGGCTGAGCAGATACACTTCACTTATAATTGATGGGACCTTGGGGTATTAATTTTTGTATGAATGATTGGATATCTAGAGGTGGGATCCTAAGTCTTGTTTTTTCAGTTGTAGCTAACAAGAAATTTCCATGGGAGCTGCTATGGTGGTGGTATGTTCTTTTTGATGATATTGATAGAATTTGTCCTTCAATCTCCCAAATATATGATATTAACAAATTTAACCACAGGTGTCTTGGCCCAGTGGTAACATGTGACTGCTATATGGAGCGGATGCCGTGGGTTCAATTCTACCTAGTGACCAAAAAAGAGAAACAAATTGATAGATGTGCTTGTGATTATGGGAAGGGCATCTAAGGTTAATCACTTTATGATTCCTGGTCTTGTACTCCTAGTTCAATTAAGTAAACTGTCTTTCTAGAATCTAGACGAACAAAATTTGGTTAGTGCTGGTTGTCAGTCGTGTATTGTTTGTTTTGTTGGTGCATGTTTTTCTTTTCAATTTGCATTAGAATTCTATGTCTTATTATCCATTGTACTTCATTTTAGTTTAATAATCAGGTATAGGTCTTAATCCCTCTATACTTATGGGGTAGTTTTTTGTTTCCAGACTTGTACCTGATAGTTGATGGCTCATTTTTGTTTTGTTTTTGGTGTGATATATGCTAAATTCAGGATCTAGTTTTTCATTCAGCAACATTAGCTACCACTCGGTGCTAGAGATGTCCCTAGGTGTTTAAAAGGATACTTGATAGTTGTGTTGGGGTAAACTTCTTCTGTCAGTGAAACTGATTGCGAACCGTATCTTACCTCATTGGACTATTTTTTTTCCTCCATATGCGGTGAACCTTAGCTAGAAAATGCTCAGTAGTTTGGTAACTTTGTCTGCTTGATTTATTGTTAAACATATTATGTCAAGCTGCAATGCAGGTGAAAAACATATAGGGCTTATTTATGCCTTGTTGGTTTAGTTGCATCACAAGGCTGGAAAAAGATTAATACTGTCTGTTCTCACTCTCTCATTTTGGTTAAGAAACAAAACTTTATTAGATATGAAGAAAAATCATGGAAATCTGAGATATCCTTTTAAAGCCAAAACAAATATGTTCAAGAAAACAAACTATACGAAGCATCCATCTGAAACATCAAAACACAAAAAGAGGTAGGTATCTCTAATCAGGATCAATACCATCTTCTCTTGTTTCTGCTTTGTTTTCTAAGATTTTATTTAATCAGAGGAGATTTGAATGTGTGTGTTGAAAGCTGGTTCCCATCATGTCTTTTGAGGCAAATTGTCCTGTCCTGTTTGACTGACCTAAATGCAAGACTGTATTTTATATTGTTTTGAACTTCCATGTTCAGTTCTTTTCCTGAGAAAGGCAACACAATATTACTTTGAACTATGAAAGTTGGATTCTGGCTGATTCCTCTGGGGGTTTTCGAGATATAAAATAGAATTTGGCAGGGATTTGTTGTCTTTGTGAAAACTTGAATGTGATACTTATGCAATTTTCTTATTGGTCTTATTCTTTTATGTTGTCTATGGATCTTAATTGGAGAACAGCTGGGTTGGGTAGTCTTTATTGTTAGAATTAGACAAACAATTTAAACTTGTATAACTTCAGGGGTCTTTCACTTATTTTCGAGCATTTATGTTACTGAATGTCCTTTTGGAAAAAATTTAAAATTCCTGCAATAGAAATCAATTGAGTAGTCATGGTTCAAATTCTTTGAAAGTGTTCTTTTTCTAGTTTGGCAGTTGTTACTGTCACTGGCCACATGGTTCCCCTTGGATTAATGCAGCAGATAAATTTGTCTGTTTATAGATATGGTCTTTTGAGTTTTAGTTATAAAGGATAATGGCATGAATCATTTAAAGATCCTCAATGATGAGGACAACTACTGCCACTTTTATAGGAGATACTTAATATCAAGAAGGCCTCTTCTTGATCATGGTGGTAACTGAATTTTGCATCCTTAATCTTTCTATTGAAAAGAAATGCATATTCTGGTTTTTAATATTACAGTCTGCTTAGTTTCATCTGGGGTTAAATTTTTGATTGGTTTTCCATTACTTTCAGGCTGCATCTGGGACTAAAGGTGGTTCAAGTGGTTCCCCAGTAATTGATTGGAAAGGAAGGGCAGTTGCCTTGAATGCGGGGAGCAAGTCTTCAAGTGCATCGGCATTTTTCTTACCTTTGGAACGAGTGAGTGCTTTCATGTTTATTTGCTGCAACTTTTGATGCTATTTGCTTAATCAAAAACGAAAAAAAGAAAAAGAAAAAGAAATTGTCAATGTGCAAACATGTCCGCAATCCAAAATTCAAAAACATCATGCAAAAACATTTGGTTGAAACATTTGCCAACAATTATCAATCATCACTCATAGTATCAAATATTACATAAAATAGGATATTTGGATTATGAGAGTGTTACATAACATAGTATAATAATAAATGTAAGAAGTAATTTCACAATATAAACTATCATAGTATTGTTATATAATCATCACAATAAATGGATTATGGATAATAAAAAAAATAAATTAATCACAATATATTAGGTTTAAAAAATGATGTAAAATAATCTCCAGTATATCTTTACATTTTGATTTACAATACATGTATACAAAGAATGAGATCCCCTAAATTAGGCAACTTATAAAAAAATCCCTAAAATCAAGTAATTTGATTGCAAGATTCCTATATGGAAATTTACCTAAGGTTCCTATATGGAATTTACCTAGATTCTTGGTACAAGAATCATGAATCAGTTTTTACAAGAAAGGAAAAATATGGTAGGAGAAATTAGATATATATCGAGAAAAATAATTGTTGATTTCTGGGCTTATTCTTCTAACTCTCACCCTCGAGTTGGTGCGAAAATATTTTGCATTCCCAACTTGTCTAAGATTGTATAAAAAGTTGAACTTGGTAGGCTCTTTGTTCGTATATCTGTGAATTGTTTAGAAGAGGGGACATACGGAGTGCAAATCAGCTCACTATCAAGTTTTTATTTGATGTAATGCTGATCTATCTCCACATGCTTGGTTCAATCATGATGAACGGGGTTATGGGCTATATTTATAATGGCTTGGTTATCACAATATAACCTCATGAGTTCTTTTAAAGTGATGCCAAGGTTAGTAAGAATGATCTTTATCCAAAGTAGTTCACAAATCCCTTAGGCCATGGCCCTAAACTCAGCTTCTGCGCTAGATTTAGCCACCATTGGTTGCTTTTTACTTCTCCAAGTAACTAGATTTTCTCCTAAAAAGGTACAATATCCAGAAATTAACCTTCTATCAACAATTGATCCAACCCCATCAGCATCACTGTAAGCTTCCAATTCCATATTTCCTGTCTTCTAAAATAAGATTCCCTTGTTTGGTGTAGACTTTAAGTAACGAAGGATTCTATATATTGCCTCCATGTGAGATTCATGTGGTGAATGCATGAATTGGCTTACCACACCTACAACATATGCAATGCCTGGTCGAGTGTGAGATAAATAAATTAATTTCCTCACCAATCTTTGATAGAGGTCATTGTATACCATATCATCCTCTATTTTTCCTCCTAATTTATGATTTTGCACAATCGGAGTCTTTGTTGGTTTTCATCCTAGCATTTTTGTCTCGCTTAGCAAATTGAGGATATATTTCTATTTGGAAATAAATATTCCCCCTTTCGAACCTGCCACTTCAATCTCGAGGAAATATTTTAGAATCCCTAGATCCTTGATCTCAAATTCATTAGACAAACAAGTTTTTAGTCTTTGAATTTCCCCCTTGTCATTTCCAATAACAATAATATCATCCACATAAACTATTAAGGCAGTCAATTTACCAGAGGAGTTATGTTTGATAAACAATGTGTGGTCTCCTTGGCTTTGATGGTAGTTCATTCTTATCATTGATTTTGTAAATCTCCCAAACCATGCTCTTGGAGATTGTTTAAGTCTATAAAGAGACTTCTTAAGCTTGCAGACTTTGTTCTTCCAAGCCTTGTCACCAAACCTCGGTAGAGTGTTCATGTATATTTCTTCTTCTAAGTCACCATGTAAGAAGGCATTCTTCACATCAAATTACTGCAAAGGCCAATCAAGATTGGCAGCTAAAGACAATAGAATACAAATAGTGTTCATTTTTGCCATCGGTACAAAGGTCTCTTGGTAGTCATGCCATAAGTTTGGGTAAAGCCCTTAGCTACCAATCTAGTCTTATACCTTTCTATTGTCCCATCGGCTTGGTATTTAATTGTGAAAATCCACTTACAACCTACTATTTTCTTCCCTTTGGGAAGCTCAACTATATCCTAAGTCTAATTTTTATTTATTTATTTTTTTAAGGCTTGCATCTCCTCATTAATTGCTTTCCTCCAATTCTCATCTCTAAGTGCCTCTTGGATTGTGTTTGGAATCTCAACAAAAGACATTTGGGTAATAAAGGCTTGGTATGTAGATGATAAATGATGTAATGAGGTAAAATTTGAAATAGGATGCTGAGTGCATTTTCTAGTGCCTTTCCTCAATGCAATGGGCCAAATACAAATCATTATAGACACTAGAATGAGTATTTTCATTACTTGATTTAGGGTTGGATGATGGGATATGAGAGGATGTTGTAGATTTTCCCTTCCTCAAATACACTTTTAGTTTGGAGGTGTTTTCTGGCAGCATGTATTCCCTTTCTCTGAGCTGAATCTCAAGTTCATTGGCTGGAATTTCAGTGGGCAGCTTTTCTACAATTAGCTCTTCATTGGGAGTATGCTGGAATTTCTTATGTTCACTAGTTGATTCTTTAGATGAATCCAAGGCTGGAACATTTGGAACAATAGGGAGTGTTGGTGCAGAATCTGAAAATTCTGGGGCTGAAATATCTTGGACAGTAGGGGAACTGGATGTGTTTGAGGTATAGACATTTGACACGTTAACCAGTTGTGGAAGGACACCCCCACCATTCTCACCATTCCTAGGAAAAATTCCTGACAGTTTATCTTCCGTTCCTCCAATCTCCCCTTGAAGATAAGTGTGTGTGAAATATGGTTGACTCTTAGAGAAGGTAACATCCATGGTGATATATGACCTTGTGGGTGTATGGTAGCACTTATATCCCTTTTGATTGGAAGAATATCCATGGAAGACACACCTAAGAGCTCTTAGGTCAAGTTTGTCTCTAGATTGTTTGGGAATGTGAATGAAAGATACACACCCAAATATTTTTGGAGGAAGTTCCAATACCCTTAAAGTTAGGAAAAAACTTTGAAAGTACATCAACAGGGAATTTAAAGTCTAAGACTTGAGAAGGCATTCAATTTATTAAAAATGTAGCAGTCAAAATGACTTCCCCCCAATATGTTTTTGGAACACTCATTTGAAAAAGTAAAGACCTAGCAACTTCTATGGGATGTTTGTTTTTTCTCTCTGCTACCCCAATTTGTTGTGGGGTATCTACATATGAAGGTTGATGCATAATACCTTCACTTTGGAGATAGGTGATATGATTATGGTTGAAGTATTCCTTTCCATTATCTGACCTTAAGGTATGGATTTTGGTGCCAAATTGGGTGCAAATGAATTTGTGGAATATCGGGAAAATGGAATTAACTTCAAATTTGGATTTTAGGAGATAAACCCAAGTGGTATGAGTGCATTCATCAATGAAGGTAACAATCCATCTAGAACCCGGAATGTTTGGAATTCTAGAGGGTCCCTAAACATCAGTATGTATTAAACTAAAAGATGTTTTTTTATTGCTTATTGGAAAAGGCACACGATGGTGTTTTGCAATGAAAATCACGGGATTTAGTTTTACTAAACAATGTGGGAAACATTTTTTCCAAGACAAAGAAAGGTGGGTGTCCCAATTATTTGTGCCATAGCCATTATTCGATCAACTTTTGATGTATTGTTGGTGGGTAATAAGAGCTTGTGGGATAGGATCACCAATCTTCCAATGTGTATCAGGGTAGTAGAGTCCACTTTTCCTCTCATCGTGCCCAATCATCCTCCCCATTATCTGGTCTTGAAAAACACAATGGGAAGGGGTAAATGTTACAAAACAATTCAAATCTTTCGTGATTTTACTGATAGAAAAAAGATTACAAGACAAGTTTGGAGCATGTAACACATTTTGCAAGGTCAAAGGAGTGATGGAGGCTATGCCTTAACCAATTATGGAAGAAAAAGTGCCATCAGCAACCTTCACTTTTGGCCTACTTGAAAGTATTGTATAATTGGAAAAAAAAAATTGGAGTGACTGGTCATATGGTCAGTAGCACCAGAATCAATGATACAAATGCTAGATAAACAATCCTTATAGGCACTTAAAGCTTTGATATTTCCTGTTTGGATGAGAGAGCATGAGGCAGTTTTTGCTGTGGGAATTTCAGCACGTCTGTCAAGCTGGTTGAGAAGCGTTTTCAGCTTTTCATAATGCTCCTTGCTGAGTAAAATAGGTTCTTGTTCAATGGTAGGGATATTTTCATGAGAGACATTAATGGTGGCAGCTTGATGTGCCTGTCTAGATCTTGTGGCAGGTTTTCCTCTATTGCTTCCCCCTTTGCTTCCTAACTGAGGCTTGCCATATGGAGTTTCCAGCAAGATTCACGTGTATGTCTTGGTTTGTGACGATAATTACACCAAAGCGAATCTTTATCATCTGTTTTTCTTCCTTCTACTTTGGATCCCTTGACTTGAAATTTCCAGCCATAGCTAGTGCTGATTTTTCTGGAGTATAGCCTCCTAGCATCACAACTCTACGACTTTCTTCTCCAATCATATAGGCATAAACCTCCTGGATGGATGGACGAGATTCTTTCCCCAATATTTGTACTCTTACTTGGTCTAATTCAGGATTAAGACCAGCGAATAATTCGAATACTCTCTCTTGCTCCATTATCTTCTTCAATCTAGTAGTGTCTTTGGCAACTACCATTTTTTTGTGCTAGTAATGATCTAATTCCAGCCATAGGCTTCGCAATTTATTGTAATATTAAGTGGCAGACCAATTTCCTTGCTTTGTAGCATGAATTTGACACTTCAACTCATATACTTGTGCTGTTATTCCAATCTTGGAATACGTTTGACTGATGACACCCTAAATCTCTTTGGCGGTGGAGAGAAACAAGTATGTTTGGCTAATCTTCGGCTGCATGGAGTATAGTAGCCAAGACATGACCATAGAATAACTCATCCCATAATTCATACCGTGGATCATTGGAGTTGGGTTCTGATTTGACACCCGTGATATAGCCCATCTTCCCTGTACTTTTAATGAAAAGTTTGGCTGATTGGGACCATTGTAGGGCTATCATTGAGTTTTTAAGTGGTGATTTGGAGTGTAGGGCTATCATTATGATGGGTAGATAAAGGTGATAAGGTTTGGAGTGTAGAGGAGGGATTGAAGGGTAGGGTTGTTGAGAGGATGGTGTATTTTACTATTTTCACTAGTTTCAGACATTTTAGGGAAAAAACAAGGTTTCAGGTTTTTTTTTTTTTTTTTTTGGAGTAAACAAGAGATGACCTTGAGGGAATTATAATGGGAACTAAGGAACCAACAACAAAGGTCGGTTAAAAGAGTGAACGAGCTACAACAATGAAGGTTGTATGTGACTGAGCAATGAAGGTTCTATGGATCTTGGCAGAGTCAAACTTTTGGCTCTGATACCATGATGAAAAATAATCTCCCGTATATCTTTATATTCTGATTTACAATACATATATACAAAGAATGAGATCCCCTAAATTAGGCAACGTATAAAAAAATCCCTAAAATCAAGCAATCTGATTGCAAGAGTCCTATATGGAATTTACCTAGATTCATGGTAAAAGAATCATGGGTTAGCTTTTACAAGAAAGGAAAAATATAATAGGAGAAATCAGATATATATGGAGAAAAATAATTGCTGATTTCTTTGCTTATTATTCTAACAAAAAAAATTTAAAAATGAGATAAATAAATTTTAAGAAGTTTTTCATTTTTCATAAAGTCTAGAATTTAGATATTCATTATCTAGTATCATAAAGATAAATAAAATAAATGAAATCTAAAAAATAAAATAAGAATAAGAAATACAATTTCGCTATGTTGTGAAAAAAAATATACCACTAAAGGAATCCGAGGTCTGAGCACCTTAGGTACACTCTTCCTCTTCCTCCTTCCTCTCTTTTTCTTCTTTTTCTTCACCTTTGTTGTAGTCATTGGTTTTGAAAGCCTAATTTGGGCTTTGTTTGTTTTATTTCGAAGAGCAAAATGTACTGTTTTGATGCTACTCTTTTTTTTTTAATTTTTTTTTAAAAGGTCAAGATGATGTTGCTTTGCCTGTTTTTTTTTTTTTTTTTTTTTTTTTTTTTTTTTTTTTTTAAAGGAAAAAAAACTACTCTAAAACAATGTTTTTTGTTCTTTGTTTATTATTTTGAAAATAGGCATTTCAAAAGGTTCCCTCTAGCAAAACAACTCCCCTCTACTTCTTTTGTTGGATGCTTACCCTTAGAAAGAGATGAAGGAGAGATAGGTCCACACCTTAAGAAGGACAAAGGAGGAACCATACCTAAGAAATGGGAAGCCTTTGCCACTAGTCCTTTGTTAGTGATAGTTGTCTTCACCAAAGTTGACTTTAGTTGAGCCATCTCCCCTATAGCACAACGACAAAGATCCATGGCCCCCTTTACCATTCCTTTGATTGTTGGAGTGGTGTTACCCACACTGTGGCTAGGGCTTGAGGAAGCTAACTCTAGAAAATGGGCAAAGGTCTCTCCTGATTCATAAGAGGCCCAATCCACTTGCAAAATCTCCATTGGGCTTTGGGCTAGCCCCCTTTAAAACATCCATGCACACTCATTTTTGGCCCCAACCTCCCCAAGGCCCACTTCTTAACCCAGGTTTCCATTCAAGCTGTCAGTGCCTAGGCCGAAGAACCCCTCTCATTGCCTCGGCCTTTAATTGTTTTTGGGCCTACGTCTCTTTACCAACTCACTTGCCCTTCTTTAGGTCTAAAGCAGTTCAAATTTTATTGGGCTCTTTGTGGGCGATGCCCAACTTCTTGTTTAGGTCTCTATCCATCTCATGGCCCACCCCCTCATCTATAGTATCATTCTTCATAAGGCCATGGTTTAAAGTTGTGGTCTTGGTCATTGACTCGGGAGGTCTTGAGGCACATTGGTCTCAATATCTTCGATTGGTATCGATGGATACATAAAATATATTCAATTAAATATACTTTTATAAAATTTTAAGTTTAAGTATATTTAATGTTATTTAAGTTTACAAATCTGTTTTCAGTTTTTAATATTAAAATTTATTTTATTTAATAATTTCATATCAAATTTAATTAATTATAAAATTTTTAAAATTGTCTATCACCATTTGATTTAATGTTGATAATAGTAATTGTTAATTTTTCTAGTAATATATTATCTAACAAAATTTAATTTGTACACCTTATTTAATTGTATTAAAAAAGTTGGTAACTTATCTAAAATATAATTAAATTAAATTCTTATAAATTATATTTACATTTCTATTTATCTCACTTTATTCATTACCAATTGTAGAAATATCACTATATTCATCACCCATTGTATAAATACCCAAATACCCATTAGATAAATCATGAGAACCCATCACCATATAACCCAATACCCATTTCTTCTTTCTCCTCAGTCTTTTCTTCTCTTTTAGACCTTTTTTTTTTTTTTCGTTTCTCCACTACTGGATGAATAAAACCATCTACGATTTGAGTGAAATAAAACCACCTTTCTAACTCCAAAAAATACAGATTCCATTTCTAAATTAAACATTTTCCCTTTCTCCTCTTTCTCCTCAAGTTCTAGGCTGCTTCTCATCTTTCTCCTCAAGTTCCAGACTGTTTCTCCTTTTGAATCAATCCAAACCATCTCTGAGTCAAACTTGGATATCGGTTTTGTAGTAGGTTAGCCGAGGCAGATACGACTCGGCCAAGTTGTATTAGGTCTCAGCCATTACTTCAAACCTTGCATGAGGCTCCTTCTATCTAGTCAGTCCCCTCTGCTACATGGGCCCACTGTTGCTGCTCACTACGAGAAAATATTGCTTCATCCTTATCCATTTTATCCTCTTACACCAAGGGGTGATATATTTTCTTCCACTTTTTGTTAACCCTACTCTCATCATGGCACATGAAACTCCCTCCATGTCTTCCCTAATTTTCCAGCTTCTTACTAGTTGTGCTCAGCACCACTTGAGACAATCATGGCAAAATCTCACACAACAGTTGAATGGAGTAACAAAAGCTGCCCCCACCACAACCTGTATACTTCCTAGCACCTTCCTCCCGTTTGTTCTAATCAAGACACTCTTACCACTACAAGTAATGACTATAATTAGTATCTGCATCCATTGCCATGAAACCTCCACAAGAATCTCCCAATGGTTTAAAAACCTCCCATCCCATGGGAAAGTTGAAAGTCTCACAATCTTCACCCAAGCTTCCTCAGCATGAACTTCTCTAAAATAGCCAACATATGCGACCCCCTTGTCCAATATCAACCCCTTCTTGAACACTCTTATCCCTTCGTTGAAGACCCTTTTTTGCCTTAGAACTTAAACTCAAACAAGATGGGAGAACCTCTCATTGAGGCTAAATGGACATTCCTTTTCAACCTCCAATGATATCTAGCCCATGCCTATAGGAAAGGAAAAAATGGGGCCTTGTTGAGAAATTCCCCCATCTCCCCACTAGATACCAACTAAGAGCCCTTCAATTTTTTAAATGAGTTGAACCCCCCAAATTGAAACCACACTACATCTCCCACTTCCCAATAGCCCTTTTTCACTACACCTACAGAGTCATCTCACTCTCTTGGACCCCTATCACCACGCTCCTGAAAGGGGGATTTACCAGCTTTAGGCTCTTCAATAGGACCCAAGAGAGGCACTACTCTGAAGCTCCTCAATGTTTTGGCCAACAGACCCCTCCTCCTAAGCAACCCCTTTCCTTTTGGAAACACTAGGGAGGATTTCTTTTCCTCACTTGAGAGCATGAACACATAAGGAATCTCCCTGCTCCATTACTTCGAAGCTTCAACTTGTAGCTTTTCCCTCCCTTCATTCACAACCTATTGGAATTCTTCATGTTCTCACCCTCATTACAAACTTCCTCCCCTTCCAAAAGGGAGGACAAACCCTTTGCACCAAATCTGACCCATTGCGAGAAGCCTTGGCCCCTCTTAGGGATTGTTGTAGTCATCTTGCCTTTGGTTTGCTCAGTTAAGATCTCAAAAGATTTTTACTCTATTGCCTTTGGTTTTCTAAATTATGCAATTGTTGATCTCTTGTTTCTCCTTTCCTTGAAAAATGCCGAATTTATTCTTATCTTTTCTTAATGAGAGGTATACCGTATAATCTTTAAATTGAAAAGTCTCTTTCTTCTAATTTTTTTTTTCCTGCTTATTTGACTCGTATTCTGTTCAAAGTGAATTTCGAAGAATAAGATCCCCTAGAAAGTCAGAGTTTGTATGGGTAGTGGCCAATAAAAATGTGAATAAAAAAAAATATGCTTTGTTTAGAAAACCTACAAAGCTATTATCCTTATGAGCTGTGCTTTATGGTGGTGTCCACATGATATAGGTCCTAATGTGGGAAATTTTGTCACCAAAGCTTTGTCATTCATGCACAACTTTTTTATCCTGTCTAAATGTGTTGAAGAAAATAGAAATGTCTCAAACCTTCTATTCAAATGTTTTCTTTCGAACCCTTGAACCCACAGATTTCAAGTGTGCTTCGGCTTTTACTATAAATCTTTTTAGTTTTCAGCCGCTAATTCACACTGTTCACAATTTCCAGGTTGTAAGAGCTTTACAATTTCTCCAGAAGGGCAAAGATTCTTCTACAAGTAACTGGGAGGCAGTTAGCATTCCCCGTGGTACCCTTCAGGTTTGTTAAGTTTTATGTATGTTTCCTGTATTTAGTTTTTGTCAGTTGAAACTGCATTAAACAGGGAAATTAACATGTTTAGTGGATGGTATGTTAACTCTATAAATATTTGTGGGATGGGGCTGCCTTCTCAGTATCTGGGGCTCTTAACAAGGCTCATTCTGTGTGGGATGGGGTGGAAGAGAGGGTGAGGAGGAGACTTGCGCTTTGGAAACGGCAGTATATATCCAAAGGTGGGAGAATCACTCTCATAAAGAGCACATTGGCTAGCATGCCAGTCTATTAAATGTCTCTTTTCTTGATGCCCAAGACTGTTGCTAGAAGGTTAGAAAAAGTACAAAGAGATTTTCTTAGGGGAGGGGGAAACTTGGAGAGGAAAGTTCATCTAGTTAATTGGGAAGTGGTTTGTGCGGATAAGGATAAGAGTGGGTTAGGCTTAAGGAAGCTAGCCTTTTTGAACAAAGCCTTGCTTGGTAAATGGATTTGGAGGTTTGCTTATGATAAAGACAATCTTTGGAAACAAGTGATCATGGCGAAATATGGACAAGAGGGTCTTGGTTGGAGGACAAAGAAGGCTAATGGGGCGTTCGGAGTAGGGGTTTGGAAGGAGATCTTGAAGGAAACTGATTGGTGTTGGGATAATATGGTGCTCATAGCTGGGAAGGGTACCAAAATCAGATTCTGGACTGAAGTATGGTGCACTAGTACAGCGCTGTCCCAAAACTTCCCTCATCTGTTTGCCATGGCTGTTCATAGGAATGCTACGGTGGAGGAGATGTGGGACTAGAATTTTGGACAAAGAGGCTGGAACCTAAGATTTTTGAGGGATTTCAGTGATTGGGAGTTGGATATGGTAGGGGACTTGCTCCATGTTTTGAGGGGTCACAGGCCTTCTTTGGAGGAAGACTCAATTTTTTGGAAGGGAGGAAGAAACAGACAGTTTAGGGTTAAGGAAGTGTACAACTTGTTGCACACCCCAATGACACCGCTTTTCCGACAAGTTGTATTTGGGTGAATAGAGTTCCAACCAAAGTTGCATTCTTTGCTTGGGAGGCTACGTGGGGGAAGGTGCTTATTCTTGACAGGCTCCAGAAAAGAGGGTGGCAGCTCCCTAATTGTTGTTTTTTGTA
This sequence comes from Vitis vinifera, assembly GCF_030704535.1. Taxonomy (NCBI): domain Eukaryota; kingdom Viridiplantae; phylum Streptophyta; class Magnoliopsida; order Vitales; family Vitaceae; genus Vitis; species Vitis vinifera. The sequence goes on from NC_081818.1 coordinate 17,732,237, forward strand.
TGGGTGTGAAGAAGAAACTGTAAATCATATTCTTATACACTATATAGTGGTCAGAGTCCTATGGGATATCGTCCTTGGGTTATTAGGTGTTCAGTAGGTCTTTCCAGAAATTGTAAAGGAGGTCTTAACTTGCTGGAGGGGCCTTTTTGTGGGGAAGAAAAGGAAAAAAATATGGAAATCCATCTCGTTGTGTATTTTTTGGACGATTTGGAAGGAGAGGAATAGATTAGCCTTTAGGGGAGGGTGTGTTAGATATTTAGAAACTCAAGAATTTTTTTGTTTGTAATTTATGGAGGTGGGCTAGATTGTATATGGGAGAGGAGTCTCTTTCCCTTATAGGCTTTTTGGAGTGGTTAGCTTCCACTTAAGGGGTGATAAGGCTCTTTTGGCTTTCGTTTTTGCTTTTGAGGCCTTAACTGCCTTGTATACCCCCTGTATGCAGTGTGACTTTTTGTCTCTGGTTTAATACAATTCTGGCTTACTTATCAAAAAAAAAAAAAAAAACTCTATAAATATTTGTCATTAAATTGAAAAATATTGGTATTTTTCTTGGTTATTTCCATGTAGCATGGACTCTTTCAAAGAGTTGTGTCCTTGTTGGACACCATGCCGGACATTGTACTCCCAGTGATTAATGTTTTTGTGTGTGTGTGTGTGTGTGTGTGTATTCTCTCTTTGATAGGCCATGTGCTTATGGAAAGGTTAACAGAAATGAGAATCTTCAAGCCAGAAAAGATGACAAACATTTTGCCCAGATATTTTATGTGATATGTAGAAACAGTAGGGATATGATTGACCATCCTTTTCTTCATTTTTGTTATTTGTTGTCTTTTTTTTTTTTTTTTGTTCTTTTTGATCAGAAACAAAAACATTTTCATTAACAGAGTAAAACTGAAAAGGATGAGAAATCCTTCCCTAATTACAAACCTGATCAAAACAAAGGAAAAGAAAAAAGAAAAAGAAGACGTCAAAATGTCTCAACATTACTATTTTAACACTTTTGAACTACGTATTGAAATCCAATTGAGTTGAATAAAGTTACGAGGAATGCCCTTGAAAGCTATAGTAGTAGATGCCAAAATGATGAATAGAAATAGATTTAGTCCCATAACGCTTCAGATGTCCTCCCCTTGTCCTCAAAGATCCTTGCATTTCTTATCCAAATCAAAGTAAGACAAATGATTTGCCATACAACTTTGCCCTTATTCTTGCTTTCCAACTCCCTAAAAGAAATGGTCCACATGTCACATACACTTCTAGGAGGAACCAAAATCAAGTTTGCCAAGCTACAAAGCTTATTTGTTGTCTCTTTGGCATGACTTATTTGGCTTAAACTCTATCTTTGGTGGATTGGTGCTATAGCGGAGATTGTACTTTAGTTACATGGATCAAGAGTGTGAGAGGAAGATATCTTCGTTCTTTGCTGTTATTCAGATGATTGGAACATATCACATGAATTTAGATATTGATGGCAAAGGTAGACAAACCAATGGAGAAGTGGATGAGAAAAGATATTCGAAAGGCAAAGGAATTGTTTTTAAGATCAATTTTGACAAGCTTATAATCACATGGTTTGGGCCCTTTTAGAGTATGCATTAGAAAAGAAAGGTTTTAGGCATATGGAGATTGTGGATATTTGGATGCATCTTGTAACTTTCTAGAGTTAATAAATTGGCATGACAAGGGCTGGGTCAAGGCACCTAAAACTTTAGATAGGCTGATCCTTTCTCTCCTTTTCTTCTTACTTTAGTTGCATATGTTCAGAGCTAATTGATGTTGAAAGCAGAGGAAAAATGATAATCCAGAGATCTTTTTGTAGGTAGAAGTAGGATGAAGGTGGAAGTATGTTGATGACACCATATTTTTGTCAAGAGCTTGATTGGAAGGATGTATGGAGCCTCTTATTTTGTTGGTGTTTGGTCACACATTTCCATGCTCAAGTAAGTTTAGATGAGAATACCCTGTTGGGTATCCGTAGTGTTAAAGCCAAGTTCTTGTTTTCTCATCCTTCTTTTTAATTACTATTTCAAAGCATTGAAATTTTTGTTTCAGATAAAAAAAGTTGACTGCTGCTTTGTGATTACTATTTCAAAGCAATGACATTGTTGTTTCGAAAAAAAAAAGTGTCCTATTGCAATCATGTGTTTAATCATCTTTCCCTATACTGTCATGTTGTATTATGACTGTGGCACAAGTTACTTATTCTTGTTGGGATTGCTTGGGTGCCTCCCAAAAGTGTAGGCAGTATGATGATCATTGTCCTTTTGTGATGTAGAGGATGTACTAGGAGTAGAATTCTTTGGCAGTTGGCTAGTCTCACTGTCATCATATTGTGGCCCGAGAGGAATTGTAGAACACTTTAGCATCATAGGTGGAGTATTTCAGGATCTTTGTTGGACAAGGTTTATTTTTCCTCCTTTCTTTGGGTGTCACTTACTTGTACCTTTTTAGGTAGTCTATTGAGTCTGATGTTGGATTGGAGCTTTCCTGTGGGTTCCCTTGAGCTTCATTTTGATGGGTGCCCTTTCTGAAACCCAAGATTATCGGGGACTGGTGCTGTTCACAGAGATCATTCTGGTAGATTGGTTAGATTCTTTCCAGACCTGCTCGGATTGGGTTAGCTATAGATGCAGGGCTCCTTGCCTTGTTGGAAGGCCTGCTTCAGGCAAGACCTCTGGGTATTGATTATCTCCAGGTGAAAGGCCCTTCATCCACAGTCATCTCATGTATTCAGAGGAGAAGTGAGGCCATGGAAGTTTGCCATGGTTACATAAAATCATTGATTTTGGTAGAGGTTTTGGTTCCTCTTATCCTTGGATTCCTTGTTTGATACACTAGACAGCAGGGCAGTTGGCTAAACAAAGTTCCTTGGATATCTTCATCGGGGATATTATGCAACCTTAATTTGTGGTCTCTTAGTTCTCTTTTTGTTGGATACCGTAGTGTTTACTCATTTTGTTGAATTTTCAAATGTCTTTCAGTGATGGTTCATCTCTCATTTGCAAACTTCGAAGTGGTAGTTTCTGTTTTCATTTAAAATTGTAGTTACAGATGGATAATACCATTCTTATGATGCTTGATTTGCTTTTTACCTTGTATTTACAATAGAATCATATTATTTGATTGGAGAAGATGGTTTCATTTTCTCAAATTGGGAAATATCTGTTTCTAAATCTTGCAGACTAAGAAAAATATGCATGATGTCTTTTATCATTTAGGTGAAAATTTATGGATTATTATTGTTGTGTGATTTTTCATCTGTTATTTGTGATTTAGGTGACTTTTCTTCATAAAGGATTTGATGAGACACGTCGGCTTGGCCTCCATAGTGAAACAGAACAGGTATTTCTTTGTTATTCCTTGAGTTCTATTGTTTCCATGGATAACTGAAAAAATAGACTGGGTTCCTGAATGTTCTGTTGTGCTCTTCATTTTATTAGATGGTACGACATGCATCTCCACTAGGTGAAACTGGAATGCTTGTTGTTGATTCCGTGGTGAGTTTATCTTATTGGTCTTAAAGTTAAATATGTGGTTAACTGTTGGTTTTGTATTGTTCATGTTCTATGATTTCTAGCAACAATGGAGTGTTGCAGGTGCCAGGTGGTCCAGCTCATAAGCAGTTAGAGCCAGGTGATGTGCTTGTTCGAATGAATGGGGAAGTAAGTTATGACTTAAATAACACAGAATTCCATTGATGAGTTGCAGTGAGATATTGCTTAGTGATTTTAAGTCTGCCTTTTATTTAGTGAGCTGCTTTCTATGGCTAGAATTTCCATTCTTGTAGATGAAATTGTTAAATTAGAAAACCCATTTCCTACCTTTCTGTACATGCTCCTCCTGTTTTTGGCTGCACTTATTGGTTCTGGGATTGCTTTTTCTGTCTGTTTTTTGTGTCTGGTTCCATATTTGGAATCAGACATTACCTTTGGAAAGTCTGATTTGATATCATTTGAATGTGTTCTTAACTTCTCCATTGTATGATATCATATAGGGTTGTAGCTAAGACTACTTTGCTGCTTTCTTTGCTGAACATTCTGCATTGCCCCTTCTCTTTAGAGTTATGGATAAGTTGTTCTCTTGGGTTAGATTGCATTGGTTGCTTGAAGAGTGGCCTTGTGGCCATCTCTTTTCTTGGATTTGGAATAGTGGCCTTGTGTAATGGGGCTATCCTTGCTTTATTATGGGTTATCTGCCTAGATAGAATTGCTAGAATTTGTTTGTACAATTAAAAGTAAAGAAGATGCTCAGGAGAGATTGTGTTTCCTCTCAACACTGTCACCTAGGAGGTCCTTTCAACATTCTGTCTCTGGACTACACATTGTGCTTTTAGCCAATTTTTGTTATACTTCTTGTACTTAGCTCTCTTCCTTCATTTTTTAGATTCTACCTTTCTCTGTCTTTAACCATCTATATATATTATCACTTGATGGACTTTACTTAGGTTGAGAATGGACAAGTATTAGATGGAGGATGGGAATTTCTTTTACATATTTCTCTAGGTAACCTATTGAAAACTCCTCCTTGACTCCTTTTATTAAAAAACAATACAATATTTATAACTTGTCTCAAGCAAGAGAAAGAAACAAACATTAAATTCTTTACTAGCTATACACAAAATGTTCCCAACCCTGAAAGTGCCATGAAGAGCAACCATAGTCCATATTGACTTTGAGAAGTAAAGTCCTTTTGCTTCAAAGCTCCCATAGTTACAATAAAGAATGTGTTCAACTATTAGTTAGAGTAGAATGGTGTTGGTTAAGAAATTGCAACTTTCCAGGTAGGAACTAGATGAGTATACCATGAAGTTACAAGGTTGTACCTGCAGACCAATCCTGTAAATCAAAATAGGTACAAAAGTAATACATTTCTATTGTTTACTTGGATTTGTGAGTGGAAACATGGTGTGATGGTCCTGTATCAAGTGGTTGTACAACAAAGGTAATAGATCATGAAAAGAGTGGTTTATTATGTATATAATTTTGAGTCAATATGGATAAAAGATCTTTGGATATTATACTACTCAATTCTCTTTGAACAAATTATTTTTAAGTAATATAAGAAAAAGAAAAAGATGATGTTAAGAAGTATTCTCGCATTTATTGCTATTGATTGTTTATTCTAATTTATATTGCCTATGTTTGTATCATTTATGTAAAAAAATTTAGTCAAAATATGAAATTGAATGATGTAGGATTATAAAAATTATTTTTTTTTTTTTTTTTGATAGGAAACGACAACGGGATATATTGATAAAAAGAAGTTACAACTAGAAGGATGAGAAATCCTCCCACCAAAGAAAAACAAGACTACAAGATCAAATAAAAGAAATACAACTAGAGAATAAGCAAACGGTCTATTTACACACCGCTAACCAATCAAGTTGTAACATGTTAAGAGGAATCCCTTTAAAAACCTTAGAACAAAAAGCCCATAGAGAAGCCAAAAAACGAATAGAATCCCAAAGACACCCTGAATTCCTTGCTTTATCCTCAAAAATCCTTGCATTTCTTTCCCGCCACACCACCCACATTAACGCGATGCACGCGTCTTGCCATAACACAACCCCTCTCTTAGAAGAACCGAAACCATTAAAATTAGTAAAGAACATGTCAGAGATGCTCCTTGGGGAAACCCAATCCATCTTTGCTAACTGAAATAATCTGTGCCACAACCCCTTGGTCAACGAGCAATGGAGGAAAAGGTGATCTACTGTTTCTCCATGCTTCATGCACAACTTACATATGTTGGGACTAAGTGCTTTGTGGGGTCTTCTCAATTGTAGGATTATAAAAATTATAGCATTATAGAAGTACTTCTTTGTTGTATAATGAGATGAGAGAGACACAAAATGATAAGAGAAAAGGAAAGAAAAGAACATGGAATCCTTGGTGATCACTCGTAGGCTCCTGGACAATCGCACATCGAGTTCACCTTGAGTTTCTTAGAAATCTCACTTAAGAGGATATAATCACACCTCAAGAAGCTATGTAGCTACTGAACTTTCAATAATTTTTATTATAAAATTGAAAGACTACATAGATTTATGTGGTACTCATAGAACTCCTTATAGACTAGGACTTTATTTCATATTTAGAATATGACTTAGTTTCCTAAATAAATTATAATTTAAAATAAATAGAAAGTTGATTAAAAACTTTATTACTCAAACTGATTCTAATAAAAAAAAAATCAATTAAAAGTATGAGATGCTAAAATTAGTAAACTATACTAGACAAGTAATTTTGATTTTTCTTGATAGGTAAATAAAAAACATGTATTAAAGAGCGCCTAACAAAAATGATGGTCCAATCCCTGTACACTGAGAGTCTAAAAAGCACACAACTATACAACCTATACATTATCCAAGCCCTCTAAGAAATCCATAAGGGAAAGGTTTGCTTTCCCAAGGGTCTTAGCTCGTTCTAAAAATGTTTTCAAGAAAAAGTCCTTCAATAATTGATCAAAATGCTCTTCTTCCCTGAAAATTTTACTGTTATGTTCCTTCCAAATATAGCAAAATAAACCAAGGGCTCCATGGTCTCTTATGCCTTTATTGCAGAGCATTGTGATTGACTTCAGGAAAACCCACTGCAAGCCAATTAAAGATAGAACAAGGTCCTAAAGCTTAAGTTGTTTGATGGAATGAATTAGAATGTGACTAGCTGTCTTCTCCTTTACCCTGCGCAAACAGCACCTGTTGACCCATGTCCATTCTCTTGTATCATTTGTTAAAATCTTCTCCCGAGCAGCTTCCCACCCTAAGAAAAGACCCTTAATGGGTTGCAAGAATTCCAAATCTTATTAGCTGGAAATTTCTTAGAAGTCTCAGAAATTAAAGAAAGAAAACAAGACTTAATAGAGAACTTTCCACTCCTCACCCCCTTCCAAACCAACCTGTCTTTAGATCCCTGTACAACGGTGATATAAATGTGCATAAAACAGTTTTCCATTTCCCTCATCTCCTAATCATGACAATCCATTTTAAAACAAGGGTTCCAATGTCTTCTCCCATCCTCCACCACCCTAAGCTTTCCCACTCTAGCACTCCTATTGGAAGCAAAATTAAACAAGGATGGAAGTCAATCTTGCAACATATAGTCACCACACCATCAGTCAAACCAGAACTTATTTTTAAACTCTTAAAAACTTTCAACCGCATTTTTCCTTCTTTTGTGAATCTCCAAAGGCTGCTTCTAAAGTTGTTCCCCCATCACTACACTTCTTATTCTATCAATGATTGATTAAATAAAATGAAAGGGTTCCAATTTAGTGTCTTGAATGAAATGAGCAGACTAAAATCAGTAGTATTCTAATAGTTAGAATGGTAAAAAGATTTATATATGATACTATTCGTTTTTCATTTTTTCTTACAACAGAGGTCATAACTAAGATTGTTGAAAAGTTGCCTACATTTTTCGTATAGGGGTTTTTAACTTTGTGTTTAGGTTCAGCTTTGGTGATTTTAAAGTGGGATAATTTCTTTGAAGTCAATAAGTTTTAAATTTAAATAATTTAAATTGTGAAACTTGAAGGTTTAAACGTCTTATTAACCTTAGACTTTGATACTTCTGAATTTGCACTTCTAATTTATCTAAAACTTTTGCTTTTGGAGTTTAAATTTCGTAATATTAATAAACACCAATCACATACGAGACCGCAAATATATATATATATATATATATTTGCAATATATCATGTATCAGGACCTATGGAAACGATATCAAGTGGAGAAATATCGTTTGGGTGAAATTTTGAGAAAAATTGCCGATATTTCCTGATATTTTTGGTCAATCAACACTGGTTAAAGGGCAGTCAACACGGGCTTGGGGCGGTCAATGTGGGCGTGCAATAGTAAAGCTCAAAAATGCCTTTGATTTTTGTAGTGAAGGGGACTTGAACCCCAAACAAAAGGCTTAGCCTACCACTAGGGCAAGTTTGGCCCTTGTTAAATATATTGCACCAAACATATATATATTAAAAGTCATCATATAAACAATATTAAAAGAATATTTTAGAGAACAAATTAATTATAACTATTTTATAATTAAATGAAAAAATTTCGTTTAATTGATTACCAAAAATATAAAAATTATCATGATAATTTTCTTCATAGTGTTTTTAATATCATTAATAGATTAATTAAAAATTAAAAATTGTACATATATCATCATTTATTTTATATCATTTAATATAATTGAATTAAATAGATCATAATTTTAATATTAAATATATTTTAAAATTAGACATATTATAATATTATTATGAAATAATATTTGATGTAATTCAATAATAAATGTACACTTATAAAATTCAAGTTTTTTAACATGGCATACGATATTATTATCAAATATGATAAATCATATCCTATATATGTTACATTCTTCAACAAAACAACTTTAAAATGTCTGTTATACTTCTAATTACATTTCTATGGGGTTTTTCTTATATTTCCATAAATTTTGATCAATTTTAGGTCTATCGATATTTTTTTTCCAAAATATCCGTTGATATATCCGTAAAATCAAAGTACCGATATACTCATAATTACCGATATTTTCATCCTTGGTTACACCTCTTTCACCCAACAAGAAAGCACCCAAGAGACACCAAACAATGAGCACAAGAAATGCCACAGCCTCTTAGTTAAAACACCGTGGATGAAGATGTGGTTTGACTATTTGTCAATGAATAGACCCAAGCACCACCACTTAACTGAAGGCAACACTCTTCTCCTTAGATGGTTCACATTTAAAATCTTTCCCCAAGTAGCCTCCGAAGCTGAAATCCACTTGTGGGTACCAGTGAAGGGCTACACTTACTCTGTTGGAAAATGGTCTCTAATTTCTGATTCTAACAAGCAATAGAAGGATTTAATGGAAACTTCCCATGGTTAGTAAGCCTTTCCACTAACCCATCTTCACAATCCTTGAGCAACATGTTCCCTTGAACTTCTAACTTGTGTCAAGCTTCAGTACTTCGGAAGTGAAATTAATCTGTAGGATTATATGAATAGAAATTCAAATTATAACCATGTAAAATTGCTTAACATTTTCTGCCCTGTTTTAGATGAAAAACAAATGGCATAGAAAAAATGCCAAAGGGGGGGTGAAACATTACCTTCTCCGCCTTAATTTGTCTATAAAAGAAAGTTGGTTAGGACTGGATCGAAGAGCCTCTGTTTTAAGTAATTTTGATCAGTTTCTTACTTATGACTGAATATGATTGGTATTTATAATGCTGAATGTTAAACTTTCATGAGTTGGGATTAATACGATTGAAATCTGAGTGCAGGTAATTACTCAGTTTTTAAAAATGGAGACTTTGCTTGATGACAGTGTTGACCAGCCTATTGAATTACAGATTGAAAGGGGTGGCACATCCTTAACTGTAAACTTAAGGGTGAGATTTGCTCTTGCTTATATTTTACTTTTCCTTTGTTAAATTTACCATTATATGATATATTTGCTTTCTTTGGAGAAAAATATGTGGTGTTATCCTGAAAATCTTAAAACTTTTTAGGAGATGACCCAACATTATTTATCAGACATACTAATACTTAACAAGATGTGAGTGTATATTTCATATTTTTATGTGATAGAATTTGCTTGTGGTGCCAAAATCAAGTTTTGATTTGGATCTCATCATATCTATACTTGGGCTGACTAAGGAATTGGTTTGAACAACTTTACCCTTATTTAGGTACTGATGTTGTTTCAATCATCAAAATTTCTTGACCCATTGGATTCCAGCATGAGCTTATCAGTAGATACTTGGCAATGGTTGTGATGGTTAATGAAGTAAAGTATCATAAATTGAATAGGTTTAGTCTTCTTGAATAAGGTCAATGGCTGCAGGTTTCATGAGCAAGAGTGATTAGGTGTTAGTGCAGGGTAACCATGGTGTAAGGATGACTGGTAAATACTATAATACTAATAAAACATTTCGTATTAAAGGCACGAGTTTTAGAGGCTGAAAGTAAGATATTAGTTGCATGCACCTAATAGTTGGCAAGTAGGATGGTCAGATGACAACAGGTTCCTTATCATATAAAATCCTTGTGTTCTTTTTAAGTATCAATCTTCAGTGTGCAAAATAAATTATGTAATATTAATTTTCATTGCTGGCTGAACTCAACCAGAACTCATTACTACACTGTATGGCTGTATAAGTTTCTGATGTAATAATTTTTTTAGGGAAAAATTGAAAAACAAATTTTAGAAAAGGGACAAATTTTAAGATTGTGCTTTTTGATGAGCAGTTGTATCATGGTTTTGTGGAAGAGTTTTAGAAAAGGAGTAGAGAACATCTGATAGGCTGTGGTATCCTTGCTGTTTGGATCTAAGCCTGAGGAGGTATGGTTCTGGGGTTAGCTGTAAGGAAGGAACTTGCTAAGTGGTTTTGGCAGGGGGAGTTGGCCTGTACTCATTATGAAATTCTGTTATCTGAAGCAATTATGGATTGCACAGTGATGAGTGGGATGTTAAAACTATGGTAAGGAAGTTGCATTACTGTCCTTGGGAAGCTCTTCTAAGGCTTCCATGATTTCATATGTCATATTTGATGCCTTGTTGGTGATGGACTAAAGATTCCATCTTTGCAGGAGTTGTGAGAAGATGAACTGCTCTGTTTGTCTTTCCCTCATCTCTATTGCACTTGAAGGGGTAGAGGCTCTTCCATTGCTTGTATTTCTTTATTTTCATTTAACTCTATATGACTATATCCAGGAACTTTGAAATCTGGTGAAACTTGACTAATCATAAAACTGATCTTTTGTCCCATTTACTTTTTTCAAGAAATTTTATGTTTCACCTTCTTTCCCACATTTGAGTGCTGGTCCTTAAATCCCACAGTTCTTTTTCCTTCTTGATCTTTCATCTAATTTTTCTCTAAGAGTAATACCCCAATGTTTTTTTCTTCCGTTCCTCTTTTCTTGTTTGGGATGTACTTTTGTTGCATCATCTCTATTCTAGTCACCTTTTGATAAATCACTCTCCTTCCGAGTTTATGCATAAAAAAATTATGTCTCAACAGGAAATTGGATTGGGAAAATATGGGGAAATTGATGTAAAGTCTCTTGTTTGCTATCTTTGATGATCAAACTTTTGGTGGTTGGCATTTTGAGACAAAGTAGTGGTTCCAAATGCTAATAGGTAGCAAGATATTTTTGGAGGGCCTAATTGCTTTATGTGGTGAATTTGGAGTGAGGGATTAGGAAAGCTTTTGAAAATATAGTGCATATTATAAAAATTATGAGGATATCTCAATGGTGGGCTTGGAGTCGGGAGGTCTAGTTTTCTTGAGTCTGTGGATTTCCTATGTTGAGAGTTAAACTCTCCCTTTTATAGCTTTTGTATACTTCACATTTATATGGGCTCTCCACTTTCTTGGTTCTTTTGAAACATGATTATCTTAAAAAAGGTTTAGCCCCGTTCTTTTTTAATCAATTATTTCAAACTTTAAGGTGCCTAGGTGCTTAGTTTGTTTACCTATTTTTCTTTTAATGGAATAATGGTTCATGAAATGTAGAACAAATATAGTTATCTCCTTTGAATTTTCAATTGGAGAGTTAAGCTTGTTGTTACTTTTGAATGGTGCAAAGCTTTGTGGCCGGGAGGAAAAAGGAAATTTGTGTCTTTTGTTTTGGGAGGAAGAAGGGAGGAAATACAATGGTTGGAGAAAAGTGTTGATTTTAGATCAACTTTAGAGGAGAGGGTGACCATTGGTGAATAAATGCTTTCTCTATAAAGATGAAAAGGAATCAATTGATCACATTCTCCTTCACTGTGCCAAATCAAGGGTTATATGGCAACTGTTATTCTCCTTTAGCGTAGTTTGGGTGTTCTCTTCCATAGTCTAAGAGACTCTTTGAAGTTGACATGGTTCCTTTGTGGGAAGGAAATAGAAGTTGTTATGGAGAGCAACTCCTTTATACATTTTTTAGATGATTTGGAAGGAAAGAAATTGAAGTGCGTTAGATTAGGATGAGTTGTTTGTTTAAAAGGTGAAAGTCATTCTTAGGTAACCTTTTAGTATGAGTTAGGTTGTATAAAATGATTTTGTAGATTGGTTGCGATTGTACTAAGAGAGAGAGAGAGAAATCTCTTTTGGATTGCTGTTTGGTGTCCATTGTATATGATTTGTGTGCTTTGGTGTATTGCTTTCTTTCTATATCTATAAATTTTATTGATCAACTCTCTTTTGGCATTGTTGTTTGGCGCCTGTTGTATACATCCTATGTACTTTGGTGTATTGCTTTATTTTTGTATCTATACATTCTACTACTTAACAAAATAAGCATTTTAGGCTTGCTTTGGATGTTTTTAATGATGAGCACTTCTATCAGACCCCATTTCTTTTTTATGTTATTAATGTTGCTGATGGACTCAAATAATTTTTCCTTATAAGACATATATTGATGATCAGCATTTTAACATCTTAAAACTCCTTCAATGCTATCCATTTGGTCCTGTCATCCATCCTAGATGTGAACATTTACCTATTTATCGAGGATCTGTTGTTTACTTCACTATTTTTTCTGGAATAGTAATGTTAATATCCTACTTAAATGTGGCTTCAGGTTCAGGATTTGCACTCAATAACTCCTGATTATTTTTTGGAAGTTAGTGGTGCAGTAATACACCCTCTTTCTTATCAGCAGGTTAGTTGTGTTTTGTTGCTTTCTTTATATTTCACATCACAACATTTTAATCAGAGATAATTTTCGTACAAGGAGCATTGATTGGGTATGATTGGATGGCATTTCTGGTTGGTTACAAATCAATTAGGAATTTAGGCAATTATTTGGTAGATATACTCAATAGTGCATATTGCGTGCTTTTCATATGGATGCTCTTTAATAAGGTGACTTGCGATAAATTGACAATAAAACTTTACATACTATTTAGAGTCAGCTACATGAACCAGCCTTGTGTTCTATTTAGTGTCATATTTTCTTAGTTTACTATGTCTTATATTATAGCCTTAGTCTATGTTTTGTTAGACTACTAGCCAAAATGGGGTTTAGTCAAATGTGCATCAATTGGATAAAATGGTGCATATCTAGGCTAATTTCTCTATGCTAGTTACTAGAACTCCATCTGGCTTCTTTTAGAGTTTGGGCTTGAGGTAGGGTGATCTCTTATCCCCTTATTTATTCATTTTTAAAATAGCGGCTCTTAGTCGAATCTTGAGTAGAGAAGAGGAAGAGGGCTTTTATTTCGGGATCCAAGGTTGTTGGAAGGGGAGAGAAGGGGACGAAAGTGTCCTATCTTTTGTTTGTTGAGGATACCCTATTTCTCTTTGACAACAATCTAGAGCAATTAGAATATTTAAGTTGGGCATTCATGTGGCTTGATGTGATCTTTGGATTAAAAATTAATATGGAGAAAGTGAGCTTATTCCTATAGAGGGAGTAGAGAATGTGGAGGGATTAACTTTTGTGTTGGGTTACAAGGTGAGGAAGTTGCCCACTGCCTACTTAGGCCTCCTATTGGGAACTCCTCATTAATCTTTGAATGTGTGGGATGGTGGATGGTGTGGAAGAGAGATTTCGTAGAAGATTGGCTATGTGGAAAAAGTAATATCTTTTAAAGGAGGGAGACTTACTTTGATCAAAAGCATGTTATCTAGTCTTCTAATCTATTTCATGTCTTTTTCCCTTATTCCATGATGGGTAAGTTCAAGGCTTGAGTAGATCTAGAGACATTTCCTATGGGGTGGTGAGACCTTAGAGAAAAGACCTCTCTTGGTTAATTGGTTCATTGCTTCTTTGGAAAAAAAGGACGAGGGCCTTGGTATTCGTAATCTTTCCACTTTAAAAGAGGCTTTGCTTAGCAACTAGAGTTAGAGATTTGCAATATAGAGAATCCTTGTGGAAACATGTGATAGTTCAGAAGTTTGGAGAAGAGGAAGAGGGATGATGTTCATGGGGTGTGCAGGATGGCTATAGGGTGGAAGTGTGGGCGACAATCATAAAAAGCAGGCCTCATTTCAAAGTTGGGAATGATTGGAGGGTAAAATTTTTGGAAAGATAGATGGTGCGATGATTTGTCTTTGGAAGAGTCCTATTTGCTGTAATTCTTTGTGGCAACCACTAAAGATGATTGGGTGGTAAAGACATGGGAGTAGGTTGGGGAGGAGGTAGATGAAGTCTTCACTTCTAAAGATAGTTCAATGATTGAGAACTTGAAGAAGTGAAAATCTTTTTAAGGAAATTGCGTTCTTTCTCAATTAGAAGAGATGAGGAGGATAAATTGAGTTTAAAGGAAACTAAGTGTGACAAGTTCTCTATTAGATCCCTATATGAATCCTTAGCTAGGCAAAGTAGAGAGTGCTCCTTGTAGTCATAGTGTGGAATCCTTTGGTTCCAACAAAGATAGTCTTCTTTGCTTGGGAAGCGACATGTGGAAGAAATTCTACACTAGGTCAACTCAATAGGAGAGGATGAAATTGCTGAATAGATGCTACATGTGCAAAGGTGATAATGAATCGGATGATCACTTGCTTCTTCATTGTACCAAAGCAACAATGTTGTGGCAGTTGCTATACTCTCTATTTGGAGTGGTTTGGGTGATGCACTCTATAATTAGAGGAAACATTCTGTGTTGGCATGGCTCATTCGTGAGGAAGAAGCAAAAAAAGGTTTGGAGGGCCTCTTCCTTGTACTTGTTTGAATATTATGGATAGAAAAAAAATTAGAGGTCATTTAATGACATCAAATAGTTGGACCAAACAATCAAATCTTATTTTTTGTTCATTTTTTAGTATTACGTTAAAGTGTACATAAAGGACTATTGCATCCATGATAGACTTTGTAGATTTGTTGAGGTTCAAGGAGAGCGAATGGAGGTTTCCCATTTGTTGTTTGCGGATGATACTTTAGTTTTCTATGGGTTCTTATGTTCGAACGACCTATTTAAGTTGGTTCCTTATGTGGCTTGAGCCATTTTAGGCTTGAAAATAAACCTAGTCAACAAGAAGCTGATTCTAGTCGAGAAAGTGGAGTACATGGAAGATTTGGCTTTTGAGTTAAGTTGTAAGGTGGGAGATCTTCCATTCACTTATTTGGGTCTTCCATTGGGTGCCCTTCTAAATCAATGACGGCTTAGGATGGGGTGGAAGAGAGGTTTTGTAAAGAGTGACAATGTGGAAAAGGTAATATGTTTCCAAAGAGGGGAGACTCACTTTGATCTAGAGCATTTTATCTAGTTTGCTTATTTATTTCATATCTTTGTTTTGGATGCTAAGGAAAGTTAAATTGAGGTTGGAGCAGGTGCAAAGGGATTTCCCTTGAGTTGGCAATGCTCTATGGAGAAAGCCACATTTAATAAAGTAGGCTATTGTTTGTTCAAATAAGAGGAAGGGGGAGCTTGGTAGTTAGGTGTCTTTCTTTGCTTAACAAAGTCCTTCTTTGCAAGTCAAGCTAGCATTTTGCATTGGAAAGAGAGGCTTTCTACAAGCTAAACATAAGTGGGAAATACAAGGAAGATGAAGGGGGTGACATTCCCAACAAGTGAGGGGCAGGTATGGAGTTGGATTATGGATAGCTATCGGGAAGGATTGAGAGATTGTCAATAGTAGGGTCTCTTTTTTTGTGGGCAATGGGAGGAGGTAAAGTTTTGGAAGGTAAGTGGTGTGGAGATGAGTGTTTATGTGTATCTTTCCTCTCTTTATTTGCCTTAGTTGCATCTAATGAAGGAGGGGTTTGGAATCCTTGCTTCTCAAGGCATCTAAACAATTGAGATATCATGATTGTGGAGCAATTCTTTTCAAGGCTCCACAAAAAGGCGATGAATTGAGGAGGAGAAGATAAGGTGATTTGGTTGGAGACAAACAATAGAATTTTTTTTTTGTCAAATTCCTTTACTTTGTTCTAGAGTTTGGGAGATCAATGCCTTTCTTAGTGGGAATTGTTTAGAGTTCCTTGGTTCTGTATAAGGAGTTTCTTTGCTTGGGAGGCAACTTAGGAAAAGTTTTGACCTTGGATCTACAATGGCTAAAAAATGCTTCTTTTTCATATCTAGGAGGAAATCAATTGACCACATCCTTCTACATTAAGCTAAGATGAGGGTTCTGTGGCCGCCATTGTTTTCTCTTTTTGGAGTGTCTTGGTTGTTATCTTCCTCGGTTAGAGAGCCTTCTTAGGATGACATAACTTCTTTGTTGGGAAGAAACAAAAAAAGTGCAAGAGTAACTCCTTTGTGCATTTTTTGGATAATTTGGAAGGAAAAGAATAGAAGATCGTTTGAAAATGGAGGAGCTTTTTGACTGAAAACTGAAAAACATTTTTCTCTGTCATTTGTTATCTTGGACAAAGTTATATATAAATGAATGTCCAATGTCCTTAATTGACTTTGTTGATTGGTTGGGTTCTCATTGAAGGAGGGAGGGAGTAGTTTTTATTTATTTATTTATTTTTTATTTTTTTATTTTTTTATTGTCCCTCTTTCTTTTTGCTCGCACCTTTTGTTGGCCAATTTTATACATCCTATGTATTTTGGTGTACTTGTTTTGACTATCTTTTTATACAATACTCTCTTTATTTACTTATCAAAAAAGAAAAAAAGGTAGACTTCCTTGTCTAGAATTTTTGTTACCCATTACTTCTCATGCTTCTCTTTCCCTCACTCATCCTCCTCTCTCTCTTGCTCTTTCCTTTGCCGCTCTCTCTCTTGCTCTCTTTCTATGCATGCCTCCTAACCATTTTCTATCCCTCTTTTGTTAAATGGGATTGCCAACTATTTTAAGGGAAATACAAATCAAGAGAAGGAAGGTGGCTTTCAAAAAAGGGTAGAGAATTTAGAAATTCCTTGCTAAATTCATAGATTAAGATTGCATGTCTTTTATCCCCATGAGACTTCTGGCCATGAGGCTATGCCATGGGATGGTGCTAGGCACAAGGGTGTGATGTGGAGCAATTAAATGAAAAATACAAAGTGTAGGAATGAAAATATATAGAATAAATTAAACAAACAACACAAATGACATATAACAAAAAAAGGCATATAGAAAACATAGAACTTGGAGAGACTCATATCCTTTATTACACACTTCACACCGTCTGTCGTTGATACAAGAGCTTGGTCTTTATCTTCATTGAGAATATTCTCTACAAGATCTTTCCTTTCAGTTCTCTCCAATTAGCTAGCCATGTCTCTTCTCTTCAATGAAACTCATATGACAATCTAAAACCCCATCTAAAGTCAAGGTTGTTGCGTGGCCAGCGGCCAACAAAAAGGTTAATACCAATGATTCTTCTTCTTCTTTGTGGGCAATGGGAGGAGGGTTAAGTTTTAGAAGGGTATATGGTGTGGGGTTGAGCCTTTGAGTGTTTCTTTTCTTTCATTATTTTCCATAGCTAGTTCAAAAGAGGCATGGGTGGTAGATTTGTGTATTCAATCCAGTGAAAGGGGTGCTTAACTCCTAAGTACTCTAGGTGTCTAAATGGTTGGCAGATTGAGATTTTGGAATGTTTCTTTTTGAGGTTGCAAGCTTAGGTGGTGAATGGGGAAGGAGAGGATAAGGTGATTTGGTTGGAGACAAACGTGGAACTTTGTTCGTTAAGTCTCTTTACTTTGTTTTGGAACCTAGGAGATCAATGCCTTTTCTAGTAGGGGTTGTTTGGAATGGGTGGGTTCCACCAAAGGTGAGTTTTTTTTTTTTCTTTTTTTTGGCTTTGAAGGCGTCTTAGGGAAAAGTTTTGACTTTAGATCAACTTCAAAGGAGAGTTGGATGTTGTCTAATTGATGTTTCTTTGTCATATTTAAGAGTTAATTGACCACATTACGCTGCATTGTGGCAAGGTGAGGTTTTTGTGACCACTTTTGTTCTCCCTTTTTGGTGTTTCTTAGGTGTTTCCTCCTTCGGTAAAGGAGAAGATTTATGTATGATTGTAATGAAAAAGATTTTGACTTTACAGTTCAAACAATTTATTGATAGGCAAATGAATAAATAGATTAAAGATTTCCTCACAAAGAGAGCACCTTAGAAATAGGATCCTTATGCACCTTAGAAAGATTTCCTAACAAGGGACCATATAATCCTTCATTGTTCGAAAGCTCATCTGTTGTGGCAGTTTATCTTTGCACTCTTTGGTATTCAGTGGGTGTTGAACTATTTAGTTAGAGAGGTTCTTCTGAGCTGACATAGGTCCTTTGTTGGTAAAAAGAGGAAGAAGGATTGGAAGGCTGCTCCGTTGTGTTTGTTTTGGGCTTTATGGCGAGAGAGGAATAGGTGTGCTTTTGACAACTTTGAAAGCACGGATCAAACAATTAGACATTCTTTCTTGTATCTATTTTGGGATTGGGTTAGACCGTATATTGAGGGTGATTCTTTATCGTCATTAGACTCTATGGATTGGGCAGACTCTTGGTAGGGCGAGGTAGTGGGTTTTTGTGTCTTTGCGCCTTTTTTGTCTTTTGTTTTCTTTGTATATGGTGTGTATACTTTCTTTCTTTTAATACAATTCTTATTTACCTATCAAAAAAGAAAAAAAAATGTGTATATACGAATCTATAGATTTTTTACGTGCCTTTTGCGGTAGCTTTTAGTGGCACATTCTTGTCCCCAACTTTTTTCTCCAATAAAGGATCACTTGGTATCCTTTGTCTAAGGGTTTCTAGGGCATGTGCTAGACATGTATTTCTTTTGATTGAGTGTTGTGTTGTAATCTCTCTCTAGGTTTGTACAAAATAAAGCCACTAATTTACAAAATTGATCATGGTAGCATTAATTTTTTCCTCCTGCATTGCTATCTTAGCCTTTCTCAAGCATGCATATATGTATTTTTGTGTATGCGGATCTTTTTGCTTACCTTTCATTCTCTTTTTGATTTTTTCCACCTCTTAAATATCATATTTCTATCACCAAATTTCCTTCTCTCTCATTCCCTTTATATCCTTTTGGCTTGAGGGATTTCTTTTGCTTTTTTTTTTTTTTTCACACTATGAGGCCTTTAATTTTGCATTAGTCTCTATTCATTATCACTAAGGATATCATGGGGGCTCATTCTTCATATAATTTAATATTAAAAAAAAATTCCTGAACTTAATTTTATTTAATTATATAGTACTTGGTATTAATTATGTTTGAACCCCTTCTTTCTCATTTCCATGAACATCATGACTTATTTTATTGTTGTTCAATACACAGGCTAGGAATTTCCGTTTCAATTGTGGTCTTGTATATGTTACAGAACCAGGGTATGTTTATTCTGTTCCAGTCATGAATATTTATACCATTGGATTTCACATTAGTTAGTCTCATGCAGCGTACCATCTGCTACATATATTAATTACTTTGGATTGCATTGTCTGTGTTTATTACAAACCATATATATGATGCAATAAGGGAGACTTTGGTTAAACTGTATGATTTGATCTTTGTGGGAAAGTAAATAGTAAGATAAGAGCACCAAACTATAATGTTGTTTAACCAGTATGGCTGATGCTCTTGATAGACACAAAGAAAAATGGACTACATACCTTTCTAGACTTGATTACTTATTATTTACATGGGTGACACGACTTTGAAGGAGTTACCAACTCATAACATAAGATAAATGTGGATACATACCTAGGAGCATAGTTGTTAAAAACTTATGATACACGATAGGATACAACGATATGATACATTCTTATGGAAATGAATATGTATTGCAATCCTTATCTTATTTTATAGTGTATACTACGATACATACATGATACTTGATATTACGATACAACGATGAATACATCTTTAACTATTTTCTACAATTTTTTTTTAAAAAATAAATTAATTTTTTTAATAAAAAAATTTGTTATATTGATTCTTTAAAATATACTGAAAGATTAAAAATTGATCATAAAAAGGAGAAATAGGTAAAATAATCTTATATGACAAGCGACATTCTTGTTGTTAAATGCTATATTAGAAGTTAAGTAAGTTTATTTTTGCAATGAATATTAGAGAATTTTCATTTGAATGGTTTGAATGTTGACAATGAAAATAATGGTGATCAGTGAATAAAATTTTTTACTCAATATATTAGTTTTTTTTATTTCTTTTTTGGTGGAAAAAGAATGATGACAAACTTGAAAAGTTGAAACTTTGAAGATGACACATAACAACATCTATATATATATACACACACACACACACACACACATACATATATCAATTAACGACACAATAAGTGCATATTGTCACAGACTTAGTCATTCACTAAGTTCGTGCGGCACTTAGGCAAGTCAAGACGCTTGATCTTGCTAAGTCGGCCTTGCTCCCAATGCTTAGCTTGCTAGGCTAAGATGCTCACTACTCGAAAGCTTAAGAAGCGTAGTAGGCAACTCTTTAAAGAATGGAAGCTCTTATTAACTCAAGGAAGCCTTTACAAGTGCTTGGAAGCTCACTTGCTTGGTTAGGAAGTGATTTGGGTGGTGCCTTGGCCAAATGAGGGTCTCACCTATTTATAGGCACCAATGGAACTCTCTGGAACCTTGGAGGGTTCCTTACAAATCAAGAATATTCTAGAACTCCCTACACTAATCTATGTACAACCCTATGTACAAGAATATACAAGAGATCTCTAGAATTCTCTAGAAAGCCTTGGACTCCTCTCATGTCTTCCACCATAGTGTAGAGATGTGTGGACATCTCTAGGCATTTTTAGAACCTTCCACACTCTTCCAACCAATGTCTTAGTGTAGATGGCTCTAGGAGTCTCCAGAAGCTTCCCTCCTCTTATATAAGCCCATGGGGAGGGTCATTTGAAGCATCTTGTGACAATATGCCTAACTAGAATTTGGAACTAAAAATCATAGCTAAAATTTGAAGAGTTTATTATTATGGATTATCTGATAAATCTATATATTAAAGTCTGATTTTGTTAATTTGAACTTGTCAAAACTTTAACATTTAATGTTTTCATGTAATATAGTATAATTTATCTCTTTTGATCCTAAGGTCTTCCATAAAAATGGTTATATATAAGGCACTCTTTTCTTTCTCTCATTCAACCATACTTTTTTGCTAAACTGATCTAACTTCAACTAGAGATGAATTCCAAATTGTAACAACAAACTCCTTTAAGATAACATCGTTTATGGGAACACAAGAAGTATTAGGTGAGTTAGAGAAATGGAGTGCTCTGAAGTGGAGAAGAAGTTCTTTGAGGTTAGGTTTGAAGGTATCTGGGGGGTCCTTGGATTTCAGTTTTGGAGAGAACTCCAAGACGTGCATTCTCGGTGGTTTTTGAAGAGGAGGAAGTAGTATGGATTTTGAAACTGTTGAAGAAAGCTGTGGAGTTGAAGGCAAATTTGGGTTTCATACAGAAGTTTAGGGGCAGATTGAGGACTCATCTGATGGAAATTTGTTTTAGTAGCAGAGGAAGATTCATTAGAATCTTGGAATTTCTCACAGGCAGAAAAGCTACCTTTTTTATTGTTCTTGAAGGTTTCAAAGGTAGCGGTTTGGAAGCCCTTATGAAGTCAATCTCATCTGTGGTGGAGCGGCATGGTTTTGTTGTTTCTGGAGTAGTGAAAGTGAAGGCAGTTAATAAGGTGAGTTTGTGTGGGAGGTCAAGGGATCGTTCTTATGCTAGAGTTGTTGATGAGAGTGGCCCAAGGAGAGGGGCTCTCTCTCTAGTCGGGAAGTGGGCTAGGGCTGTGATTTGTGAAGGCTGAGAAGCAATTGAAGATTGGGGTGTTGCAGGTAAGGCTCTTGCAAGGTTGCTAGGGGTGAAGGGAGTGATCTCCATAACACCTTTTACAACCTCCAAAGGTATCTTTTTTGTGGATTTAGTAGAAAGAGCAGAATGGCTTCAGGCAAGAAGAAGAGTGTTTGGGTGGAGAGGTTTGGTTTGGAGCTTACGGAAATGGTCGCCGAGAGAAAACACTATGGTTCTTGGAAAGTTCCGAAGGGGGTGGTTAGAATTGTGGGGTCTCCTGTTCCATCTGTGGAATGAAACCCAGTTACGGTTCATTTTGAAGAGTTAAAGGTGGATTGGAATACTTTGAGGCCAGTAGATTTAACAAAGGCCAGAGTGAAGGTAGAAATGAACCTTAATGTGGTGTTGCCAACGTTGTTGGAGGTGATTGATGGCGCCTGGTTTTTCACTGTTGCAGTTTCAGTTGTTGGAGGGGAAGAAGATGAACAGCTTAAGCCTGTGTTGACTCACTGCAGAGGTGAGTTAGCTTCGACGGGAGGTGGTATGTGGCAATATCCGTTGCAGTCTAGGAGGACACATGGTGAGGCTAAGACAAGCGAGGGAAACAACTGTAGGCCACCATCTCAAGTCTCCATTTCAAATTTTAATGGGATTACAAACTGGGCTGATTTCTCAAAAGAGGAGGTGGCCCATGCAGTAGGTGATCTAGGCCCATTTGAGGAGGAAGACCCAAGTCTTCCCAAAGCCCTTCTGGTTAAGTCATTTGAGGCTAGGCTTTGTGAAGGCAAGGCTTGCACCGGTGGTAGCCCATTTCACGGTACAAATCTTGGGCCTTATACCCCCATCTTTGATAAGTTGGCCCATTTGGATGGCATTAGGGGGAAGGGATGCTGCAACACTTTCAAGGTGCTGGAGATCTCGGGGGAAAACACTAGGGAAGCTGCGATAAAGCATCTCAGTTCCTCTCTTTGTGCGTCAATGTCCTTTCTTAGCTCCTGTAGGAAGGGGGGCAATAGTTGGGCGAGGAGTTTGCCGCTACCTTATTCTTTTGGAAAGACGTTAAACTCATTCGATGGGGGTGTTGCAGCGAACAAGGGTTCTTCTCTTCAAAAGATTCAGAGGTCTTTGGAGAAGCTAAGGGAAGGATTGTGCCCAGTTTTGTCGTGTTCAAGGGATGTACCAGGAAGGGCTGAGGTCAGTGATGGTGTTCAATACTGTGAGAGTCAAACCCAGGTACAAACTTCCACTCCACGCTCCATGGTTAAAGGCTATGTCTTAAAGGGGGCTTTTGATCTGGCTCTTTCTACCTTACCCCCCACTATTGCTTTGCAGTCCCGTGGTCTGAAGATGGCTTCTTTGCCATTACCTTTTAACTCTTCATGTTATCCTTTTTCATCGGTGGCCGATCCTTCAAGGGTTAATAAGTCTCAACTTGCTTCTATTGGGGTTGTGTCTAGTCCTAAAGGTGTGGTATCCTCAAAAGTCAAGCCCAACCAAGAGTTAGAGGGCAGATCTTTTCATAGCTTATCACAAAACAACCTTAGTGATTCTTTTTCTCTAGTGAGGTGTTTTCTAGTGGAGTCATGTCTTCCTCAAATGGAAGATTTCGAAATTGAAGGCATCTCTCCTTCAAAATTGGCTTCCATTAAGCTGTTGGGTCAATGAGTGTCAAGATTGTGAAATACAATGAGAATGGAGTTCAGTTAGCCAAAAACAATTGTTGCTCTGTGGTAAAGGTTTACTCCAGAAGGAAGAAAAGATTTTCTTCCTCTGTCCTTAGACATTATTAGGCTCGATGGTCTTTTGGGTGGTTTATGGGTTTTTCTATTGTTATGAAAATCATAAGTTGGAATACTAGAGGTCTTGGATCCAGAAAGAAAAGGATCTTTGTTGCAAAAACCCGGATATTATTCTGTATAGGAAACTAAAAGGGAGTCTTGTGATAGGAGGTTTGTAGGCAGCGTGTGAAGGGTAAGAAACAAAGAGTGGGCAGTCCTTCCAGCTAGTGGGGCATCGGGAGGAGTGGCAATTCGTTGGGACGCTTTGAGGTTTAAGTGTACGGAGGTCATTTTAGGATCCTTCTCGGTAACAGTAAAGCTGGAGTCAGGGGATGATGGGTCTTTTTGGTTATCTTTGGTCTATGGTCCCAACACGTCATAGTTTAGAAAGGATTTTTGGATGGAGCTTCAAGATCTTTCGGGCTAAACTTTCCTGAAATGGTGTGTTGGTGGGGACTTCAATGTCATTAGAAGATCTTCTGAAAAGCTAGGAGGGTCTATGGTAACCCTAAGCATGAGGGATTTTGATGACTTTGTAAGGGATTGTGAGTTGATTGATCCACCTTTGAGGAATGCCTTCTTCACTTGGTCAAATTTGCAAGAAAACCCCGTTTGCAAAAGATTGGATAGATTCCTTTTTTCTATTGGTTAGGAGCTTGATTTCCCTCATTTTGTCCAAGAAGCACTCCCCAGATTGACTTTGGACCACTGTCCAATTGTGCTAGTTACCAATGCATTTAAATGGGGGCTGCCACCTTTTAGATTTGAAAACATGTGATTGAGTCATTTAGAGTTCAAGCAGAATTTAGAGTGTTGGTTTGAAGGGTGGGAAGGTCACAAATTAATGAAAAAACTTCAGTTTGTCGAGTCAAAATTAAAAGAGTGGAATAAGGTGTCTTTTGGAAATTTAAAAGATAAAAAGAAAAATATCCTTTTGGACTTAGTGGAACTGGATGAGAAGGAACAAGAAGGGATTTTTTTTCTCCTGAATTGGCAGCTAGGAGGTCTTTAAGAAAAGGGGATCTGGAAGAGGTGTTGCTAAAGGAAAAGGTGTTCTAGAGGCAAAAGACAAGAATCAAATGGATAAAAGAAGGGGATTGTAATACTAAATTTTTTCATAGGGTGGCTAAGGGCGGGAGGAATAGGAGTTTCTTTAAATCTTTGATGTTAGAAGATGGGGTGATCTTAGATAACATTGAATGTATTTCAAAGGAGATTAAGCGTCATTTTGGGAAGTTATTTTCCAAACCTTCAGGTGGGTCTTGGAGATTGGAAGGCTTGGATTGGTCTCCTATTTCTATAGAGAGTGCCTTTTGGCTAGATTGCCCTTTTTCAAAGGAAGAGATTCTCAATGCTGTGGTGCTTTTAAATAAGGAAAAGGCCCCTAGTCCAGATGCTTTCACAATTGGATTTTATCAAGATTGTTAGGAGACGGTTAAGGATGACTTATTGTGATGTAGGACAACCCTAGGATGGTTGCCTACACTCAAGGGTAGGTGGGCTAGGGTTTTATTTTTAGGGTGTAAGAAGAGGAACAAAGAATAAACTTTATGGTAGAGAAAATTATAAGATAAGAAATAGAGAGAAAGAAGAAACAATGAAGAAAAGATGGAAAACCTTAGAGTCTCACTAAGGCCTTCTAGGAGTCTCACCTAGAAGAAAATCAATGGAGTCTCACCATTGAGGGTTGCAACCTTGCAATGAAAGAAAGTATAATATTATTCATCAAAATTCATTCCTTTGATTTACATTGATTAGCCTATTTATAGGTTTCTCTAAAAAATCCAAAGTCTACTAGGACTCTAATAACCTATTCTACTAGGACTCTAATAACCTATCATGACTCAAATTCTAATTATATTATAACTCAACTAGCTAATCCTAATTAGACTCCAACAAATACCAATCCCTATTCAATTCTAATCAATATTAATCCTACTTAAAGTTTACTTAGGTCTTTCCTTTCTTCCTTGAATAAACTTTAAAAGGCTTTCCCCCATCAATTCTCCCTGGCTTGAAAGAACTCGGCTCCGACGAGTTAGATGCTTGATACAATTCATAGAGATCGGGGTTAATCTTCTGAAAATCCGTTGTTGTAATCCATGTATTCTCAGAATGTGGTTTGCCTCGCCATTTCACCAAAAATTTTTTGGTATCCACCTTGTCGAGTAGACACAAGTTGATCATCAAGAACATACTCGATCTCAGGACGTGGGCTAACAGTAGGTGGTAATTGAAGATCCAACTCTTCACTTACATCGTTGTGATGGCCATGGTAGATATACAAATCTTCCACATTAAATATTGGACTAAAATGCAAGTTTGAAGGGAGCTCTAACAAATAAGCATTCTCACCCAACCGCTTTAGTACCCGAAATGAACCCGCTTTCTTAGCTTGAAGCTTTTGATATGTGCTCGGATGAAATCTTTCTGGTTGTAAACAAACCATCACTAGATCACCTTCTTGAAACTGAATATATCTTCGATGTGCATCTGCTACCTCTTTATAGTTCTCATTGCTGATTTTGATTTTTTCTCGTACCTTTTCATGTATGTCTCGTATATGACGTGCAAATGCATCACCATCTTGGCTGGTGCGGACAGAAGTAGGTAATGGTATAAGATCAACAGGTTGCTTAGGTTTCAGCCCATATGCCACTTCAAAAGGTGAGTACCCAGTAGTACGATTAGTGGAGCTATTGAAAGCAAATTCGGCTTGTGGTAAGATATTATCCCACTTTCTCAACT
Organism: Vitis vinifera; assembly: GCF_030704535.1. Taxonomy (NCBI): domain Eukaryota; kingdom Viridiplantae; phylum Streptophyta; class Magnoliopsida; order Vitales; family Vitaceae; genus Vitis; species Vitis vinifera. The sequence goes on from NC_081818.1 coordinate 17,758,409, forward strand.
GATCTCTCACAATGCATCTCAAAAGATTACCAAGACTGCGATTGACAACTTCTGTTTGTCCATCAGTTTGAGGATGAAAAGAACTTGAAAATTTTAATTGAGTACCTAGCTTGGCCCACAAGGTTTTCCAAAAATAGCTCATAAACTTGACATCGCGATCAGAAACAATGGATTGTGGTAATCCATGCAATCGAACTACTTCTTTAAAGAATAAGGCAGCAACATAAGAAGCATCCGAAGCCTTCTTACATGGGATAAAATGTGCCATTTTGGAAAATCTATCAACCACAACAAATATAGAATCAAAGCCCCGTTGTGTCCTTGGTAATCCAAGTACAAAATCCATGCTCAAGTCTTCCCAAGGTTTGGAAGGAACTGGTAATGGCGTATATAACCCCGTATTTTGCTTTGAACCTTTTCCTACTTGACATGCTCGACATTGTTTGATAACCTTCCAAACATCCTTCTTTAAACTAGGCCAAAAGAAGCAATCTTCCACCAAAGCAATGGTCTTATCTCGTCCAAAATGTCCACCCATTCCGCCTCCATGAAGTTCCCATATGATCACGTAGAGAAATCCTTGGTAAGCATAAACGATTTTTATAAAACAAGTACCCTTCTAAAATCTGGAAATCAATACATGTTGCTTTTGAACCACTCAAAAGAGAGGAATAAACATCTCCAAAATCAGCATCATTGTCATAGCAATGCTTTAATTCTTCAAATCCAATTGTAGTGGTTGACATGTTTACTAAGAGAAGGGTCTTCCTGCTAAGGGCATCAGCTACTTTATTTTCAATTCCTGCACAATGCCTTAAATTAAAGGTAAACAGTTGAAGAAAACTACTCCATTTTGCATGTCGAGAGTTAAGCTTCTTTTGAGAATTAAGATATCGCAAGGCTTTATGATCTGAATACAAAACAAATTCCTTGTAACTGAGATAATGTTGCCAATGCCTAATTGCTTGCACCACTGCATAGAATTCAAGATCATATGTGGAGTATTTTTTCTTTGCCCCATTAAGCTTCTCACTAAAGAAAGCCACAGGATGTCCCTCTTGGCTAAGGACTGCTCCAATTCCCACATGGGAAGCATCACAGGCCACCTCAAATACTTTCTCAAAGTCTGGTAGGCGTAGGATAGGAGGGTTCACCATCTTGGATTTGATTTCTTCAAATGCCTTGTTGGCCGCCTTGGTCCAAATAAATAAACCAGGTTTCATGCATTCAGTAATTGGGGCCATAATAGAGCTGAAATTTCGAATAAATCGTCGATAGAATGTAGCCATTCCATGGAAGCTTCGCACCTCATGGATATTTGTTGGTACTGGCCAATCAATAATAGCTTTGATCTTCTCCGAATCTGTTTCAACACCCTTAGAAGACACAACAAAGTCAAGAAATACAACACTAGGGCTCATGAAAGTATATTTTTTCAAATTAATGTAAAACTTTTCAGCCCTAAGAGTGCGCATTAATTGCTTCAAGTGTTCCTCATGATCTTCACAAGATCGACTATAGATAAAAATATCATCAAAATAGACAACAACAAACCGTCCAATAAAAGGTTTTAATACCTGCGTCATAATCCGCATGAAGGTACTTGGAGCATTGGTTAGTCCAAACGGCATGACTAACCACTCATACAATCCATCGTTAGTTTTGAAAGATGTTTTCCATTCATCCACTGGTCTAATACGTATTTGATGATATCCACTTCTTAGATCAATCTTTGAGAAGATTACTGATCCAACCATCATATCTAGCATGTCATCAAGTCTTGGAATTGGAAATCGATACTTGATTGTGATTTTGTTGATTGCACGACTATCCACACACATCCGCCATGATCCATCCTTCTTTGGTGTTAGTAGGGCAGGAACTCCACAAGGACTTAGGCTTTCACGAATAAAGCCTTTAGTAAGTAATTCATTAACTTGCCTTTTCAATTCAGCATGCTCTGTTGGATTCATTCTATAGGCTGGTAAATTTGGTAATGATGCACCGGGAATCAAATCAATGGCATGTTGTATGTCATGCATAGGAGGGAGTTCATTAGGTAACTCTGCAGGCCACAAGTCAGAAAAGTCATCAAGGATTTTACTTGCGTTTGCTGGATATTCCTTATCTTGTTCTTTAAATTCTTCCACTTTCCGAGCCATTAAAGCAAAAATAACTTTAGTTTCCTTGCTCTCATTTTCAAATTGACACATAGTAAGTACCTTTTTTGGTTGTGCATTCTCATCCGACTTCTTAATTGGAGGGACTTCTTTCATTAGACGAAGGATCTTCTTACGTCCGTTGTGTATGAGAGCATATGTATTTTCATAGCCGTCATGTTGAACTTTTCTATCAAAGAGCCAAGGTCTTCCAAGTAAAATATGACTTTCTTTAATGGGTAAGACCTCACACCATACAGACTCTTCAAAGTCCTTACCAAAAAGGAATGTTACTAAACAACGAAAACTTACCGGGATAGAGGTGTCATTAACCCATGCTACTCTGAATGGATTTGGATGTCTCTCTGTTTTAAGGTTTAGCTTCTCAACAAGTTCTTGTGAAGCTATGTTCAAACTGCTACCTTCATCAATGATCATGGTGCATAATCTCCCTTGGCAAGAAATACGTGTTTGGAAAATGCTAGTACGTCGCCAATCTTCTTCTCCTTTTACTTTTGGAACGGTTAATAAAGGTCGTACTACAAGACTATGTCCTTCTGTCATACCATCATAGTAGTCACATTCTTCACTAACTTCATCTTCATTGTAGGTCTCTTCTTCCTTTGGGTAACTTTCCAATTCAGATTCTGGTTCTTCAACACAAAAGTGTAAACTTTTGGTTGGGCATACAACAGCATAATGACCATGCCCACCACACTTAAAGCATAAAGGAGTCACGTATACTTTTCTATCTCCATTACTCATTGAATTTTTACCCTTATTACCATTCTTATAAGCCACATTCGAAGTTTGTTGAGTGTTGCCCCCACCATTCACATGATTAGGAGTTCTGAAGTTTGATGTGCTTAAAGGTTTGCTTGCTGTCCTATTGTCATCTCAAGTTGAATCTCCATTCGAAGTCCAGCTTTGTAGCGGGCTGCAAGTTGAGCATCACTTTCCCGCACTTGATTTCGAATGCTCAATTCATGGAATTCTTCTGTATATTCTTCAACGGACTTGGTACCTTGTTTAAGGGAAAACAATTTTGTATACATAAGTTGTTCATAATCAGTTGGGAGAAAGTGCTCCTTCATCTTCAACTTCATCTCGTCCCATGTTTCAATAGGCGGCTGGCCAGTTCTATGAGCTTGATTCTCAATATTATGTCACCATAGACGTGCTGCTCCTTTCAACTTTGCCTTCACAAAACGAACTTTTCTATTTTCGGGCATTGCATACCAATCAAAGTAATCTTCCATTGACATAATCCAATCAAGAATAGCTGTTGGATTTAGTTTTCCATAAAATTCAGCAACTTCAAGACGTACCTTTTTTGTTACATCATCATCTAGCTCAAAAAGTTTGGCCCTTCTTTGATTCCCCATCATAAAATTGTCTTGTTCTTCGCGTGATCGACTTGGCGATTATCTAAATTGATGACTTGCAATCTCCTCTTCAATTGGTCGTTTTTCTTGGCTCTTTTCTAATAACTTCATGATCTCATCAAGTTTGCTATTTAGTTGTATTATAGCATCTTGATGGGATTGTTGTGTGGCTGAAATTTCCTCCAAGCGTATTGTAGCGGCATCTTGATTGCTAGAAGTTTTTTTGGAACTCATGCTTGCATAAGTTGCTTCGCTCCTTAATTGCATATGCCTTCAAGCCAAGAATTTTGGCTCTGATACCAAAATTGATGTAGGACAACCCTAGGATGGTTGCCTACACTCAAGGGTAGGTGGGCTAGGGTTTTATTTTTAAAGTGTAAGGAGAGGAACAAAGAATAAACTTTATGGTAGAGAAAATTATAAGATAAGAAATAGAGAGAAAGAAGAAACAATGAAGAAAAGATGGAAAACCTTAGAGTCTCACCTAGAAGAAAATCAATGGAGTCTCACCATTGAGGGTTGCAACCTTGCAATGAAAGAAAGTATAATATTATTCATCAAAATTCATTCCTTTGATTTACATTGATTAGCCTATTTATAGGTTTCTCTAAGAAATCCAAAGTCTACTAGGACTCTAATAACCTATTCTACTAGGACTCTAATAACCTATCATGACTCAAATTCTAATTATATTATAACTCAACTAGCTAATCCTAATTAGACTCCAACAAATACCAATCCCTATTCAATTCTAATTAATATTAATCCTACTTAAAGTTTACTTAGGTCTTCTCTTTCTTCCTTGAATAAACTTTAAAAGGCTTTTCCCCATCATATTGAGAGTGTTCTTAGAGTTTCACAATAATGAGATAATTAATCAAAGCACGAATGCTACCTTCATTGCTCTAGTGCCAATAAAGAGTCAAACAAGCAGGATTTCAAAGCATTTGCTTAAAGTTCTCCAAGAAACCATCTATGTGACTCTAGGTGCTTTTGTTGAGGGGAGATAGATTTTGGATGTCATTTTGATTGCTAATGAGGTGGTAGATGAGAAGAGGAGATCTAGAGAGGAAGGGGTAGTTTTCAAAATTGATTTCGAAAAAGCGTATGATCATGTTGATTGGGAATTTTTGGACCACGTACTTGAAAGAAAAGGGTTTAGTTTAAGATGGAGGTCTTGGATGAGGGGTTGTTTATCTTCGACAACTTTTGCAATCTTAGTGAATGGTAATGCTAAGGGGTGGGTTAAGGCCATCAGAGGTCTAAGACAAGGAGATCCCCTTTCCCCTTTTCTCTTCACCATTGTGGTTGATGTTTTAAGCAGGTTGGTTGTGAGAGCGGAGGAGAGAGATCTTATTGAGGGTTGTGGGGTGGGTAGAAATAGGACTAGGGTGTCGCATTTACAATTCGCGGATGACACCGTTTTCTTTTCTAGAGCTTCCTTAGAAGAGTTGCTCTCGCTGAAACTAATTTTGTTAGTTTTTGGGCTTTTGTTTGGGCTAAGGATGAACCTAAATAAGAGCACTCTATCTGGAATCAACAGTACCCTTGACCAAACAGCCAAGTTGGCTTAGCATGTTTTGCATATCTCCTAATATCGATTCAAGATATTGAGACTAATATACCTCAGGACCTCCCTAGTCAGTGGCCTATATTGTGACTTTCAACCATGATTGAGAGGTAACTCTTTTTGCTTCTGAACCAAGGCCAAATCTTGGTCATCAAAAGTAGGAGTTTCATTGATTTTCTTCTGTTCCTATGACCTTGAAACCGTTCTCCCTCCACTTCCATTGACTAACTCAGGGACTACTACCTGCTTGATGTGAATTTAAGGGGGAAAAGCTATACTAGAATTGTTTCAATGCAGCCGTTAATGCTTTGGCAACCATAAAAATACATAGGCTGCTTTTATTGGGAGATTGGACATAAGGAGTTTCTCTAGCAATTGATAGAAGACAAAAGAAGGTAGCCCAGGTTCATGGGAGCTACACCTGCAAACAAGTCTTTTCTCTCCACTGGACTGTGGTACCATTTATAATAAATTCAGCAGCAGGAGAGACAACCTTATGTTTTCAAAAGCATTTCATCTTTCTCCCCTCCCTCCCCATTAGCCTTTGCATAGCTTGGAATGATAATGTGTGAACCAGTGGTGGTTGGTCAACGGTTGAAACACTGCAGATTTGATAGTTTTAATAGGCAAAAATCAATCGTGTTAATAGCCCCTAAAAATTACTGGTGGGCAAACTATCCATATTTGAGTTAGTGAATATAGATAAAAAAAAATTACATAATTGATTCATGTTGTCTTGAAAATCACACAACAGTTGGCTTGGCAGTGAAGTAGCAGTAATTTGCATAGGAAGTTCTAGTAAGTGGACCATTGGTGAGAAAATTGAGGAAAGCCAATATTTAATAGCATCACCAGGATCTTAAAAGTGAAATTGCTTTAGCACTTGTGGTTGAGTTTCCTCCTGTGTGGGGAAATGAAGCAGAGCAGGTCAACAGGAAAGGGGAACTGGGTTCGTTTAGGATGATATTATGTTGGAATAATTATGAATAGGAATTCTACTTGGCTAGTTTAAACTAATAGTCATATTATAGATAGTAAGTCATTAATTAGCAAGTATGATTAATTTTTTCTAAATAATTACTATTGTAGTAGATACCATTCATGATGCAGAGATGCAGTAGTAAGTTACTGTTCACATAATTAGCACAGTAATGTTAATGATACTGTAGCTGCAACTATTAGAGACCTTGTAGTTGAGTTTCCTCCCATGTGGGGAAACGAAGCAGAGCATGTCAACAGGAAAGGGAAACTGGGTTCGATTAGGATGATATTATGTTGGAATGATTATGAATAGGAATTCTACTTGGCTAGTTAAACTAGTAGCCGTATTACAGATAGTAAGTCATTAATTAAAGTATGATTAAATTTTTCTAAATAATTATACTGTAGTAGATACTATTCATCATGCAGTGATGCAGTGATAAGTTACTGCTCACATAATTAGTGAAGTACTGTTCATGATACTGTAGCTGCAAACCATTAGAGTTTTATTCTATTTTGTTTGGTTCTTTCCACTTATGTTTTAATCAGTAGGTGTTACATATGTAAATGGGTTGGGCTTTGAATTATATATGGATTTGAACTACTTCAAAACTTGCTAAGGTGACTAACCCAAGGGAAGTACCTTCAGCCTAATTTGCTTATGGAAATTAAATAAGAACCTTTGGCCTAATTGACTTCAGGAAACTTATATATGACACTGCTGATAAACTGTTTGAGGGTAGAAAATTTGGAAATTTGGAATTTTTTTTCTACAAGTACTCATCTTAGAAACGGTCATACATACACACAAGACACAAACACAGGTATTGTCTTTTGCAAATGCAAGTTTTCTTTTAGAATGCTCCTCAACAGAGTCCCAAATGCCTGCCCTCTCACATACACAAATATTATCTTTTCAAAAGCAAATACGCACACACACACACACACACACACACACACACACAAGTATTATCTTTCTAAAAGGCTAGTCTCAGTTTTAAACTCTTGAAAAAATTCCCAAATGGTGTTGGCCTTTTGCTTGCACACATACACATTCCTATTGTCTTGTCAAAGGGTGAGTCTCCTTTTAAAATGCTCCTCAACAGAGACCAAATGGTGCTAGCCCCCAGATTGACTTTAGATCATACACCACCTCAAGGTATAGAAGAATCCACTTCAATTATAATTGCTGATCAGAGTCTGCCTTACAGACAGAATGGTATCATCAGTAAAAAGCAAGTTTGAGATCTCTATCCCCTCTTGCCCACACCTTAAACTCACTGGTAAAGCCTTTCTCCACGCCTTTGATGTTGAAACAACTCAAAGCTTCTATCACTGAGACAAAGGGATAAGGAGAAAGAGGGTCGCTTTGCCTAGGGCTTCTGAAGCTTTGGAAGGAACCAGTCATCATTCTGTCAACCAACACTCGAAATCTCATTGTGGAGATGTAAAATTTTATCCACCCAATTCAGTTCAACCTAACCTCATTTTGCCTAAAACTGAAAATAGTAACTCCCTGTTAGCTTGGTCATAGGCCATGCCCAATCCACAAATAACCACAACCCCTTAAGCTCTTAATTCTGAGTCAATGACCTCATTAATGATAAGATTTCATCCTGAATCTACTGCCCTTCCATGCAAGCTTTTTGCTGATCCCACCCCACCTTTTTAGTCTGTTAGCAAGGTTCTTGACCAACAGCTTATACACACAACTGACACAACTTAAAGACCTAAACTCCTCCTAAATCCTATCATTTTAGACACCAAAACAATAGAAGTGGCATTCAAGCTTCAGCTTAAATGATCTGTGCAAATTCAAATCACTAGGAAATCTCAGCACATCTCCTTGACATGTTGCCCAAACAACTTGCCCAAAAACCTTTATCAGCCCTCTCAGAGAAGCACTTAATAGAAACTGTAGTTAGGGCAAGTTGTAAGTCTGAAATGGAGGGGCATGTAGTGGTAGCCTTTTTCTTCTTGATATTCTTATATTCAATGGTTAATTAGAGACAAAAGTAATTTTGATTCATTTTTAACCAAAATTTTTTTGTTTACCTTGTTTTTAGTTTATTGTTATTTTTGAGGATTGATTAATTCTAGTGAAATTTTGTTTCCCTTGGTGCCTGAAGGATTGAGTAGTATTATTCAGAATTATAGATTTGCAGTGTTTGGCTTCTAAAGAAGTTCTACTTTGTTTTTGGACAATATTTTATGTGATCCACAGGGGAATGAAGGCAAAAGAATTGAGTGTCTTCAGGACTATATTCCCTTTTGTATATTTTGTCACTGTCTTTGATTCAGTTTATTAAAAAAATAATTGGTAGTTGTTGATTTACCAATTATAGGTATATGCTCTTTAGAGCTGGAGTTCCTCGCCATGCCATCATTAAGAAGTTTGCTGGTGAAGAGATATCACGACTTGAAGAATTAATTTCAGTTCTATCTAAGTTGTCTAGGGGTGCTCGAGTACCATTGGAATATATAAGCTACATGGACCGTCATCGGAGGAAGGTATATGAGATGTTACCTATTATATATTTTTCACAAAATGGATTTGACATATCCTATCCTTTTGCATGCCCAAACTTCAATCTGCATTTACATTTTGTACCTTGTCACATAAATTGAATGAATATTATGCAATCTCTCATTTTTGCTTAAATTGAATGAATATTGGTGATAAATCCCCTAGTCTTTTTCAGAAGGAACTATGGTGGGGAGTCAACCCTTATGTCTTTTCCCTTCTTTGCTACCTTCAAGTTTGAGGTGTCTCCCTGTTGCTGGGAAGTATTCTTTAGTGCATGACTCCCTTTTGAAGGCTTGAATTCCTCAAAAACTTCTTTTAATGTAAGGCATTGAAATATATTAAGTCATTGGACATCTTTGTGTAGTGTCATCCTCTCTCTTGCCTTCCCCAAGTAAAGTTGTTGGGCTAAGGTCCTTAATAGTTATCATCTAGATCTTTCTTTCAAGCCATTTCTAAATTTGATTGTTCTTCCTGCTTCCAAGACAAACTTACATGGAACTCAAGCTTACAAATGACATTGGGAATTCTACTCTTCTACCTTGAATCTATGGCCTCATTAAAAATCAAAGTCACATCCAAAATCTTTCTTCCATCTACAAATGCATGTTGAAATTCAGACATGACGTTACAACTCCTTACAATCTCTTAGCTAGAACTTTCGCTAGTATCTTGTAAAATCCTCCCATGAAACTGATAAGCCAGAAATCTTTGGAATCCTCTTCACCCCCTTAGGAATCAATACCAAAAATGTAATATTTAAACTTCTTACAAAGAAGGCCTGCTCAAAAAGTTCCATGAAAAAGCCCATTAGTGCATTCCTAATTGAGTCTTTACAATGTTGTTAAAAGCTCATAGTGAAACCATTTGGCCCAGGAGCTCTGTCTCTATTCAATTCGAAAAAGGAACCTCCAAGCCTCTTGAGTCCATGCCCTTAAGATACATGAAATCCATCCTAAAGAAGCTAAGTCTCATAGTCCCTAGGCTTTGATAGAAGACTATGAAATGCATTTGCAAGCCCCTCCTTTATTTTTGAATTCTCGATAAGCCATGCTTTGTTCACTCGAACTCTAGCCATATAGTTCCTTCTTCTACATGCATTGGCAATTTTATTGGAAAAGAAAAAAAACAAAACAAATAACTAGTGTTCCTATCTCCCTCTCCTAGCTACAACTCTCTCAATATCTGCCCCTAAGAGATCTCTTCCAAAATAACCCATCTGTTTAACTCCTCCACAACTCTCCTTTTATCCTCAATCTCTTATACATTGAGAATGGCCTCTCTCTCCCTTAAATCCCATAAGACAATCCACTTTAGAGCCTCTTCTTTCCTAAGAAATTCCTAAATGCCCCTTTGTTCCAAGCTTTTAAGTCATTCTTCAAAGCTTTCAATTTTCAAGCCATCACATAATTGGACAATCCATTGACAGAATAGCTTGCCCATCACTTTTTAATCAGCTCCTTGAAGCCTTAAGATTTGAGCCATATATTTTCAAATTTGAAAGGAGTTTGGCCCTTCTCATCCCATTACCATCTAGCAAAATAGGGCATGGCTAGAGATTGGCTAGGTAGAGCATTCTTAAGGATGCCATTGAAGTGACTTTTGCAATCCTCTTAGACAAGACATTGATCCAACTTCAATATATATTGATTGTTCAAACCACCACACCATGTATATGGCCCTCTGATTAAAGGCAAATCATGTAAATTCAGCACTTCAATTATCTCAAAGAAGCGCCTCATTGATATGAAGAACCCCTGTAGCAATTTCTCTTTTCATTTGGAAATCTGATCACATTGAAGTCCCCCTTAACACGAAGGATTATTCTAGAGGCCTCTAATGTTGGCTAGTTCAACCCAAAACTTCTCTCTCCTCTCTAAGCACAAACCCATACACTCCAATAAAAAACATATGAAACCATTCTCATAGCTCTTAACATGGCAAGAGATGGAGTAGGCACCACCTCTGTCTCTATAAGCTTAAGAACAACTATATTATCCTAGAAGACTATAACTACCCCAATAGTTCCCTTTGCTCCCACCAGTCCCCCTGCCCCTAGGCTCCTTACCAATTGAATTGACATCTGTTGCGCCTTAGTTTCTTGTTAGCACACCAAATTGGTCCTTTGAGACATAGCTAGTGATTTTATAATTTGTTTTGTTTCTCTCCATCATGTACCCCTCTAACATTCCAGGAAAGAACCTTCAACTTCATTGACTAACAAGAACCAACTCCCATGTAGTCTTTCCATGCCTCATGTCCTTGCTTGAAGACCCTTTGTAATTGACCAAACATGCTAGCTTCCTAAGCTCTCTATCTCTTTTTGTCATTGGCCTAGACTTCCTCTTACTCCTAGTACCAAGCCCCTCCCTTGGATCTACGAGCCTTCATCTTTTTCAGCAAAAGCATAATTTAATTTTTAAAGCCATCTACAAGCATCACTAAGAACTTGCTAAATTTTCTAGTTTGCTGCCATATAGATTTGCCATTGACTCCACCTCTTCTTGACATCCAAATAACAGAAGCCACTGATAAAGAATAAATGGGAGGCAAGGTTGGAAAGGAGGATAAGTTCTTCTCTCCTCCCTTCTTGTAACCACTTTCAATCTCCTTGAGCTACTCGCAACGTTCTCTTGAAACTCCACAAAACTCCCATCTAACAAAAGCATCTTCAACGGCCCTCCATCAAAGAAGTGGTTACCTTCTATGACCCCTTCCACCATTTTGGCCCCACTTCCCAAACCCCCCACAAGCAATTTCCTATTTAGAGAAGGAGAGAAAGAGAGCCCTCATCCCCCCCACCCTCTCCTCTCTCAACAAGGTTATGAACCTCTAAACTTGCCACAAACAATGACAACATTGTACCCCTTGGAGCAAGCACCACCTCACTTACCAAGTAATCTCTATGCATCAAGAGCATTTGATGTAAGAGCTAGTCTTCATCCCCAACTCTTGCCCCCTCCGAAGGCCCTCCATCGTCTAAAGGATTCTCGACATGCCCTTGAACTTGTAATTATTAAAAGAAAACAAAGATGGGCCACTCCACTACCATTAAAACTATTGTTGGGTCAGTCCACTTCATATGATTGGCACCCCTTTATTGAATATATTAGGCCCTTGGAGTAGAGAAATAATAGATGAATCTGATTAATCATTTTATTTGATCATGCGGTGGCTCAAGATCTATTCTTAATGACTTTTGTACTTCCATTAGTTGTCAGTTTTTCCCATGATTGTTGTAAGAGATGTGTTTAGGTTGGCATGGAAAATTCATGAGGAAAAGTAGGAGACATGCATGGAGGAAATTTTTACATTGTTTGGGAAAGTGTAGAGAGAGAACCTGAATGTAAGTATCTTTTGAAGCATGGAAGTGCCTGGTTTCAAGTGGAAAGAATTTATTTTTATGTTTATTGACTCATAGTATGTATGTTTAGTTGAATGGCCCTTTGATAGGCATGGCTACTTTGTAGACTTTATTGATAACTTTGTAGGATAGACAAATGACTTTCCTGCTTCCATTTTTATTTTGGGGGTAGCTTTTAGACTACAATAAAACCTCAATAAATAAATGTGCGATAAATTAATAACCTCAAATAATAAAATCTTCTTGTCCCAACTTAGTACTAAATTAATAATCTCGCTAAATGTATAAAATAATAATTTCCTTAGAAATCCTTAAGGATCCAAGGAAATATAAATTAATAATTAATGAAGTACATAAAAAAATAGCAAACAAAAATTCATAATATTGTATTAAGTTTTTACAACTTCCATACTTCTCAATTCAAATCTTTCTTGAAATCACCACATTCTTGAAACCTCTTTATCTTTTAGGCCATTAAGTTTTGACACTACATCTCTTCCTTTGAGGAGTCTTTCTATTTTCTGTGATTAATAATCATCTCTCCTTTTTAAAGTCACTTAGACTTCTATGTATTAACTTTTGATCATATCCACTGTTTTTTATTTATAGGCCATACATGTATAATTACTGTAAAATAGAAACATAATACCCTCGAAATTAATAAATATTTAGTTATGGATAAATTAATAAATTATTCATTTATCAATAAATCAATAACCTTGTTAAGATATTAATTTCTCTTGGTCCCAAGATTATTATTTTATAGAGGTTTTACTGTATATTGATAGCTTTGTTGTATAGATAAGGGGCTGTTGTGCTTACATTTTTCTTTTGAGGGTTGTTTTCATGGTTCTTCATGCCCTGTTTGATTTTTTTTTCTAATATATTTGCTTGATTGCAAAAATGGGCTAATTATTTAACATTTAGGTTGAGAATGTGGTTAGGATGATGACATTACTTGGATGGCTTAATTAATCTTTGTAGCATTTTTTTATCTTCCTATTTCTTAGTAAATAGCTGAAGAGATATATTACTACTTACTGAATATTGGAGCCAAAGAAGCCTTGATATTGACAATGTTTGCAAGAATGACACCAGCCTTGATATTTACTGAATATTCATGCTATATGTTGTTGGTTCTATGTCAAACTTTTTGTGCTTCATATTTTTGTCTATTATTATACTGATATTGATTATGTACTTTGATCATGTATATTCACTCTTGTTTGTGTCTGGATGTCTATATATGCACACACCTTTATGTGTTTTGAGGAGGAAGAAGGGAAAGTTGTGTTGGATTATGAAGGTGGTTGGATGTGCTTCTCTTGCTCCTGCTATTTAAATTAAGTAAAGAATTTTGTTGATACTTTTTCGTCTACAGTCTGTTCTGGTCACAGTGGATCGCCACGAATGGTATGCCCCTCCTCAGATATATACTCGTGATGACAGTACTGGTTTGTGGACAGCAAAGCCAGCTTTGCCACCTGAGTCTGTACTTCTCTCAGCTGGTATCAACCATCATGGGGAAGGCCTACTAAACCAAACAGTTGCATCAAATACTTGTGAGGCTAGTATGATGGAACATCTTCATCATGATAACAATCATGAGTTAGCTGATGGACTAACCAGTATGGAAACTAGTCAAGAAAATGTTTCTGAGGAAACACAGGCTCGTGATGAACCTGATGTTGGAACAAAAAAGCGACGAATTGAAGAGGATTCATCTGCCAATGGAATTGTGATAGCAGACTGTTCATTAAATGAACCCACAGAAGAAAAGTTGGAGAATATGAGAACCATGCAAAATGCCGTTCTAAGAGATTATCAAGGTGCTGCAGCAGCAGCAGCCAATGCTTCAATTGCTGAACGTGTGATAGAACCCACTCTTGTGATGTTTGAGGTAATATCTCAAGGCTCTGCATTACTCCTTAATTCATAATTTTCTATTTCTTTTCCTTTCTTTTTGTTGTAGAAATTTTTATTCGTAAAAGAGAAGGGCTTCATACTCTTTCTGCAAATCAACTAATTTTGGTAACCTGGAAAATTTATCTTGGTCTACTAACTGTCGATATCTTAGTCTTCATTTCCATAATCTCCTTTTTCTAAATTCATTAGGAACAAAGATACGCTGGATATATAAGTTCAAAACTAGACTAGACTAGAAAGATTTCAGTGGATTTTGTTTCATGTTCCTTTTTTTGGTTCTAGATATGTAAAAGGACTCTGCTGGCTTGGCAATTTCAACACTGGGGTTTATTAACAGGATGAAATGATGACTTTCTGACCAAATTTGCTGCCTTCTTTTGTTGGAAACAATTTATGATAATTTTGAAATTTCTAGTCTCAATTTGGTTACAAAGCCAAGGTGCATTTTGAATTTGCTATCTATTCTCATCTTTTTCTTTTCAAGATATATTTTGAGGCTGTGGCTAGACACAAGTTGAGGTCTGAGGCAAAAACTTTACTAAGATCTTTTGAGGTCTGGAATATATGAGAGAAGGTAAGAAAAAGAGAAGTAGAAGGGAGAAAAAAGGGCATGAAATAGGAAAAGAAGCAAAAGAAGGTGATCAAAGAAGAAATGCCTTATCACAAAATTTAATCGTCATCACCAAAATTATCTATTTGTTGTTTAATAATGCATTAAAAAAAATTAAATAAAATAAATAAAAAAATTTAAAAAAAATCTGTAAATGCAATAAAGAATAACATAAAAAAAATTAAATTAAAAAAAAAATCTCTAATAGAGTTTTGTCCAAAGGGGGCACTGAGGCTTTAAATTCCATAACAAAATTGTGTAGTTGGTTTTTTTTTTTCCTTTTTTCTTTTTGTTGGGGTGGGGGGTTATAAATTAGATGAGAGAGAAAAATCTAAAATGATGATATAGAAAAGGTCCATACAAAAAAGGTAATGGATCTTTAAATCATGATTTTACTTGCCTTAAGATGGACTGGGCCCTGGTACATTTCCAACTTCCTCCTTTTGGCATTTCGAATATCTCATGTATGTAATTATTCTTGATGCAAGTTTAAGAGTGGGTATTAGAGACAGATGTTTGGAGTACCCTTTTTTTTCCCTACTACAGATTTGCCTTATTTTATTATTTGTCCCCTTTGGTTAATTGTTATGATTATGGGAACCTGAGCTTCTATATGGTTGTACAATGGTTTTATGTTTTCACCATGGTCTGACAATTCTTCTTCAGTAAGGTTTTGTTGTCTCTTTAATTTCCATCTTAAGTATGTTCCTTTTTGATATCTATGTCTCGTATAGTTATGTTTTATGAGTCTGTCTTCTGTGATCATTTTACCAATGATAATGGATCAAAATTGCACTGATAGTGTTGTTCTGAAATTGGTTAGCATGAACAAACTTATTGCAATCTTTGATTGGGATATTCTCAGAATAATCTTCTCAGAGTAATGTTATCCAACTATTTAAGTCGATGTTTAATATTGCAGGTTCATGTACCACCATCTTGTATGCTTGATGGTGTCCACTCGCAACATTTTTTTGGGACCGGTGTTATTGTACATCATTCTCAATTTATGGGATTGGTTGCAGTTGACAAGAACACAGTCGCAATATCAGTGTCTGACGTGATGCTCTCCTTTGCTGCTTTTCCAATGGAAATTCCAGGAGAGGTAACTTTTCATTTTATTTGTTTATTTATTTTACATGTTTACCAACCTTGGAGACCATTATGTACAGTTCTAATTAAGTTGCCTACTTCTATCTGCAGGTTATTTTTCTTCATCCTGTTCACAATTATGCCCTTGTTGCATATGACCCTTCTGCTCTGGGGCCTATCGGTTCTTCAGTTGTTCGGGCTGCTGAATTACTTCCTGGTAAATTTGAATCCATTTATTTCCCCAATTTTATTGTTTTCTATTGTTGAACAATTACATCATGAGTATCAGATTTCAACAGCATTGTGTTTGTGTTATTTACCATCTATATTTTGCTAGAAACTGCAATATATGAAAGCATTATTGGTTGAGAAATTCATAGTTGGCGTCTGGAGAAGAAAAAATATTGTTATACAATCTTGTTACATATCAAAATTTATTCCCATCCCTTACACCTACTGTCCCTGAGCTAGAATGTTGATTTTAATTACATTGGAGAAAAGTCAAGTCATTTTAAACCCTATAATTAAGTGTCCATATTATTCCTTCTTAAGAACATATTTATATATTCTATCTGAGACAGAGCCAACATTGCGCCGTGGGGACTCAGTCTGTCTTGTGGGGCTAAGTAGAAGCCTACAAGCAACATCAAGGAAATCGATAGTCACCAATCCATGTGCAGCTTTGAATATAGGCTCGGCTGATTGTCCACGATACAGGGCAACCAATATGGAAGTCATTGAGCTTGATACTGGTAACTGGAATTCCCGCTGCTCAAAGTGGATTAATTCATTTTGGATGTCTTATATGCATATATCTATTATAATGTTTTCCAGATTTTGGTAGTACATTTTCGGGTGTACTAACTGATGAGCATGGAAGAGTTCAAGCCATATGGGGAAGCTTCTCCACTCAGGTTCAAAATATTAATTTGTTGCTTGTGATCTAACTCATTATGCTAACCTGTTCTGATGCTCATGTTTATAATTGCAGCTGAAATTTGGTTGCAGTACATCAGAAGATCATCAATTTGTCAGAGGCATCCCAATTTATACAATCAGCCAAGTCCTTGACAAAATCATATCCGGTGCTAATGGACCATCTCTTCTTATAAATGACATCAAAAGACCAATGCCACTTGTTAGGATTTTAGAGGTTGAACTTTATCCTACTTTGCTTTCAAAAGCCCGGAGTTTTGGATTGAGCAACGATTGGGTCCAAGTATACTCTCTGATACAACTTTCTTTCATATTTTCTTTTTCTACTCACGCTCTATGAATGTCTCATTTTTCTTGCTTTAGTCTTTAGAATTGGTTTTAATATTTTGCAAGAGAATATATGTTTGTTGAATCATTTTATTGCTTTTCAGATTCACGTTTTCTTTAAGGCTTGGCTTATGTTTGTGTGCCTGTTGTCTTTACTGGCCATGTGTTTTGAGTTCTGATGAACAAGCAATGAAAAATGGATGCATAAGACATTGCCTTATTTGATTATAAATAAATAAATGGGCATGAGAGGATTCAAATCTCATGAAAGTGAATGAAACTAGCAACTTGATTTCATTTTATTATTACTACTTTGCCTCAGGGTACTGTTAAAATATGTATTCATATCCATTATTCTCAGACCCTCGCTTTCTATAATTTGTTGGGCCCTTAACAAGAAACATCATTAAAAGGAAAGAACTGAAGAGTGATGACAGGAGCAATGAAAATGAAATTGTGGTTCAATTCTGTGACCAGAGGTTTCTAACCGGACAATGGAGCAATTAAAAAGGCATGTTTTTATGTACTGAAAAAGATGATTTGAGGCACAGATACCTGAATAGATATGGCTCAACCTTGGGATTTTATGAATTAGGCATGGGCAGTGATCATGATTCACAAACAGACAAACGTACATGCAGACATGTTGACACTCTTGAGCAGTGAATTGGAGTGGGTTTATTTAACTTGGTTTCACAGGGGAAAAGAGAAGGTCAATTTTTAACATTCACTTTGTTTCCATCATTTGGTTTATTTAGGAGAGAAGAAATGTGGGGATAAGTAATTTTCTTTTCCTCACCACCTGTACCCTTTTCTATTATGTACTTATAATGTTGCATCCTTCAATAGGATTTTTTGTGTGTATTTTCCTTCCATGTTTTTTGGGGGGCCGGATGACCCCTATATAAGCTTTTGCACTATTGCTCCTCATATGTGGGTATGTGCTTGTATGCCTGTCGGACAAAAAGAAAAAAATGTGTATGTGCACATTAACCAATGCTGTCATTGTTGTAATTAAGTGTTGGTGATTGTTTATTGTAGGCTCTTGTCAAGAAAGATCCAATTAGACGTCAAGTTTTACGTGTTAAGGGTTGCCTAGCAGGATCAAAAGCTGAGAATCTATTAGAACAAGGTGATATGGTTTTAGCCATCAACAAAGAACCAATCACGTGCTTCCGTGACATAGAAAATGCCTGCCAAGCATTAGACATATGTGATGACAATGATGGGAAGCTTAACATGACTATTTTTCGGCAGGTGAGTAGATTAATTTGTCATATATAACTTTGTTTTATAAAGGTGATATGGTTTTATAAAGTACATTTAGTTTAGAAATTGCTTGTCTCTATGATAAGAAATTATATAAATAAATTATTCTTCATACATGATCTGCATCATCTGGCAGGGATGTGAAATTGAACTACTTGTGGGAACAGATGTTAGGGATGGCAATGGCACAACACGGGTGATAAATTGGTGCGGAAGTATTGTACAGGATCCTCACCCGGCGGTGCGTGCTCTTGGATTTCTTCCAGAAGAAGGGCATGGTGTCTATGTGGCAAGGTCAGAAATTTTGATCTAATTGCAAAATCTCCACAATGGTGTGATTTTAACACAACACAAGCATTAATATGTTATCAGCATTGTTGGGGGATCTTTATTTGAAAGCATCAATAAGATTTCTATAATGTGAATTAAACTGAAATTTTTAGGAGGTCGACTCACCGTAAGCTGGCCTTTTCATAGAGAAACTGATTGTGATGTAGATTGGGAAAAATGATAAATTGAAGATCCAAAAATTTATTGCAGAATAGAGGGTGTTTAGTAAATCGACTAAATGACTTAATTTAAGTTATTAAACATATTCATTATGACTGGTAAAGTAACTTAATATTGTAACTTAAAGGTATTAAGTTATTTTAGTCAATAAACTTGATGAATCAGTAACTCAAGAATAATTTAACTTAAAGTTAAAACTTAAACCATTAAGTAATAAGTAATTAGTTTTACAAAACACCCTCTAAAGTTAATACTTATTACCGAAGGACTTAAGTCGACTTTATTAAATTATTCTTGAGTTGTTGACATAAAATCATTATTTGATTTTTTACTTTAAAATATCAAGATCGTTTGGTAAAGTCAACTTAAAATTTTGTTTAAACTAACAAATTGACATATTTACCCTCATTATTTTACTAATATTTACTTTCATTAATTTTAATTAATATTTACCTTCATTAATCTTAAGTAATAAGTTTGTGGGTTAGATATCCTAATTAAAAGTATTATAAATGCATAAAATAACTACAAAACATTTACTATAAACAATAGAGTGGTAGATTTGGAGTCATGGATGTGAAAGAGACCCTTACTAGACATGGGCAAATGGGGTAAAAAAGATTTGAAATTAAGAATAAGTTAATAATTTTGATTTAATACTTAAAGTTACTCTTTATTTTAAGTTGGGACATTAAGTTATTTTACTAAGCATGCTTAGTCTATTTAATGACTTAAATTAAGTTATTAAGTCATTAAGTTGATTTATTGAACAACCTCTAAGTCTGATCAGATTTATATGTTTTCACCCCATACTAGTTAATTGACTAAGACTGGCATTGTTTTGCCATTAACTTGTGTTGGCTTCCAAGCCTAGGATGATCCTAGTCAATTGCATCCCTTTGGAGATAAAAATTAACACACAGTATACAGTATTAATTTCTCATCTATTAATTATTGCAAAAATTACATTTTTGAAGTTCTCTTTTTGTGAAGTTCATTCAATTAATGTGACACCTCTCAAATTTACCAGGTGGTGTCATGGAAGCCCAGTACACAGATATGGCCTATATGCTCTTCAATGGATTGTTGAAGTAAATGGAAAGCTGACTCCTAATTTGGATGCTTTTGTTGAAGTTACAAAGGTTAAACTACTTTCTGTTTTTTCTTATGATGCTTAGAAATTGAACAGTTTTTTGTTGGATTGCAATATTCTCTATTAGTATCTACCTATAGTTCATCATAATGCACCGAATACATGAAACTCCCATGTGAAGGCTCAAATATGTTAATACAAAAAGTGATTTCAGTCATCTATCTGGAACAAAATGTAAACATGCCTCTTACATTTCAGTTCTAGATGAGAATTCTTCTTGGATGACACGTGAGGTGTACAAGGCTCAATTAAGGCGTGTGATTTTTAGCAAGGAATGTGGAAATAAGTAGTTACACCCCTGATGTGTATACATCTAGAGCATTTGTACTTGGTAAATTGTGGACTGTCTCTCATAAGATTTTAGCATAAAATATTTTTGGCTGAGTTGCAAGAACAACACAATGATTTGCTAAAATATTATGCATGTTATATTGATAGTCATACTATTTCAAATGTTATTCTGCAATTATTTCATTGTTGTTTGGGCATTATTATTTACTATGATTTCCTAAATAAATTTACAGGAATTAGAACATGGGGAGTTTGTGCGAGTAAGAACAGTTCACTTGAATGGGAAACCTCGAGTACTAACATTAAAGCAAGATTTGCACTACTGGCCTACATGGGAGCTGAGATTTGATCCTGAAACTGCAACTTGGCGCCGCAGGACCATCAAAGCATTAGATTCCTGTGCTGCATGAAAACCCAGTACAAACTGTCATATTTTCCTTGGAAGAAGCAAAATTGCTTTTGGTCCCATTTTTCAGGGAACCAATGTTCACTTGCGGTTTTCATGCTGCTGTTCTGAGACTTTGAGGTGGAGTTAATTGTACTAGTGCTAGGAGGAAGTGGCAAGGGATTTATCTAGAGTTCTAAGGCAGGTTATTGTGCGTATGATGTAATTTATAATTGATAATTGACGATAAACTCTAGAGGATCATCATTCTCAACAGAGGAATCTTCATTTATTAGTATGGATGAGTTAAAAGGGTTACTACATGTGAATGATTGGATAAAAAGAAATAAAAGGTTCTTTGTTGCCACCTATCATCTTTTTATCCATTTCCATTCATATATACATATTGGTTTTCCAGTAAGTTTTCTTCTAAAGTAATGGCGGTTGAGATGGGCAAACCCCACGGTTAGGGCCAACCTCGAGACAACTAACTCATTGTTGTTCCTAGGGCGAGGAAACTCCTTGACGTAATTTCTCCTATATTTATCTCTATTTAAACCAAATACGTTTTTCTATCAACTCTGCAGAGATTATCCCCTATTTATTTCCCATTCATGGGAGTTGAAGTAGCTTTATCAAGCACTAATGCTCTTTCTCTATACCAGAAAAATGAGAGAATCTTGGATGATTTAAGGTTGATGCAAGGCAGGTCCGGGGTGTGGTTCTTCAATTGATTGCTGCTTCTCCACATGCCACCCTATTGGGTGTCGTTTGCGCTAAACATTGGTCGTATTTCCCTACTCTGATATGCCGTTGTGGTTCCTCATTGGTGAGCAACAAAATGACATTATTCAATTACGGGATCATGAAAGAAAATATGTTGGCAGAACTTTTGTTTCTTACACCGAAACATATGACTGAATCAATGCATCTATGGATGCTTCCCGTTCTACTGTCATCAGGGAAATCGAAGTTGACCAAACAAGCAAGAGTAAGCTACTGCCACATTCTTATCCCAGCCTTCCTTCCCCCCACTCGCAACTACTTTGTCTAGGAAAAATGATAATAACAATCACCATTCCCCTCTATTCCATCTCTCAACTTAGATACCCTAGATGCATGCATGATTATCAAAACAAAGGCAATAACAGTAACAATATCAAGCATGGAATCTCTGGAGTGTCCATGGCTCAAGTCCAGTGGTAGCAGATGAATCGTCTGGTAGAAGAGGGTGCTTGTAATACCAAGGAAATAAGGTAAAATGGGGTCTGGAGGGGGGAGGTGCATGATAGTCCAAATACCCGTCTGGTGGCAAATAGTCCTGGGATGGAGGGGGTGGTGACGATGGGCGGTGGAAGGTAATGGTAGGTACACGAGTAAGGTGGGAGTGACGGAGTATAAAACACTTCGGTAGGATGTGTAGTTTGAGGCATCAATGTGGCCGGAAAATGCAATAGTGATGAACCAAATATATGATGAATTGTTTTGTCCGCTTATTCAATTTCTAACCTTCTATGGTATCATCTATGTTTTCAATGTTAAATTTATTCAGGAAAACAGAGTTGAAATAGCCTGATGAAAAACTCACAATTTGCATTGAATTATTCATCAATTTAGGCCATTGAGATATGTAAAATTTGTAACCCTAGATCTTTCCATTACAGGCCTAGCTCAAGTATTAATTAAATAGATGGGGAATGAGGGAGATTTTCTCCTCATTTTCATTTTTTTTTAAATTCTTTTGGTTGGGGTAGTATGAAACGAGTCATGAGGTAGACATAGATGGGAATGAGTAAGAATGATAAATGTAAAATCCACCCCTATGGCCCCTTTGATTCAATAATTCAATGGGCAGTCAGCACAGGCAGGTTCTTTAATGCCATGAAAATGATTCATAACCTAAGCTCTTAGTTCATACCACACTAATATGTTTTAAAATAAATTGAATTCATTAGGATGTTGCGCTCTGAAAGGGTGAGAATATTTTCTTTCCAGCCAATCAAAGTCTGGGCAAGCCATCCTTTTTCTTTAGAAAGATTTTCGTCTGCTGAACCTCTGAGTACCTGATCTATTCTTTAACTGTGCCTCAATGTTGTTCTTTTGGTAAAAGATTAGTGATGTCTCCATTGGGTTTTACGGAAGGGGTAAGGTTTATATATAGATATAGGGCTTCACTAATTAGAAGTCTCTCTCATTGAATAACTGACAGGTGAAAGTCAAAGAGTGTTGTAGTTGAAGATATAAATGCACATTGTGATCAAACCAAATAATTCATTACAAGTAATGAATGGACAGTTACTTTGGCACTACCTGAAAAACTCCATGAGACCAATGCACATACATTCATAATTTATTGTGGTGAACTGGTGAGACGTTTAGAGATAAAATTCAGCAAATTAATGGACAATAATAAAACACCCATCATTCAATATTTACCACATATGTAGTATAGCACTTTCTCAGTAGTGGACCCAGTCCTATACTCCTACATGAAAGGGTTAAAAGCTGAAACCAAATGGGTGCTTGCTATGATCTTGGATCACAGGTTTATTTAGCTGTCATGATAACCACCATTAAAACTAAGTTCAAAAACTTGGATTTGAATCTAGTTATTGATTTTCAATCACATACATATATCATGGAGGGCACTAGTGCTAAGCATTGTATAGTTAGGCTCCATGGACACTATGTTCTAACATTGAAGTTAATAATTTAGTACTGATGTGTGAGCACATCCAACCTCTATTCTCGTCTTCATCTTGCTCCAAGAGATCGAAACAGTTGTGCCCATTTTAGGTATAAAGGTTTGTACAGGGAAAAAGTAATGCCAAGTGCATCAAATGTTAATATTTAATAAGAGCTAAAGATGATTAGTTATACAACATTAATTGGCCAGTCACAGTCAGGCCTAAATTTAAGGAAAATGGTCCCTAGTCCAAAAAATTGCTTGACCCCTAATGCCTTAACTAGCCCACCTTCTCAACTTTTCAGTTCCTTTTCAGAGCTCACGGTGTCAAATACTGTGGCAGTCCTACATTATGGGATTGAAAGCATCCCTTCAAACACATGTTTTGCTTCTGACAAAAGCATGGAGCTGCATTTGTTTAGGTCACACCCCTGAGTGATAACTTCCTTTTCTTTTTCAAATTAATTTATCTTTCAATTAATTTGAGATTCTCACTTTGATTTCTTTTGAGGGTACTACTTAATTTGGTTAAAAAAAAACTCCTTTGCCACTCACATGGGGGAGGTGGTAAGTAGTAGTGGAAGAAAAACAAAACTTATTCCTCATCTAATCATCACCTGTCACTAAGGTAATAGAAAGGGTAGAATGACGAACATTTTCATAATATTAATATCATTTTTTTAAAAGAAAAAGTAATCCAAGGAATCACCCATTTGTCGGTGTAAATTAATACAAACAATAGTTATTTGTAATTTCCAAAAAAGTTATTTTTCCTAGTATTATGTTTGCTTGGATAAAGCGTACATGAGATTCATCTTGTTAAAATTCAGTCATTTTTTTCTTCTTTCAGACTGTTGTATACATCAAGAAGAAAATTGCCATGCACAGGTACAGAGACAATATACAGATAGACCTAAGGTTAACAGATTGACCATATAGAAATATGGAGTGTGAGAGAGAATAGCGAACAGAAGTATTGATCATCAACCTTGAAAATAAAAGCTTGTTCTTCAACTTAAGACAATTGACTGAAATCATTAACAAAATCTACATAAAAAGGTACTAGACATTGGATCACATTATATATGAGAAGTCCTAAAATGATACTCACTAATACTCCATGATCAGTACGTCTAAAATTCCACATCCAACCAAAACCATAAACCCAATAACAACATTCCTTCCAGAAGCCGAGTAAAACCCTAAATTAGAAGGATTAGTGGCATACAAATTCCCTGGTTCATTGATTATGTAGGTGAATCTCGGTGGTGGTGGTTCCGTTATGTAAATGAACCTAGGCGGTGGTGGCACCTGCTGTCCACAATCCTGCGTACGTGGCGGCGGCGGCGGTGGTGGTGGTGGTGGTGGTGGAGGAGGAGGAGAGTGCTGATCAGAACAAGGGTTCACACAAGGACATGTCATGCACTTTATACTCGAATCAGGCACTTGTGGAACCAAAATTTGGTCGTGCTTTTCTGAAGAAGTACTAGTGGCATTGATTAATGGAGCTGAGAGTAGGATAAGCATCAGCATCATGAGAAGAAGTGGTTGAGGAAGGAATTGGTGAGTCCGTGGCCACAACCCCATTTCCGGATTGGAGCTGGAGAAAATAAAATTGTTGTCTTGCTTGGTATGGAGATCAAATGGGCAAAGAGGAAAGAGGTAGAGTTGTGATATGAAGAAGGGTGGTGGTGTGAGAGCATAGTTGCCTATGGCTTACGTTTAAGTGCATGGGCAGTGCCGGAGAATGGAAGGAGTCATTGCATTAGGTATATTTTGGCTTTATTGGAGAATAACAAGTCTCTCTCACACCCTTAATGGATGGGGAGTGGAGAGAGGGACATGGTGTAATGAGCCTCCATGTATGGTTTGTTTTAGTGTTGAAAAAGAAGTGCATGTGGACGTTTTAAATGTGCGTGACCCACTTCCAACCATCCTTTTGTTCTTCTTTTTCATCCATGGGAGAGTAAATGCCTGTGCACCTTTATGACCTAGCTAGCGTTTTAGCAATGCACTAATGCTCAGAATATGTTCCATCGGTTGGCTGGAGATAATACCTAAGAGCCCCTTTTTCTTTTCCTCTCTTCTTTTCTTTCTTTTCTTTCCTATGGAACATTCTTCTTTGTTCGGTTAGAAAAGAAACGAGTAGATTGTCATGTACTCTTTCCTCATACATTGAAAAGAGGCCCTCTCACTTGAAGGCAAAGAATCCCTGGCCTCCCCTATTCTTAAATGGTACGTGTTGGAGAACATTTTTCAAAGTATTACCAAGTTGAAAATGAACTCTTAGTACTCAAATAAATCCTTTCAATGTATAATAATATAAAAATTGTTCCATTAAAATCTATTGTTTTTCACCATTTTGAAAACGTTTCTCATCTTTTATTATTGTCAGAAACTTATCACAAAGCCCACCCCTTTGATCTCAGCATTTTGATACTTTTCTTTACATTTTTTTTTCAATATACAATTAAAATCAATTATTTATATATACAAGTAGATATATATTGGCGTGGGAAAGTTGCTTTAGGCTCCATTTGAGTTGGCTTGATGCTTTTTGTCACACGGAGAAAAAGCTACAACCATGATTCAATTATGAAAAACTTGTACGAAATCCTTATTGTTTCCTTGTTAAATTAACTTTTTCCCGTTTAATGGTGGAAGTGTTTGAATTAAAGTCATGCAAACACACACAGAGAAAAGTGTATGACTTCCAAACATAAAGATACAAAGCATAGATCTACTGCATTAATTCAAAGTCTTTTGAGGATGATGGAGCTAGTTCATATTTTGAAATATATTCCAAGGTTAGTATCCTTTCATTTGAAGGCTGAAAATTTAATATTTAAAGTGATGTCTCAATTCCATATAAAGCAAAATTGAATGACTTAATTAATTAAGTGAATTCCTTTCAATTCATTTCTATCATCTGTCAAAAGTGTCTTAAGTCAGCATCACACTTTGAAATAAAATGAAATTTGATCGACTTTAATTAATGGGTCTCTTTCCATTATGCTAAAATCTAGCTACCATGTGCCTAGGATGTCCATCTCATCATGTTGATTGCTGGTCATTTATTTACTTAAATCACATCATGACAACAATTGAGAACACTACTCCTAAAACTAATGGTTAGAGATGATGACAGTTTGTAGTGGTGTATGGATATATACTTTCATTTTGCTTGAATTTTTAAGTTTCAAGTGTGGGGACTTGGGAAGTGTTACTGGTACAAACACAGATGTTTGGTGCATTATAAAGGTCTTACTTAGAAGATTGTACCTTCTAACTGCAATATGTGTGGTGCATATATCTTTCTTTCAAGAAACTTGAAATTTCTTTTCTTCATTAAAGGAATTGAATGAGCTGATAGAGACCTCAGACAGCCTTAGACATCATTAATTGCATGAATTCATGGGACTTCACTCCAACTGTTGCTGACCCAACTACTTGGTAGCTAGGTTTAATTATTAATTAATTACTTAGAATAATATTTTCTCAAGTTGTAAAATGTCTTACAACAATTCATTGTGTCAGCAAGAGGCAGTTTGCAAATCTTTTTAAATAAAGTATTATTTTCTTCACTTTATATGAACCATCAAGGAAAAAAATTTGATGCTCTTGGCATTATCGTTAATGTAAGTATCTTATTTATCACGTAAAAAGACATTTACGGTCGAGGCCATAATGCATTTTAAATATGATTAGCTGCATGCAGGCATATGCTTTTGATTTTATTAATTAAGAACCCTAAATTGAAGTAATAATATTATTAAATCATTAGAATTATTTCAATATTTCTTTTTTAGTTCCCACACATGGCTTTTTGAATATATCCATTTGAGTACTTTAGTTCTTTCCCATTCCTCTTTTTTTTTTCTCTCTCTTTTTCTTGATGATCTTATGCTTGGAAAAGCAATTTGGGAATATCTCCTATTATGATTTAGAATTCACTTTTAAATTAATTAATCGAATATAAGTACCCCTAATCAATACGAAAAAGGGTTATTTGATTAAAAGCGTTTTTGAAAATCCAAATTTTAAAATATGACCTTCCACCCTTTTTTAGTCTCATTTGAATAAAAATATCTTCATTATTTTCTTGAAAATTAACTCTTTCTTTTAAAACCTACATGTAAATATTTGAAACGATAAAATGTATTTGTGTCAAAAATTGATTATTTTTCAAGAAAAAAACATGGGAAGAATTTAATTCACAATTTGAAGATTATTTCATCTCTTTTAACTAAATATTTCTACGAAAAATTCTTTACCATCAATTGCATTGATTTTCTATCTTATACATCTTTCAATCAAGCCAAGAATACCTTGTGACCAGTTTACAGAGGGAAAAAAAATTGGTAAATTGGGTTGGGTCATTGATCTACAGATATGAGTACAGGTTTGGAATGATTCACATAAATAAATGTGTCCTGGAAAAGAACGTTTGTACTTTAACACAAAATGGGAATCATATACCTAGCAAAAGGAGTTGATCGAAAGGAATATAGTTCTCCTTTTTTCTTCACCAAAGCCATCAACTTCTTTAGCACTAAAAGCATATCTTCTCAACTATGCGTTTGCAAGGCCCAGCACACCTCCAAAGTAACACTCCCAATCCAACCAAAACCAGTATCACAATTACAACATCAAGTCCAACATTGGAAGAATCAGTATCATACAAATCCCCCATATCCTCCAAATCACTCATTGTGTAGGTGCTAGGTGGCGGTGGCGGTGCCAGCTGACAGCAATACTGAGTTGACGGAATAGTGGGCGGAGGTGGCGGTGGAGGAGGGTGCTGGGCACATGGGTTCACACATGCACATGGATTCACACAAGGACAGTCCATGCACTTTATGCCCGAATCTGGTACTTGTGGAACCAATACTTGGTCGAACTTTTCAGGAAAAGTACTTCTTGCTTTGATTAATGGAGCTGAAACTAAGATAACCATTAAAAAACCAATCTGAAGAAGTACTTGAGGATGCCATTGATGTGGCCACCACTTCATTTCAGGACAGAAACAGTATATATTTTTTTGTTTAGGAATGGTGATGAAATGAACAAAGAGAAGAGAGTGAAATGTAATATGATGATGGCTGGGAATATGTAGTTGTCTATAGGAGCGTATTGGCCTATGGATTACGTTTGAGTGCATCGGCAGGGAAGAGGAAGTGAGAATCAATGGTTTAGGTGTGTGCTTTTTGGCTTTTCTTCTAATAACAAGTCTCTCTCAGTCCTCCAATGAGTGGTGAGTGATGAGGGGTAGCGTAATGAGCCTCCATGGATGGTTTTGACATTGTGTTGAAAGCAAAGTGCATGTGAATGTAGTAAATTGTGCGGCCCACTTCCAACAAACCAAATTTTTTGGCGAAGGAGAGTAATGCCTAAGAGCCATTTCATCTCTCTTTTTTTTCTCTTTGGAAGGAAAAATAATTCTACTTTTACGATGATATGAAATTAATAGCATGAATATGTAATGTAACGAGCCAGTGTCAAGGTGTACACATTGGAATCGCCACATTTATTAAGCTACTTGGTTTTTAATTTTTCAAATTGATAAATATACACTTTCTTTGTATCCATATATATGCGACTCAAAAATCTACAATATATATCCGTATATATTAGAACAAAAATAATACTGGGTATAATATCACAGGTCATCATATGGATTGGAGTTCAATAACTCATATTAGCAATTATTATCTGAGTTCTTAAGTGCTCACATTTATGAGTACCAATCTAACGTTTCACACCTTGTTGGATTTTAAGGGTATGAAAACAAAATACTAGCCAAAAAAAACACAAATAAATAACATAATGAATAAAAAGAAAATGGTATCGGCTAAGGCGTGATAAATACTGTCCTTGAAATAGATCCACCCTCATTGAAGACGAACTTGGTGCACTAAGGTACCAGTGGTCTACCTCCAGGATTCAACAGCCAGATCTCACATTGAAAACGAGATGTGTATAGCTCTGGTTTTTGAATAAATTCCTCCAAATAGATGTATGAAAATACTCCCAGAAAAACTCTCTGAAAAAATTCTTTGAAAAATTGGTATTCATGTATAGAGAGAGGTTACCTGCTTTTATAAGCCGCTAACACAGTTCCAATGGAAATATACTTGTAATTAGAAGATAACACAAAGTGGAAGGTGATTCTACTTATAAAAGGAATGAGACTCCACTAGCACAATCCCAATAAGATTCTTCTCAAAAATATAACACTAATAGAATAAAATAAAATATAATATAATAAAAAATAATTCTCAATAGGACACTTCCCAAAAATATAAGATTAATATAATAAAATAAAATAAATTAAAATTAATTTCCAAAAATAAAATAGAAATTATTTACATTCTTCCTACAATCCCCTACAAAATGTAAACATAATTTTTTTATTTTTTTATTTTTTGAGGAAAAAAGAATCCAATGCATCAGTACTGATGCCCAAAGGCTATGAACCAATCTTAGGACAAATAAGTATTGAATCACAAAACATGGTGAAAATAAATTTCTATGAACCAGTGTTTCTTTATGTAACTCAAGGGACTTTTATCCACATTGGTTTTCTCAACTACACTACGAGTTGTACAAAACGAGTTGTCACAAATAGGTTATGCGCCTTGCCTGGATATTCATGAGAGCTCTAGAGAACTTGCCTAAGTTCTCATAGGAAGCGGCCCCACCTCCACTAATCCATCAAGTATGTTCTGCATTTGAACATATCATCCATAAGGAATATTGTATTCATTAATAGTAAACACTCAACCTTAATCAATGCAGAACACGCTCTATTTACACCATAGGGATGGACTCTCATACAATTAGAGTTGATAAAGCACCTCAAGTCAACAAGTGATTTGTTCTTACCCATATGAACCTACTTCATGGAATTTCCATTCTAATAGGTTGAGTTACCACCATTCTTAACTTCTGTAATAGGCATAAGCCCCATCCTCCTCGATGTTTCTTTCACTAGTTTCTTATTTAGTGGTTTGGTCAAAGGATTGGTCAAATTCAACTCTGACCTCACAAATTCTAAGGATATAAACCCTGTTTCAAGTAGTTGTCACACAATATTGTGCCTTAGGCGTATATGCATGTTCTTCCCATTAAATATTTTACTCTTAGCCTTAGCAATTGCAGCTTGGCTATCACAACGCATAAACACAGACGGGACTGGTCTCGTCCATAAAGGGATATATGCTAAGAGGTTTCTAAGCCACTCAACCTCAGAACTTGTCTTTTCTAAGGCAATAAACTCAGCCTCCATAGTATACTGAGTAATGCAAGTTTGCCTGGTAGACTTCCAAAAAACTGCACTCCCACCAAGAATGAAAACATATCCACTAGTGGATTTCATCTCATTTGAACCTGAGATCCAATTTGCATCACTAAATCCTTCAAGGACACTTGGAAATCCACTAAAGCATAAACCATAGTTAATGACACCTCTCAAATACTTAAGGACTCTACAAATAGTAGTCCAATGATCCTGATTAAGACTTTGGGTGTACCGACTCAATCTACCAACTGCATAAGCAATGTCAAATCTGGTGCAATTCATTAAGTACATTAGGCTCCCTATGATCTAAGTATACTTTACTTGGGCAACACTATGTTCTATATTTTTCTTCAGCTATGAGCTGGGATCATAAGGAGTTAACACTGGTTTACAATCAAAGTGTTCAAACTTCCTTAGGATCTTTTCAACATAGTGCTCTTAAGAAAGTTTAAGCCCATTAGGTGTTCTAGTTATTTTAATTCCTAGAATCACCTCTACCTCTCCTAGGTCTTTCGTATCAAACTTAGAACCTATGAATTTCTTGTAAGGTATTCTATTTTGAATATGACATGCGAATAGGATAACTTCCCCCCACAAGTTCAAGGGTGCTCCTGAACTTACCAACATTGCATCAAAGGTTTTAGGACCTAGTTTTTGTTTTTTTAGGTTCAAGGAGAAAAACTTTAGCTAAATACCCCCACACTTTCAGGTATGCTATATTAGGTGTGTGAAACCAAGGTTTGGTTAATCTTGATTTTGATGATAACAAAATTAGGTTTAGAACTAATGATTATATTTCAAGTGTGATTAGGCAAGATGATTTCCAAAGTGTCAATCACAAAGACAAATCAAGCCAAGGAGAAATCATGAAGAAGAAGACCACCTCAAAGAGAAGTGTTTTTCAAGACCCAAGCTTCATAAGATCTCTTTGTAAGGTTGTTGGTGCACTAGGATTTTCATGCATTACATTCTTTACTTATGCACCAAAATCATCCAAGAGTTATTTTGTTTTAAATATTTTAAGAATTGGATGATTTCATGTTTTCAACTAAAACCTTGTGTTAAATGTTTTTCAAACTTATTTTTAAAAGGTTTTAAGTTGAAAAAGTTGGTTGTTGAGCCAAAAAATGGCTCAACCGGTTGAAGAACAGGTCAATCGGTTGTTCTTGTCTGGTCGAGGACCGATCGAGGGATGCCAAAAACTCTCTCTCTCCTAGTGGCCTTCTCTTCCCGGTCGAGGTGATTCTCTTCCCTATCGAGGACCAGTCGAGGTCCGATTGAGGCTCAACGGTCACCTACCAAGCATTAAATGCTAATGGCTGGTCAACCAATCGACCCCTAGCTCGACTGGTCGAACCCCAAACAGTTAGTTTGACTTTTTTTCTTCTATAAAAAGGCTCCAATCTTCATTGTTTTATAAGATTAACCTTCCCAAACCTTTCTTGAATATATTTGAGCCTTGGAAGAGTGTTTTGAGTGCACCATTGTTCTAAAACTTGCATATCTTTAGTGCACCATTCAATCATAGTTTTCTTGTATCATTTGAGCTTAAAGTTTTTGTACTAGGATTTTATGAGATCATTTATTTATAAATCTTTGAGAGGAAGTTTCTCAAGTGTGGGGTATCACTTGAGGGGTTGTTCAAGAGTGGGATATCTCTTGAGAAGTGTAAAGGGTGCTTGGAGCCAAAAGTCCAAGAGGGTGAATTGGAATCATAATCCAATTGTATTGCTTAAAGGCTTGGTTTGGAAGCCTTGAATTAGTGGAACCTCAAGCTTGGGATTGAAGCTAGAGGAGAGTGGATGCAGGTCGGGTTACGTCGAACCACTATAAAATCTTGTGTTTTTGCATTCTCTCTTCCTTACTCTTTTAATTTATATGCAATTGTCTTTATATTGCTTATTATATACTTGCATATAATTGTCTCTTACATTCACATAGTTTAAATTTGCAAAAATAGACCATCACCCTATTCACCCCCCCCCCCCCCCCTAAGGGTGACTACCATAGGTTGGATTAGCCTAATTTTTCTAACAAGGTGCATAGCCCTTCCACAACTCATTAGGAGTTTTACCAGTTTTCCAGGTTGGTAACAGATGAAAACCATCTTTTGGTTTTAGGTCAGTCAAAATGTGTCCCATGTTCACCACATCAATTGCAGAGAGAACCCTTTCCTGCCATCTCTTAAAGAATGTCCCATTGAAGAGATCAATTTTAGAGGTGTCAGGACAGGTGTGAATTAGGGAAGCTTCCATTTGGATTTATTTCAAGATTGTTGGATTTTAAGGGTATGGAAACAAAAGACTAGCCCAAAAGACACAAACAAAGAACATAATGAATAAAAAGAAAAACTTATCGGTTGAGGCGTGACAAACACTATTCTTGAAATAGATCCACCCTCCTCGAAGATGAACTTGGTGCACTAGGGTACCAGTGGTCTACCTCCAAGATTCAATAGCTAAATCTCACCTTGGGTGCACTCTGAAAACGAGATGTGTACAGCTCGGGTTTTTGAATGAATTCCTCCAAATAGATGTATGAAAATACTCCCTGAAAAACTCTTTGAAAAAAATCTCTAAAAAATTGGTATTCATGCATAGAGATGGGTGACCTGCTTTTATAGGCCACTAACACAGTCCCAATGGGAATCAACTTGTAATTAGAAAATGGCACAAAGTGGAATGTGATTCTACTTATAAAAGGAATGAGACTCCACTAGCACAATCCCAATAGACTCTTCCTAAAAATATAACACTAATAGGATAAAATAAAAAATAATTCTCAATAGGACACTTCCCAAAAATATAAGATTAATAGAATAAAATAAATTAAATTAAAATTAATTTCCAAAAATAAAAATAAAAATTATTTACACTCTTCCTACAATCCCCCACAAAGTACAAACATAATTTTTTTTGGAGGAAAAAAGAATCTAATGCATTAGTACTGGTGCCCAAAGGCTATGAACTAGTCTTAAGACAAATAAGTATTGAATCACAAAACATGGTGAAAATAAATTTCTATGAACTAGTGTTTCTTTATGTAACTCAAGGGACTTTTATCCACATTGGTTTTCTCAACTACACTACAAGCTATACAAAACGGGTTGGCACAAATAGGCCATGCGCCCTACCTGGATATTCATGAGAGCTCTAGAGAACATGCCTAAGTTCTCATAGGAAGCGGCCCCACCTCCACTCTCATATAGGTAAATCCATTAAGTATGTTTCCACATTTAAACATACCATTCATAAAGAATATGGTATTCATTAAGAGTAAACACTCAACCTTAGTCAATGTAAAATACGCTCTATCTACACCATAGGGATGGACTCTTATCCAATAAAAAAATTATATATATATATATATTGCAAATTTCCTAACTTGAGAAGTCAAATTTCTTAAATTAAATTAAAAAAAAATCAATTTCTTAAACCAAATTAGTCATATAAAAGCTTTGAAGATAAAATCCGAGGTCATTTTGAGATCAAGCATTTATGCCCTTAGTGAATGTAAGCAATGCTAAAGTCCAAGCCTGGCCCAAGACACACCAAGGTCTAAACCTAAGTTGAAGACATGTCGACATCCAAGTTTGGTCGAAGACATGCCAAGGTCCAAGCCTAATTTAAAGGCACACCAAAGTCTAAGCCCTAGTTGAAGGCCTGTTAAAGTCCAAGTCCAACCCATGACATACTAACGTCCAAGCCCAAGTTAAAGACATGCCAAAGTCCAAGCCTAAGATGAAGAAACACCAAGGTCTAAACCCTAGTTGAAGGCATGTTAAAGTCCAAGTCCAATCCATGACATACTAAGGTCCAAGCCTAAGTTAAAGACATGTCAAAGTCTAAGCCTAAGATGAAGAAGCACCAAGGTCCAAGCTCAAGTCTAAGACACTTCAAGGTCCAGAATCAAGTTGAAGACGCACCAACGTCCAAGCCCAAACTAAGACCCACCAAGGTCTAAATTAAGGTGGCATTTGTTTTT
This sequence comes from Vitis vinifera, assembly GCF_030704535.1. Lineage (NCBI taxonomy): Eukaryota > Viridiplantae > Streptophyta > Magnoliopsida > Vitales > Vitaceae > Vitis > Vitis vinifera. The sequence continues at coordinate 17,792,861 of NC_081818.1, forward strand.
TTGGTTTTTTGCTGAAAATAATTTGTTTTTAGAATTTAGGTTGTTTGTTTTTTTACTTTTTCATGACTTATTATAAACTTTTTACTGAATAGAAAAAGCCAAAATATTTAGCTTTTTCTAAATAGAAAAAAATAACATATTGGTTTTTCTTTACTTTTTAATACTTAATAGAAATAAAATACTACAAAAACAAACAACCTAATATTTAACACTATTAAACAGTAAGTTTCTATTTAGAATTAAGCAAAAAAACAAACACCACTTAAGTTAGGACCTAAGTCATGTCTCTCATTGGAAGAATCAAAGGACTGACTAGAGATTGTATCTCATTCCTAAAGTTAATAAATTTTCAATTTGGCTACTAGTTTTCTTCTAGAAAAAATTGTGCACAAGATACTAGCACGAACATCAATTTAAGTAGAATGATTTGCATGTTTTTTTTTTCCACAAAACATTATTTTTAAGCTCTTGGAAAACGATGATTTACATATAAATCAATAAATTTATTATCTTATCCTTAATGAGCCTAGTCTTAGTCTTAACCCTCATCATGCACTAATCTTCCAATGCTTAATCAAATAGGAGTACACATCACTAATAGCACGAATAGGGACTTTTAAAACCCTTAGGCTATGTTTGGTTGGTAAGATATAACATGGGATGGGATATAATATATCATATCCCATGTTTGATTAGTGATGGAATATAATAAGTTATCTCATCAATTATCCTATCCTATGTTTAACCAAACATGGGATAGGATAAGTGGTGGGAGATATTATCCACCCTCTATTTTTCATCCCTTTCAAATGGGATATATTAATCTCACGGTAAGATATGGAATATACATATCCCATGCACCAATTTTTATTTTTTATTTTTTATCAATTTTTTATTTTTAATATATTCATTTTATAAAATAAAAAAATATTATAAATTAAATTTACAATTAAAAAAACTAAACAAATATATATGATATATAAATTATTTTTATATTTTAAATAACATAAAATAAAATAAAATTTGTAAAATTTAAATATTTTAATAATAAATATTGTTAAATATAAAAAATCATTTTTTTTTAAATAGAAAATATTTGAATATGATATTATTTTTATTTTAAAAGTGGAAAAATAATATATATTTCATATTAGTTTTTATTCATTTCACAAACTAAATATAGATATAATATAATATAACATATCTCATTAGATATATTATTTTAAAATATTATATCCATGTAATATGTATATCCAAGATATCATATTCCATTGAAAATCATATTATAAGATATGCATATCCTATCCAATGAGATATGATATCTTAGGGTATACAAATCATATCCTATTTTATTCAGTCAATCAAACATAGTCTTAAAATAATCGGCTTCCATGAAATTAATAAGATAAAATCTTGTCATTATTTTTTTTTTCCTTTCATTCCTCACCTCTCTATTAACTTTTTGTTTCCTTCTCTCTCTCACACACACACCCCGAAAGTGGTTTTATCAGATTGCCCCTTCATTTATTAGTTATATGAAGAACATAGCTACAAAGTCTATATAACTATGTTGTCCACATAAAATAGAATATTTTCTTAAAATTTCACACAAAACGGACCATGTTTGATCTATTAAACCAGCCTCCAAAAGACCCATGGCACTCTCTAACTCTATCTTTTTTTTTCTCTTCCTTTCCTCACTTCTCATTTAATTTTTTGTTTTCCTTCTCTCTATCTCACCATAAGTGGATTTTCACCACTTAATACAAGACCACTTCTTTTCTTTTCCTTTTTTTTCACACTTGAGCCAATACTTCCCCTTATTTTCCTTATATGCGAAATATTGCATTTCCCTCAAAACTAAGTATCAACCTATGACCTCGTGAATAAAAGGCATTGCCTTTGCCACCCAACCACATGTGCTATGTTATATTTACTTCATATAACAATGCACATGTATTCATATTTCCTATCTTTTTTTATATATACTATATATTAACTAAATTAAAATTATTATAATTAATTTTATTTTATTTATCTTATTATGCATTTTATATAATAATTAAATACAAGACAAAAATAAATTTATACCCCAATTTTAGCCTCTATTTTTTTAAATGTCTTAACTTTAACTGAATCATTAAGGCTATGTTTGGTTCTTGGAAAATTTGAGAAAAAATGCTAAGGAAAGAAAATAGAAGAAGAAAATAAAAGGAAAGAAAAAATGAAGGAAAATGAAAAAGAAGATTTAAATTAATAAATTATTTTTATATGCTTTTTCAAATTTATTTTATTTATTTATCTCTATTATAACAAGATTAAATAATTTAAAAGTATATAAATTTCATTTAATTTTAATTATATTTATTTTCTTTTATATTTTATATAATGAAACAAAACATAAGAAAATCATTTTTCGCGAATCAAACATAGCCTAACTATTTAATTATTTAATCATTCAACTTAAAATAATTAGATTTTCAACCCTTTAAAATGACATTAATATAATCCACTTCATTCATCAATGATACCTCAATTAAATCAACCTTTCAAAAGTTAATTTATTATAATATTAAATCCATGTTTTTTAAATTCATTATAACAATTTCATATAATATCATTTTATTGAGGTTATCTTATAATTACCTAATAATTATTAAACTAATTCTCAAAATACACTTAATATTCAAATCTCAAAAATCCAATCTCCAATAAGTTATTAGTTAAATTTCCTTTAGATTTAAATTTAATTTCTCAAACTCTCATTTTGAAAATTTGACTAATTAAATTTGAAATTTTGTGGCTCTAAATTTGATGTGGTTACCATAAGCATCTCCTTTTGAAAAAAATAATGTCTTGACAAGTAATGGTATAGGGAACTCACTGCCCTTCTACTAGGATTAAACTAAGTCATAACCATACTTCTATTGTTACGGGAAGTTTTTAGCTCCTACTAACAAGATGTTACTTTTACAAAAAAGACTATTTATTTTATTAAATATATTTAATATTAATACATTAATAAATGATAATCTAAAAGGGCTTTTAAGGGAAGTAGGGAATTTCAGGCGCAAGCTGCCACTGAAGAAGTTTCTGGTGGCAACCTTTTGGGAGTCAGAGCTGAGTGAAAACAAGTGTCCCAAGCATCCTGATCCAAAACCAACACGTATACAACTCAACACCCTCACGCAACAACACGTAGCACCGTCCTCCTTCAATAAAAATTAAAACCTTTCCCTATTATAAAGACAAGCCTCCGCATCCTCACACCGGAGTCATGCTACCTTTGAATCGCTTCCTTCAGTTCGTCACACAAGCTGTCCTCTTCATCTTCTTGCTCCACCAATCCCTCGCTTCTCCAATTATACTATGACTGCCGGAGTTCGAATCCCCCTTTGCGTCCAGTGCGGCACCCACTCCAACCCCTGCCGCTGCAAGGTGGTGGGCCCGACGCTGGGGTTCTTGGCCTTCGCAGTCGCCGCCATCGTGGAGTGGCCGGTGGGGGCTCTGGTATACTGCTTTCGCCACATGAAGGGTCGCCGTATCATGGCTCACCCTGCCGCTGTGGTGTATCCGTCTGTGTCCAACGCTTTTCCCATTTGATGATCGGCGTGCGCGCGGTGGACGCAAAAACTGTGTAGATGTGCTGTTCTTGATCTACTTGCAGTAATAATAGTAACAGTAATCTACGTGGTTGAGTTGTGTAAATGGTTTCTGGAGTATTTGGTGATTAATGAAACGGAAAATGTGGTGTTGCAGAAAAGGAATGTGGAAAATATAAACAAATATTGCTGCGTGGATGCCCATTTTTCATGCATGACACGTGTTTTTGTTCCATCATACTTTTGGGATTTTGATTCCATCGTAATAATCCACCCGGTATATGTGGGAATCAGCAGGGATTGAAAAATCGGAATTTATCGGCGATATTTCGCCGAAATATCGGATATCGGTCGCCCCGATTATCGATTTCCAGGAATATCGTCAAAAAATCGGCCAACTGGAGGAGGATTTCAAAAAATCGCCAAAAAAATCGCCGATATTTCAGTATTTTTATCGGGAAATTTCCCGATATTTCCTACCAGTTCAGCCCGCGCATAGGATACAAAATCTGTCCATTTTTTTTTAAAAAAAAAGACATAAGATGCTATTTGGTAATCTGATCATGATTTGCAGGCAAAGGTTTTGTTTTTCAGCCTGGCTCAAAAATCGTGGATTTAGGGTTCGTGAAATTTAAATCCAATGGCACAACAGCAAAACAGATCCAGAAAACAGAGGGAGCAAAAGAAAAGCAATTTTTTGGTTTTCCTTGGAGGTTTTGCATGGATTTTCTCGGAAATCAAACGAGGATGAATTTTCCCGGAAATCGAATTGGGGATGGTTTTTCTTGGGAATCAAACGGGGGTTGCAAAAATAATAATAATAACAAGATTAGATTAGTACCTGCGAGGATTGAGAGTGGCAGAGGAAAATAGGGCTTTTTTAGGGATTCTCTCGTCTGGAGCTTGATGCCCGAGTGAGAGAAGTCGGTGGCCCGAGTGAGAGAGGTCGGTGGCCCTTTTGATTTTTAGATTTAGTAGAGATAAAAAAAATAAACAAATCATGAGAACAATTTTCCTCTCTCTATGTAAATAATTATTAATTATCCACTTTTATTTTGATTATTAAATAAATTAATATTAATAGAAAAAGTTATTACTATATATTTTTAATAAAATTTTAAAAATTAAATCTTAAATAAAATATTTTATATAAATTAATTTAATTTTTCATATAAAATAAAATAAAACATGTTTTAATAAAAGTATTCTAAAACTTTTAAAATAAATATTGTCTTCAACAAGTAGGGTTCCCTTCATCTAACAATATAATGGAACCACATCGATCTTTCTTTTGATAATAAGGACTATTACAACGTCATATATATTATATTTATATATAAATTATTTTTATTCAATAAAATCAAATATTTTTTTAGCTTAATTCTAATTTTATACACTTTCAAAATTCATATTTATTATTTTTAAAATTCAAATATCAAATCTACCTATATATCTCTATTTAGGATATTTTTCTTTTTTATCATATATATATATATGCAAATTACATTTACAAGATAACTTTAAAATATGTATTATTACTTATTTTATCATTTTTTTTTTAGTTTTTTCAAGCATTCCTATGAATTTTAAATAATTTTCGTTGCACCGATACTTGTGAAAAAATATCCACCAATATTTGTGAAAAAATATCCACCGATATTTTTTCGATATATCTGTAAAATCGAAATCCGATATATCCGTAAAATTCGATATTTCAATCCATGGGAATCCCTCAAATGCAGAACCGATCAATAAAATTATCGTTTTAAACAAATTTCTTACTTTTCTTCTACCATAATTTTCTGCGTAATATAATTTTATGATATGAAGATGAATAAAGACTTTCTTCTTTTTTTCCGTCAATTTCTTCTTTTAGGCTAGTCCATGGTAAAAAAGTTTCTTTTAAGGAGTTCTTTTAGAGATCAATTTTGTATTCATGCCCAATTAAAAAAAAAAAAAAAACACCCTACATTTCATCACATTATATATTCCTTGTAAATAATTTTTATAATCTTTTACATGAATTTTGTATAGTAAAAACTTTTATCCCACAAATTTTTATCCAAAAAGTACTTTAGGGATAATATTTGTAGCTATGATAAAAAAGTGATGAAACTTATATTCATAAAAAAAAAGTTTTTTTTTTTTTTTAAGGATAGATTTCTATTGCCAAAATAAGGCATAATTTTTCACAATATTTTAGCCATGATATTCTTCATTGTTCTTCGTTATAAATTGTAACCCAAATCTCATAGCCAATTTTTTTTACTTACCATTTTATAACTAAACAACTACAATATATATGTATATATACATCCTCATAATAAAATTTTTGTGACATCAATTATATAATTGTTGACTTTGCAATTTTTTTTTTGTCTCCATTAGATGGCAAGACTCTTTTGTTTAGTAAAAAACTTAATTTTTAGTTTCCTTCCTTGGTCAAACCTTTTTTTATGTGAAAATTTGATTTTTTGAAAAGTTAGAGTTGTCACTTATTTTTATTTATTTTAAAAAATAAAATAAAATAAGAAATAAAATCCTAAAAGTGACTTCTTCTAAAAGGAAAAACATGTCTGTGAAAATTGAGTCTAAGTTCGGGGTCAAGTTATTTATTAGGAAAGTATCACACAGTAGCATATTTTTAAGTCCTAAGGAGGTCTCTTAGAAACAAGCAAATAAACTAAAGCAATTGACTAATAGACCAATAGATATCAAAATGTAGAAGGAAATTAAAGTAATTGTCTAATAAATCAATTGATATCAAAAAGCAAAATTAGATGCATGCAACAAGGTGTTGGTGATGATAAGTAGAGCATAACATGGTTTGTATACCAAAGGAATAAAATACAGAAAGAATAGAGTGTACCTCAATAATGCTCAAAACGAGCATGCGTTAAATAAGAAAAGAAAGTTCACATGAAAATAAGAGATACAATATCAAAACATGAGTGCCTTAAAATGTACAAGTCATATACAAATCAAATCAAGAAGCAAAGATGGCTAATCTAGAAGTAAAGTAAGTTAAGATACACTAAGTATGCATAGGGATCAAATTAGAACAACAAATATATAATCACACAATAAGTCCAAATAAAATAGCCAAGGGGAAGATATTAAACAAAAAAAATGCTTTTTTTAATATGGACAAGATGTATATAATAAAAATCAAGAGTCAAAGGAAGATAAAAACAAGTCAAAGAGAGTCAAATCAACAAGTTTATACAAGATATACATAAATTGGATAGAATATAGGGTGTTACAAAATAAATCAAAATAAAATAGTTAGAGATGAAATAAAATAAAGAAAAAAAAAATAAAACATATTCAGATTGTCTACAATACAACCCAAAATCCAAAAATACCTAAGCAGGCATCGATTATCTCATATTTAACAAAACATTTTATTACTCAAAAACATTGCAAAATAGCAAGTCATGCAAAGACAAATTTAGTTAACAAGCCTAGAGGTAAGAAAAAATTGTACAACATATTTGAAGTATCTAGATCACACGAAAAATACTTATGAGGCTAAAAAAAATACCAATCATCTTAGATTTCAAAGAACATTTCATTACTCCATATTTAAGTCAACTTAGTCAATACAGAAATATGCAACTAATTCTTAAGTTTTGAAAATTATTTTTAATGAAAAAAAAGCCCAAAACCTTATTTGAGAAGCCTAAAACATAGAAAAATTATCAAAAATAATTACAAACCCATGAGCTAATACTAATTTTAAAAAACATTTTGAGTCTAAAAAACAAGGTGAAATTTGGACATTTGTAAAAACCAATTTATTAAACGAGCTTGGATAGGACTTTTCAACGAAACAAAAATTATTGGATACTCTCAAGAAGTTCAAAACATCATCCAAGTCTCAAAAATATTTTAGGACATATCAAAAAGTTCATATTTAATCAAACATTTTGGGTGTAAAAAACAGGGTTAGTGGGTGAATTTTGGAAACCAAAGAATGTGGGTTTTACCAAATGCCCAAATTGATTTCCATGTATTGATCCACATCCTCAACCCCCTAATGATCATGCAATTAAAGAAGTTCATGAGAGTTGGGGGTTATCCAATTTAATTAAGATTTATGAGATTCATCTATATTTCCAAAATCAAGAAAATATAAAAATAATTAGTTTGAAAATTAGGGATTTAGATGAAAGAAAAGAGTCATGGATCTATCTATGGGGCATTCAATCATTTTCACCCTCAAATGAGTATGAAATTGAGCTCAAATGAGGCATGGTGGGCTAAATTAGCAATCAAGCATGGAAAAATAGTATTGAATTCATAAAGATGTACCCATAAATAAGGATATTCTCGTATGAAATCATGACAACTATTAATGGTTATAAAAACAACCATAATCTCAAGTCCCAAATGACCATGGAAAATGATTAGAAGGATTGAAAATAGTTCATTAAAAATCAATTTTTAAAAGTCTTTCAAATATACATAAAAACAAGAGAGTAACTATTGGTTTTATCAAGCATAAAGATGAGATCAAAGCCTATAATGAGAGGCTTGATCCTTGGCTCTCAACCAAAGAGGGTTTGAAAATGCATTTTACAATCAAATTTGAAAGAATTTTTTTTTATTTAAAAAAAGGGCCAAAAGATGTCTCAAAATGTATTTTCTATAGAAAATCAATTTGGCAAATGAATAAATACCTTTGTGGCTCTCAAATTATTTTAAAATCTATGTAAAAGGTTTTCAAATATCATTAAAAAATCAGGGAAAATAGAAATTCCAAAGAGAAAAACAAAAAATTAAAATCAAGCAAAGCTTCATTTAATGAATCATCAATGAGCTTGAAAAGGGGTAAAATACCCAAAATAAAAAACAAAATGAAAGAGGAAGGATGGGGAATGACTTTGTTTTCAGTTGGGAATGTTCTTGATAAAGGAGACTACAAGCCTGGGGATCTTGCTCATCCCGTACAATAAGACCAATATTAAAGTGGCAAAGGAACGCCTTGAGAAAGACTTGCTGGAGGTAAAGGATATAACTTAAGCATTACCTATGCACCAAGTATAATCCATTCAAAACTTATTTGAACCTTGTTTATGCAGTCTGTCACAATGACTGTTATTGACAGAAGTATTAGTTGAGTCCGTCCTTGTTTTGGATTGTTAATAATAACTCCTGATGAACCCTTAAAATTTTGTCTGATTAAATAGTATAGTTTTATTATCAAAGATCTAGTGGTATATGTGTAACTTGTCTGCAATTTTCAGTCAAATATCACAAGCCTGAAAAGATTATGAGATGTCCTCATTTGATTGTCATTTAATTTGGAATTCAGTCAAGGTAAGGGATTTTCTACTTAGTTCTTCAACTAATTGAAATGTTGGCTTTAAGTTTTTGTTTTTGTTTTTAAAAATCTCTTTTAAACTGCTAGAGTCAAAGTATTGGCTGGTGGAAATTCAACAAAAAGGAGATTCAGGTAAGGTTATCTTGCTCAACACCATGCTAACACTTAAATCTTAACGCGACTGTTTGTTTAATTTTTCTTACAGAAAAAAAGGCTAAAACTTTGTTTTCAGCTGCAGTCAAGCCCTTTTAAGTTTCTATCAGCTGCACCTGTCTCTTTCTCTCTCTTTCTTCATGCATGTGGTAATTTAGTGTTTTTATGCAGTGTTTGGATAGGAGGGAGCTTATTAGCATTCTTGGTTCATTCCAACAAATATGGTTCTCCACGTCTGAGTAAGTTTCACCTCTTTGAAATTAACTACACTGTAGTGTTGGGGTATAATCTCAACCTTCATTGTCTTTATTACTTTGATTTTTTTTATAATTCATCATAAGGGGGACAAAAAAGGTTATCGAACCTTCAAACCTAGCAAAGAACTTAAGGTAATGTGGGAAAGTAGTAAGGAAAGAAAAAAAATATTAAGGAAAATTGTTTTCTCATATTTGATTTCATTATAAAAAATATGAAAAAAAAAAAATCTAATATAATTAAAATAAGTTAGACGTTTAGGAATTTAAAATTATTTAATCTTTATATGATAGAGGAAAATAGGTGAAATGAATTTAAAGAAGAAAATAAAAATAATTTATTGATTTTGAATCTTTTTTTTATTTTCCTTTACTTTTTTTTTTTCTTCCGTTTTTCCTTTCTATTTTCTTTTCTTTAAATTTTCTAAGAACCAAACACAACCTAAAAGTTTTCTTACTATGATCAAGATTTAAATATATCTATCACCACTGTTTCTTTCAAGATGCAAATTTATGTAGTTTTTGTTTTTCAGAACAAAAGATAATTTTAACTAATTAAAAAATAAATCTAATAATTTTTTTTATATTGAAAATGGCTTTTTAAACTGACAATCAACAACCTTTGACTATATCTTCCAAAGAGACTTTGGATATTGTGGCAAGATCTCAAAGGATCTCAAATTTCTCGCGGAGCAGAAAGCACATGATTGGTGATGACCAATTAAATAAAATTATTTTCATTTCATATTATATTTTTTATTGTAGAATATTAATGTTATTTACTATACTTAATTAGTAATATTTTGAAGATAATTAAGAGTAGACTATTTTATAAAATATTTAATTAAAATTAAATAGGCATTTTTTTTATTGGTTTGAATTCACACATATGAAATAGGTCATAATCTTATTATTTAATTATAAATTATATTGTTCAATATACTTTTATAAATTTCTTTAAAAGAGCTTATTTCATTTTTACAAATTATTTTTTATCATTTTTGTTAAATAATTTTCAAAAATTTATTTAGTATTAACTTTATTAAGTAACAGTTCTCATGTATTAAACCCAGAATTTTTTTAAAATTCAAAGTTGTTTTTGTTTTTATCAAGAGAAAAATGGATTTTGACTCACTAATTTTTAAAAAATATGGAAAAAAAAGTACTTGTAGACCCCTCGAGAGAATAATTCTTTTCTTTTCTTTTGACCACCCTGAGAATGAGCGGTTTTGGGTGGCTAGATGGAACTAGAAGCGGGCTATTTTTGGGCGGCCAGATGGGGCGAAAAGAAAGGAAGCAGAGAGCTACTCTAGAGTTTTCAGAGGATGACAACTCTTTCGATTGGGCTTTGGTGGGGGCCCTACATATGATCTTTTTCGATTGTCAACTGTTATGCTTAATGAATATTGTTTGATATTTACTTTACTCTTTGATATATGTGTGATAATTTTATACTTGAGCTAACCTTGTTTCCATGATAGCGCAATATTACTTACTGCCAAGGTACGCTTTCACTCTCACTTTGCTTATTGTCATACATGATTCATTTTATTATTTGATCATTTCATTGGTATCTATTGATTTCCTAGTTAATTGTCATGGTTGCTTCACTTTACTTAGTAGAGACTCGTTTTTAAGGACTTAGAGGGGTGCTTCAGTCTTTTTACCGTACATTTCCAATAAGTAACCTGACTCCCGAATCCAACTCGGTTTTTCACAGACATGTTTTTCCTTCAGGAGTTACACTTAAAGTTTTTTTTTTCTTATTTTGTTTTTTCCCTTAAAAAATAAGTGGCGACTCCAAATCTTTTTCTGAAAATTAGTTTTTCATAAATAAATAAAAAAATGAGTCACGCCATCAAGTGGGAACACATTGTGCCAAAAATGTGGGGTCCAGTACTCCAAATTATATAAATCAAATTTATCTTCATTCATTTTAAAATACTTTTAAATACATATACTTTTTTATAAATAAATTAATTATTTTCTGAAATACCTTTCTACTTGATAATATTAAATTAAATTATCAAATAATTATTTTATCATTTTAATTTGATAAAAAGTATTTTACAAATAAATATATTTTAAAATTTTTATTATATAATATGAAATATAAATCATTTTAAAAAAATTCTCCAAGATCCTCAAATGCTAAATAAAATATTTCTAATTCTCTAATTAATAACAATTTTATCTTCTGTATTATATAAATCCATTTGTCTTTGCGTCACTTTTTTTTTATAAATAAAATTGAATAAAAATTTTGTTAGTTGACATCAATAATAAAATAAGAAATTTTAAAAATTAAAAGTACAATTAAAGTTAAAATACTTAAAAATTAAATACAATTAAAATAAAATAAAAACTAAAAAATAAAATACAATTAAAAAAATTAAATTTTAAAAAATATAAAATATTGACTTTCATTATATTTTCAACTCTTTTTTTTATATCTATATTTTCTACTAATGTACTTTAATGAAATGAAAGTTAATATTTTATTTTTATATTTTTATATTAAAGTTTTTTTTTTTTTTTTTAGGTTTAATTGTATTTAAAAAAAATTCAATTGGTGTTATTAACTTGATGAGTGAAAAGGTCCTTTCAAGAAATAATTGTTTGGATTAGGAAATAAAAATGCATGTATTTTTAAATATTTGTAAATGGATGGGTATAAAAAAATTTTATAAAATTTGAGGGGTCTTTTTTTAAGGGAAGTTGTGTTTTAGGAGGCCCATTTGAAGGTTATATGGGAATCAAACCCATAGAACCTGGAATACGAGCTTTGTCCATTAATGATCATAATATTTTTTTTTTTGTGCACTAATTACTGTTTGAAAAAGTTATTCCAAAATTACCCTTTTGTTCTCCTTGTCAGCAGCCACCACGATCTCCATGTAAGCAGCCACGGGTCTCCAAAATTGGCCATGTAATCAGTACTCAAATCTGAACCGAAAAGAACTCGATCAGAGGAAACATGGCATGAGGTATGTGGTTCTCCATTCAGTGGGCTTTACCTCAGGTGTTTGTTAGATTTTTGGGCAAAGGGCTATCTTTTACATATGGATTTGGATTTGACCTAACCATGTATGAAAAACATCGCCTGTTCACCCCATATTACTGAGTTTTCCCTCCTCACTGATCACCTTGTACACTCACCCTGAATATGAATAGAAATAGCTCATAAGGGTAGAAGACCTAGTAGTAATATGTGGAATTAGATCAACCAGGGCTTGTAGTCCCACATGGTTATGTGCTATGGGATTTATTTCAGAATTCAACTTCTTCTGAAGTTTACTGAGATGTGAAATTTTTATAGCATATTGCTGACCATTCATATCCAAATGACCCACTTTCGATTTTTGTTGGCACTACAAGTACATTTTCGGATCTGTTTTGGTAAAATATCTCGCTTTTACACATGGGTACGAATTCGGTTGATAATTTTGGTAACCATTCATCTAATATTCCAGTTCAATTTTTGAGGGAAAATTCTCTCTTTTGGGTGTGGGTTTGAGGATTTTGATGAACATTTCTACATTTTTAGCCCATTCTTCCTATGACCTAGGTGAAGTTTTGGCATAACAAGTAAATTTGAGAATGTGTTTTTGGAAGACAATTTCATTTTTACACATGGGTTTGAATCTGATTGATGATTTGGTGAGCATTTCTTAACTATATGGCTACTCATAAAATGACCCATGTAAACTTCTGACTGTATTTTTGGGAAAAAAAGGTCTTAGATTAGATCATTTTGTTGACCATTTCTCTAATACATGGCCATCCATCCAAAGGCCCACTTCCAAGTTTTGGCATAACATGAACATTTCCGTGTATTTTTGGGAAAGTACATAAATAAGGCCTCACTTTTACATATGGGGTTGAAATTGATTTGATGATTTTGGTGAGCACTTCTCAATTATAGAACCATTCATCCAATGACCCACCTCAAGTTTTGGCACAATAATAATATTTCAAAAGCTAATTTTGGGAAGTAGTCTCGCTTTTTAGGGACTGTAACTTAGGTACTACCTTAAGGGACCCTAGGTACTACTTTAGCTAAACTTCAACTCAACCTCTCTCAAACCTCGGGTCTTCCTTTGTTACCCTTAGACCATGCCATTATGTGCTTCTCTTGAGTGCTCAAGTGGTCCACCAATGATTTTTTTGCTACTGTTCCTTAAGTACTACCTTAATGACCTTTAGGTACTATCTTAATGGCCTTCAGGTACTACATTAAGGGACCCTAGGTACTACCTTAGCTAAACTTGAACTCAACCTCTCCCAAGCCTTGGGTCTTCCTTTGTGACCCCTAGACCATGCCATTATGTGCTTCCTTTGAGTCCTCAAGTGGTTCACCAATAGTTTTTTGCTACTGTTCCTTAGGTACTACCTTAATGACCTTTAGGTACTACCTTAGTGGCCTTCAGGTACTACCTTAAGGGACCCTAGATACTACCTTAGCTAAACTTCAACTCAACCTCTCCCAAGCCTCGGGTCTTCCTTTGTGACCCTTAGACCATGCCATTATGTGCTTCTCTTGAGTCCTCAAGTGGTCCACCAATGGTTTTTTGCTACTGTTCCTTAGGTACTACCTTAATGGCCTTTAGGTACTACCTTAGTGGCCTTCAGGTACTACCTTAAGGGACCCTAGGTACTACCTTAGCTAAACTTCAACTCAACCTCTTCTAAGCCTCAAACCAATAGAATTTATACCACAAAAAAGCAAAAGACACAATATATTATCAGCCGATTTAATAAAAATTAAAATGGATAATTAATAAATAATAATTATTTATATGGAGCAAATTGTTCTCATTATTTCTTTCCCTTTTTTTTTTCATACTAAATCTAAAACTCAAAAGGGTGACCCACTTCTCTCGCTCAGCCATGAAGGAGCCCTTTTTTGAAGTTGCCTTCCAGACGACAGAATCCCTAAAAAGGCCCTATTTTCCTCTCCCACTCTCAATCCTCGCAAGTACTAATCTAATCATCTTATTAATTTTTTTTTTGAAACCCCCGTTTGATTCCCAAGAAAATCCATCCCCCATTTTATTTCCGGGATAATTCATCCTTGTTTGATTTCCAAGAAAATCCATGCAAAACCCCCAAGGAAAACAAAAAAAAATTGCTTTTTTTTCTTCCTCCCTATGTTTTCTGGATCTGTTTTAGGGGTCTATTTGCTTTTGTGCCATTGGATTTAAATTTCACAAAACCTAAATCCACGATTTTTGAGCCAGACTGAAAAATACCACTTTTGCCTGCAAATTGTGATCAGATTACCAAATAGCATCTTATGTTTTTTTTTAAAAAACAAAACTTTGGACAGATTTTGCATCCTGCGTGGCCTTGGCTGGTAGGACATATCGGGAAATTCCCGAAAATATGGAATAAAATAGCCATAAATACCAAAATATTTCTCCATATTTCAAACACAGGTAGTTCTCAATTTTTTTTCCTCAACGATTCCCCACAAACAACTGTCTTGTAAACATAAATATTTAAGATTTTAAAAAAATAAAAACCCCAAATATTCTAAATCACAGGGTCGTCAACAATGCAAAACAACATTTGGCCCAAATTTCTTCTCAACAGCCAAACAAATCCTTAAATGGAATACTCACCTACGATTAATCCAAAAGAAAGAGAAAGCTCTACTTCGGTTTCCAGAAACCTTCAAAATATTGCACCTTTGATGAACAAAGATGAAGAAATAGCTCAACTTTGGCTTCGTTGAAGGTTTTCGGAAAATGCAGATGGATTAGGGCAAAATGAGGTTTTCGGAAAATGCAGATGGGTTAGGGCAAAATGAGAGGAAGTGACAAGTTTTCCCAAATTTCTAACTTTGTCGGGTCGGCTGGATTTTGCAAATTTGATAACTTTTATATTTTAGATTTTTATGTTTATTAAACGCACAATGTTCGGTGACATGGAGAGGGGGTTGGCTGCTGACAGGGATGCAAGGAGGGGTATTTTCGGAAATTCAATTACAAACAGTATATAATGCATGAAAAGGAAATTTTTTTTTGAAATAGTGGACATCTCTTGAGTCACGCAAACTTCGGTTTTCAAAACAATAATATTGAGAAATGGGCCTCCCGAAACACAACTTTCCCCTTTTTTTTATATATATTTTTTAAATTAATCGGTGGACATCCACAGTTCCCTTGTACCACTGTTTTGAAAACCTCGTTGGACCGGGTGAACAGCCGTTTGACCCAACACTTGTTGGTCTTTCTCTATTGGCCCAAGCACGGCAAGCATCTTAGATGTGACCACACATGTAGTTGGTAATAATCTTGACAAAATGAGCAGTGCTTGGTGATATTCTTGACAAAACGACAACCATTTTGATGAATGTAATAATAATAAATATTTATATATTAATTTTCTTTCAATTATTTTATTATATAAAATAATTAAACAAATGTAAATATTTATATTCACCTTTATTTTAATAATAATGAGGAATCATAAGTATGAAAATAATATAAATTAATTAATATAATATTTTTTAAAATTTTAAAATAACCAAATATGTATAAATATGTAGATAAAATTAAATATTTAATTTTTTTCAACTTAAATATATCATCATATTTTAATATTATACGTATTTTATTTAATAAAATTGAATATAATAATATATTTATATCTATCATTTAATTTGATACGTCAATTATAAAAATTAAATATTATTAAATTTTTTTAATAAAATATAAATTATATATTTATAATATTACAAGTTTGATTGTGGTTTAATTACTGATCCATCCATTAAACTTTGAATTGATAATTTTTTCGATTTAAAGTAATTCAATAATTTTTTTGGATTTAATGGCTCTAATTTTTAAAACATTGGTTTTTACAATTTACAAATTATTTTATTCCTATTAATTAAAAACCTGTCCAAATTGAACTTGGGTTAGGCCCACATAGGAGCAATCTTGGGCCATGATCATGCTCCCACAAATAGGCAAGCGATGCCCTACTCTTATATTTCACATTAATTTATTGTCGCTTTTAAAAAATAGGATTAGAATGTTTTAATTTTGACAGAACATGCTCCCATGAACGGGCAAGCCATACCCTACTCTTAACTGCACCACAGTCCCACCATGAATTCTATATCATTAGACTGCTCTCGTCTATTGTTACTAATTCAAGATGATCAACCAGAGAAGCTGATGTATGCCCATCAACAATATTTATGTTATGAAACTGCATTAGACCCACCTACAGATGATGCTATAACAACTACCAAACCACTACTGCTTAAAATATTTTTGGGTGGTTTCAGGCACCACATGAACTTTGCTTAGAAGCCTCTCCTCCAATTTTTTTTTCTTCATATATAAACCAAGCAAAGGTGCACCATAGAATAAATAAGTTCATGGAATCACTTAATTTATATTTTAACCCCTTAGATTTTTATTTTAATTTACATCCATTCCTACGGTTTAAACCCTGAAATTTTGATAATTACATTAGCTTGGGCAGTAAGGCTTATTGGTGGGTTGAGTTAAATGGGTATACAATCCTTTTGTAATGAAGAATTTTACATTATAATATTATCTTTTGTACTGTGTATGACTCCTTGATAAACTCAAGAGTTACAGGAAGGTGGATAAGTATGAATCCATTGCAGTGGTCTGAAGAAAGGAACAAAAAAGAAAAAAAAAAAAAAAAAAAGCTGCTGAGTTGAACTCTTCAACGCTGATGACTTACAACTTTCAAAGAAGACCCACGTCAATTAGTCGACTCAACATGACAGGTAAAACACGGAGCTCCATAGGTTTATTAGCCTTCCTTATCAAAATAACGCGGTGGATGACTTGACTCTTTTGTTGACCTCAAAAATAATTAATGGAAGTGATGAAGGATATTTTCACTTTAGTGGTGGTCCAGTGGTCCTATTATATCTCTTTTGCTCTCTTTATATGTGGGCACTAATTATGGTCCAACAAAGCTTAAACCCCACTTCTCTCGCCTGCTGCCTTCTTCAAGTCCTTATTAGCTCGCTTCTCTCAATCACTGCTGCCATGGCAAGGCCTCTTCCAAGCCTCGCCCTTCAAAATATTTCATTCTTAACTTTACCTGCAGCCACCGTCTTCTTCCTAATCATCGCCATCTTCTCTATCATTTCATTAGTATCTTTTCTTTGCGCTTCTCACAGAATCACAAAGCCACACAAGCTAAAGGAAGAAGGAAAGGGTGCAGTCAAGAGTAAGCTTGTTCGGAGTCTAAACAGCAATATCAGTAGCAAAGCTCTTTTGATGGTGAAGATGGTATCTTGGAGAAAGGTGCAGGTGGAAGGAGAAGAAGGAGATTATAATAGTGATGGTGATGACGACGAAGCAGTTTGGAAGAGGACGATTATGATGGGTGAACGATGTCGGCCACTGGATTTTTCCGGGAAAATTGCTTATGATTCTCAAGGAAATCTTCTGCCCAATTCGCCAAATAAGAAGCACTATAGTGCCCTTGTTTCTTTGGAAAACTCCTAAGCTTTCTCGATTTGGCTAGCTTCTTTTTTAATAATTAACGAGAGTTCGGCTACTAATCAAGTTTGGGCAATCGACTCCTGAGAAGTTTTGGGTGTTTCTTCTTATTTTTCAATGTCTTGAAGGAAGTGTTGTGGGAAGTTGAATTTTGTGAATAACTTGTATAAATTTAAAAAATAAAATAAAATTAGGTTGATCTTATATTTAGTTTATAATTCTTTGTTGAGTTTATTTATCTCTTTCATCGCTTTTGCTTGCTTTCTCTCTCTGCACCTTGATTTCCAATACATATAACTCATATATTCGAACTACAAGAAAAATAATTTTCTGTCACCACTATTTGCAAAATACCATGATCACTGCATATTGCTTTCTTAAGATATTGGTCAGGGTTACATCAAAGTGCATGACTAAACCTTACATCACTGTTTTTATGTGGAGCCGTGATTGCATAGGTCTTCTTTAATTTCTATGATCAGATATTATTGGATGATTATTATTAGAATGCAATTGAAATTCCTAGAAATTATTTATTTTTTGAAAAAAATAATCAAACAATAGGTAAAAAAGTCTTCCTTGTTTAGGAATATTTAACCTTTAGTCTTTCCTATTATTGAAATAGATGTCTTGTACATAGGTTATGGTGGAATTTTCAAACAAGATTTTTAAAAACAAATCTCCATTATCTGTCTTCATTCTTGTATATCAAGTGGACATCAAGAAAACTATTCAACCATCAAAAAGGAAATTTTAGCAATTAATTGTCTTATGCATTCAAAAGTTTCAAGAAGATGTTTTGAACAAAAAAATCCTTTTAGTAGTAGATTGCAAAAGTGTGAAAGAAATTCTTTAAAAAGATGTTTAAAATATTGTTTCAAAATAAATTTTTGTTAGATGGCAAGCAATCTTATCTGTTTTCGATTTTGAAATTGACTTTATCAAAGGAGATTCAAATTCTCTTCCTGAATTTCTTTCCAAGGAATTCTTACAAGGAAAAATGAGCACATCGAAGTAAGAAAAATAGGCCCAATTCCAAATCCTCTTATGCTATGGCATCTGAGAAACAGGAAAAGCCTAAAACTTCAACCATCCCCTTAACCTCAAACAAATTTTAAATCTTAGGAAATATTCATAAGTCGACCAAAACCTATTCCCAAACAACAACTTTAAACCAGACTTCTTGTAACTATGTTATGAAAGCCCATTTAATGAAGGTTTAAATTCTTGAGCCCCATCATTATTCAAAATTTGGTTCATTAAATATTTCAAATTTTTTTAATAAAATAAAATTTTCTTCTAAAATAATTTGGATAAAACAAGAAAATTTTATATTGTTGACACTAACTTTGTAGAAATCACATATTCAAAGTAAAGACTCCATTAAAATTTGCTATTCAAAATGTAAAGTTTTCAGAATCAATGGGAATAGGCTCCTAAAACCCACAAAATGTTGTCTCAAAATTTCAAACCAAAATCATATGATTATTATGATTATATGATGTTTGGTTTTATATATTTATTTTCAAACCAAACGATCATTCCCGGTTCTTCCAATAGAATGATAAGATTCAAATTGAGTTTCCAAATTGGTTTCAAGAATGGTGCCCATTTTTTTTAACACTATTTAAGAATTTTTTTGTCTGCAAATCAGAATTACCTATGATTATTTCAAAGAGCATGCTAGGGGTTTGTTCCCAACTTCTTTCTCTCAAAACCTCTTCTTCAGGTTTAGATTTTCAATTCTTTGGATCCTATGTTGGGACTTTGTTCAAACACAAAATATTCCAAAGCATTTTCTCATGCATTTGTCAAGGGAATTCAAAATCAAATAGTGGTCAAACTTTGTTCCTTCCCCCTCATATCAAAAATTGGATTTCTACTAAATCCCCAATAATGGTTCAAACTCCTTTTCAAATGCCCTATATCATTTTAGAATCACTTCTCCTTCCTAAAAAAAATCTTTTTCTTCCAACAAAGATTTCAAAAATCATCTCAAAATGATTCAACAAAAGGCTATTGAAACTTTGTCTACTTAGATTCTAAAGACGACACAACCTCTTCAAGCTTCAAAGAAAATCAAAATGAAGACTTTGTGCTATGGATTGCCATACACGCCTTTGGAGTAAAGGCTCCAATAAAATTCAAATAGTCTTCAAACCTCCTTTCTAACAAAGACTCCAATGCTACTCTCAACCTCCTTTTCCTACAAGTCAAGTTTAAGGGTTGGATCTTCAAGCTGCTTCAATCGGTTTAGAAGATGAACAACTCAACACTTTTCTAGAAGGCTAGACTTCAAAATTTTGAAATTCGGGTAGGCAAAGGAGGACAACTCAGAAGGACAACACACACAAAAGAACAAAACTTCTTTCGATGAATCTCAAAGATCTTCAAATCCGTGAACTTCAGACCTATTCAAATCCGTCTTCAAAGCCCTATAAAAGGGCTCAGTTCTCATTTCAAGGCATCATAAAAAATTGAGAGAAACTTGAGTGAATCTTGTTGTCACGTGAGGAAAGCCTTATAATGAAAAGATTTGCTCAAAAGTGGTTGTAAAGTTTTTCAAAGTTTTGTTTAGCAAAGTTCTTTGTAAGTTTTATTTTATCAATATCAAGTTCAAATATTATTTGTTAGATTAATTTTTGTAATTAATCTATAATTTGGGCCACACATGTAAATAATTAAAATGTGTGTGCTATCATTTAATTAAGCCTAAATATAGTGATCTAATTAATAATTGATTAATTGGCTTAAGGGTATAATTGTCATGAGATTATTGTGTAGATACCATTAGATAATTATTATTTCTATGAGGGGCAGAAATATAATTATGATAAAATTAAAACTGCCCTAGCGGTTTATAAATAGGGTTATGGTCCCCATTCTACGACTACGCATTCCAATTTCTGAAAATCCTTTCAGAAAGAAATTGACACAGAATCTAGTGGCTAGAATTGAAAGACCATCTCAAAGGGTTTTCTTCCTATAAGGTTTCTCCTTCAATGGATTCAGGTATGCTTCCACTATTATTTTTTCTACTCATTGTTTTTAATCAGGAGATTCCAGTATATATGTAATTAGGGTATTCACCTTGTTAAATATTCCAGTATATATGAAATTAGGGTATTCATCTTTGATTGATTTTAACATTATTTTCATTTGTCAAGCTTTTTATTCGATTTGATAAAGATCTTGTTTGAATATTTATGAACTATATGAAAGTTTTGTCTAAGGAGATTGGGTTTTAAGCAAGATTGCTCATGACACCTCAAGTTTTTGTTGGGAGATTTCTTTTATGTTCATATAGAGAATTCAAATCGTGAGGTCTATCTTGCATGTGTTTTGATTTTATTTTAATGTTTTCATTTTAAAATATTAAAAGAATTCTAAGAAATCCAGAAATACCAAAAATTGATATTTATTTAATTTTTTTATATTTAATAAAGCAACTTTTTCTATCATTTTAAAATTTTTTCTTATTCGTAATATGTATATCATTTTATCTCGATATATCCATAAATTTCTATTATTGTTATATCCGTGAATTATAATACTCTGTTATTGATTTTGATATGATTGGGGGATTTTTGAATGACATACTAAGAAGCTTTAATCGTTACAGCAACGATCCGTGAATGATGTCGTATTATAGATTTTGATGAATATGTTGGGGTTCTTCGAATGACATAAAGAGAAGCTTTGATCATTACGGCAACAGCCAAACCATGGGCCCAGTCAAAGCTAATAATGACAGAAGAAAATTCAGACCAAGTTTGCAAAATAGTTAAGTGTAAGTATCCAAAATCACATCAATAATTTATGATGTGAAATTATGAAATTAATGATTTATACAGCCGTGAGACTGAAATTTTGAAAACAGTCCATGTGTTAAGGGTTTGGTCATTTTCAGACTTGGATGCATTCGTATTAAGTCAGTATAAAAAAAATTGACGGTTCCAAACAAAGCCTTTAAAAGCAAGTTGTATTTAATTAAACTCTAAGTACAATTAATAAATATTAAATGATATTATCTTTCCATCTTTTAGTGACCCAAAATCAATGTGGATGACAAAGCTATGAGGGTATTCTAGGGTCTGGCTAAGATGCCCAAGCCATGCTTTTCATGGGTTTTCCAAAAAGCTTCCTCCAATAGGTAACTAATACGTGGACAAAAGATAAAGGAAAAAGATCAAAACTTGGAAGAAGTGGTGATTAGGTTTTGGTTTTATTTTTTCATTTCATAAAAACACAAAAATCTATTAGTATTTTAATAAAATAAACTATTTAAAAACGTGTGCAATTTTTTTCTTTAATCTAAAGCTGATAAATGAATTTTAAAATATTTTATGAAGATGTTAAAATTTATTAGTATTTTAATAAGATAAACTATTTATAAAGTAAGTAATTTTTTTCTTTAATGTAGCTAATAATAAATGTAAAAAAATATTTTATGAAGATGTAATTGCAATATATTTGTTTTTTCCATGAAAATAAATTTACTTTTGGAGAATTAAATTATAAAAAAATATAATTTATTAAGATATAAAGTTAAAGTGATAAATATGGGAAAGAATTATGGTACTGTTTTGGGTGTAAAATTTGCCATAAAAAGATGCAATAAATCACAATTTTATGATTTTTGAAATACTAGTGTAGACCCCAAAATTTATCTTATTTTTATTTTACATTGATTTTGAGTCCAATTTTGTTCATAGATTTTAAACCTCAATTACATGATTTTTTTACCCACTCACTATTTATTTCTTAGTTTTTATTATTTTGTATATTGTTTTATTTTATTATTATTATAATTATTCTATTTTACTTTTTTTTTATGTTATTTGTTATTACTATTATTATTATTATTATTATTATTATTATTATTATTATATCTATTTTATTTTTATTTTTTATTTTTTATTTTTTCTCTCTCTCCTCTCTCCTCTTTCCACCTCACCCTCTTCTTCTCTCTCTTCCCATTCTTCCCCCCCCCCACCCACTTTTCTTTCCCCTCATTTTGGTTTTTCTTCCCATTTTGCCCCCAATCTTTTCCCCCCCAATTCCCAAGATTTTCCCTCCCATTTCAGGCTCCTTTCTTCTCTCTCCTTTGGACGCTTTTTCCCCTAAGAGAGACACGGCAACCCCGCTCCCAATTTTTTTCTCTCTCCCAATTTTTTTCTCTCTTTTCCCCCTCTCTGCAACTCCACTGCGACTCAGAGTAAGCGCCCATGGATTCACTTCTTTTTATTTTTCATCATTCCATTCACTCCACTACACCTCACCGGCCGAACACCCCTTCATTTCCTTCCCATCTTTTTATTTTCATTCTCCGGCCGAACACCCCTTCATTTCCTTCCCATCTTTTTATTTTCATTCTCCATTTTTTTTCTTATTTTCTTTATTATTATTATTATTTTCAAAAACTCAACCCCTCACCGCCGCCGGCGAGCCACTGCCGGTCGGCGACCTCCTTTCCATCTCATCCGTTTCCATTACTATTATTATTATTATTATTATTATTATTATTATTATTATCATATATCATTATTATTATTATTCATTTTTCTTGATTTGATTATACTAGTAATTATTGTTTGTGATATTTGAATTGTTGAATTAATATAAAATTTGAGTTAATATGTTGGTGGTGAATTAATATGAAACTTGGGCTATTTTTGTTTTTGCATGGGTTCTACGAACGTGTTAGCTGAGCATAAATTTATGACACGTAGAGCACGGAATTTCATGGAATAAAGTGAGACTCGAAAAACTGTAAATGGAGCATTGAACTTGTTGTAAGCCTACTGGGGTATATATTTGATTTCTCATTTATATTTAGTTTTATTTTTATTGATTTATGTAAATATTTATTTATGTATATTTACTTGTATGTATAGAATTGAACATCGAACAAATTAGAAATTTTGTTTAAATGAGAAGAAGAATTCAGTAAATGTGTTTTGATGAAACAATGATTTTAAAATATTATTTTTAATAAAAGAAAGTTTTTTTTATTATTTATAAAAATTCAGAAAAATACATTTAGAAAAATCCAAAAAAATTGTTTTTAATAGAATTCAAAAAATTGTTTTTAATGACATTGTCCAAAAATTTCTTTGTTTAATAAAAATTGTCCAAATTTTGTTTTTAATAAAATTGCCCCAAAATTTAATTTTTAATAAAATTGTCTAAAAATATTTTTTTCAAATGAATTCTTTTTCCTTAATTAAAATGAGATTAAAAATGTTTTTCAGAAATAGAGGATTTAAATCTTTGTTTTTCTTTTTAATTAAAATTTCTTTTGTAAATAAAGTTATGTCATTTTAAATAATTTGTAAAAATCACTCTTTTAAATGAAAATGAATCTAAATACTTTTGTAAACAAAATTGTAAAAATTCATTATTTTTTAGTAAAAGCAAGTAAAAATAATTTTTGTACTCAAATTGAAATTTTGTAATAAATTCTTTTGATACTAAGTGTAAATAACTTTTTTGAAAATTGAATACAAACGAAGTTGAGAAAATAAATTGATTTTTTTTTGTAAGTAAATAAATTGAATTCATTAATTCAAAATCATTTTTAATAAAATCCTTTGAAATTTCTTTAAAATTTTTTTTAATATCTTTTATTTATTTAATTCAATAAATCATTCTGCATAATTCTCTTATTATTTATTTTGCGTATTTTCGTAATTAGATTTCATCATTATTTGTTTATATTGCTTTTCACTATGACTTGTACATGCTCATTTGCTTGATTATTAATTTTGGTATCCATGATTAATTAGTTAATTGTCACATTGCTTCATTTTATTAGTAGAGACCCGACTTTAGGGACTTAAAGGAATGTTATGGTCTTTACCGTACTTTCTCGATAAGTAACCTGACCCCCGAACTCGATTCGGTTTTTTACAGACCACCTTTTCCAAAATAAGGAGTCACACTTAGAGTTTTTCTTTCTTATTTTGTTTACCCTTTAAAAATAAAACAAAAATAAGTGGCGACTCCAAGTCTTTTTTCTAAAAATCAAATTTCATCAAATAAAACAAAAAGTGAGTTTCGCCATCGAGTGGGAACGCATGAGCCAAAAAATGCGGGGTCCACAACTAGTCATCTGATTTTTCTCATCAATAAATAATGGAATAATTGACAATTTTTTGTTGCTTTTTTTAAATATCTAATGTATTTATACCTTAGTCCTATTTATTTATACTTGATTCAATATCCTTTTATCTTGTCTCGTTTCTTTTTATTGAAGCTCATTATTTTGAAAAACCAAGTGTATTTAAGTATTTTTTTTTCTACCTTAAAGTTAATTATATGATTAATTTATCATTTTCATAACATATATGTATTGTTGGAAGCTAACCAATGTGAATTTTTAATCATTTTTGTGATTTCGCTCTCATATAGTCTCATTCCACTCCATAGTCTCCCATATGCACTTCGAAGTTGTCTAATTCCATTCCAAAAGAAGGAATTACAAGTAGTCCTATGATTTTGTACCCAAAGTCTAATTTGGGTATAACTAGTCCCATATCTTTGTACCTTGGACAAATGACTTTGTATCCTGGGTCAATTACTTTAAATAAGAAAGTGTAATTAAATAATATAGATTTTTTCACTAAGGGAACAAAAGAATTCATGATATTCATGTGTGTGTATATATATAATTGATACTTACATTTATCAAAATTTTCATAATTTTAGTGATTCCACTCCCATCCCTTCACAATCCCCTTCCTAATAGCTCAATGTGGCTCCCTAATTGTCCAATTCCATTACTAAGGACAAAATTATTAGTGCTTTTGATTAACAATCAAAACTGATATTTTTCCAAATGTTAAAATAGATCTTTGAATAACTTTTAAGTACAAATCATTATCTTTTAGCTTAAATACATGTTAAGCTTCAAATTGAAGACAAATGTTTACATCTAGTAAGAATGCAATCAAAAGTGGAATTTTAATACAAGAGAGTGGATTTCAAAATTACTTCTATATAAGAGAGTAAAGTCAATCTAGATGGAGTTTGAAGTGTTATTGGAATGAATTTTGATATTAGGTGATACAAAATTGACACCAACATACCAATTTGATACAAGAAATGCATTTCGATACCACTTTAAAGGTATCAAAATCACCCATTACAGTAACCCAAAGGTCTAATGAGTTTAGGAGATTATCAAAAGAGATTTTGATACCTTATTGATATAAGGGCTAAATTTCGATATCATTTTAACATAGTGGAGGTATCGAAATTTGTCTCTAAAAGCATTCCAAAGATACAAAAAGTTAAAAGGATTATCAAAATGAATTTTGATACATTACGATACCATTTCAATACAACTGTAAGTGGAAGATTTCGATCTTATATATCAAAGTCCATTTTGATACCAAAAATGAATTTTGATACCATTGTGATACATGGCGATACAATGTGATACAATTTCAATACAAGAAGCGAAATTTTGATACATCACGATATATGAAGATACACCATGATAAATGTTGAAACCAATCTAATACCACATTAGAAACATGCCATAAGGCTGAAAGGTGTAGACATTTATCAAATTCATTCTATCACCATTGTGGAGGTATTGAAATTTTCAACATGAGTTGCAATTTCCAGAATTTTACATCAAGACTTGCCTTATTCGGCTATTTTGTTTTTTTTTTTGTTTTTTTTTTTTTTTTTATCATTTTAGGAATTTTTATTATGTTTTTAAGTTAGTTTTTTGAAATAATATAAATACTATAGAGAGGATAAATGATAGAGGTTGCATACATATAGAGGAGAAAGGGGAATTATCTTTGATATTTTTGTTTTGGAGTTTTTAATAAAATCATCCATGGTTCAATTTGATTCAATGCATAGTGTTAATCTGCACATGAGTGGTTAAATCCTTCCACTGAAGACATAACAATGAAGGTAGATAATCCGAGAAAGAGGGATGATAAGAAAAGGTGATATTTCTCTATGATAGTAAGTTTCCAATCTTTAAATCTTGTATGCAAGTTAAATTCTTTGTTAGTTCGTCTCTTATAGAGATACATAAGATGCATGCCCAATCCATTGATGCATAAAAGATTATGATTAATGATTGACCTGGTGTGATATTATATGAATGGTAACTAAGGTGAATCTACTAAATTAATACTGAGTTGTTAAGGTCATAAAGATTATTTTTTTTATCAAATTCTTGTTGGAAGACGGTTAAAGAATGACTTTTAAGTTTTAAAACATGATTTTAGACTTGGATAACAAATATCAATGATTCAATCTTGGAAGACTAAAAATTCTTTAATCATTATTTGTTATCCTTTAATTCTAGGTCTGAAATCAGATTTGTGAAAATCTCTAAATTTAATTAACATAGTTTTCTTAGTTTATTAATCAAATCACAATTCCAATCTAATTACTTTTTCATAGAAAACATTACTTGATTTGGTTTAGGCAAAACTAGTTAAATTTCTTTATTCCATAAAGACAATAACCCGAAATACTCCAAGTTATAAAGATCTTTTCCTTTGATTTTTTTTTTTTATAACCAAAATCACTACGTAACTAGACTTTGATAATCTTATACAATAAATAAGAAAATATCGGTCATACTCCAAAAGCAATGTACCTACGTTCTCACTTTATATTTATATATATAAAGTGAGAACGTAGGTACATTGCTTTATATATATCCACTCATTTATTTATAAAAATTTAAAATATTTATAAATTTTAAAAAGACAATCATTGTTATATTTTGATTAAAAATTTAAATTATTTACAATTTTTAAATAATACTTTGTATAGCACAATTTATTTGAAATTTAAAAAGATAAATGTATAATAATAAAAGGTTAAAAGCGATGTTTTCAGAACTGAACCGATCATTGAACCGAAAAAGTTATTGGTTCACGATTCACTAGTTAGTCCTAGGACCTAGGTGGATTTCAAGACTTCAAAAAGTATTCTAATCAGTGTTCACTCTTTATAAAAAGAGGTATTCCTTCACTTCAAGAGTTACAAAGGACTTCAATCTTGTTAAAATGCATGAAGCTGAAAACTCCTGAAACTCACCCACAGTGCTATAAATGAATGGAATTTGCTCTTCCTAATATTGTTGCAGTTAATTGGATATATATCCCTATCTTAAATTTAATTATTCTTTTAAAGAACAAGTTTTTCCAGAAAAATAGATTTCAAAATGTCAATCACCTTTTGTTTGGGTTGAGAGAAAACTAGGGATAAAAAGAAAAAGGGGGAAACTTTCAAATCTCAAATCCGTAATGATTTGGTTCCCAGAACGTAAGATTAAAAAAGGGAAAAAAATGACAAACCCACCTCAAGCAGCGGTTTCCCTAGTAACCCAAAGTAACGAAAGCCACAAGATTCATTTTCCTTGTGTAAAATTTTCTCAGCAACCCAAAGAGCCTTCAAAGGTGTGTGCAACGTCGCAGGACAAGAGCCGAAAAGGAGTGACAGTGGCATCATTGTTGGGATGAAGGCAACATCATCGTCAAGCCGGCGACGTCGTAGGACTAGAGTCGGTAGAAAGTGATAATGGTGCGGAGCAGGTTGAGCAGCGAACGTTTGGGGAGGGGATGGGTTTAAGAGTAAAAACGACGCCATTTTTAAGGAGAAAAAAAAAATCTTTTGAACCGTTCAGTTTGCCCAAAACCGGACGGGTCAATCGGTTCACCGATCTGACCACCGGTTCCAGTGGTTCAAGGGCAATTCAAAGGCTGGGCGGCTCAAAGATGCAGACTGGACTGGAATGGTGGTTGGCTGACGGTCCGACTGATCGGACCGGCCAGTTTAGTCTAATTTTTAAAACCATGGTTAAAAGTGAAGGGCTAGACCATTTTTTTTTTAATTTGGTTGATGTGATGATATGAAAGAAGTATTGTGATCTATATAATTATTTTAAAAAAATTTAATTGATAAATACAAAAAAAATAAACATAAAAAAGCAAAATCACTATATTTAGTAAAATCAACAAAAAATTGAATTGGAAAATTTTGCATGATATATATGCAAGCTTTCATAACTTTTTAGAATAAAATTAAAGTGATAAACATGGGAATTTTATTTTATTTTTTAAAAAAGACAAAATAAATCAATGATTTTGTAGTAAAAAATTGTTGGAAAATCGATAATAAATTGGGACTTTTTGATCTTTACAATGTCGATCTTTCCTGTTTATCAATAAATCATTAAGTAATTGATAATTTTTTTTTAAAAAAATCTAATGTCTTTATATCTTGATCTAATTTATTTGTACTTTAATATAATTTTTATTTTTTTATTTTTTATCTTAGTTTCATTTCTTTGTATCGCAGGCTAATGGTATTTGTTTCTAGATGAATAGAAAAAACCTAATTATTTAACTTTTTTTATTTAGTTAAAAGTAACATGTTGATATTAACTAATATAACTAATAAGTTCAATTTAGTTATATTGGTTGATATCAACATGTTACTTTTAACTGAATAGAAAAATTAAATATTTTAGTTTTTTTATTCAACCAAAAAACAAAAAGTATATTTAAGTTTTTTTTTTATACTTTTTAAGATAATAATATAATTAATTTATCATTTTTATAATATATATATGTGTGTGTGTGTGAGCTAAATTTTTTTTTTTTTTTTTTAACAATTTTTTTGATTCCACTCTCATAGGGTTAACTTTTCCAATCTTGCTCCGTAATTCTCCATTCTACTCTAAATGATGAAATTATATGCAATCCCATGGCTTTATACTCGAAGTCCTATTTGATTGCACCATGGTCCTATCTTTTTCGACATTGTCTTGTGACTTTGTACTCTATGTTGATTGCTTTCAATAACAATGTGTAGTTAAATAATTTTGATGCTTGCACTAAGGGAAATGAAGAATGCATGATCTTTGGTATATATTGATAATTTATACTTGCATTTTTCAATTTTCTTAATTTTATTAATTTTGTTCCCATGCTTTTTAGGGTTGTAATTTGGATGGGTTGACCCAAACTTAACCTGAACCTAAGTCGATATTTGGACAAATTTGGACAAACATTTTGATTAGTTGGGTTGAACTTGAGTTAAGTTTTCTCAACCTAAACTCAATTTGGGTTGGGCTCGGGCCAAGGTTCAAACAATCTGAGTCTAACTCAAACCTAATTTAATATTTTTATAATAATTATAATGTTTTATAATTCTATGTGATAATATTCATTTTCTTTTTTAGATTTTAAAGAAAATATATCAAATTGTTGTAAAATAAAAAAATAAGGGGAAGAAAAGACGAGAATAAACAAAGGTATTCAAAGAAAAGTAGAATTGAATGTAGGAAGAGAACGTAATGAATTTTCATTAGAGGTATTTCCCTTTTATAGGAAGTTACAAAGAGATATACATCAATATGGACGATCATCCACAAGTTCCCAAAATTCGATAAATTCTTATATTTTATAACACTTCCCTTTAAATGATCATAAGACTATGCCTCATTAAAACCTTACTAAGAAAAACCTTATGGGAAGAATCCTAGTGAAGGAAAAAGAGTACAATATTCTTTTGGATTACTACCTGCCTTATTAAAAACCTTGCCAGTAAAACCCAGTGGGACAAAACCTGGAAGAAGGAAAAAAAGAGTATAGTGTAGTAATATTCTTATCAATTTGCTCTCCCTTATGTTGACATGATTATATTTTCTCTAGTAGCACAACATGAAGATCTTTGAGTCAGTGTATTCTAATGAGCTTCTTGAGTATTACAGTTGACAATGCCTTTGTGAATAGATCTACTAAATTGTCACTTGATCTTACTCGTTGAATAGCAATTTCATCACTCTTCTGGAGTTAATGAAAGTAAAAGACTTGGGCGATATATGCTTGATCATATCACCTTTAATGTATCATTCTTTAATTTGTGCCATGCATGCAACATTATTAACTTGGTAGCATTACCTCTGATGGAGGGTAGTCCACATGTTTTCATTATTTGCTTGATTGATCTCCATGATATTGTCGTACCACCATAGATAAATACATACCTCATTTGAGATCGATCTTTGTGGGGATCTGAAAGATAGTCAACATCTACATATTTAAAAAATTAAGATTTTGATCATTCGAAATAACATAGACCTATCTTATCATAGTATATGATTGACTTTATTTCAATGTATCTGAGTTGGTGCAGAACTATATCTCATAAGTAAGTTAACAAGGAATGCAATATCTGGTCGTGTGTAATTTGCAAGATACATTAGTGCACCAATAACTTAATAATATGGTACTTCTGAACCAAATAGTTCTTCATTATCTTCTTTAAGACTAAAGAGATCTTTTTTCACTTCAAGTGAACGAACTATCATCGAAGAACTTAATGGATGTAATTTACCAATATGAAAGTGCTTCAAGACTTTCTTTGTATATGTTGACTAATAAATTAATATTTCATTTGAAAAATACTCAATCTGTAGGCCGAAGCAAAAATTTTGTTTTCTAGGATCTTTCATTTCAAATTTACTTTTTAAATAGTCAACTATTCTTGTAAGCTCTTCAAGAGTTCCAACAAAATTCAATGTTCAACATATACTGTAATAATTGCAAATATTCAACATAATGAATATGCATAGACAAATAAGGCAATACATACATACTTCCTATTTCAAATATTCATTGAAGTGATTGTACCACATGCCTTTGGATTGCTTAATCAATACAAGAATCTTTGTAGCTTAATTGAGTACATGCTACAATGTTTTGAATTAGTTGCTTTGGGCATTTGAAATCCTTCAAGGATTTTCATATATAGGTCATTATCTAAAGATTCATGTAAATATGGAGTAACGACATCCATGAGACACAAATCTAGTCCTTCTGAGACTACTAAACAAATTAAATATCTAAATATGGTTATGTCCATCATAGGAGGATATGTTTACACTTTCTTATAAATACTCATTTATATCCAACAAGTTTGACAACTTCAGGCGTCTAAACTATAGGTCCAAACACTTCTCATTTTTCTAATGAGTCTAATTTTTTCGGGATGTATTCTTTCCATTTTGGCTAATCTTTTCTATGTTGACATTCATCCATAGTTTCTACTTTGGGATCCTCACCATTTCTTATGATGTCAATAACCACTTGGAAAGAAAATATATTGTCAATGATAAGAGTATTTCAATCTCATTTTTTTCCATATATAAGTAGATAATTAAGATCTCATCAATATTAGGTACTTGTAAATTGTAAAATATATACCTCTCATAAGGCTACTTGTTTAAACTGTGCCTCTTCAAGGGCTGCTTGAGACTAATTAGTCATTTTAATAACTCACTTTATATGCAACTTCTTCAAGAGTGCCACCTTTCATATATCTTTCCTTGTGTTTTCCTCTTCTAGAGAATGTGTTTGCCTCTTTAGGGTCTACCATGCTTTAAGCATGCCTTAGACTCGTTATTTAATTATCCTTTAGGGACATCAACTCATTATTTAATTGTCCTTCAATGACATCAACTTATTCTTTAATTGTCCATCAAAGACATTAACGCATTATTTAATCGTCCTTCAAGGACATCAATTCGTACTGGAATATTCTAGGTCAATGAAAATGATTTTGTCACTTTCTTTGCATCAAAGAAAACATTTAGTAGTTGATTCACAAGTCCTTATAAATGAATAATCTTTTTGAACTTCTTGATTAGTACGAGGATCAAAATGAGTCAAAGTTAATGCATTTCGAATAATTTCATGACATTCTTCTAGAACTGGCTCTTCTCCCCCTAATGGTAGGACAATTATCTCATTAAAATTATAATCTACACAATATGTCCTTTTACATTTCAAGTGTATAGGTAGATTAGTCACTAGATAAAAACTTTTGGTTTTATAATGTATATCCATATGACTTTACAAAAAAAAAAAATGTATCATCGTTCACCTTGGAGGACCAAGTTGGTCTTACAAGATTCTTCTGGATCTAGCTTCATATAAAGTGTCATTCACATGGAATCAAATACTACTAGTGACATAGTATAAGCTCTTTTGGAGCCTTTAATCAGGTTTCTATCGCCTGATATAGTATGAACATTGTTTGTCATCAATGTTATACAATTAATGAGACGAGTTTCATCAAAATAATAAGATATAAAATATATTATGATGACCTCACCTTTATAGAGTTGAAGAAATATTATCATGGAGGAAGAGTTAAAATCAACAAAAAAAATATTAGTCATCGATGATTACTTAGCTTAATAAGTTGTGTAAAAGCAATGAGAGCATATATAACACAACAAAACAAATATGAAAAAAAAATTAAAGTTATATATTTCTTAAAATATCTCACACATTTGATTTTATAAGTGTAGAACAATTTATACATGAAATAACTATGAAGTATTTCAATAATCAAACTAATTGCAATGATAGATAAATAATTTTGATTCAAAATATTATTATGATCTAAATCAATATGCAAAAATTAATTCATAAATCAAAATTTCAAGAGAACATATCATGATTTAAAGCATTTTGTTGTCTTAAAACTTTAATTGAAACACTATAAATCTATCTAAATATATGTAAAGATATAACAAAATATATTAAAAACAATAGTTGAATCTATTGTGACTGAAAAATTATTCTTGAATAACGAAATTATTGCATTAATAAAAATACCATGTGTGACAACATGCAATAATATATATTATTTTATTCAACTAAAAAATTATCAATCATAAAAACATGTCTTAAAGAAAATTGACATGCAAAATCAATTTATTAATCATATGACCAAGTCATATATTTCACATGTATTCAAAAAAAGAATAATAATAATCAAAATTTTCAACATATAATTTCATTATTAAATTCTTAATAAGTAAATCCAAATAAAATATGTTATCTAGAATTTTTAATATATAAGTACATATGCAATCCAAAAATCTCAACTTTCGAATGAAACAAGTATATTTTACATAAGATATTAGAAAATCCAACTATTATATCAAAAGATTATTGTGTATTAAACAATTAGAATAAAAAAAAAATCTAAAATATCACCTCTAACACAAGAATATTAAATATAAATATCATACTTTCATGCAACCCAAAAATTCCACATCTATATGTAAATATTTCTATTAATGACATTATAACTTCTAATAATAGGAATTTATAAAAACTATCAAACACTTACCTATTTGTATAACTTGATATACAAAATATTAATCTTTTGATAACATATAAATATTATCTATATGCTTATTATCATAGATATATTTTACTATAACTTTTGGTTACATGAATTTCATAAAGTTGTATAAAATCGTTAGTTAACAATTTTGTTCTCTATAGTTTCTAACTATAAGCAAGTACATATTAACAACTTTGATATAACATTTGGTTAGTACAAAGAATATTAATTTTCTTATTTTCATAACTTCAAGTTATGAATAATAATATTTATATAACTTCTAGTTTTATAGCTTCTAGTTATACAAGTTTTAACAATTATTAATTTACTAATTTTTTCTTCATAACTTCAGGCTATGAATAATTAAAATTTGAATAATGGTATAATAACATTAAACAATTGAAATTATGTTATGGTATAACTTCTTGTTATATAACAAAATTAAAAATTGTCTATGTATCTTCTAGTTACATAATTGTTAATTGACAATTTTATTTTGTATAACTTCTGGTTGCATAAGAAAATTAGAAATTGTATGCATAGCTTCTGGCTATGAAACAAATGTTAATGAAAATTGTTTTCATAATTCCTATTGTGAAAAATAAGTGAATACGAAATAAAAATTAAAAGCCAATATTTTGCATAACTTCAGGTTATGATTATTTTGTCAAAATAAAAAAAAAAATGCAAATTTGTACGTAACTACAAGCTATGAACTATTTTTTATGTAAATTTGTGCATAACTTCAGGTTATAAACTATTCATGTATAACTCTTGGTTACACAATATAATTAAAAGAAATTAAAAGTTAATATCTTTCATAGCTTCCGGCTATGATTATTTTGTCTAAACAAGAAAATATGCAAATTTATACATAGCTTCAAGCTATGAACTATTTTTATTTTATGTAGATTTGTGCATTGCTTCAAGCTATGAACTATTCATTTTATAGCTTTTGACTGTATAATATTATTTTATATAACTTTCAGTTATACTTTATAATTTGAAACAAATAATTAGGAGTTATATACATAGTTCTAACTATGTATTTATAATTTTGAATTTGTACATAGCTTTAGGCTATGAATTATTCATTATATAAATTTATAAATAGTACAAGCTATGAACTATTCATTATATAACTTCTTGTCATATAATGTTGTTTTATATAACTTCCTGTTATATAATATAATTAAAAAGTAATTAGAAATCATATGCATAGCTTTCGGCTATGTATTTGTAATTTTGTAATTTACCTCATAACATATGGTTATGAGGATTATACATATTTTTCATAACTTCTGGTTATGAAAATTTTTTCTATATAATTTCTAGTTATTAAATAATTAAAATATCTGTAATTATATGAAATATGATTTACATAGCTTTTGACTATGAGATAAAGTAAATAAAAATTACAATAATTCAATGTATACTATTCATATTTCATTCGAAGAGAATAAGGCTACAAGCCCAAAAGAAATTTTGTAGTTGAATTCTTTTTCTTTTTCCTTTCTACCTCGAGCATTCTTCTCTTTTTCTATATGCTCAGAGTATCATGTTAATAACATGTTATAAAATAAAAGAATAAGGAGAAGAAAATACGAGAGAATAAACAAAGATATTCAAAGAAAAGTATAATAAAACTAGGAAGAAAATGAAATAAATTTTCATTAGAGGTATCTCACTTTTATACGGAGTTATAAAGAGATATACATCAATATGGATGATCATCCATAAGTTCTCATAAATTCTCATATTTTATAACAAAATTATAATTATATCATATATTTTTAAAATTTTTTAAGAAAGATATATAATTTCATTTTTACTTTTCTATTGTTATCTTTAAATTTTGTATTATTTATTATTTGAATTTTAGTATAAATGTATTTTAAAAAAAAAGTTTTTTAAAAACCACGATAAGTTTTTTATTTTGTAACCTAATCAACCCAACCAATTCAAATTTAACCCGATCAAATTGAGTTTAACCTGACCAACTTGAATTTAACTCGACCAATCCAAGTTCAACCCGAATTTAGAAAAATGAGATTGAGTTGAGCTTGGGTTGAATACCTCGAGTTAGAGGTCGAGTTAGATTGAAATTAAGTTGATTATTTCTTAAATTCGGGTGAAGCTTAGGCTAGTCATCAACTTGACCAACCCACCAAAATTGCAGTCCTAATACTTTCATAATCCGTTCTTTAATTTCTCAATTTCGCCCTCTAATTCTCTAATTCCGGTCCAAAGGATAGATTTATAATTACCCAAAAAGTTTATAATCTTATTTGGTTATACTTTGATCTCATACCTTTATACCTTTATCTGATTTTGTACCCTATGGTTGTCTAATTTTCTATTGAAAGTATTTAAGTTCCTTAAATATATATTTACTCATTTATAAAAATTTAAAATAACAATAAAGCTATCAATTTTATTGAAATCACATGAAAATTATAAATAGATTAAAATTTTATTTTTTATTAATTGTTTTGATATTTTAATTAGGGAGAATTGTGTTTTGGGCCTAGTTGGGCCCAAAAATTAACCTTTGGTCCATATATCATGTATATTTAAGCCCAAGACCCAAACAAAGTATGAAAATTAAGATGAAGGATATTGTCCTTCATTAATCCCTAAAATACCCTTAATCCTTATATAGGCACAAGTGAGTATGAATTTCAATTTTTTGTGTTTTTTTTTTCCCTTTTCTATTCCCTATTAAGTATTACTCGTTTCTAACTTTTTTTTTCCTTTTTCTTCCAATCTATATTTCTATTTTATGTTAAATAAAAAGTAATAATGTTTTTTTGTTTTTCATTTTTAAAGATATTGAATCTTTTTGCTCTTATTATAAGCAATGATAAAAATTTTGGGATTTTTCATCCAAATATTTTTTATCTTTTGTATTTGGATGATCATCTACAAGTTCCCATAATCCGATAAATTCTCATATTTTATAACACTTCCCCTTGGATGATCATAAGAATATGCCTCATTAAAACCTTACTAGGAAAAACCCTATGGGAAAAAACCTTAGTGAAGGAAAAAGAGTACAATATTCTTTTGGATTACTAAAACTGCCTCATTAAAAACTTTGCCAGTAAAACCCATTGGGAAAAAACCTGGATGAAGGAAAAAAGAATGAAGTATATCCATATTATCATTCTTTCTCTCATGTAAACATGATTATGATTTCTTCAACATTTCAAATGGTAGATCTCTCGATCTTCATATTCCAAAGTCATACCTTAACTTTTTCAATGTGATCAAAGGTAACGCCTTTGTGAATAGATATGCTAGATTATTGCATAACCGAATCTGTTGAACATCAATCTCACATTTCTTTTGGAGCTCATGAGTATAGAAGAATTTAGGGGAGATATGCTTAGTTTTGTCACCTTTTATGAATCCTCCTTTAATTTGTGCAATACAAGTAGCATTATCTTCATGTAATTTGGTTGCATTGCCTTTGATGGAAGGTAGTCCACATGTTTCTTGAATATGTTGGATCATTGACCTTAGCCATACACATTCACGACTTGCTTCATGAATTGCAAGAATTTTTTAATGATTTGAAGATGTGGCTACCATTGTTTGCTTGATTGATCTCCAAAATATTGCCATTCCACCATAAGTAAAGACATATCCCGTTTGAGATCGAGCTTTATGAGGATCTGAAAGACTTCCTGCATCTGCATACCCAATCAATTGTGATTTTGATTCTTTTGAATAATATAAACCCATGTCACTTGTTCCACAAAAGTATCACAATATATGTTTAATCTCATTCCAATGTCTTCGAGTTGGAGCGGAACTGTATCTTGCTAACAAATTGACAGAAAAAAGCAATATTTGGATGTATACAATTGGCAAGACACATAAGTGCACCAATAGCACTAAGATATGGTACTCCAGGACCAAGTAATTTTTCCTTCTTTTCGCAAGGACGAAATGGGTCTTTTTTCACATCAAGTGATCAGACAACCATTGGAGAACTTAAAGGATGCACTTTATCCATAAAAACGCTTCAAAAATTTCTTAATGTATGTTGATTGATGTACTAAAACTCCATTTGGAAAATGCTCGATCTGTAGGCCGAGACAAAATTTTGTTTTTCCAAGATATTTCATCTCAAATTCCTTTTTCAAGTAATTTGTTGTTCTTGTGAGCTCTTCAGGAGTTCCAACAAGATTTAAGTAATCAACATACACTACAATAATTGCAAATCTGGTTTCTGATTTCTTAATGAAGATGCATGGACATATAGGGTTATTAATATACCCTTCTTTTAGCAAGTATTCGCTAAGGCGATTGTACCACATGTATCTAGATTGCTTTAATCCATACAGGGATCGTTGTAACTTGATTGAGTACATGCTACGAGGCTTTCTACAATTTGCTTCAGGCAATTTAAATCCTTCAGGGATTTTCATGTATATATCATTATCCATGGATCCATATAAATATGTTGTA
Source organism: Vitis vinifera (assembly GCF_030704535.1). Taxonomy (NCBI): domain Eukaryota; kingdom Viridiplantae; phylum Streptophyta; class Magnoliopsida; order Vitales; family Vitaceae; genus Vitis; species Vitis vinifera. The sequence continues at coordinate 17,831,364 of NC_081818.1, forward strand.
ATAACATTCATGAGACGTATATCTAGTCCTTCTAGGATTGCCAAATTAATTAAGAAACGAAATGTGATTGCGTCCATGACGGGAGACAATGTTTCCTCGTAGTCAATACTAGGTTTCTACGAGAAGCCTTGTGCTACTAATCGCACTTTATATCTTATGATCTCATTATTCTCATTGCATTTTCGTACAAATACCCATTTGTACTCAACAGGCTTTACATTTTCAGGTGTTTGGACTACAGGTAAAAAAACTTCTCATTTTGTTAATGAGTTTAACTTTGCCTGTATAACTTCTTTCCATTTTGGCCAATCATTTTTTTATCGGCATTCTTCCACATTTCGTGGTTTAGGATCTTCATCATTTCTTATGGAGACCACTTGGAAAGTGAAAATAATATTATTTTGATCCCATTTTTCTCCCGTGTATACATAATTTACTGAGATCTCACAATTTTCAGGTACCTATGCCTCTTCAGGGGCTTTTCGTTTAATATGTGCCTCTTCATGGGCTTCTTGTTCAATATGTACCTCTTTAGGGGCTTCTTGTTCAATATGTGCCTCTTCAGGGCTTTCTGTATTATTTGTGCCTCTTTTAGGGCTATAGATTTATCAACTATAAACTGATCAGTCATTTTGATGGCCTCTTTTAAAGTGCCAAGTGTTTCTTGGGTTCTCCTCTTCCAGGGAGTTACATCCTTTAAGCCGACAAGTTTACCATGCTTCAGGCGTACCTTAGATTAATTTGTTAACTGTCCTACATGGACATCAATCCATGCTGGAGTATTTGCAGTCGGGATATATGACTTCGTCACTTTCTTTGTATGAATGCCTCTTGTAGTTGATTTGCAAGATTTTGCAAATGAATGATCCTTTGAACTTCTAGTTCACATTGATTTGTATGAGGATCAAGATGAGTCAAAGTCAATCCATTCCAAATAATTTCATTATGTTATTCTGGAACTAGCTCTTCTCCCCCCTAAGGGCGAGAAAATTGTCTCATTAAAATGATAATCTACACAACATGTCATTCTACCTTTTAAGTGTATAGGTAGACTAGTCACTAATTAAAAACTTCTAGTTTTGTAACGTACTTCCATATGACCTTTTACCCTGGGGGACCAAATTGGTCTTACAAGATTCTTCTGGATCTATCATCGTATAAAGTGTCATTCACGTGGAATCAAATACTACTAGTGACATAGAATAAGCTCTTCTGGAGCATTTAATTAGGTTTCTATCACCTAATATAGTATTAGCATTATTTGTCATCAATGTTGTGCAATTAATGAGACAAGAGTTTCATCAAAGTAACAATTCATAAAACATTGTCATAAAGACTTTGTCTTTATAGAATTGAATAAATATTATCATAGAGAAAAAGTTAAAATCAATAGAAAAATATTAGTCATTGATGATAACTTAACTTAATAACTTGTGTAAAATCAATGAGAGCATATATAACACAATAAAACAAATATGAAAAAGATAATTTAAAGTTATATATTTCTTAAATAATCTCACACATTTGATTTTGTAAGTGTGAAGCAATTTATACATAAAATAACAAGGAAGTATTTCAATAACCAAACTAATTGTAGTGATAGGTCAATAATTTTATTCTAAATATTATTATGATCTAAATCAATGTGCAAAAATTAATTCATAAATCAAAATTTCAAGAGAACATATCATGATTTAAAGCATCTTGTTGTCTCAAAATTTCAATTGAAATACTACAAATCCATTTGAACATATATGTAAAGATATAACATAATATATTGAGAACAATAGTTGAACCTATTGTAATTTCAAAATTATTTTGGATAATGAAATTATTGCATTAATAAAAATACCATATGTGGCAACATGCAATAATATATGTAAATTTTTCTACTAATGGCAGTATAACTTCTAATAATAGAAATTTATAAAAACTATCGAACACTTACCTATTTGTATAACTTGATATACAAAAATATTCATCTTTTGATAATATGTAAATATTATCTATATGCTTGTTATCATAGCTTCAGGCTATAATATATTTCATTATAACTTTTGGTTATATAAATTTCATAAAGTTGTACAAAATTGTTAGTTAACAATTTTGTTCTCTATAGCTTCTAGCTATAAGAAAATACATATTAACAACTTTGGCATAACCTTTGATTAGCACAAAAAATATTAATTTTCTTATTTTCATAACTTCGGGTTATGAATAATAATATTTATATAACTTCTAGTTATATAACAAAATTTAAAAAAATTATGTATCTTCTAGGTACATAGTTGTTCATTTCAACTTCCTTTTTTTTTTTTATTCATGTTTGGTAAAGGTCGACCAAATGTTTGGGAGTACGACAGGTACGCGACCCATGCCCCTTCATACCACATCTATAACACTTATTCTCATGGTTCTTAGGAGGTTTGTCTTGTAAACACTTCCCATTTTCTTGTTTTACCTCAATATTATTCCACTTCTGGTGGTGCAATGAGGCTTTCCTTTTTTTTGAGAATTTTGTAAATTATTTCTATAAGAACCATGGTATTGGGGATTTCTTCCACGATCACGACCACGTCCTTGTCATCGTCCAAGAGTTTGGGACAATATTGCATTCACTTCATAGAATGATTAAGATCTAGTTGGACGAGACTGATGATTTCTTATCAAAAGCTGATTTTTTGTTAAACCGTCATGGAGATGATGACGAAGGAAAATCAGTGTTTTTGCGCGATCCTGCAGGGATGCTTGATTTCCTTCTTTGATCATAGCTCCAAGATTCATTGACAATTTTGTTTTGAATAACTTCTTGTTATACAAGAGAATTATAAATTGTATGCATAGCTTCTAGCTATGAAACTATTGTTAATAAAAATTGTTTTCCATAATTCCTATTGTGAAAAATAAGCGAGTACAAAATAAAAATTAAAATTCAATCTTTTTCATAACTTTGAATTATGATCATTTTGTCGAAACAAGAAAATATGCAAATTTGTACATAGCTTCAGACTATGAACTATTTATGTATAACTTCTAGTTACACAATATAATTAAAAGAAATTAAAGAAATTGAAAGTTAATATCTTTCATAGCTTCAATCCATGATAATTTTGTCAGAACAAGAAAATATTTAAATTTGTACATAGCTTCAAGCTATGAACTGTTTATATATATATATATATATATATATATATATATATATATATATATATATATATATATATATATATATATATATATATAAATTTGTATATAGCTTCAAGTTATGAACTATTCATTGGGTAGATTTGTACATAACTTTAAACAATGAACATTTATTTATTTATTTTATAGCTTTTGGCCATAATATTGTTTGGTATAACTTCTAGTTATACCGTATAATTAAAAATAAATAATTGGGGATCATATACATAACTTCTAGTAATGTATTTGTAATTTTGTAATTTTTTTTCCCCATAACTCCTGGTTATAGAAATTGCACATAGTTTTCATAACTTATAGTAATGAATTTACCCCATAATTTATAATTTACCCCATAACTTCTGGTTATATGGATTATACATATTTTTCATAACTTCTGGTTATGAATTTACCCTATAATTTATAATTTATGATTATAAGGATTGTACATATTTTTCATAACTTCTGGTTATAAATTTATCCTATAATTTATAATTTATGATTATAGGGATTGTACATATTTTCCATAACTTCTGGTTATGAATGTACCCTATAATTTATAATTTACCCCATAAATTTTGGTTATAGGGATTATATATATTTATGTATTCAAATAAAATATATGAAAATAGAGATCAAAAAGTAATAAAATAGAAAATCATGATATAAGTTTATCACATACCTTTTTGTGAGAAAGAAGAGAGAAAGTCTTTCTATTTCTCTGAAGGGAAGAACATCTTTCTATTTCTCTAAAGAGAAGAACGTCTTTCTTATTTCTCTAAAGAGAAGACCATATTTCTATTTCTCTTAATAGAGAAAAATCTTTCTATTTCTTTTGTAGAGACTATTCGTGCTAATAACGTGTTGTAAAATTATAAAGTGAAAGGAGAAGAAAACAAGAAAGAGAAATTAGAACGTAAAAAGAGAATATAATAAAATTTTATTAGAGGTATCTCCCTTTTATAAGGAGTCACAAAGAGATATACATCAATATGGATGATCATCCACAAGTTCCCATAATCCGATAAATTCTCATATTTTATAACAATATATATATATATATATATATATATATATATATATATATATATATATATATATAAACTTTAGAAATTAAATTTCAAATAAAATATATTGTATAAAATTTTATCTAAAAATTATTGAAAGTGGTAGTTAATTTTTTTTATTAACTTTCAAACTTATCTAATTTTTTACTTGGAAGGTAATAGAACATGTTTACAAAAATAAAAAATAAAAAATATTAGTTTTTCATTTTTTAAATAAATGAGTATAAATATATTAAAAGAATTAAAGATAATCTTAGTAAAAAAAATTGATAAATATGATTATAATTTTAAATATAGATTCATTTGGATAAAATTTCACAAAAAAAAAAAAAAAAAAGTGGAAAGAAAGAACATTGCTAAAACTACAAAAACAAAATATGCAATTACAAAATTTTGATGATGAAATTTAAAAATAAAATTCGAAACAATTCTTGAGTGAGAGAATTTGAGTGGAAAAAAATGGGAAAGTTTTTCAAAATCATTTGAAATCCTTAACAAAAAGTAGTTTTGTACACCCTTGTATAATTAGTAATTTTGTCTTATATAGTTAGTGTAATACCCTTGTACAATAACTCAAATTTCATACATCATCTCATAAATATTTGACAATAGGTCGGTTAACCATGTTTGCATTGGTTTGGTTTTAAAAAAGAAGAAAAATTGTTGTATAATTTTATTTTTCAATCATCATAAGTGAGGTACATATTCAAATGACCATATACAAGTTAGATAAAGTGTATGAGATGAATGTATGTTTAACCAATGTGTGTAAGGAATGTCATTTATCCTCGGTTAGGGGAAATAAACAAACAAATTTTTCAAAATCACTTAAAATCCTTCACAAATAATAGTCTTGTACACCTTTGTATAGTTAGTATATTTGTCATGTACACTTAGTGTAAATACCTTGTTCAGTGACTCAAATAAAACGTTATTTTATTTTATTTTCAATGCAAAATGTAATTAAAAATAAGACAAAGAAATTACTTAAAAACTATTATTTAAGCCAAGTTTATTTATTTATTTCCTTTTAATTTTGGAAATAAAGAAAAAAAAATAAAAAAATTTATTTAACCATAAGAAATATGAATATAAGATGAGTTAGAAAATACCAAATTTATTTATTTATTTCATTTTATTTTTGGAATTAAAGAAATAAAAAATAAAAAATTTATTTAACCATAAAAAATATTGATATAAGATATGTTAATAGAGGATAGAAAATGCACAGACCCTCATCACAAAAGTAAAGAAAGAAATTGGAATAGAGGATAGAAAGGTCATGATAAGACAAGTTTAAGGGAAGGTCCTAATCCAGAGATAAAATCAAATGTTTCCATTGTGGAAAAAAAATGACATATGAAAAGGAATTGTCGAATTTGGAAAAGGGAACAAAATAAGCAGAATTAGGAAAAAAAAAATGACAATAATACTGCAACCTTTGTATCCAATAGTAATGAAGTTTTAGTGCTCTCATATGAGTGTTTGCATGTAGATGAACAATGAGTTAAGTGGATTATAGACATTGCAACCTTGTACCATTCTACTCCTCACTTGGAATTGTTTTATGACTACAAAGTTGGAGACTTTGGCACAATCAAGATGGGAAACACTAGTCATTCCAAGATTATAGGAATGGTTGATGTTTGCTTTGAAACCAATATGGGGTGCAAGTTGACATTGAAATATGTAAGGCATGTTCCAGATTTATGTCTTAATTTGATGTCAAGTTTTGTCTTGGACAAGCAAGTTATTAACCTCAATTCTTTATTGTCCAAAATACCAAGCCTAAATTACGTAGCAACTTTGGTCAAGAAAAACAAGAGAACAAGTCACTACGACTTTTATAGTACTCTGGGTATCGTCTTCAAAGACTGGCCTATGGAAGTTGTCAAACTAGGTCTAAAAGATTGCTTTTTACTAAATTCTTGAATTGGAAAAAATAAAAATTTGACTTGAACAAAATTGAATTTAATAAAATAAAACTTAAATAAATAGAAAAAGAATGATTGATTTATAATTCAAATGATTCAAGATTAGGGGTTCCACAATCCAACTTTGGGTATTGGGCCTTAGGCAAAATAAAAGTATCAATTTTAATTAGTCTTAGGGTATTCAGAATGTGGGGTCAAACAAGATCAACCTGAGTTCTGCAACTTAGGGTTGCATCCGTATCCTAACTTTTAATATTTTATTCCATTACTGAAATACCAAATAGATAAATGGGTATGAAAATTAGATTTAGGTCTAGGAGTTAAGACTTTACCACTCTGTGTAAATTTATTTTAAGGTAAATAACAATAGCAAAACCTTAGGTAACTAGGTATTAAGAATTACCAAGAATCCCTAGAATCAAGGAATGAGCTATTGTACCATCCCCTAATTCAAACTAACATTAGAGGATATTTCTATTTTCATCTATTATGCCTCAACTCTTCATTCATTCCATTTTTAGTTTGATACTACCCACTGTTTTTCCTTAGCTTTAACCCTAGGTTTTCATGTTTCACACCTCAAGATGGCTTTTTAGCCTCTCATGGTGGTGATTTCATTTACATAATCTATAAAAGAAGAATAAAGAACCATTCTTGAATAAAAGAAAATAGAAAATTTTGATTAAAATAAATAAAACAAACTGAGATTCTTCAATGTTGTCTTCTCTCCCTAAGAAAATCCAAGAACATTCAATAGTTCTCCGAACTCCTAAAAACGAACTCTAATGTCCTATTTATAGACTAAAAGTTAAGTTAACACATGGCAAGATCCTAGAGAGTATGTAAAATCTTCTTTCCAAATCAAAGGCTCTTAATAAAAGTTGTACAAATTTGAGTCATGGGAGCCTTTAATGAAAAGGCGCTAATTTTGCATGAGGATAATCTATTTCTCATGGTCATGCGAAATATAAATGGATTGGTAGCATTCTAACATCATTTTGACGCATTTGCGAAAAGTCGCATGTTCATGTGAAAATTCATATGTTTATGTGAAACTAATTTCCAAATTGCTACAAAACAAGCTCTCTAATCCATTTCGCACGATCATGCGAAAATTTCGCAAGTTCATGCAAAACTAACACTCATTTGATTCCTCTTTGTGCAGTTTTCTTCAATTATCTATATCTTCCTTGTTTTAGCTCTAATCTCCATATTGTTTAAAGCATTGGATTCCTGACTTCTTGAGCTTCGAAACAATATACTGCATGCCCAAAATTAGTCCAAGGAAGTACTCAAAATATCACCTCAAATTCATAGTATATGTTGTTGCTAGAATTTGAGTTCCAATTGGAATGTATGAACTTCAAGCCATATCCTTCAAAGTTTTTTTTCATGCTTTTTTCTTACTCTCCAACTCTTTCAACAACCTTCATTTCTTTCTCTCATGCTAAGAATTGCTCCACTTTCATTTGTTGAAACTTTCCTCATACTTCACACTCTTGGAGCTTGTTCTAAGCATATGTAGTCTTGTTTCCACCATGATTGAAAATGACTTCTCCAACTTGCATTCTTTTCATCCTTTAAACCTCATATTTAGTTCAAGATATATGTTAGATCCATGGTTAGGGTCTTAGCAACAATTCAAGTTAAGTTGAGTGAATTGAGCCTTTATATTTACATAATTCATTCTTGTATGTCCATTAAAGCACAATTTGTGGCTCTAATCAGTTATGAAAACCACTTTGGTAAAAACAAATGGAAGCTCACAAAGGGCTCATTGGTTGTTACAAAAGGAGAAGCATGTTGCACTTTGTACAAGACCCAAGAGAAAGTTTATAATGATTAGTTATATGCTATGGAGGCTACTTTCTTGAAGTTGTGGCATAAAAGGTTGGGGCATATGAGTGAGAAAGGATTGCAAGTTTTGGCAAGAAAGTTCTTAATTCCCTTGGCGAAAAATGAATCCTTGTTTTCTTGTGATCATTCTTTGATCAGAAACAACATAGGATTTCCTTTAGTAGCAAATCCAAGAAGTTAGAGAAATTGGATTTGGTATGCTCTAATGTTTGTGGCCCCATGGATGTGGAAACTCTTGGAGGAAACAAGTACTTTATCACTTTTATTGATGATGCTACAAGGAAGTTATGGGTTTATTTGCTCAAATCAAATGATCAAGTCTTTCAGTATTTTCTACAATTTTATGCCATGGTTGAGAGAGAGATTGGAAGGAAATTGAAATGTCTCATGTCTAATAATGGAGGTGAGTATACCTCAAGGGAGTTTGAAACTTAATGCAATAAGAATGGTATAAGGCATGAGAAAATAGTTCTTAATACTCCATAACATAATGGTGTGGTTGAAATGATGAATCACATCACCATTAAGAGGGTTAGGTGTATGCCGAAGACCACAAAGTTGTCTAAGGTATTTTGGGGTGAAGCTGCTAAGACTGCCTACTATTTGATAAATAGATCTCCATCATGTCCAGAGAAGGCATGAATAAGAAAAGATGTTTCCTATTCCCACTTGAGGATCTTTGGATGTAAAACTTTTATACACGTTCCCAAATAACAAAGATCCAAACTTGATGATAAGGTAGTTCCACATGTCTTTGTTGGGTATGGTGATGAAGAGTTTGGATTCAGATTATGGGATCCAACCAAGAAGAAATTGGTGAGAAGTAGAGATGTGGTCTTCCAAGAGGATTAAACCTTAGGAGATTTTGATAAAGCTAATCAATCTAAATATACAAGTGATGACTTCATAGAGTTGGTACCTATTCCTTTATCATTAGAGCAACCTAAAAATAAAGAGGAAGAAATTGATAAACTACCCAGAGATGATAGTGCAAGTGGCATACCTACATAAGAACTAGTTGAGCATGAGGAATAGGGGGGCAGGAGGATTTGATACTCTAGGCTAGGAGGTCTACTAAAGAGCATTGTCCTTCTACTAGATATCCTTGTTCTGAGTACATGTTAGTAATTGATGAGAGGAAACCACAAAGTTTTTTGGAAGCTAATTCTCATGAAGATATTAGCAATTGATTGAGAGCTATGCAAGATGAGATGGATTCCTTGTAGAAAAATGAAACCTATGAGTTAGTACAACTTCCTAAAAGAAGAAAATCATTGAAAATCAAATAGATGTTCTAGTGGTTAAGGGATATGGTTGAATAAAATACTGCTAAGTTGAAGAAGATTCACATAAATAAGAATGCCTCAAACATGTTGACAAAGGTTGTCCCCAAGTAGAAACTTCAATTGTGCATTGGGACAACAAAATTGAACTCCATGTGATGGAGTAATAGATTGACATTCCTCTCTCATGTGCTAAAGGGGGAGATTGTTGGGCTATGTTTGTCCAACCTTGAGCCCATATATTAGGCTATTTTAGATTTGGGTATTATAAGAGAGAAGAGGATTTGATTGAGAAAAAAAAATTAGGGTTGTTTTATGGGCACTGTTCTAAGGCTCAAGGTGAAGTTGCAGGTTCTTTCATCAACCTTTTGGGGAAGTTCCTGTGGTATGTTTTCTCCCTTATTTCTTTATATTCATGTTTTCCTAGGGTGATGGATTCCCATCACAAGCATTGAGATACTTATATAAGTTTTCAAGGTGAAGAAACGTAAGGACTTAATTATTGTATCCCCATTTATTGAAGTGGAAGAAATTTTCTTCGGTTTTTTACCTCAATTTGGAGAGTTTCTCCACATTATATTTGGTGTTTTTTTTTTTTTGGTTGAATGTTCTTAATTATCATTCTTGATTCTTGTTAGGTTGTTATTATTGTTGAGGGGTGGTTATTATTATTGAGTGGTGGTTATTATTGTGGAGGAATCTTTTAACCTTGACAAGTGAGTACTCTAAATCTCTCTCTTTATTTTTCTAATAGCAACTAGGAAAATATCATGGCCATTGACAAATAAATGTAATATGATTAAGTTGCCTCATGGAAAACCTAAACCTGCCACAACATTTCTTTATTGAAAGCTAGAATTTGAGATAGTCTTATCTTGGTGGAATTTCTCTTCTATAGTTGTACCTTGACTAACACAACTTTTTTTCTATAATTTATTAGATAAATTACATATAATGTTTTTTTTTTCTTATTAAAAATATACAATGTTTTTTTCACCTTTGTGATTAGGACTCTTGTGCAACTGTAAACCTTATTGAGATGGAAGGGAGAAAACAACTTACCATGATTCTATATGTTATAGTGAACATACTTAATATGTTTACTGCACTTTCTCCTATTATAAGAAAGTGTTATGATCAAAAGTAGACATTGATGGAAAGGCCTATAAATAAAGTATTTTTATGAGTTGAAAATCTTAATCGATTGATTTATGGGAGTGACATAGCATGTATGGAGCAACTTAGGATGGATAGACATACTTTCAATACATCATGTTCTATACTTCGTACTGGTGGTAAACTAAAGGATTTAAGATATGTTGATATAAAAGAAATGGTTTGCATTATTTTTTCATATTCTTGTACATCATGTAAAGAATCAAGTTATACAATTTCCATTCTTAAGGTTTGGAGAAATTGTTAGTAGGCATTTGAATGTAGTATTGAATGTGGTTATTTGCCTATAAGGAGTGTTACTCAAAAAACCAAAATCGATCTCTAAGAACTCTATAGATAAGATATGGAAATGGAAATGGTTTAAGGTATTGAATTTGGTTTGTATAGATTTAATTAATTCATAATATAGTGATCCTAATACTTTTATTTGAATGGAATTGCTTAGGAGCTTTAAGTGGAACACACATTCGAGTAAATGTACCTGAGGAAGACAAGTCTAGATATTGAGTGAGGAAGAATGGAATTGCAATAAATGTCTTAGGAGTTTGTTCTCAGGGCATGCAGTTTATTTATATATTGCTAAGTTGGGAAGGATCAGCCTCTGATTCCTAAGTGCTTCGAGATGCAATTAGTAAGAGAAATGGACTAACAATTCCACATAGTCACTATGTGTTTCCTAGAAACTATTGATTTTTTTAAATATATGATTAATTTTTTTAAATATGTTTTAGAATATTCATTTTAATTTAATACTGTCTTGTTGATGTTGGCTTTACAAAGGAAGGATTTCTTACCCCATATAGAGGGCAAAGATATCATCTCGATGATTGGAGAGAGTGATACATGCCAACAACTCATGAAGAGTTTTTCAACATAAAGCATTTTGTAGCAAGAAATGTTATTGAGAGATGTTTTGGTTTGCTCAAACTAGATTGGACTATACTTAGGAGCCCTTGTTTCTATCTAGTGAAGACACAGTATGAAATTATTCCGACTTGTCTTCTTTATAATCTCATAAAAGAGATGCCTATGAACCCATTGGAACAAGAGTTGGATGTGCAAGACCACCAAGTTGTACGTGAACCAATAACTATAATTGAATCATTATATCAATGGAATGCTTAGATAAGAAATTTAGCAATTCAAATGTTTAATGAATGGACAAATTGTAATATGTTATTTATTTTAGAAAAGAAAAATCTATTAGATGTTTTAGACTTATCATTTGCAAATTTTGAATGGTATTTTAAGATTATTATATGATGAACTAATTTGAATTGTATTTGATAATGTCATTTTAGTGTAAAATTTGAGATATAGTTAGATTGTGCTTACTATAATTGTCCTTATATTATATTTGTTCTTAAAATATAATTATATAATTTGATATTTTTGAAATATAGGATGATTCTACATTAAGTGGTCAGATAAGGGGGCGTGGAAGAAACAAAAAAGTATGGACAACTAGTGATCAGGATGAAAAATTGGTTGAGTGTCTTGTTGAGTTGTGTATTTCAGGGAAGGTAAAATGTGATAATGGGTTTAAACCAAGAGCATTTTTACAAGTGGAGAAGATGCTAGAGGAAAAGCTTTGAAATAGTGGACTTAAAACAAGTCCACATATTGAATCACGTGTGAAGACTTTAAAAAAAAAAAAAAAAAAAACGATTCAATGTCATAATGGATATGCTAACCCATGGTAGTGGGTTTTATAGGGATAAAAGAGAGAAAATGGTTTTATATGATCAAGATGTATTTGAAGGTTGGGTCAAAGTAAATATATCTACAATATTTCCTATCTTGTATTTTTATTCCACATCTTTTTAATTTATATGATGCATTGGTATATTCTTTTGCTTTCAATATATAATATATTTTATATGTCTGAATATCACTTACATTTTAATGCATGGTATATTCTTTCTTTTTGGGTATCTACCATTGATGCTTTTGGGAAAATAATTAGGAGCTATAGTTGAAAGTGATCATAAAAATTCATATAGGCCCTTTTATATATCATTTTTCTTATTTTCAAATTAATGTGGCATAAGATGATTATTTCTTTAAGTTAGTAACTTTTATGTTAAAGATGCTAATTATTTTTTGTATATTTTATAGGGACATAAAGAAGCTAATGGTTTGAGACTCAAACCATTTCTACATTTTGATGATTTTGTTTTTGGTAAAGATCATGATAATGGAAAATGAGTCATGTTAACTATCGATATTTTGAAGGAGTTAGATCAAGATGAAGTAAACAAAGACATTGGAGTTGATGACTTAGAAGTCGAAGCCTCTCATACTCATACAACTGCATCCACTGCAAATATAATGGACTGTTCATCACAATCTCATTGGAAAAGAGCAAAGAATGATGACACGACTTTAATTGATGTGATGATAAGGACATGCAATGCATTAGAGAGCCTTGTTGCTAACTTTAAACAACAAATGAAAAGGGAAGATAGAGTGGTTGGTGAATTGGAGAAACTTCCCAATCTTAGTAGGTTGGACGTGTTGAAGTTAAGTCAAATTATTATAAACGACCCGATGAAAGTCAAACTTTTGTTCAATTTAGGTGAAGATCTCAACATTGAATGGGTGAAACAACTTCTTCAAACCTCATGAATTTCCATGCTACATCCATGTTGGTTTATTATCTTTAGGTTAGATTGATAGAAATTTTCGGTTTGATATTTTGTTTCACTAATTTTCTATGAACTTTTTATTATTTTGTTGGCTTAATTTTGGTGGATATAATTTTAGGTTGTGGATTTTAATAGGTATCGTACTTATATTAGGAACTACAATGAAGTTTATGTTTTTTTATTTCCTCTTTTGCAAATAGAAAACAAGTATTTGCTAGTTTTGAGAATTTAAATGTTTTATAATTTTTCTTTTTTAGTAAAATTTAATTCTATGGCTTATTTTGCATGACAAATTATTCAAAATCTTGATAAAAGAATAAATGAATATTTGCGTATTTTAGGATTATGAATTTTATTGAATATGATACTTATTGAAAATTAGAATAAAGTTTGAGTTCATTGATTTTCTCTCTTGGAAATAGGAAAAGTATTTTCTAACTTTAAGAATTTAAATATTATAATAAATTTATTTTTTCTCTTTTTTTGGAAAAATATAATTTTATAGCTTCTCTAACATGACAAATTATTCAATTTTTTTAATAAAAATAATAATTGAATATTTGTATATTAAGGTTGTATGATTTTTTATGGTTAATTTTTTATTTATTGAGTATGTATTATTTTTTTAGTCATATTATTTAGTAACAAGAAAAACTCTCAAAATGTATTCTTTTTAAAATAAAGATAAAAAATTATTTTAAATCATATGTAAGGGTATTATTGTTAATTTATTTATTTTTTATTCTCATTCCTATTATTATCAAGCGTTACAATGAAAACAAATAATCATTCTAGCCTTAAATTCTTAAGTTCATCTAAATACTATAAATAGAATTATCAAATTCATTTTCATTCAAGAAGTTAGAAATAGAAATAAAAATGAAATATTCATTTGCATTACCTATTATGTCGTATCAAACAAACCCTCACAGAAAATATTTGAAGGTGCGACAAAAAAAAAGAAAAAAAAAAGGGGAGAAATCTTATAAGTGGGCACTTTCTCTGCAGATCCAATAGAATTTGTACCCATAATGCCCATAACATTTGAGCTGTTATAATGTGGTGCCCATGGAAAGCGTACATCCCCAATGACATATTTGCACGTATGACAAATGTAGTGTAGGCTTCTTATCAGACTAATCCACATACCAATCATTTCAAGTGACCACTGAAAACAATGTAAAGGACAATAATGTAAAACACCGCCACTACTTTTCTTAATGAGAATGTATGAAAGCTTGGTTCCGATAACAACGGCCGCGGTAGGCCCAAGCTGTTACGTAAAGGTCTTGCTTTTTGTTGCTTTAACCTTCACGACAATTCTGTTGTGATAAAATTGAATTTCCTCCATTCATATGTCATCCTCTTAGTGGGAATCCTAGCAAAAATTCCACAAATTCACACCACAAAAGACCACTTTGCTCCATGGGAAAATAATATATATAAGGGGGCATAATACAACCATAACTTCAGTTAATTCTACTACTAGTAGAAAGTGGGAGAGGAGATGGGAAACAATATTGGAGGAAGAAAGAAGGCAAAGGTGATGAAGATTGATGGCACAATCTTCAAGCTAAGGACGCCGGTGCGATCCATGGAGGTAGTTCAAGACTATCCAGGTCACGTATTGTTAGAATCAGAGGCGGTTAAGCACTTCGGTATTCGAGCAAAGCCATTGCAACCTCACCAAGAGCTGAAGCCCAAGAAAATATACTTCCTAATAGAATTGCCAACCCTGCCTCCCGAGGAGAAGGCCCACAGGCGGGCAAGATCCGCCATCAACATGAGCGCCAAGGACCGGCTAGAGTGTTTGATGTTGTCGCGAAGATCTGTCTCCGACCTTTCAATCGTTAAATCCACCAACGTTGCGTCTGATGGTCCGGGAACAAGCGCTGGTCCTGGGGTGACGAGGGTGAAAGTGAGGCTGCCCAAGGCCCAGGTTACAAACTTGATAGAAGAAAGCAAAGATGAAGACGAAGCTGCTGAGAAGATCATTCATTTTTACACGGAGAATGCCCGCTGAGTCTTCTAGTGGCCCCTTGCACCGGTGGACGCCTTAAGTATGCTAGTTTTGATTGGAATATGTACATTTTTTCTTTTCTTTTTTTATCAATTTTCTTTCCAAGTTCAATCCAAGTAGCTGCTCCAAATACAATAGTTTTCTAGAATAGATAATGGGAAATGTTCATATAGCTGTAATTTATGTGTTGTGTGTGCTTCACCAATTGTAAAATTTATTTTAATGGAGGGAATTGAAGTAATTAGTTTGTATGTTTGCGAGTATACTTTACAGCAATTTTGTAATGTCTCATATTGGATAGGAAAAAAAATTCTTCAAACTATATAAGTATGAACTCTTAATTTTGTAGATGCATTTCAAAACTATGATGATCATTTTAGGTCCAAAGCAGTGCAGGTCGTTACAGATTTCTTCTGTATTTAAAAATTTTCTCACACAAACAACTTAGAAATATTTTATTTATAATCAAATATTAATTAATTTTTTATAAATAAAAAATATGTTTTTATTTTAATAACAAAAATACTATTAGCTAAAAGGTATTTTTATCAACATATATTATGTCAAATGTTTATCCGAAATACATAAATACTAGCATGAGTGTTTTGCAAGATGGTGCCTTGGTGGCCACAAGGGGGGGGGGGGGGGGGGGGGGGGGGTCTGCATGTGGATAAGTTTGGTATAAGTTGGGATCATACCATTAACAAAGCATTGATGATGGCTTGACATTCAATTTCGCAAGTTGCAATTTTTGACCAATTGAGGTATTAAAAATCAATATCCGGAACCGAAGAGTTAGAAGAACCTCACATACATTTTTCATTGCTTTTAATGCATTTTCATTATGGGAATTGGAAAGGTCATAATTTTGCATTGGTAACAAAGTTGAAGGTACCAACGCCAACAAAAATGAAATTCAAATAATTAAGCAGACATGAATTTAGATTTCAAACATCATGATTTATGTATCATTATCATAATTCATCTATGATCTAATATAATCATACCCAAATGATTTTGCTTTAATTTATCTGTTGTAGAATCGGAAAAAATCATCAATAAAATACTTTTTTAGTAAGCATTAAAGTCTTTTTTTTTTTAATTTTTTTAAAATATTTTCTAAGTCTCATCAAATCTTTAATTTTTCTTTGAAAGTACTTCATTTCAAGAAGACTTTTGATTGTTGTAACCGAACGCAATGTATTGGATTGGTATGATTTAGTAATAAAATAAACACAAAGTGTGAAGGCATATACACAAACGGACAAAGTGAGAAGGGTTTTTTCTTGAGTCAAACTGATTACCATTTCAAGTGTTGAAACTTGAAACTGGCCCTTTTATTGATATGCAATGCCACGTCAACCATTATCTTTTGCCCTTTTAATTTAAGCCTGATAACGAATGATGAAAGTGATGTAATGAAAAATCAAATCATCAAAATTAGATTCATCTGGCAGTTGAATCAGTTAGAGCAATTTGGCGGGAGTAAATTGCTGATGTGGCACTAAGCATAATTATCTACAAAAGAAAAATAGACTCCCAAGGAAAGTAAAATTTATTCACATGATATATATATATAAAAAAAATGGTAAATAAAATTTACCAAAAAGAGAGGAATTGTGTTAAAACATAATTATTTGAATTTATGATTTAAAAGCTTGAAGTATCTCATATTCCTACTTGATATATATTTCTTTTTATATATAAAAAAAAAGTATTATATAAAATATTTTCTAAGTTGATACCTTATTCTAATTATATTTCTTATAGAATAAAGAAAATTAGTAGTAATATCTCCACAAATATTTTAAGTTATAAGGGAGAAAAATTATGGGATCAAATGGAGATGGACTTGTGAAGATTATATTTACTGAATACATATATGAGGACGAGTGAAGACACCTAATGGAATAAGAGGGCTCATGATTTAGGGTGTAGATATATGTGAGGAAAAGTGGGAAACACCAAGGGAGTAAGGGTGTCAAAGTTCAAATTATAAATACAAAGAGTAAGATAGTCCTTTGTAATTTTCTCTATAGTGTAATAATATCTCTCATTCGTGAATGTAGGCATGATTGGTCAAACCATGGTAAAACTCCATGTACCTTTGTGTATAGATTGTTTTGTTTGTGTATTTTCATTAATATGTTTGCTTTGAGGTTTTCACTGATGTAATATTAAATGAGGACATATGACTTTGGAGAATAGAATAATGGTTTGAATCTATTAATCATTGGATAGTTTTTCATTAATTAAAATTATTTAAAAATTTAAGTTTAAATTTACTATGAAATGGAAAATTTTAGGGAAATTGAATCAAGTCATGGGTAGTAAAGTATGTTAGAAAACAAAATTAAGGGTCAATGTTCTCTAGATCTTAGGGCCACTAGATCTACTAACAATGGAAGCAAAAACATATTGCAATAAAACTTAAATCTATATGCTCAAAAATTATCTTTGATTTGAATGTTTCTAGATTATATGTCAATTGATATAATAGATTTCAAACACCTAGGAAATTTTCACCCAATCACTCCTTTGATCCCTAACACTTATATAGAGTGACTACACTCCTTGAGAGACAGATAGATGAAGGAAAGCTAAGGTTTGGAAAAATGGAATGGAATGGATGGATAGATAACCATAAACCCTAAAAGGGCTAATATAGCCTCTCTTATGGGCTTAAGTGACTTTGGCTCAACCTGGGCCTGGTTCACTAAATCTAACCCCCTATGTCCTAATTAATTAATTAGTTATAGTGAGCTCCAATTAATTAATTAGACAAATCCAAAAAAACTTAAATAATTAATCATAAATTCTTATGCACCTCATGTTTTTACCAAAATGCCTTTATACACATAAATGATGAATTCTCCATGAAGTCCTTAAAAATTTATACCAACAAAGAATGTGAGCTCAAGTCGGGACCATTATGACCTATAGAAAAATATTGGCTCCCACAAAATGTAATTCTGAAGTTGACTCAACACTCCACCAAAGAGATTTAATAACATCAAGTGCCCTAAGAAATTACATCAAGATAAAAATTGATTAAATTCAATTTAATCAACTTCTTGGGTCCATGATGGTTTGTATATTTCTAATATATGATTTAATTAGGAAAAAAAGCTACAATTAATCAAATTATTGTACAATTATACCAAATTTGTTATCAAAACCTTCTTTTTTTCAAACCAAAACAATTTCTTCCTTCAAAATTAAATATAAAAAAATCACAAAGGCTAGCATGGTAGTTAGTTAATCTCCATAGGGATCAATATCAAATTACTAAGACTAATCACATGAGCTTAAAAAGAAGATTTATTATACAAAATAATTAAAGAATGAAAGAATTGTGGATTGAAATGATTAGATATGACAAATGATTATGAAATGAGGATATCATACATTGATCTATTACACCTAAAACATTAACATCAAGAGAAATTTTATCATAAAATAGCTACGCATTTTTCCAATACTTAGGATAGGATTTCCTGTTTACTAGCTTAGATATAAGATTATCTTTTAGAAAATTGAACATTTTAACATTTTTATGATTAGATTCATTCCTATTTCAATTCCTAAAACCTCTTTGATGATACAAAACATTTGAAAAATGCATTACACATATCAAATGACTTCCTTAATATGATGTGATATAGTTTTACAACCAACCATCAGAAGGATTCAAGCTTAAGGAAAAGAAAAACGGAATTCCAAAAGAATATAGTTAAGAACATTACGGAGAAATGCATCATTTCATTCTTCAATGTTGCATCATGAAGTTCCTCTAGAGATCAATCGATTCTCAACTTTCTAAATCAAGATTCACAAACTGGATCTTGTTTGGAAGCTAAGAAAATCTTGTAGGAAAATTACAAACCAACTTTTCTCTAAATCTAAATTACATCTTTAAAAAATCTAACATCTATCTATCTCTAATAAATTTTATCAAATGACTAGATAGAAAGTTATTTATAAGCATCCAACAATTTTTGAGTCCAATAATAATTTTCCATGTACACAACATGAATCTTATCAAAATCTAGAACTAAATCTTTAGTCTTGATCTTTGTAACCATTATCCATGGACAAATTTGATACAACCATAAAAATTGATACCCGTTTCGATATAAGATCAACATCCTACTCCAAGTACCAGTATCAAAATAACAAAATTCATGCCCTCGACCTACAATGATAGTCACACCCTTGTATCGAAATTATTATGCATATCAAATTAAATCTCCCAACCTTCCAATAACTTCCTTACTAAAATCGATACTAGGAAATAGATATTGATACATAATTTGCATATCAAAATGGAATTTCGCATATTGATTCTTCACTCTCCAACTTCTAGTGAGTTTGTTGGATTATCAAAATTATATTCGATAATAAGTGATACCACCAAATGTCAACCTACTTTAACCCTATCTATTGAAAATGTGACTTCGATAGACACAATATAACCACCAAAATTGTGGATGTTGTATCTATGTTGAAAATTCAAACTAATACCATTAAGGCATTGAAATCTGCCTTAGTTCATCAATTCAATATAGGATTGTTTGTCAAAATCCATATCAAAATATCTATTTTGTTTTATCACCATGTATCAAAATACCTCTTTATATCGAATTAATGATCCTTATGTTGGAAAATTGGTGAATGAAAAGAACATGTCTAATGAAGGAGACACAACCTTTGGAGGGGACACAACACTTGGTTTGCAATGATATAAATAAGAAATTGTCCTCTTTATATCAATTTTAGAGTTGTATCCTACAAAAACATATACCACTTTTTTACTGTTGCAATCAAGAATAGGGTGCCAAAATTCTGCCCTTAGGATATTGCAATTTGCAAGCCTCTAAACAAACGCATCTCTTTTTACTTCCATTTGAATGTTCTTGTTCCTTCTTTTGAATTAATGTAGGTTTGTTCCATCATCACCCCAACAATCTAAAGACATAATTTTGTTTAGTGATCATGAAACAAACATTCAAGTCAGACTCTACCTTACCAAACATTGAAGTTCATGTTCCTATTAAGGCAGGAACACCCATGAAAAACTAGAGAAATTCAATGGAGATGACTTTATAAGGTGACAACAAAATATGCTCTTTGATCTCACCACCCTCAACCTTGTTCATGTTGTGAAAGAGAAAATGCCCCAAAGCATCAGAACAACCAACAAATGAGACATTCAATGTTATAGAAGCCTAAAAGCATTCAAACTTCTCATGTAGAAACTACATTCTCAATGGCCCGGTTAACTCCCTCTACAATGTCTACTCTTCCTTCACTACGACAAGAGGGTTGTGGGAGGCACTTAAGAAGAAGTACAAGACTGAAAATGCTGGAACAAAGAAATTCATTGTTGGTAAGTTTTTAAATTTCAAAATGATTGATTCTATTACTGTTATTAATCAAGTTGAAGAACTTTAAATCCTTATCAATAAAATCCATGTTGAGGGAATGATGATCAATGCATTTCAAGTTGTTTCCATCATTGAAAAGTTATCTCCTTTAGGAAAGGAATTTAAGAACTATCTAAAACATAAGCGCAAGGAATTGTCAGTGGAGGATTTGATAGTAAGGTTTAGGATTGAAGAAGACAATAGAAAAAATGACAAATATGTTGGCAAGTCATTCATGGAAGCCAAGGCCCATATTGTGGAAAAAGGCTACTCCAAGAAGAGGAAACTTCCCTTCAACAATGGAAAGAGGAAAAAACCTACCAACAACCAACCTAATAAAAAGAAGATCAAAGGGGCTTGTTGGGTTTGTGGAAAATCCGACCATCGTGCCAAGAATTGTTGGCACAAAAATGATGAGAAGAAACCTGAAAGAAAGAGAAAAGTCAGTCAAGCAAACATGACATAATCTGAAATTTTTATTGTTGTAATCCTATAGTCAAATGTTGTGATAGTCCTAAGGATTGATGGATTGATTCTGGAGCCACTAGATACATTTGTGGTGATACAAATTCCTTTGTGAATTTCCAAAATATTGAAAGTGGAGAAAAACTCTACATAGGAAATGCTTCTTCATTTATGGTGGAAGGCAAGGCTGATGTGGTTCTGAATCTCACTTCAGGGAAGAAACTCACCTTGATGGATGTCCTCTTTGTACCTGAAATTAGGAAGAACCTTGTATCTTCTTTTCTTCTTAGTAAAAAGGGATTTAAACTTGTATTTGAGAGTGACAAACTTGTGTTGACTAATGATGGAACCTTTGTAGGAAAGGGATACATGAGTGAGGGCTTGTTCAAACTCAATGTATTCAATGACAATGTAATTGCTTCAACTATCAATAAAAGCTTTATGTCTTCAACTTA
Organism: Vitis vinifera; assembly: GCF_030704535.1. NCBI lineage: Eukaryota > Viridiplantae > Streptophyta > Magnoliopsida > Vitales > Vitaceae > Vitis > Vitis vinifera. The sequence continues at coordinate 17,852,875 of NC_081818.1, forward strand.
CATTGTTGAGTCTTGTGAATTATGGCATTCTTGGTTGGGACATGTTAATTATTGTTCCATGTATAAGATGGCAAACTTAGGTTTATTGCCTAAATTTGGTATTAATAAAACACATAAGTGTGAAATATGTGTTGAATCAAAGTTTGCAAGATAGCCATTTAAATCAATTGAAATATCTAGTGAACTACTTGAATTAGTTCATAGTGATCTTTGTGATTTGAAAATGACTCCAACTAAAGGTGGCAGAAAATTTATATAACTTTTATTGATGACTATAGTAGATTTTGCTATGTTTATTTGTTACATAGCAAAGATGAAACCATTGATGTCTTTAAGACATACAAGAATGAGGTTGAAAATCAGAAGAATAAGACTTTGAAAATGCTAAGGTTTGATAGAGAAGAAGAGTATGAGTCTACAACTCTCTCTAAATTTTATGCATTACATGGTATAGTGCATCAAACTACAACACCATATACACCACAACAAAACGGTATTGCTAAAAGAAAGAACCGAACACTTAAGGACATGGTTAATTCTATGTTAAATAGTTCGGGGTTACCGCACTACATGTGAGGGGAAGCATTGCTTACAGCCAATACCATTTTAAATAGAATACCTCATAAGAAAACATCAAAGTCTCCTTATGAGTTGTGGAAAGGAAAACTACCTTCCTATAAAAAGCTGAAAGTGTGGGGGTGTCTTGCAAAGGTGCAAGTTCCGTTACCTAAACGGACAAAACTCATACCAAAGACAATTGATTGTGTCTTCATTGGATATGCTTCAAATAGTTAAGCATATCGATTCCTAGTGATCAAATCTGAAGTTCCTGAGATTAATAATAAAATCATTATGGAATCCATAGATTCTAAATTCTTTGAACAGATATTTCCTTTCAAAGAAAGACACATTAAAATCATCAAAAGAAAAATTGATGATAGCTTGCCTAGAACTCAACATGAACAAATGGATGATGTTAAACCTAGAAAAAGCAAAAGAGTTAGAACTAGCACGTCTTTTGGACTTGGTTTTATCACCTTATTGACAGAAGTTGAACCTCAAACATATAAAGAAGCTATGTTAACACCAAAAGCTCCTTATTGGCAAGAAGCAATAAATGATGAAATATATTCCATTATGCAAAATCATACTTGGGAATTTTTTAATCTTCCTCCATGAAATAAACCAATTGGTTGCAAATGGATATTTAAAAGAAAGCTATGAACTGATGATACTATTGAAAAGTACAAAGCACGTTTAGTAGCTAAAGGATATCGACAAAAGGAGGGTTTAGATTTCTTTGACACTTACTCTCCTGTAACAAGAATTACATCCATTAGGATGTTAATTGCTATAGTTGTCATCCATAATTTTGAAATTCATCAAATGGATGTCAAGACAGCCTTTCTAAATGGAGATTTAGATGAAGAAATTTATATAGAACAACCTGAAGGGTTTGTGGTAAAGGGACAAGAAAATAAAGTTTGTAGACTTATCAAGTCCATTTATAGGTTAAAGCAAGCACCCAAACAATGGCATGAAAAATATGATCACACCATGTTATCTAATGGTTTCAAGATAAATGAGTGTGACAAATGTGTGTATTTCAAGAGCACTAATGACTCACATGTCATAGTATGTCTAAAGCTCTCATGAAGTCAGGATCTGTTCAGGACCAAAATGAACACAACCGTATAAACCAAAATGTGTTTAGATGAGTTATATGTGATATCCATTGTCTTGATTGCTACTAAGGAGGACAAGTTCAAGACTTAAGTTCACTTTGTCATCAAGCATATCCGATGGATATTCACTAAGGTAGGTTCAAGTCCAAAAGACACCTTACCTGATGCATTCTCATCTGTCTCTCCAATAATGCTCTAAGTCTTTTCATTCATGTGTGGGATTGTTGGAAAATTGGTGAATGAAAAAAACATGTCTAATGAAGAAGACACAACCTTTGGAGGAGACACAACACTTGTTTTGCAAGGATATAAATAGGAGATTACTCTCTTTATATCAGTTTTAGAGTTGTATCCTGAAAGACATATACCATTTTTTTACTGTTGCAACCGAGAACAGGGTGCCAAAATTTTGTCTTTAGGACATTGCAATTTGCAAGCCTCTAAACAAACGAATCTCTTTTTACTTCCATTCAAATTTTCTTGTTTCTTCTTTTGATTTACTGCAGGTTTGTTCCATCATCACCTCAACAACTTATCTACATATATTCTCTTTAACTAATTTCAATTGAGTTATAATCCTACTTGCTTTCTTTTGGATTAATGTGAAAGCTATAAAATGTTTGAATTTTTTCACGGACTCTTATTAACTTCCAACTTTATTTTCAAAAGAGAAACTAAACATAAGTAGAAGATAAAGTAATTGAATTGTATGCAAGCTATAATGCCCCAAATTAAAATATAGGGGTAAAATCATAATTTAAAAATAAAAATAAATGGAATAAATTAAAAAAGAATAGAAATGTCTTTTTGACATTAAAAACCTAGTTATAAATTATATTCCCTAACTTCACTATACAAAAATCCTTTTACTTGGATATCAAAGAGATTAGAGAATGTAGGGTTGAAGTCTTTGGAGCTTAGGTTTGAAAATCAGTTTTTCCAAGATTCTAACTCTTATATTAGCATTTTATATTCATTAAATAGTTTTAAACACTTTTAAAATTCTTTGGAAGATCTCAATCTAAATTAGGTTTGTTTATTTAATTTTTAGATTAAAAAGATTAGAAAGTTATAAGCATAACGTTGATTTATTGATGGAAATAGGAAAATTCTAAATATTCAATTAACTAGATCTAAACAATAAAAACAAAAATAACCAAAAACAAAATCATAAATCATGGATTTGAAAAAAAAAAAAAAAAACAATGAAAAAGTGTGTTGTGGGAAGTTGTGAGGTTGAGAGTCGAAAAAAGAAAAAAGAATGAGGTTTTGTGGTTGTATGTGCCTCCATGGTGAAGGGAAAAAAACAACAATGTTTGTGGATGTGTGTCGTGTCTATGGTCGGTTCGCTAGAAATTAGTGGAAGCTAGATGTAGACCCCCATTTAGGCATGGGTCGCTTTTCCTCTATTTGTTTTTGCAGATCGCATTTTTAGCCAGGTGTCACTATCCCAGCGGGCCACGTGTCACATCCTTAGTGGCCATAAGGAATCAACCTCGCTTTTTGAAGCTGTAGAAGGAGTGGGACAGAAAAGGTGGCTGTAGGGAGGCGAGACAGAAAAGGTGGCTGCAGTAGAGATCATTGGGAAGGCAAATCCGAGATACAGAGAAAGGAAAAAGAAAGGAAGCCAGGGGCGTATGAGAGGAAGAACGGAGGAGTGTTTCGAAAAGAAGGGAGGATGAGGAAAAGAAAAAGGAGAGGAACGGAGGAGTTTTCTTTGAGGGTTTTGAGGGAAAGAGTATTGGTGGAACTACAGCAGGAAGCTAAGAACAGAGGGGCGTAGAGTTGTTGGGAAGAGTCCAGGACACGGAGTTGAGAAGGGGGATTTCCAGGTATGACCATTTGTTTTTTATGTATATTTTCCATTTTTTTCATACTGTCCAGGCCTAATCGTCAGTGATTTTTCATGTCTGCTTGTTGGGTTGTTCAGTTTTGGTGATTACTGATTAAATGTTGGAAGAGTTTGCTGTGTTTTATGCCCTATTCTGACGAGTATTTTTCATCGTAACTCACTGGATGTCGGACCCATGGATTGAACGATGAAATGGGTCCGATATGCGGGTTAAAGTCTTCATGTTCTTCTTCTTGTTGCTATCCTTCTATCTCCTTGTTTTCCTTTCTTCCCTGAGTGCACTCATGCAAGCGTGTCACCATCTCATCCCCGTGTTTTTTTTTCCTTTATCCACCATACCCATCGTTCATCTATCTACCTCTCTCTCTAGGTCGTCATACCCTTTTTCCTCTCATTCATTCTCCATCCCACTCCCCCGGTTACATGGAGTCTCAAGGGTGCATGTCATCCTTCACCCTTTCGGATACCCATTAAAACCACTCACCTAAGCCTCCATATCCATACGGCCCACCAAACTCGTTTCCCTCTCTAATCTTTCACTTACACCCGGAATTCTTCTCCGCCGCCATTCCATCCAAGTGTCTCGCACCCGGAATTCCCCTCTGCCGCCATCCATCCGGGTGTCTCACACACGGAATTCCTCTCCGCCGCCATTCCTCCGGGTGTCTCACACCTGGAATCCTTCTCCGTCGCCATTCCCCCGGGTGTCTCACTTCCGGAATTCCTCTCCGCCGCCATTTCATCCGGGTGTCTCATACCCGGAATTCCTCTCCACCGTCATTCCATCCGGGTGTCTCGCACCCAAAATTCCCCCTCCGCCGCCATCCATCCGGGTGTCTCACACCCCAAAATTCCTCTCCGTCGCCATTCCCCCGGGTGTTTCACTCCAGGAATTCTTCTCCGCCGCCATTCCATCCGGGTGTCCCACTCCCGGAATCCTTCTCTGTCGCCATTCCATCCAAATGTCTCACACTCGGAATCCTTCTCCGCCGCCATTCCATCCGGGTGTCCCACTCTCGGAATCCTTCTCCGCCACCATTCCATCCGGATGTCTCACACCCGGAATTCTTCTCCGCCGCCATTCCATCCGGGTGTCTCACACCCGAAATTCTTCTTCGTCGTCATTCCATCTAGGTGTCTCACACCCGGAATCCTTCTCCGCCGACATTCCACCCGAATGCCTCACACCTGGAATCCTATCCGCCGACGTTCCACCTTTTTCTTCATCCTTAGACCATTTTCTTTAGGTTCCAAAATCACATTTTTAATAAAGCTTTGCTGCCACTTTCATTTCTGGTAAGCAATTTTTCATATTTCCTCTGTTTTTAAATAAGCAAGGAATAAAATTTTGTAATTCCGAACAATGGAGTTATCGGAATTGATTCAAGCAAGATAAAACGGGCTTTGGTGGGGGCCTCGTATACTTGACTTCAGGATTGATTGACTGATCGATTGATTTATTTGCCATGCATGATTGGTTTACTCTATTCCTTGATATGCGCTTAATTATATCTGTTCATTGTTCACTAACCATGTTTCATGATAGCGCGTTGCCGTTTGCTACCCAGGTACGCATTCACTCATATTCTGGTTATTTTCTATATATATTCTGATACTCATATGTGCATGATCGAATCGAGTATTCATTATTTTCCTTATCAATTGCCATGATTGTTTCATTTTATTAGTAGAGACCCGTTTTTAGGGACTTAGAAGGGTGCTACGGTGTTCACCGTACCTTCTAGATAAGTAACCTGATCCCCGAACCCAATCCGGTTTTTCGCAGATCACCTTTTCCAAAATAAGGAGTCACACTTACGGTTTTCTTTCTTATTTTGTTTACCCTTTAAAATAAAACAAAAATAAGTGGCGACTCCAAGTCATTTTTCTTAATCAACAATTAAATCATAATTTTTCAAATAAAAAGCGAGTTTCACCATCAAGTGGGAAACGCATGAGCCGAAATGCGGGGTCCACACTAGAATATTGGAAGGTTTTGAAAGAAAAGAGAGATAAAGAAAAAAAAAACTTTGGTACAAAAGATGATGTGGTGTTAGAATAGGAAGTGTAAATAATAGATAATGGGAAATGTTCATATCACTGTAATTTATGTGTTGAGAGAGAGAGAGAAAGAGAGAGAGACTCTAGTACAAGAGATGATGTGGTGTTGGAATAGGAAGTGTAAACAATAGATAATGGGAAATGTTCATATCGATGTAATTTATGTGTTGTATGTGCTTTACCAATTATGAAATTTATTTTAATGGAGGGAATTCAAACAATTAATTTGTGTGTTTGTTGGTATACTTTAAGAGTAATTTTGTAATGTCTCACATTAGATAAGGAAAAAAGTGCTTCAAACTATACAAGTATAAACTCCTCTTAATCTTATAAATGCGTCTTAAAACTATGATGGTCATTTTAAGGCCAAAAGCGGTGCAGGTTGTTACAAATTTCTTCTTAATACTCATTAGTCAGTATTTGAAAATTTTCCTACACAAACAACTTAGCAACATTTTATTTATAATCAAATATTAATTCATTTTCTATAAAAATATGTTTTTATTTTAATAACAAAAAGCACTAATAACAAAAATACTATTAGCTAAAAGTATTTTTATCGACATATACTATGTCAAATGTTTATCTGGAATACATAAAGAAATGATCTAAAATCTAGCATGAGTGTTTTGCAAGATAGTGCCTTGGTGGCCACAATGGGGACCGCATGTGGATAAGTTTGGTATAAGCTTTGATCATTTCATTAACAAAGCATTGATGATACCTTTACATTCCATTTTGCAAGTTGCAATTTTTGACAAATTGAGGTATTAAAAATCAATATCTCAAACCCAAAAGTTAGAAAAACCTCATATTTTTCACTGCTTTTAATGCATTTTCATGATGGGAATTGAAAAGGTCAGAATTTTGCATTGATAACAAAGTTGAAGGTACCAATGCCAACAAAAATGAAAGTGAAATAATTAAGTAGACATGAATTTAGATTTCACACATTATGATTTTTTGTATCATTATCAGAATTCATCTATGATCTAACATAATCATATCCAAATGATTTTGCTTTAATTTATTTGTTATTAGGTACTATATATATTACTAGTTTATAGGGATAGTGGTTTAAGGGTAAGGAGGTGTTTGATAAATCAACTTAATAACTTAAAGTAATTTAATATATATATATAATACTAGTTTATAGAGATAATGGTTTAAGGATAAGGAGGTGTTTGATAAATCAACTTAATAACTTAAAGTAATTTAATAATTTGATTTAAATCATTAAATAAATAAAGTATGTTTGGTAAAATAGCTTAATGGTATGACATTAAGTTATAACAAATAATACAATAAAAATAAAAATAACACACAAAAATAATCATAGATCATGGATTTGAAAAAGAAAAAAAATGGTGAGGAAGTGTGTTATGTGGAAGTTGTGAGGTTGAGAGTTGAAAAAAAAAGAAAATAAAAGGAGGTTTTGTGGTTGTACGTGCCTCCATAATGAAAAACGTTTGTGGATGTGTGCGTCGTGTCTATGGTTGGTTTGCTAGAAAAATAATACATGTCAAACTGTAATGATTAAATAAAGTAGGAAGAAAACAAATGCAACAAGTTTGTTTGTATAACTTGGTTGTGGGAGAGAAGGACTTTGGTACAAAAGATGATGTGGTGTTGGAATAGGAAGTGTAAAGGATGGTTTACATAAGGTGATTGTACTTATATAAAAAAAAGGTTATTTGAATAAATAAAAAAATGACATATCCTTGGGATTGGATTTAAGAGCAAAAGTTTTAAATTAATGTTGGTATTTAGAAATATTATTATTATTAATACAAAATATTATTAGGATTATCAAATTTATAATTTTAGATAAATAGTTAATGGTAATAGTAGTTTTCTTATATTATTTTAGGTGAGGAGTAGATTCTTCAAAATTCAAAGTGTTTGTTCAAGGTTGGAGAAATTAATAAAGATTTTATATATATGTATATATATTATTTTGAATTGTGTAAAATGTTATTTTATTTTCTATGCATGAATCAAATATATTTTTGATAAAAAAAAAAAAAAAGTATGTTAGAACATTTTCTTTTATTTATAATAGAAAATTTTGAAGATATTACTTTTTGTAAATTTGACTAAATGCAACAAAGTATTTAGCTTTGGTTTTTTTTACCCTAATCAATTAGATATAATTTTTATTTTTTTTTATCCTAATTAATGGGTTACAATTTTTTACCTTTTTAATCTTGTCCACAGGATATAATTATTGTCCCTTACATTCTTTGGTGAGATATGTAATTAATTTTAACCCCAAAATCTAGAGGTCTGCTTAAAGGTTACTGTTACTAGTAAATGTTGTGATTGGTCAAATGTTTCCAAGCTCTCTTTGGTTTACAAGATCGATCAAAAATTGAACTTTTACATAATAAAAACCTTATACTTCCCAAAACGAGAGTTTAAGAAAGAGGGATTGTCACCAACTCGCCATAACTGGTGACTCGTGATGCTAGCGAAAAATCCAATGATGAAGAAAGTTTTGAATGGTGGCAAGGAAGGGACCAAAGAGAAAGAGGGAATGGATCTTCTTGAGAAGGAGAACCAGAGACAGGGTGTTTGGGTGGTGGGAAAATGAAAGAAAGGAAATGAAAAAATGGGTGGTGGCTATGGAGATAAGAAAAACAACAGCCACCCCTAAGAAAAATGAGACTATATATAGATCTCTAATGGATTGGGCTTTGAAGAAAATGGACCAAGGGTTTAAAAAGAATATGTTGGGGTAATATTGGGTGGTTTACATGTCCCAAAAATGTTATTACACAAAATTCATTGAAATTGTCAATTTAGTTTGTTTATATATATATATATATATATCCAATTATGAATTTCTTTTAATAGGAAGCCTATGGTAGGATGCTATAACACTATATATAATGTATATCATACCCTTCAACAAATAATTGATGCAATGTTGGAGCCAACTATGTGGAACAGTTCTTCCTTTCTCATCATGCAAAACACCTATAAAGTGAAGTCTAACCTGAACAAGAATCCCCATATTGACATAAATAAAGGCCCTCTTATTATTAAGTTAATTCTTTTGGTAGCAAATAAAGGTTATTTATATTGACACAAACTTGACCTTTAAGAGAAAGATAAGAAATAATTCCTTTCTTTGGAGGACTGCCATTACAATGTAGTGGTTAAATGGAGATAAGAATGGAAGGTGAGTTAAACATGAATAGGGATTCTTTCATTGCATGGTAGGGAAGGTACTCGAGAGATCTCGTGGGTCAAGGCTAGTGCTTTACAGCTCGACTGTTTTAGGATTTTCTTGTTGAGCTGAGTAGCTTAAACCTTATGCCTAGGACATATGGTATGGACATGATAAGCCCCTTTATCAACTTTCCATATATTATTGTCGCTTCAATTCATAATGAAAACACAAGTAGTAAAAATGCATTTATTAAATCGCAAGAAGTGCCACATGTCCCAATTACATAGGCAGTGTATGAGTTTTGGTGGCTATTAGAGTTTACGCTTATCATTACATTATTTCAATGTTGCCCATTAGGGATTACATATCTATGTGAGATAGCATTTTTACATTTTTGCCATTTTCAATATCAAGTTTCTTTAGGAATCTAAAATATTTTAAATTGTTTTCTACAATTTTAAATATGTTTTTAAAATAAATTTTATATACAGTACTTTATTTTTAATAGTTATTTATATATGTATAATTATTTTTTAAAACAACTCTCAAAAAATAAGTGAAAACAAATAAAAAAAATTCCTTAAAAACATCCTATTTTATATTTTTAAGAATAAAAAAATTGTGAAACCAAGGTTTGATTAATCTCGGTTTTGATGATAACAAAATAAGGTTTAAAACTAATGATTATATTTCAAGTGTGATTAGGCAAGACGATTTCCAAAGTGGCAATCACAAAAACAAATCAAACCAAAGAGAAATCATGAAGAAGAAGACCACCTCAAAGAAAAGTGTTTTTCAAGACCCAAACTTCATAAGATCTCTTTGTAAGGTTGTTGGTGCACTAGGATTTCCATGCATTACATTCTTTACTTATGCACCAAAATCATTCAAGAGTTATTTTGTTTTAAATATTTTAAAATTTGGATGATTTCATGTTTTCAACTAAAACCTTGTGTCAAATGTCTTTCCAACTTGTTTAAAAGGTTTTAAGTTGAAAAAGCTAGTTTTTTAGCCAAAAGCGGCTCAACCGGTTGAACCAGATGAAGAACCGGTCGAACCAGATGAGGAACCAATCGATCGCCAGCTCAACCGGTCGAGGTCCAGGTCGACCCCCAACTCAACCAGTCAAAGGTATGAATAGTAACCAGTCGACTCCCCAACTCAATCGGTCGATGGTGCAAAAAAACTTTCTCTTTCTTCCAGAACGGTTGTTCAACCTGTCAATGTTAAACCTCAATTGGTTGAGGTCCGGTTGAGATCCAACGGTCACCAGTCAAACATTAAATGCTAACGACTAGTCAATCGGTCGACCCCCAGCTCAATCGGTCGAACCCCCAACGGCTAGTTTGGTTTTTTTCTTCTATAAAAAGACTTCAATCTTCATTGTTTCAAGAGTTTAACTGATTCGACTCATGGTAGCTTAGCTTTAAAGGCGTATCAACAAAATTTATACCTTGAATACTATTACTAAAGTAGCCAAGCTACTATAGCATAGTGGTTCTAGGATCGTTCACTGGGAAGGGTTTTCACAAACACAAGTGATATTCAAATTAGGAAAATAGGTGATTTTCTTATGGATGTTAGCTTTAAAAGAAAATGTAAATGTTTTAGAAAGATTTAAACTAATCTAAGCTAACATTAAAGACTAAAATGAAAGGGTGTAAAAACAAGTTTCTCAAAGATAGGATAGCTATGCTCTGGCTCTTATGCAAATTGGAAATCTCAGGATAGGCTCCTCGCATTGGGGTTGCAACTATGGTGATGCTTGCTTTCCGAACCGGTATGGATTTAGCAAATCAAGTTTTAATCCTTTAAAATGACAAAACATATGGTAGTGAATTTCATCAATGGTTATTCACCTTAGACTTCCTTTGAATGGCTCGTAAGAGATAACTAATGATCTAAAGCCAAAAGCTTACCAAATATTGGCAACTCAAAGTCATTCCAAGTGATAAACTCACCTTTCAATGGCCATTGAAATTGGTTCTAATGGATTAATACAAAACTTGGAATTGAAAACCTCACCTTCCAATAGCTCGTAGGAGATAACTAATGGATAGAAATCCAAAAGCTTATCAAGTATTGGCCGTTGGAAGTTGTCCAAAGGAAATAAAAACCAAACTTTGCATTAATGAACCATTAATGAAAAACGACTACCTTACCTTCCGGGTGCGAGAAATTTCCATGGGATTACATCCAAGCCATCACATAACATCCATACTTTGAGAAACTAAAAGTTTTAGCCAATCATCCTCTAAGGAAAAGCCCTTAGAGGCTGTTTGGCTACTAAGAAAATAGAAACGGGAGAACAGGAGAAGAGAGAAAAAAAACAGAGCAAGGCTCCGTCTCTGTATATATGCGTCTATATCTTCAAGAGGTGATTTCCACCCCTTATATAGTCTTTACAAAAGCAAAAGCTTGTGATTGGTTAGTTACAAGGATAAGAAAGGAAATTACATCACAAAATACAAAGGAAAATATCTAAAGTGGAGTCGGCAAAAACAGAGCAAAATTCGCAACACGCATAGGTTATGCGAATGTTATGCGAATGTTATGCGAATTTCGCATAACACCTTGTGGAATGCGAAATTTTCGCATAACCTGGAGCAGTTGGATTCCGAAGGCCATATCTTCCTCATTTCAACTCCAAATCGTGCACGGTTTAAAGTGTTGGATTCTTGACTTCCAGAGCTTTGAAATGGTATATAGAATGTAAAAAATGGACTTCGGGAAGTGCTCCAAAAGTGCGAAAGAAGACTGCAGCTTCTGTCCTCTGTTTTCCTCTTCTCCATTGTTTGCTTTTCCACTTTGCTTCTCTTTGCTTGTGCTCGTGTTTCCACTTGAAATTCAAGCCTGTAAATGTCCAAAATCCTTGCTTTAACTTGTCCAAGTAGCTCCTCCATCATTTGGCATGCTTGAATCGATTCATAAGCTGATAAAAACATGTAAACTTGCCACAAAAATGGTTAAAACCAATTACTAAGGACCTTAATGAATTAATTGGGTTAAATGAATATGATTACTACTTAAAGGTGCTTAAAACCATTATAATTAGGTCTACAAAATAGCACTTTTTGGTAGTAATCACACCCCCCAACCGACTCATTGCTAGTCCCTTAGCAATGGAGGAGATAAAAACTAAGTAAACTATAATAATATACAAAAAAAAGGGATCATGCAAATCACTCCAAAAAATGATATGAGTGGCATGATGGACATCCATGGATCAATAAAGATGTGAAACTCAACCTATAATAAGAGTTGTCAAAGCATTCACTTGATCATAGAGTACAAAGAATGGATATTATGCAAGTTTAAGCATCAAAAGAATTTCCACTCTCAAAATATCCAAATCAAATTCTTCCACTAAAAGCTAAGTGTTAATGTGATTAGCTTCCGAGTATAGTATGGATAACTATCATCTCCCCCCAACCTAAGTCTTTCTTTAAGCTTAGCAAAATTAAGCATCTCTTGATAGGCTAGGAACGCACCTCTTATTCACAATTCTTTTCACTTACTAAACTTAACCAATTCACCCATGTAACAAGCAGAGGATCGGTGACTCCCAACCAATAAAGGCTTAGGGCACCAGGCTTTAAAGGCTTTCGCCACCCCTTCGGACCATGCTCAGGTTTCAAGGCAAGCAAAGAAGTTTATTCTATTTTCTTTTTCTTTTTCTTTTTCTTTTTCTTCTTTTTTCTATTTTTTCAAAGACTCATTGGTCTTTATGAGGTGTCTCAACACTATTAAAGAGAGGTTAAAGGTGTCAAATTATGATTTCTCAAGCTTAAAGGGTGAGATAGTTTCACATCTTATAACCGGAATCTAATGTATGTGTGTGCGAATAGCTTAAGGTGGAAGAGATAAGTTTGCATGCAATGGGAGTTTCAACAATTCATCAACTTTTAGAAGAGCATAATACAAACTCTAAGACTCATGTAATCAAGTTGAAACTCGACTTCTCTCATTTAATTTTGAGAGTTAATCCTTAATATCCATGGAGTTTAAAGCAAAAATTTTAAAATTTAAACAAAAAGTATCTAATTTAACTAAGTATGATAAAAATTTAAACTAATACTTACTTCCTCATCTCTCCCCCCAACCGAGATGAACATTGTCCTCAATGTTTGAATCGAAAATAAGGAGGAAGGAAGTGGTACCTCATGTGATGTGGACTTGGAGTTGAGAAGGTTGAACCACCTATTTCAAAATTCAAAAAGTGAATGAGAGAGGAATTTATACTAAATATTTACAAAAATGATGAGTGGGCCCCACTTTGAGCAGCTAAGGACAAGGCTCAAAGGCTCCATGCCATGATGGTATACTGATATAAGTTGCAATGACATTTGAATGTAGCTTGCAGGGGTGTTAAAATTGGAGATTTTTGGCTAAAACAGGGGAAGCTTAAAAATTCGCACAAGGGGGGTGTTATGTGAAAATTTCGCACAAGGGGGGGTGTTATGCGAAAATTTCGCACAAGCACTATTCACCCGCCTTCTTGAAATTTTGGATTCTTTCAAATGGTCATAACTTTTTCGTTTCAAATCCAAATCGCACACCGTTTGAAGCACTGGACTCCTGACTTCCTAAGCTTCAAAAAGAGATATGGTATGCATAATTTGAGTTCCAGAAAGTGCTCCAAAAACGTGTCCAACAGTAGCAAAATGGGGTGCGGCTGCAACATTCCCGTTCAGCTTTGCACAGTCATCTTCAAACGGCCATAACTTCTTTGTTTCAACTCCAAATTGAGCACCGTTTGAACCTATGGACTCCTGAATTCCCAAGCTTTGAAACGAGATATCGTACGCATAATTTGAGTTTTAGGAAGTGATCGAAATGTGCCCAACAGTTGCCGAAATGGGGTGGTGCGAATTGCTCTGTTTTGGCTTTTCTCCCCTGTTTTCCCTTGTTTTCACCATAGAATTTAATTTTTGCAAGCATCATACCTGCATGAACACTTCAAAACTCATCTTAAAAACATATTAAAACTAAATTAAAGCTAAGAATTCAAACTAAAACATGCATAAATTTAAAGAAAGCATAGAATTTAAATGAAGCTGATAGCATGTACCCCAAAAAGAAGATGAACTATTTAGCTCATCCTCACTCACACACCCACTTCATGCTGAACTCCCCCTGGATCCCAAACAAAATTGGCATCCTTCCCATTTGGTCCAAGGGAATTCGTTTCTCTTCTCTTCCCCGGAGAAGTGGATGCTTTAAAGGGTTCAAGTAACCCTTTATCATCTTGAACCTTATGATTTTCAATGGAAGGTTGGTCCATAGAGTTGTCATAGCAATCCCCCACCAAAGTGTCGATCATCAACACTTTCCTTGATCTTTTTGCATTGGTTCCTTGAAGGTTATGGTGGGGTTGAGGAGGAAGCTTCCTTTTCCCCCTTGCTATGTCGAGATTGGTGAGCTTCTCAATGGAGTCTTGAACTTTTTCTATCCTTAGTGATAGATCATTATAAACCCCCTCCATTCTTACATTCATTGAACTCTCCAAATTATCAATCTTTTCATTAAGATGAGAGTTGATCTTTTGTTGCTCACCTACAAAGTCCTCCATGACTTTGCTTATCTTCAAAATGGCTTGCTCCAATGAAGATGTACTCATTGATGGTTGAGGTTGAGGTTGGGTTGTAAGGTTGGGATGGTTTATATACTCAAATGAAGTTGGCATGGCTTGTGGTTGTGCTTCAGTATGCACATTCCTCAATTCAAACTCTTCTATCCTTCTAGCCATAGATGCTAGCTTTGCCTTCATGCTCATGTCTTCATTCAAAGCATACTTACTACCCCATTGGCTTTGTTGCACTTGCCTTTTTCCTAATTCAATCCGATCCCTCATGGATAGGTATGCAAATTTGTCCTTCTCATGATCATAATGAGAGCTTTGATCTTCATGTGGAATTTCCATTTCTAAAAAAAAATGATATTCAACTAAGGCTCTTTTCTTCAACTTGTACCAAGGTTCCCTCTTGGTCCCGAATCCAACAAGGAATGCACAAATTGAAATTAAAACAAAAATAAAAGAAAAGAGAATAAAAAAATTTAACTAAATAAAAATTAAACTAAAAAAAAAATTATAAGAAAACTCACCAAACTTGTGATGAAGATCACAAGTTACCCTTAATGATTGCTTCACTGTGCTTGTGGCACCTTCCCCGGCAACGGCGCCATTTGATTCGACTCATGGTAGCTTAGCTTTAAAGGCGTATCAACAAAATTTATACCTTGAATACTATTACTAAAGTAGCCAAGCTACTATAGCATAGTGGTTCTAGGATCGTTCACTGGGAAGGGTTTTCGCAAACACAAGTGATATTCAAATTAGGAAAATAGGTGATTTTCTTATGGATGTTAGCTTTAAAAGAAAATGTAAATTTTTTAGAAAGATTTAAACTAATCTAAGCTAACATTAAAGACTAAAATGAAAGGGTGTAAAAACAAGTTTCTCAAAGATAGGATAGCTATGCTCTGGCTCTTATGCAAATTGGAAATCTCAGGATAGGCTCCTCGCATTGGGGTTGCAACTATGGTGATGCTTGCTTCCCGAACCGGTATGGATTTAGCAAATCAAGTTTTAATCCTTTAAAATGACAAAACAGATGGTAGTGAATTTCATCAATGGTTATTCACCTTAGACTTCCTTTGAATGGCTCGTAAGAGATAACTAATGGTCTAAAGCCAAAAGCTTACCAAATATTGGCAACTCAAAGTCATTCCAAGTGATAAACTCACCTTTCAATGGCCATTGAAATTGGTTCTAATGGATTAATACAAAACTTGGAATTGAAAACCTCACCTTCCAATAGCTCGTAGGAGATAACTAATGGATAGAAATCCAAAAGCTTATCAAGTATTGGCCGTTGGAAGTTGTCCAAAGGAAATAAAAACCAAACTTTGCATTAATGAACCATTAATGAAAAACGACTACCTTACCTTCCGGGTGTGAGAAATTTCCATGGGATTGCATCCAAGCCATCACATAACATCCATACTTTGAGAAACTAAAAGTTTTAGCCAATCATCCTCTAAGGAAAAGCCCTTAGAGGCTGTTTGGCTACTAAGAAAATAGAAACGGGAGAACAGGAGAAGAGAGAAAAGAAACAGAGCAAGGCTCCGTCTCTGTATATATGCGTCTATATCTTCAAGAGGTGATTTCCACCCCTTATATAGTCTTTACAAAAGCAAAAGCTTGTGATTGGTTAGTTACAAGGATAAGAAAGGAAATTACATCACAAAATACAAAGGAAAATATCTAAAGTGGAGTCGGCAAAAACAGAGCAAAATTCGCAACACGCATGGGTTATGCGAATGTTATGCGAATTTCGCATAACACCTTGTGGAATGCGAAATTTTCGCATAACCTGGAGTAGTTGGATTCCGAAGGCCATATCTTCCTCATTTCAACTCCAAATCGTGCACGGTTTGAAGTGTTGGATTCTTGACTTCCAGAGCTTTGAAATGGTATATAGAATGTAAAAAATGGACTTCGGGAAGTGCTCCAAAAGTGCGAAATAAGACTGCAGCTACTGTCCTCTGTTTTCCTCTTCTCCATTGTTTGCTTTTCCACTTTGCTTCTCTTTGCTTGTGCTCGTGTTTCCACTTGAAATTCAAGCCTGTAAATGTCCAAAATCCTTGCTTTAACTTGTCCAAGTAGCTCCTCCATCATTTGGCATGCTTGAATTGATTCATAAGCTGATAAAAACATGTAAACTTGCCACAAAAATGGTTAAAACCAATTACTAAGGACCTTAATGAATTAATTGGGTTAAATGAATATGATTACTACTTAAAGGTGCTTAAAACCATTATAATTAGGTCTACAAAATAGCACTTTTTGGTAGTAATCATTAACCTTCCCAAACCTTTCTTGAATATATTTGAGCCTTAGAAGAGTGTTCTTTAGTGCACCATTGTTCTAAAACTTGCATATCCTTAGTGCACCATTCAATCCTAGTTTTCTTGTATCATTTGAGCTTAAAGTTTTTGTACTAGGATTTTATGAGATCATTTATTTGTATATCTTTGAGAGGAAGATTCTCAAGTGTGGGGTATCACTTGAGAGGTTATTAAAGAGTGAGGTATCTCTTGAGGATTGTAAAGGGTGCTTGGAGCCAAAAGTCCAAGAGGGTGGATTGAAATCATAATCTAATTGTATTGCTTGAAGGCTTGGTTTGTAAGCCTTGAATTAGTGGAACCTCAAGCTTGGGATTGAAGCTAAAGAAGAGTGGATGTAGGCCGGGTTGCGTTAAACCACTATAAAATCTTGTGTTTGCATTCTCTTTTCCCTACTCTTTTAATTTATATGCAATTGTCTTTATATTGTTTATTATATACTTGTATATAATTGTCTCTTACATTCACATAGTTTAAATTTGAAAAAAAAAGACCATCACCCTATTCACCACCCCCCCCCCCCCCCCTTTTCCCCCTCTCTAGGGTGATTACCATAGGTTGGATTAGCCTAATTTTTCTAACAAAAACTATTTTCTATTTTTAAGAATAGAAAACTAATTTCAAGAATTTTTTTTTTTAAGAACAGCAAATTGTTTTTGAAAATATTTACCAAACAAGGTCTTACTCTTTATTGCGAGATTTTAACTTATGCTAAGAAAATAGCTAAAAAATAAAAAATAAAATAAAAAAACAAAAAACAAACTAGATTTGAAGTTCCTTGCATTTTGAAATAGTATCCCAATGAGTTTAGGGATCGAACCCATAAGGATCCAATGATTTTAATTCAAGAGGTCTGGAAAATGAGTGAGTCAAGATGAATGGCTTGCAAACAAAGGTAGCTCTAAAATCTTAAATTAATGAAAATCATGGGAAATAATTGGAAAGGAACAAACAAAAAGAACTTCAAAATCAAAAAATAAAATGAACTAACATACACCAAAAGTAGTAATCCACAAAGTGTAGGGAACCTTGAATTTCCTTATTTCCATGCCTCGGATTATATAGACACATGTAATCTACCTTAGATTGCTAGATCCTATGTAATGGAAGCAAAAAAAAAAAAACGTATTTTAACATTCAAGGATATATAGAAAACTTAACCTAGATTTAGATGTTCCTAGATCAAATCTATGCAATGAAGAAGATGCATGAAAACTCTGAATGTCTCATATACCCAAGGATTAAAATTTCAGATTTTTTCAATGAAATATCGCCAATATATCAAATATCGGTGGTGTCCGACATGATATTGGACATCGATTATCAATCGGTGAGAATTTCGATAAAATGTAGATAATATCAGCGAAATATTGATTTGGAGGTGAAAAATCAGTGAAAAAATCTAGTGTGAAGCGACGTGCAAAGCAACAGAGGAAGTCTGTCAAAATATCAAAGATATATCAACGATATATCAGACATATATCAACGATATATCGAACATATCAACGTCTTTTCGTAAATCTTCCGCATCAAACCAAAACTATATTGGATATATCGTTGATATATCGAGGAAATATTAGAGATTTTTTTGAAAGTTTTTTTAAAAAAAATAATTATCCTTTTTTATTTTTTTAATTATTCATTTTTAATTTATTTTGTATTTTAAATCTATATTATCTTTTTATTTTTAACTACTTTTTATATTTATGTCATTAATGATATTTTAAAAAATTATTATCACTTCATTCTCTTTTTTTATCCGATTAATTTTATTTAATTTTAAATGTTTTTATTTTAAAATATTAAAAATATAATTTTACTCTAAATTTGCTACAATATAAAAAAAAATTAATGAAGTCCTAATAATTTATAAATTAAAATTAATTTGATAAGATAAATTATTAATAATTTTAATTATTTAAATAAATTAATGTTAATAGAAAATTTGTCACCATATATTTGTAATAAATTTTTAGAAATCAAATCTCAAATAAAATATTTTATAAAATCAATTTATTTTTTATTTAAAATGTAATAAAATATGTTTTAATAAAAGTATTTTTAAAAATTTTAAAATAAATTAATATAAATATATTAAAGGAATTTATGCTAATTTTTTATAAAAATTTGATAAATATTATCTTTAATCATACTTATATCAATTACACTTACAAAATAACTTTACTATATATATATTCTTGCTTATTTTATCATTTTTTTTTAGTTTTTTTAAGCATTCTCGTGAATTTTGAATAATTTTTGCTTTATCGATATTTTTGTCAAAATATCCATCGATATTTCTTCGATATTTCCAATATATCCGTAAAATCCTAGGTACTAATATATTCGTATTTACCGATATTTTAAACCTTGCATACACCTAAGATATTCGGTCTGATGACTCTTACCACGATCTTCACACTTCAAATGGGGTTGGCTGTGGAAAAAAAAAAAGCTTTGGCTCTCTCTCTCTCTTAGAAGGTGGAAAATGACAATCAATAATTGGTGTTAGAAACTCTAACCTCTAAGGAAGTATTCATAGGGTTCCCTTACTAGGCTTAAGTAACTTAAACCCACATGGCCTGGGTTACTTAATTTTACCTAAAATAAGTCCTAATTTATTAAATAACCTTATAAGGCCATATAATTAATCAATTAGCATAATCCAAAGACCTTGTTCACTATCCCTTATGCAACCTTACGTAATTACTAAAATGCCCTTATGAACAAGAATGAACCTAGAGCCAATCCAACCTCATAAACCATGTCATCATGGTATATAAGCTCAAAGTAGAAACCACTGGCATAGGAGTATTAACTCCCTCAAAATCTAATTTTGAAATTAATTCAATATCTCATTACAGATAATCAATAACATTCCAATATCTTATATAAATAATAACAAGACAAAGATCGGGTCTGTGACCTATTATCCATTGTATGTAGACTCCCTATAAACCGGTGTATGTAATATAACAAGGTTATGCTATCACCTATCAAGATTACATTTCCAATATTTGAGTTATAGATATCACTTATTATATGATCAATTGACATACTTTAGTTCCAATAAGCATATGTCAAATTTCTACTAAAGGAAATGTTATGGTCACAGTCTTCTAAATTATATGTTCTTTGAATCACCCAAGAAGACACATTGTCTCAATCCCATGAGATATCATAGTGTCTCTATTGAGAATACTTGTTACCACCAACCTCCATCAATAATGATCTAATCCATAAAGATATATGACCACCTTAGGGTCTCACCCATGATGTGAAAGCATCTTGTTGACTTTAACATAGGCTCAATATTCAAGGTTTAGAGTTCATATAGTATGGTATCTTGGTGAATCATGATAATCGATAAAGTCCTATCCAATGCGCATCACATATACTAGTACACTCACCATGGGAAAACCATCTCAATGACCAAGACAAGTCATCCCTCCAATTAAGAAGTAGTGAAATACAGTCTCAAATAGATTGCCCAAATCCATGGACCAACTATAGACTACTCATCACTCTACAAGGAACCTATGACTTAGATCTTCTATGCAACTCTTAATATACCCAAGTCATGTACAATGCAAGTGGTGTGGGCATGTATGCTCAAATAACCAATTAATATATATGGAATAATAAACGAGAAACCAAGAAACATAGATAAATAAATCTTCATATGTTACATCATGTCATGCTTTATAGGGCTTAATCCCAACATAGAGTAAATCACTTTTAGCTTAAATTCTCCTTCTCTACTAGATGTTTTTAACTCGATGTTGAGGGGTAATCAATGGTACTAAGAAAAGACTTTTAGCTTTAGGTTCAAACCATAAATCCATAATAAAAGGATAATGCTCACTTCAATCGATTCCATATCAATACAACTCAAATCTATTCTCATGGTTACTTGACTTTTAACCCTCACAACTAGTGCAATAAATATATGTGTCTTCTAGGATTCCATTGAACATTACACAAGTAATTTCAAATAGTGGAGGACTAAGATGAGGTATGGTTTACCTCAACTTCACCTATCCATTAATGCCTATAAACAATTAACTATTGTTAACTTTATAACTTAATCAACCTAAGGTAATTAATTAAAAGGGAGGAAGAGGATATAAATGCAAAATACAATTTAATCAATAATATCATATAAAACAATAAAATAGCAATTACTTAAAATAACTAGAGAAAATATAGAATGTAAACTCAAGTTTTTTATAGTGGTTCAATATAAGCTAGCTAACATATACTCTCCTCAAGCTCCAACTAAGAGGAGGGTTCTATTAATCTAGGACTTTAAGTTAAGCCTTCAACCTTGTACTTGAATTATGGTTCTAAGGGATTATTTACAACAACAAGATTTTTGAAAAACAAAAAAACGTCTACAATCTTCTCCCTTTGCATTATGGTTTCAAAGTACCCTCTTAAGAGATACTCAACTCTTGAGCTTCCCTAAATGTTTCCACATTTGGCAATCCACATAAGATTTATAATCGAATTGGAAATTCCTAGTTTATAATTTTTTTGTTCAAATGAATACAAATGAAATGATGATTGAGATGGAATGAGCAAGCAAAGAAAAATAGACAACTAAATGCTAGTTATTTGTTATCTTCATTGTGTATTTTATGGAAATGAATATAATAGGATATATCATTGTGAATCCACCAAAGATATATAAAGACTTAGAAATTACAAATGAAAGAATCAATCAAGTCAAAGATAGTCTAAAATGAACATCCTTGTGCATGATTATGAATTATTTTTTATGAAGGATTATGAAACAAATTGTTGAGATGTTCACCAAGTTTATAGATATCATCAATAGATTTAATGCTTTGGGAAAGACTTACACCGAGATGGAGAAAGTCATGAAGATTATATGGTCTCTTACAAAGAAGTGGTAAACTAAAGTGGCCACAATCCAAGACGCCAAAAATCTAAACAAGTTTTTACTTTAAGAACTCGTTAGATCATTCATGACTCATGAGATCAATATGAAAAAACATCAAGAAGTTGAATAAATAAATAAATAAATAACATGGAATTTAAGGGTTCAACAAATGATAATGAAGAAGAAAAAAAATTAAGATGAAAATATCTCATCTCAAATAAATCATGAACTATATATGAAATTTGAGAAGGTTTAGGAGAGAAGGTCTTATCCAAAAAAAGTGTCCTTGAATGCAAAAAAAAAAAAAGTAATAGTGGCAACATAGAGTGAGAATGACGAAGACTCCATAGAAGAAGAATAATCAAATGAGGATGTCAACATATGATTCCATGCTTTAGGAGAAAATGAAGTTGAGGTAAATTCTTCTTCAAGTCATGATGATTTGCAAAATGCTTTTAAATAATTATACTTTAATCTTGAAAAACATGCTTTAAAAAATGGGGAAGAAGGCCTTATCCAAGGAAAGACTCCTCAAATGTTGAAAATAATAATAATAATAATAATAGTGGCAACATGGAGTGAGAGTGATGAAGACTCATTGGAAGAAGAGTGCTTAAGTGAGGATGTCAACATATGCTTCAATGCTTTAGAGTAAAATGTAGATGAGGTAAATTCTTTTTCAAGTCATGATAAATTGCAAAATGATTTTGAAGAGTTATACTTTGATCTTGAAAAAAATATTTTAAGAAATTTTCTATAAAGAAAAATATCTTCTCTTGAAAATAAGCTCAATGAGCTTAATAAAAACTTTGAAAATATTGAGAATACAAAATATCTTTTGGAAAAGAAAACAACATAATTCAAAAATGCACTTTTTTATAAAAAGGGGTTAGGTTACAAGCCATTCAAGAATCTTAGTAATAGCCTATTCACCATATGTAATTTTTTTGAAAGAATATGTCATATTAGTTATAATTGTCCTTGAAGGAAATTTCCTCTTGTTTTTCAAAATTTTAAATAATTTTATATTCTAAAGGAGAGAAAAACTAACTTTCCAAGATCTAAAAATATATAAGTACCAAAAGTTACTTGTTTTGTAAGAATTCATTCAAAAAGGAAATATATGCTTACCATTTGAGATAATGCAAAAGAAATTATCATTGGCATTGGTAATGATATATCCTCTAAAGTAAAAATTGTTGGAATATCTGGATTAATCTATTCCAAGCCTTAGATTATGGGTGCATGCTATTAGTATTCTAGGGATACTAGATTTAAATAACAGAAGAGGTTTTTAATAAAAAAAAAACATTAAATCTAGGTGCTTAGAAAATAATATTTGTGATTTGGATGCTCCTAGATTGATTCTAGTCAATGAAGATAGTGAGGGGGATCTCATAACCTAACAATCTTCTACTCGATCACCCCTTTAATCCATGGCACTTGTGTAAAGTGGCTACACACCTTGAAAGGAGAATGAGATAGAAAGACAGAGAAAGAAAGAAAAAAAGAAAGAAAAGACGACTAGGTATCTAAAAGACTAATGGTTTGAAACTTAGTGTCTAAAATTAAAACCTATAAGGTTTTATATAGACTCTCCTATGGGCTTAAATAACTTTAACCCAACTTGGATTTCAATTATTTAAACTAGCCCACTAGGTCCTAATTAACTAATTAGCTCTTATAGGATTCAATTAATTAGCCTAATCCAAATAAATAAAAATAATTAATCACAAAATCTAGTGCAATCATGCACTTTTATCAAAATTCTCTTATGAATGTAAATGATTAATTTTCTATAAATCCTTAAACTTTATACTAAAAAGAATATGAGCTCGAGCATAAACCACTAATACTTATAAGAAAATATTGATTCCTTAAGAATTCAATTTTGAAGTTTACTTAACATTTCCACTAAGGAAAGTCAATTGCACTCTAATATCCTATGTCATTATATCAAGAAATAATTGATTAAATCTAATTTAATCAATTTTTCCAATTGATAACCTACTATCCAATTCATGCAGACTCCCCATAAATTGGTATCTATAATCTAACAATGTAAATATTATCAACCTCTCACTATTATTTCTACAATCGTTTAGTCTTATATCCTCCTATTATGTTGTTAACTAATATACTTTAATTCACTAAGAGCATGTTAAGTTCCACTAAAGGAATTACTACAGTGCCATAGATTTCATGATTATAAATCTTGAGGATCACTCAAATGGACACACTATCTCAAACTAGAGAAATATCATGGTGCCTATCTTGAGAATATTTATTGTCACCTACCTTAATCAATAGTTACCTAATTCATAAGGAATATATGGTCATCCTAAGGTCTCGCCCTTAGATTAAAAGCATTGAAGACCTCAACACTAGCTCAATATTCTCTCAAGGTTGAGAGTCCATGTAACAAGTAGCTTGGTGATTCATGACTACATGATAGTCAATGCTATGATTCACTATAAGTCATATCCAATGTGTAACCATACACACCAGTGCACTTACCATATGAAACACATCCTAATAGTCAAGACTAGTCATTCCTCTAATTAGGAGGTAATGCATATTGAGATTGAGCCCTTAAAAAGCAAGACATGATATAATAAGGTTAGACTTCACTATGCCCAAGATATTCCTTCATTCATTGACATTAATTTGAGTATTCAGCTTATATCTCTTACATTATACATGACTTTGATGCATTTTACAAAGGATGCAAGTTGTGGCTTCCTTGTAAATAAATAAGTAGTCCACAACCGAATAATGGACTTAGGTAATCCATGTAGAAATTGTAAGGTACTACTTCCTAATTAGATAGATGACTTGTCTTGGTCATCGGAATAGTTTTTCCATGATGAGTGCATTAGTGTATGTGATGGACACTAGATAAGACCTACAGTGAATCATGACGTAAGGTTATCATTTATCATGATTCATTAAGCTACTATATTACATAAACTCTTAACCTTGAGAAGATATTGAGTCCATGACAAAGTCAATATGAGGCTTTAACCTATGGGTGAGACCTTAAGGTAGTCACATATCCTTATAGATTGGGTCATTATTGATGGAAGCTAGTAGCAATAGGTATTCTCAATAGAGGTACCATGATATCTTATAGGATTGAGACAATGTGTCCCCTTAGATTATCTAAAGGACATGTGATCTAGAAGATTGTAGCCATAACATTTCCTTTAATGAAAATTTGACATATGCTTCTTTGAGTTAAAATATGTCAATTGATCATATAATAAGTAGGATTTATAACTCAAGGATGGGAGAAGTAATTTTGATAGATGATAGCACTACTTTATTAGATTGCAAACACCAATTCATGGGAAATCTACATACAATGTATAGCAAGTCATGAACCTGAGCTTCATCTTGCTGTTATTTATATAAAGTATTAGAGTGCAAATGATTTTCTATGGTGGAAGGTTGAATCAACTTCACATGGGTCCCAATGGTCCTTGTTCTAAGCTCATATACTATGATGACACGGTTTATGAGGGTTATATTACCTCTAGGTTCACTTTTGTATATAAGGGTGTTTTGATAATTACATAAGGTTGTATAGGGAATAATGAACAAGGCCTCTAAATTTGATGACCTTATGTGGTTAATTAATCAATTGTTAGGCTAGATTAAGTGACTCAAACTCATGTGGGCTCAAGTCATTTAAGCCCAATAAGGAAAACTTATAAAGACCTCCTTAGGGATTAAGGTTTCTAAAATCTTTAGATGACCATCGTCTTCCACCTCCAAAGAGAGAGAGCAAAGCATCCTACCTTCCAAAGCCCACTCTTTAGAGTGCCAAGATCATGGTTAGAGTCATTGGGCAGAAGATCTTAAATGTACAAAACCTCCAGAGTTATCAAGCATCTTCTTCACCGCAAGAATTTGATCTAGGAACATCCAAATATAGGTAAAGTTTTCTATAGATTTTTAATCTAGGTCCTTAAATCTTAACATTGCTTCCATTGCAAAGGATCTAGAGGCTTAGGGTAAGTTTCATGCACCTAACCTAAGTTTGGGATGGAGAACAGAGAGATTTGGGTTTCCCTATAGTGCACTATAACCTTAGATGAATTGTCTATGTCCATGAACTAGTTGTGAACAACTCATCAACTTGCAAAAAACTCATGACTTGGATCTTTTGTGCAACTCATAATAAGCTCAAGTCATATACAATTCAAGTGATCCAAACCTAAATGCTCAAATGAATCTTAACACAACTAATGGATATAATAGTAGAAACTCAAATTTGATGTTATTATATCATATCTCACTTTTAAGGACTCTATCCCAATAAAAATATCTTAATTTGAAATATCATTTTGCTATATATAAAACATATTAGAGAAAAATATTGTAAAAATATCCAATGCCCAGGTATTCAAATTAAAATTAAGAAAAGCGTGTTTTATATCAATGACGAAGCATCCATTATTCTTTTTATCTAACCATCTTTGTTGAGAGATTATCAAAGGAATTGAACAAGAATATTGATGAAGTTCGGCTTAATAATAAGAAAAAGTTGAGGAGGATGCAAATTCAAATGAAAAATGAAGAGTACTCCAAAGAGCGAACAAACAAAGAATTTTCAAAGAAATAGAAATAAAACCACTCATCATCCAAGGGAACCTAATTGGTAGTAATTAGGCTTTCCCTATGTGGGTTTATATTACTTAGGCTTGCTTTGCCATTTTCTCCACATGAGCCTAGGCAAGATTTGGCAACTTGAAGCCTTCTGACTTCACCTACAACCTTCATTAAACTTTAAGACACTTTTCTATTAATTTTATTGACCAAATAGCATTGAAATCCATGAGATAAACATGAAAACAAATGCAACTAGCTAAGGTAGTAACAATAAAAACAAGCAGTGAACGATTTTTAAGCACATCAAACACGCTAAAATAGGCTCTTTAGGGGCCATTGAAGTGATCAGTTCGGATCCTTATCACTATCCCTCACCAGCTTCTAGGTCCTGATTAACTTCCAAGGCTTTGTCCTTATAGCTAAGGAGTTAACAAATCATTCATCTGTGGGATTATGGGTTTCTCGACTGGTAGTATCAAGCATTAATTATGTTCTTGATTCTATTGGGACTTGATGAGGACCTCGCCTATCCATGCATTCTTTTGAAGAGGGCATGTTAAAATCCACTGGTTGTTTCATGTTTGCCACACTTCATTCTTTTTCCTCATTTACTTTGTTGTTCTCAGTAGAACTTCATGATCTAGATGTTATTTCTCCAACTACTCTTACAAGTTGCACCAATGGATATTTTTAGTTAGGAAGGGTACATGAGGAACCATTTCCAACTTGCTTGTATTCCCACTAACATTGCTAATTTTTGAAGATATATCAAAAAATTTCTTTCGTCTTCGTTCTCTAGGACACTTGCAAAATAAAGTCTAACCTAGATGAGCATTATCACAATCTAGTGGGTAAATGGAGATCAGAATAAAAAGAGGCACAAATATAGTTTGATATTCTTTCATTGCATGAAAAAGAAGGTATTTAGGACATCCCATGCTTCAGGTTCAAGCAGAAATGCATGCACTCTACTGTGCCCCATCAAAGGTAGCCCTCAAAAAGCAAAATCACTAAGAAACATGCAATTTATATTTATTAATAAAATGTAATGTTTATTTACATACCTTTATTTTTATGTTTATTCTTTTAAACATTATCATTATAAGCATTCTGCCTAATCAAGTTGCATTAATTGTGTATGATTTGGGTATATGAGTAAGTAACTAAGTGATTCATGAGTTTGAATAACCCAAAAGTACATGTGGTATATTACCTTCCACTTATTGTGGAGTGACTTATCTTGGTTATTAGATTTAGAAGTTAAACTAAATATAATGTTAGATATTAATTATACATTAAATAAGACCTAAAGAGAGGCATATTACCAAGCTACTAGAGGAATATGCATTCTCTTCAAGCTAGCTACTATGTTTTATGTGTCATTAATCTTGAGAAGATTTTGTGCTAATGCTAGAATTAATAATTATTTTGAGTTTTATATAAGTAAGATCGTAAAAGCGTTCATATATTTTTAGTAATCAGACAATTAGTAATTCAAAATTTGGTTTTAGGCATCCTTAACAGAAGACAACAAAATGTCTTATTGATCTAACAATAATTCCCACTACAAGGAAAAAGATATATGGTGACATTTATAATAAGTCACTATAAACATAGGGTGTCACTACAACATAACATCACCTTATCCACTGACACCATAGAGGGTATCAATTGGTGACGTATTTGGAAGCGACACCAAAGCAGATAAATGGTGACACATTCAGAAGAGACACCATATATTTTTAGTGATGCTTAATTTGATATAGAGTTGTATGAGATATATAAGGTATCATATTAAATGCATCATCTTTGAGTTATGGTGTCACGTTAAATGTATCACCTTTAATTTATGGTGTCACATCATCGTAAATGATTATGAAAGATATGGTTGTTTTTTGTTGATTAGTTTGTAGATTTTTGTAATGCTTATTAATAAATAAGACTAACTTGTGTAAATTGTCCATAAATATAATAATCATATTACATTTAACTTATATTTTCATAATGCTTATGAATTAATTTGTAACATATTACATCATCCAATAATATTTGTATATCAAATGTTCACAAAATGATAGTATATCAAACACATCAAACCCACCAAAACTAAAAAACAAAAGTGAATACACATTAAAACATGATTTAGAAATGTTAAGCTTCCCAACATTCATGTATACTTGCATTTCATATGCATAAAACTGGCTAACCATAAAATGACACAAGAGTTGCATCCAAAAACCCAAAATTCTCAATTCCAAATAAAGTAACATTTATGTCCTATAATGTATGACATAAGAGTCATATCTAAAAGCCTAAATCTTGTTGTCTCTTTCTCCTTTCTTTTTATTCTTCATATTGTCCTCCCAAGAGTGTATACCTGCATTTCATAGTTTAATGAGTTTTAGAGTTCTTATTGAAAATAAAAATGTGATGTTATAAACAATAAACAAATCTAAGTACTAATGTTTTCTTTTTCTTTTTCCTTTTTCTCATTTTGGTATAAAAATAGTTCGTAAAGAATAAGTAATGTTATACAATATCAATGGAAAATTCAATCATATAACAACTAAGGGACTTACCATGAATGATCACGATACATCAATATGATTCATGATTAGTTATAACACAAAAGTAATCTATTTTTCTCTAATTTCATCAAATTCTACTTGAGAATATGTTTTATTTGTCATCAAACTGAAATCAAATGAGAATAACATTAATATCACAATAATTGAAAGTATGAAATTATGTACAATTCATTAAACGAGTAAAACCTTTGATGCAATAACTGTAAAATCAACAATTATTTCTTTAATGAATCTCATAACAAAGTAGTCATATTTGAACTCAGTATTATTTTTTTACTATTAAATTATTTTTAAACAAAATAACAATTATTAATATATTGGTTCATTTTTAAATACTTTCATAAGAATATATTTTAACTACAAGTTATTTTAATTTATCAAAAGATTTTTAGGAAATGAGCTATTATCCATTTATTATTTTCTTATTTTTCAAAAAATATTTTCAATCATTTCATACACGTTTTCAACTACTAAAATTATTGTTTTTATAGAATAAACAAAGAAGCATATACTTCTCCTCCACTCACTAAGTCAACTATTACAATCACCGTAATATTTTATTCACCTACCAATATCTCATTCCATTTAGATAACTCTCTCAACAAAATCATTTCTACAATACTTTTTACTCTCCTATGATATTGAATATTTTATTCCATTTAGGTGACTCTCAACACAAAGAAAAGTAGGAATGTCTTCTTAGGTTAACTAAACAAAGACTTTTTTTTTTTTACTTTACAATATGTATAAAAAATAATAATTATTTATTACAAGGAATGTGGTAGAAAGGTCATTTCAATTTTAAAGAATTTTTTATAATTTCTTAAACATTTACAAAAAATAGAATCTAACAATTTTATTTCTAAAAAAAATTGATCAATTCAAAAAAGAAAGAAGAATGTTATTTTTTAAGAAAAGTTAATAAACCACTTTATTCTTGAATTATCTAAACAAAACTTACTAAAAAATATTTTATCCCAAATTTATTTTCAAAACTTTCTTATTGAAAACTATCTCATATATAAATTATTTTATTATATAGAGAAATTCTTATTTTATTCTTTTTTTAGAGAAAAATTCACTTGTTTATTAAATATCAAAGAAGTCTATTTTTATGTCTATTATATATATATATATATATAAATTCTCTTATTTTCATTCAAGAAATTTCCATTTATGCCTAAAATACTTTTAGAAAAATCATTGTCAACAAAATTTTATTTTTAAAATTATTTTCAACATTCTTATTTAAAAAAATTATCATTGGATTATTTTCAAAAAGGACAGTCCTAAAAAAATTAACCATTTATAACCCAATTTAAACTCAAAAATTATCCCCAATATTATTTTATATTCCTAAATTATTTTCAAACAAAATAACAATTATTAATATTTTGATTCATTTTTAAATACTTTCACAAAAATATATTTTAACCACATATTATTTTAATTTATCAAAATATTTTTAGGAAATGAGTTATTTTCCATTTATTACTATCCTATTTTTCAAAACATATTTTCAGGCATTTCATTCACATTTTAAAATTTCAAATACTAAAATTATTGTTTTTATAAAACAACAAAGCATGTAAATTTCAACTACTAAAATTATTGTTTTTATAGAATAAACAAAGCAACATACACTTATCTTCCATTTACTAATTCAACTACTA
Source organism: Vitis vinifera (assembly GCF_030704535.1). Lineage (NCBI taxonomy): Eukaryota > Viridiplantae > Streptophyta > Magnoliopsida > Vitales > Vitaceae > Vitis > Vitis vinifera. Next base: position 17,883,337 of record NC_081818.1, read on the forward strand.
CAATCACCCCAATATTTTGTTCACCTACCAATAATTCATTCCATGTAGGTGACTCTAAAAAAAAAAGTCATTTATAATACCCTTTACGACTCTGATACCCAATATTCTATTCTATTTAGGTGACTCAATACAAAGAAAATGAGAATGTTTTCTTAGGTTAACCGAAGAAAACCCTAAATAACTTAAGTGCTTTTGGATTAATTGAGTATCATCTTGTAGTAGATGTCAATCTCTATTGTTAGACTTCACCAAAAAGCTCCTAGCACGGTGGAAAAAAGTATCAAATATAGTCAAGTCTTCAATAAAATACTATTTCATGCGAAAAATTACTACAAACTAGTGTGTATCTCATTCTCAATTAGACAAAAATTTTAAAAATAATTCATTTTTCTTGTTTTCATTTGTTTTGGGGCTTATTAGCAATGAAACAAAAAATATGTTAGAATGTTAAACCTAGTTTTTACTTCCCTGGAACTCGATAAAAAACACCATTTACAAAACCCACATCATAGATATACTAAATTAAGAGATATAAAACAATTATACTAACAAAGTTTTTTGCATTAATAAAAAAAATGAAGATGGTAGATAAGAGATTTTGACTTACCCGAGATTTTATGAAGCAAAGAATATCAATTATGGGCGTGCCGACCATGGGTGTGAGAAGAAGGAGAAGAAAACGATGGTTAGGGTTAAGCAATAAGATCTTTTATATTAGTTAATGTATTTATGGAAACAATGGACTTTTCATAAATTGTTCCTACTCACTATTTTTAAAAAGGGCCCATTAAGTTAAAAAAAATTAAAACTTTTTATTTCATATGGTGTCACTTTCAAAAAATGACACCGTAAATCTGAAATTAGCATCATCTAACTATCCTAATTGAAGATTTTTTATATGATGTGTCACCTTTATAAATTTTAAGTTCAATGGTGTCATTATTTTAAATGCGACACCATAAATAGTGACATCATATATTATTTTTGTAGTAGTGTAATTTCGGTCACTTTTTATGAGGTTTTTGACCAAATACACTTGGTCACTATTAATTTGAAAATTTATCAAATACCTCCCCGCCCTTCTCATTCCTTGATAGATGAGTGAAATTTATTGATATTATAATTATAAATTAAAAAGAAAAGAAAATTAGCGCAATTTTAATTAAACTTTTTATGTATAGCTAATGTGTGTATGAAACACTACAAATAAAAACAACTTAAAGCTTTTCATTTTATTTTAATTATGATATAAAGCAATTCAATTTTGTTTAATATAAAAAAGATATTGAAATTTAAATCTTTCTCATATAATTCTTGTCTATCTCCAAAGCTTCCTAGTCCCTCCTAACATAGGAAAATTAGGCTCAGTTTGGAAAGTACATAATTTCAAAAATAATTTTGAACAAAACAGTTTTTTATAACAATTTTTAAAATTATTATCTAATATTTTATAAAACACTATTAAACTTGTTTTTTTGTGTTTTAAAAATAACTTTTATATGCAATACTTTACTTTTAATCATTCTTTATATGTATATAATTATTTTTTAAAACAATCCTTATAAACACATGTGAAATAATCAATAAAATTTAAAAGATATTTTTAAAAAACACTATTTTTTTTTTTAAAGAGAAAAAAACTGCTTTTTTTTCTAATTATAAAATATACTTTCTTATTTTTTTTATTTTAAAGAATACAATATTATTTTTAAAAACCGACTTTAATTAAATTTTTAAGAATTGTATCAATACTCAAAAACAGCTATCAAACAAGGTATTAGTTAAATTCTTATAAATGATATCAAAACTTTACTCAAATTACATTTTCGAAAATGCATCGATCTTTAATTTGTGACTAATTAAATATCAACGGACAACCCGATTTTCTTTTAAATCTCAATGTGGACCTCAAAATACCATAAAGAAAAATAAGAAAAAATAAATATATAAAAGAAAAAATAAGGCAGAGGTTTTACATGCGAATGCCATGAAGTTCTTTAGTACTTCTCCACTATCTTTGTTAAATTAAAAGCTACTCTGATAATGATTATGGTAAAACCCTATTATTTATAACATTTTTATAAATGGTGCTTTTTCAATGAAACTTCTAGAAAGAATAACTTAGTACTTAAATATAAACTAAAAAATATATTTTAGCTGTGATTTTGGTAGTATATTATATAATATAAAAAATTTCCAAAAATTATTTCAAGTAATTATCCAGAAATCACTTCAAGTAATTCTTCATTAGTTTGAAAATAAATTTTTAAAATAATTACAAAACATTTAATTTTTGAAGAAAAAAAAAATCCAAACAATAGGAAGCACTTTCAATCTTTTTCAAAATTACTTTCAAATATATTCAATTCGTCGGTAAAAAAAATCAATTTTCCAATTCACTATTAGTTTGCACAAGTGTAAAAATGACTAGGTACTTAACTTGAATAATTGTTAGCAAGACTAATATGACTTGATGGGTTGTAAGGCTAAGACATACAAAGTTTTGGAGCATGATGTTACGAATTGTTTGTCTAATTTCCTTGACAGCGGAAGTGCTCATCAAAAAGAATATGTTGGTTGGTTAGAGCAAAATGAAGTGGGGATCATGCTCCAAGAATTAGGCATGTAGGTGTTGTTGAAAGATTTTTTAGAATTCAGACATGTTAATCCGGTTAAATTTGGGGAGTTTGTCGCTAGTCGAGAACTTAATTGAAAAGAAGACTTGACCACTCCTATACAAACTAATCGGGATCTAGAGTCACTCCCCCTAATAAGTCCATGGCAAAATGAAACTAGTTAGCATAGAGCCTTTAAAAAGTATGGTATGCAAGTTATACCCCTTGATTGTACCGATAGGGGTTGCCGCATGCAGTGTCGTTGCAATAAAACTCTAGGCGCATGACAACTAGAGGAGTTGACACTTACACCCATTAGGAATCTTTGCTAATCTAACTTCAATGATACATTATTTCATATCTTTAATCATAGCTAAACGACACACAATTGATGAAACGAGGGGTTAATCAAATGTTGGAATGACTAAGCCATTAGAAATTATGGGTCTCACATTTTGCTAAGCTAAAATATTTTATGTAGTGGTCCAAAATGAAATGATGGTGAGCTTTAAATTTAAAAATAAATAATGAAAAATGTATTATTTTATTTGACCAAAAATTCCAACCATCCCATATGACGTAGACTTAACACATTCAATAATGTTTTTTTTTTCTAATTTTATCACAAGTCGTTTAGATGAATAGTGGTACATGCATCGCAATTTCTCCCGTATAGTTTATTATTTTCTTAATTACGTGGTAAAATATTACACGTGGAAAAGAAAATTTAAATTTATCTTTATTTTATAATTAAAAGAAATGGTCTCACTTGCGTTTTAGAAGGATATCGAAATCACGAAGATCTAGAGATCGTTATAATAAATATTAAAGAAGGGTTTGACCTGCATTTAAGAAGGATATAACGAGATCAAGAAAATCCAGAATTTTTAGAATTTTTTTACTGTTTAAAAATCATAATTTCCATTATATCAAATTTCTTAGTTATGTTTTGCCCCAGAAAATATAGAGAAAAATGCAAAGAAAACAAAATAGAGAAAAAAAAATTTTAAATCAATAAATTATTTTATATACTATTTCAAACTTATTTTATTTTTTTTTATATAAATATTAAATAATTTAAAAGTCTATAATTTTAACTAATTTTAATCATTTTATGTTTTTCATATTGACATTCCTTTAGCATTTTTTTTTCTTTTTTTAGTATTTTTTGGAAACCAAATATAGCGTTAATCATTAAATATTTAAAATTTAACTTGAAAATCTAAGATTATGTTTGGTTCTCAAAAAATTGAAGGAAAAATATGAAAAAATAAATAAATAAATAAATAATAAAGAAGAAAAGTGAAAAAAAGAAAAAATGAAAAATAAATAAACTTAAATTGAATAAATTATTTTTATATATTGCTCTAAACTTCTTTATTTATTTTAACTTTTTCATATAAAATTTAAATAATTTGAAAATATATAAATTTATAATTAATTTTAATTATATTTGATTTTTCTATATAATAACTAAACTAAATGATAAAAAAAAAATTATTTTTCTTAACCTAAAAGAATGTGATTACCTACCAAATCATAAAAAATAAATAAATAATAAATAAATAAATATAAATATAAAAAAAGCTAAACTAATAGTTTAATACACTAATACAAAGCAATTTTTTGAATTGTCTATTTTTAAAGATTAAATATATATATATATATATATAGTTTTTTTTATGCCTATTCCAAAATGGAATTCGAAAATATATTGGTGTGATTTGATATACTTTGTCAAAGTGATAGAAAAAAATCTTAACCAAAAATGGGAAAAATCAAAATAAAAATAAGAAAAAAAAAATGGGAAAGAAGAAGATTGTTTTTCCGCAGATGAGGAGGTTGGTGTGACTTGTGAGCCCCAGAAGGCAAAAACACAGAGTAAGAACTAACTTTCCACTCTGACCAAGAGAATGCAGCTAGCCTTGGTATTGAATGGTTGCTGGGGCAGCATGCCTCTAGAATTGTAGAATTCTTCTCAGACTTTGAGCTGCGACCAACCTCTTCTCTAGATGGTCCAGTCAAGAGTCATATTTACCTTTCCCACTTACGGGGGTTGAGGAGGTATTCAGCCCCATTGTTTGATTCCCACAAGCCAGAAGAAAAAAAGTTAATAATTCTCATCCGCCTTAATTTCACTTAACTTCATTAAGTTCAAACATTTAACCTCTATTTGAAATTTTATAAAAAAAATATTTTAAAACAAGTTTTAAAAATAAAGTTAAGTAAAGAATGATTTTTAGAATTTGAGAGAATAAGTAGAAATGATTTTTATCTATTTTTAAATAAATAAAAAAAACATAGAAAAATAGAAAATTAATTAAAAAATCATAAAAGAAAATAAAGTGGAATGCTTGTTCTTTTTCCTTTCATTCTCTCTACCAACTAATATCGGAAATCTTTAAATATGAAATTATAGGCTAAATCAAGAAAAGTTCAAAATACTTTGTTCATAATTAATTACTAAATATATACATTTAATAAAAAAAACTTGGTTTATTTTATATATTAAAAAGTCCAATTCACTTATTTTAAATAAAACATTATTAATAATGTTTTAATTTTATTTATTTTTAAAAAAAATCTATTATTCCTTTATCAAGATGTTACTATTCATATTTTATAATATATACACTAAAATAATATCTTTTTATTAAAAAAACATATAATTTATAATTTCATAATAATATTACTATTCATATTTTACTAAAAAATATTTATTTGTAATTATAAAATTATTTTAATATTTAATAATATTTAAATTTAATTTAACTAACATTATATAAATTAAATTTATAGTTTTTTTTATAAAATTTTAATTGAAAAATTAAAAATAAATAGAATTTATTTATCCAAATAAATTTTTTGTTTTTCACTTTTTAGTAAGTGTTTTAAAATTCTTCTTCTTCTTTAGTAGATGTGATTGAAATTAACTTATTCAATAATGATGGTAATAAATTCATAATAATATGATATATTACCTATTTAATGTAATACAAACACGACTAACCATCGAGAGCCCACATCGATGGGTCAAGAGATGGACTCGCACTCGGGCCATCGCGCGCTCTGGGTTGCTGCGGACCACCAGCAATTAAAAGTTTCTTCATCCTTATCTCCTTCCGAAGTGGATGGATGATATTTGATCGCGGAAAATACAACAAACAAAACCCAACTGTCCAAGTTCAAGGCGTGAGAAGGCACCCACTTCGGTGCCCATGCTTTGTAGCTAAATGCTGCAAACAAAAAATAAAGCATGACTTGTTTTTTAAACATTTTTGTAATAATAAAAATGTAAATAATGTAATATTTTTAAAAAATTATGAAATTATGTTACATATAATTTTTAATACATAGTTAAAGTTAATGATAGAATTTTCTCCCAATTTGTAATATGTATGTTCATATTTAAATACTATAAATATTTTATTTAATTAAATTTAAAATATTAATAAATTTATATTTATCCATGAATTAATTTGATAATATTAAAGATGAAAAGTAAATAAATATTATTGATTTTAAATTTCATATATATTTTAAATTTTATAATTATTTTTTATTTTAATAATATATAAATTATATATTTATGATGTCGTCGAATTAACAGTAGTTCAATCATTAATGTTATCATTAAATTGTGAATTGATAACTTTTTTAATCCAAAAATGTATCGATATTTAAAAAAACATTTTTTTATTTGAAAAATAATTCATTTGGTGGGAAATATAATCATCAAATTTACCCTAAAACAAACAGAATTAACCTTCGTAAATAAATATCTCTTTCCATCCTAATCGACAGTTTTCTATCTTTTATTTTGATTGGAAGTTGAAATCGAATTCAAAGTCATTAAAATGGAATTTTAGAAAACCATATTATTTGAACATAAAACATCTTGCATAAATTGAAATGGAATGTTAACAAGGAGTAATTTTCTAAGCTCTTTCATATTGGTTGTTAGAATGGAGAACTTCCATAAAGGATTAATCATGAAAGAGGAATCCATGGTGAAACAGTTTCAACACTCCATGTCCATCTACTGGCTGTAGATATTTACATACGACTATATAAGATATATGGTATATGGTATATGGATCACAGACGTCTGTCTCAGCCAGGAAAATGCAAAGCCACGTCCTTCTCAGACATCGATGGTGTCTGGGTTGCTCTCGCTCCTTCATTTTCATGCACCCTTGGGAGCCTTTTTTATATTAAAGAATGAAACTTGATTGATCGATAAAATGAAGAGACTCCATCTGTAACTCAGTATGAATTGCTTGGCTGCAGCACTGTTGTTCAATTTCTCCTCTCTGAATTCATCAGAACTTGTTAATTTACACCAGTGTCCGTGTCCATCTCCAATTGTGGCAAAAAGCACATTCTTCTTCCGCTTGGCACTTCCTAAACAAGTTTGGATCTGTCACCCCTTGCTGCATGGATATTGGGCAGGACGGAAACAATTGATGTCCACCGGCCATCGGCCTCATCTGAATAAAATAAGGGTAGGATTTGCGTCACCTTCCACCTCCCTGGAGAATATTGATTTAGTATCTTGCCGCTTCTTGTCAATGACGTCCGTGAGTGAAGAAGCAGGAATGGCAATGGTGAGATCAAGATTCAAGTCAAGGGAGGCGGATATTTCATCTTCAAGGCCACTTGCAGAATCGGAGAGGGGATCATTATCAGCAGAAGGTTTCAGTGACTTATTATCGCATGCGCCAGTCATGGAGCCGGATGACATGGTAGCAGCAGAAGCACACCGGTTTAGAGGAGCAGCAAAACTTTGGTTCACCCGATGGTTATTTGGATCAATGCCCATGTTTATCAGCTTCTTCCTGATATGAGAGTTCCAGTAGTTCTTAACCTCGTTGTCCGTCCGCCCGGGCAACCTTCCAGCTATCAATGACCACCTGAACAGCCAATTAAAAATTCAGTTACAATGAATAAGCCAGCTACCATTAATGCAGCACACACTTAGATACCTGTTCCCGAGGAGGGCATGGAGCTTGATTATGAGGTCCTCTTCATCTTGGCCGAAGTTACCGCGTTTGAGGTCTGGTCTTAGATAGTTTATCCATCTCAGCCTGCAGCTTTTGCCACAGCGATGCAACCCTGCATGTCGTCAATCCACATGAAACCATATAAGAAGAAGGACTCACAGAGAGTAGGAGGAGGAGGAGAAAGAAGAAGGTTTGAGAAGGAGAAAAACCTGCAGCCTTGGGGAGAGAACGCCAACAGCCTTCACCATGAGTCTTGATGTAATCAATGAGCCTCTGGTCTTCTTGCTTAGACCAAGCTCCCTTTGTTGTGTCTTTTTTATCACAGCAAGGCTTCCTCATTGATATCAATTCCTTCCTTCAGAGATGCAGCAGCATACAATACGAGAAAGAGAGAGAGAAGGAGAAGAGAGATCAAGGGCAAACAGGAAGAGGAGATGGGCGTAGATATATGCTTGTGTGTGTGTGTGTGAGAGAGAGAGAGAGAGAGAATAGGAGGCGTGTTGACTTGGAATGGCAGTTTTTGCTCTTTTAGGTGGGTATATATCAATAGGAGGGTCAAGTGAGGAGATGGGGGTAAGTATGGTCCGTTACTCTCTTTCTGCTTACTGTTAAGTATACGTCCTTTTCCTTCTCCCTGTCTTCCTTTTCCACCCCACCTTACTTTCTTGGAAAATTCTAGGGTACCACTTCGGTACCTACCGAAAAATTTTTCAAAGCCGGATGTTGAAGATTACATCTTGACCATCATAAAAATAGAATTGAAAAAAAATAAAAATAAAAATAATATAAAATTTGAAAACATATTTATTAACAAAAAAAAAATCATCATATATCATAATTACATTATTTTATTTTTAACAAATTATTAAACATTTAAATTCAACATAAAAATGAATATGGTAATATTTTAATATGAAATGAGTATTTTCATTAAAATTTAACATTTTAATAATCATATGTAAAGTTTAGGTAATTAGATTGTCCTAATTTTGTTCCGTACTCTTCAAATTTTACATTTTTTGAATTTAAGGTTTTAAAAGTTAAATTAGAATAAAATAAATTACTAATACTATTTTGAGTTACTAATGATAGTATTTTCGAAAATAAATTTGTAATTTCAAAAATTTTTAAACTAAAAATCAATATGAAAAATGTGATGGAAGTACCAAACATGTATTTATCACATTTTTCGTACCGTTCTCATATTTTTCGTACCCTAAATTATTTATATTCTTAAATTTTCATATGTACTTTTTAACTTGAAATAACAATAACATAGTTTAATAATATTATTTTGAGTTATTATTGATAGAATTATTACCAAAAAAAATTAAGAATTTAAAAAGTTCGTACCCTATCTTATAAAGTTCGTACACTCTCTTAGAAAGTTCGTACCCTATGTTAGAAAGTTCGTACCCTCTCTTAAAAAATTCGTACTCTCTCTTAGAAAGTTCGTATATTGTCTTAGAAAGTTCGTATCCTATCTTACAAAGTTTGTACCCTCTCTTAGAAAGTTCGTAACATCTCTTACAAAATTTGTATCATCTCTTACAAAATATTGATGACAATTTCATAACAAATGACTAAATGTTCTCAATTTGATTAATAATAACTCAAAATTAAAAAAAAAAATCTAGATGTTATAAATCATTACATATTTAAATGTCATTTAACATGACATTTCTACCTACAATAATTATATGTAAATGGAAAAAAAAAAAATCAAATGTTATCTTTTAATACTTGTAATCACTTGACATCCTTCATATGTCTTCTTCAAGACATATAAAGCTTCATCTTCAAATTTAATTTATGAACAAAAAAAAATTATATAAAAATGTTAATAACAATTTGATAACAAAATTGTATAATAAACTCATAAAAAATTCTAAAATTGTTATTTAACATCACATTTCTTCCTATAACAATTATATTTGGATTAAATAAAAATATCAAATATTACCTTTGACACTTGTAATCACTTGAAATCCTTCATCTTCTTCATATAATACAAATTTTAAATTTTCTCTCTCAAAAAGTTTTAAACTTGATCTTGAAATTTGATTCATCAAAATACATCTTACATATTTTGTAATTTAGTAGTTGAAATTATTTAATTTTCATATTAAATTACCATCCTTTTTTAATATATGAATAATGAGAGTATAAGAGTAGTTGGTAGGATTTTATTTTTTTAGATAGAGTTAGGTAATGCATTAAATAATAAATTATATTTGATATTTAATAATAAATTATAAAAAAAGTTATAATATTTAGATATATATGAAATGCATGTGATTATTTCTCTTCAACAAGTCATCTTTACCTGTTTGATAAGTTTTTATAAATGTTTTAATAATATGTACTTTACATATGTCATTTTATTATCGGGATCAAATGCGGGTAGGTACAGTGGGTACCAAAGAACAACCCTACTTTCTTTCTCTTTTTTTTATTTTTTATTTATTATTATTATTATTATTGGTGGTGGGGCTGTGGGTTTCGTATTTCTAACTTTTCTTATTTTCAAAGCATATTAATAAAAATATATGTCTTGCAATATAATTTTTTTTTTCAAATAAAAAAAAATATATCAAACATGACATCTAATGAAGATATTAATTTGAATTTAGAGAAACTCACTAAGAGTAGGTAGCATTATTCCCTAAAGGTGCAGGGACCTGAATCCCATTTGGATAGAAAGATGATGACAAGTTCCGCCGTACGGTTTTTCACATCATTTTAAAAACAATAAAACACTTTCAATGAAACTATTCCACCACGTTTTTTATAAGCTCTTGTTACACATAAATGGACTGCGATTTGGTTGGGCATTTGCATGTGAAATGATTTTGGAAAAGCTAGCGACCAACTTTTGGAGGGTACCCACCCCCCCCTAACAGAGCATTGACTAGGGAGCAACGAGTGGTTCGGATGGGCACCCATCCCATTTATTTATATCTGTCTAATTTTTTTAATAAAATTTTTAATCTTTTTAATATTTTGTTTACAAAATTTAAATTATATTAAAAATAAATATTATACATTTTATAATTTATTTTTGTAAAAATAAATTTTTTTCATTTTATATATATTAAAAAAGGTTGAAAATGAAAAAATAATAATAATTAAAATAATTTTTATTTAATATTATATGTAGTGGGGATGGGGCGGAGGATCAACCTAAGTCTGAAAAATAAAAAAAAATCTCAAACCCTTTTATTTAATAATAATAACAATTGTTATTATTATTTTATATCTAAAATTTTAAAAATTAAAATATTAAGGTATTTATTCCTTTAAGAAGGATTCCCTGCTTATCTGAATCTAAGATGGTAAATGGGATAGGAATGAAAAATAATTTTTATAAGCGGGGACCGGATGGAAAGCCTCTGCCTACGCCCCGCCGCGTACATCCCCACCCATTGCGACCCTTAACCTGGACTCTTGAGGGTCCAATGATGATGGTTGTACCTGCAGTGCTTTTACCTTTTTCCTCTCTCATTGGCCATTACTGAGATCAATAACTTCACTCCAACAACGGTGGTTAAGTTTGTACCCCGAGAATATGTAATGGCACAGTACAATTTGGGTAGGGTGGCCTTGAACCACTCCACCCAACAATCACAAAAAATGGAATTCACCTTCTTAACCAACTTTCTTTTTGGTTCCCAATGACCAAATACCCATGATCCAGATCACGTTTTCTGATCTTGTGTATGCTGCTAATTGCCCTAATGAATGATTTTGGCACTTTCTTGGCCTCCCCAGTCGCATCTGACCTTAACAACCCACCGGACTCTGGGTTCATATGCACTGCAGTTTAAGCCAAAATAATAAAAATCATGCATTCAAGAATTTTCTATATTGTTGTCAGCTTTGGAAGCTACAAATGAAGCAGGACTGATGGGTGGGTGGGTGGAATGAATATAACATAAGATAGTTAGCTGGGCAAGTTGCGGTCCTGCTTCAGTTAGAAGGAATGGAATCACCCTGAAACCAGTGGATGATATAAAGCTCACCTACCAACTAAAATATTCAGATGTGCAGTCTTCATTCAACTTCTAACTGCCTCTGTTCTTACTCAGCCAAACCGGCTTTACCTACCAAAAGAGAGAGGCAATTATGGACATGGAATGCTTCAAAAGTTAAGAGCCGCAAAATTTGGAACCCATGTAAACATCTTGCAAAGGGAGTGGACCCAAAAGTTCAAAAATAAATAAATAAAGTAAAATTAAAAGGTACTTGGTATTTCAAATCTGAAAGCAGCAAGAACATGGAATGCTTGTCATGCTTCATACCATTTTTGCTCTCTCACATTTCAATAATTTCAGGGTCTGACCTTCACACAGTATAGAATTTTATGTAGATTGCACAGGTTTGACAAATGTGACTTACCATGTTCTAGAAACTAGTTTTATTTCTCTGTTCAATAGTTTAAGGTTTTACCTTAGTGCAGTATCTTACAGAATTTATGTTAACAAGCACAGAATTAACAATGCAACTTACCAACCATAAGTATGAACTTGTGTCTCCTTTCTTTATTTGGGACTGGTTGGAAACGGAGCCACCATCATCCAGTGGTCTAGCTTGAGAATGTGCCACCAGGTAAGAATGCGTAATTCCACATTTGTTTCTTGTCAATCATACAGCAACCAGTCATAGCCAGACTGATTGTTCACCACTTGTCCCCATGAATCAGGATTTTTTCCTGTTACATAAGTCATGAGCACAATAGGATAAACTATGAAAAAAACAGCATGATTTTGAGAAAAGAAACGACAATAACACAATCTCTTTATCCCTTGACCTTGTCATGAGCAGTTTACCTACCTGGGTTTGACCGGCTGGTCGATGCCCACCAGTCTAGCATCCACCAGAAACTTTTACCATTCAACGGATTGTATGAAGAACAGTTTGGTCCACAGCTTCAGGATTTTTTTCCCTTTTTCTTTCTTTTTCTTTTTTTTTTTCCTTTTATTATTATTATTATTTTGGACAACAGGGAATTCACCTCAATGGAAAGACATTATCTCAATTGCCAATGATGCAAAACATGGGCGACATGGACCTAATTTTCTACCCTACACCACTTAAATGCTGAGGAGGCTCAAACTTGGGACTTTTCGTTTTAAAAGCAACCAATGACCTTGGCCTTGGCCTGGTTGCCTCTCATCCTCTGATGAACTACTGTAACTCCACTCAACCAACAAAGTCAGTTGCATACTTAAAATTGAGTTACCATACAAACTCCGTATCTATAAAAACTGAGGAAGAGTTTTCACTGAGGCTGAAAGGTATCCTAAAGGAATGGCAGCACCACAATCCACCCAGAAGTGGCATCAAAAATGGTTTGTGTCAATGCTACAAAGAAATACCACTGAGCTACACCTTGGAGGGCCATGTCTCCTAGATTTACAGCTAATTTACCATTATGCTTCTCAGCACCCAAAGAGTGGAGGGGGAATTAAATTATTGAAAATCGCATTTTGTATCATCTCAATAAATCATTGACCAATGGTTAACACCACCTCAAGGATAAGTATGTAAAAACCCTATACTTAAAAAACACAATTCAGACAGAAATAACTAAGATAAATAAAGTCTTATGCAAATTTGCCTTTAATGGATTAGGCCACTCAATGTTTTTTAAATAAAGGTCATACTAGTTCTGAACACATCCAACTGTCAACTTGTTTTTACCTCTTCTGTCATAACATTCCATATGGATCTCATTCCTTTACAATTTTTACACTAATCCACATAACTAGGAACAGGAAAGGTAGCTGAGTCATATACATCCATGCCACAACCCCCAACCACCTCACCATGTAGTTAACTCCTATATTTTCTTGGATTTTCTAAATCAATGCATCTTTCCAGTTCTTTCTCCTATCCATTGCAATATTCAACTAATAAGTTTACCAACAATACAAAAAAAAAAAAGAAGGATGTATCATTTCTTGATCAGTTCACGACCTGCTCTATCATACATATTTTTGGCTGTACGCTTGTACCACTATCTCATATAATTTTCTCATGGAATAGTACAAGTCAAAGAAATCCCTACAGATCAGTGATCATATCCACTAGTTCTAATAAACCCCTAAGCTTCATTGTGACACAGTCTCGAAGCTGGTCATTTTGAAGCATCCTTCTCACATCACCATCAAGGCTTCATGTAGGTGAAACCCCAAAGAGGATCATTTTTTAAGTACCCTATTCACATCAACGTGAAGTATCTTCTCACTCTAACATGCTCTTACTATAGTTGTGTAGTAGGTGATTTATCATGATCAAACCAAATTTTCCACCTATTTGTTTGTGGTTGAATAACAGTTGTTATGTGAGATACATCTCCTAAAGTATGGTTAAGAGTGTCAAAACAATTGATAAGAAAAAACATGCTAAACAACAGTTTGGATACTGAAAGAGCAGTCCACTTTATTTACTTCTCTTTGTATCAGATATTGCAAACTAGGAGGCAGTATAAGATATTACTTCATTAACCATTAGCTAGAACACAGCAGCATTTGGTCCTTGTTTTTCAAGTCAGTATAACATTTTACTTTATCAACAGGTAGTCAGAACACAGTTTTAGTTGGTTCTTTCACGTTCTTCTTTGTTGCGTATCTCTTAAGTCCCTGAATCCAATGATGACCACAGAGATAAAAAAGATATCTGTCAAATTCACATGTATAGCTAATAAACATTTCTTTACTCTATATTTGAAGGGTCAAGTCAAAAAGGTTTTAACACCTTTGAGTGAATGCACAAAAGAACCACCTCAAGGAGCTATCACTCAGATTCAAAGGTTAACTCTGCAACCCTCTGCTTTGAGTCCTTGGAAACTTTGATGTTAATGCAAGCCTTTGCTCAAAAAAGTTGCCAAGGAGTTAATTCCACAAGCCCATTATTTATAATGGGGATATTTGTTTCTTCATAATCCATATGGAAAAAATAAATAAATAAATAATAGATCAGTTGCAAAACCATGTCAATCTGTAATACACATCGACTCACAATATGACCATGAAGAAAGCGTGACCACTTTTAAGCTGGTGAACCATTGGCTGAAACACACACGCACCACGTGCATGTACGCATGCGCACACACCTATGACCTATAAAGCACATTGGAACATCTTTGAACTCATCATATGAGTACAGGCTTTGGCATTAACCTACCACATTCTCTGTTTGAAGTATGGAAAATCCATAATATACCAGTATAAAGAACATTGAAACATCTTTGAACTCGTATGAATACAGGATTTAGCATTAGCCTACCACATTCTGGCGACATTAAGAGAATATGTACACTTGCAAAATATGGGAAAAGAGAAGGCATTGTAAGTATGACATTCTAACCAACAAGTTTCTATATCTATGATAACTGAACACTAAGTGGGAATAACTCTTAAAAAAAGAACACAAAATATATACAGATTATCATATTATATTAATTTACAAGCTCATGATATATAGCAGACATTCACAACCAATAAATTGGCATCAGAATGAAGATCATATTGGCATATTCACAATGAAGGTAAGTCTGTTCCCTTAATGGCAGAGATACATGTTGGGAAGAGAAAAGCATAAGCTAACAAAAACTACATCTGTTCCTTTTTTTTTCTTTTGATAGGCAATATATATATATAAACAAAAGTGCCAATCAAAAAGAGGCAAACACAGTACACAGGAAGTATACATGTGAGAAAACAAAAGAAACAACCTACAACCACAGCCCCAATCTAGTATTTAGAGCATAACTGCTCAATAAAATCTATCAAGGATAGCAGACCAGCTTGATCATCAACTAGAAGATAACCATAAAACTACATGTATAGATTAGATATAAGAGAGTCCTTTAGACTGGTTAGTGCGCTGCACCCTTCAAAGGTTCTTCAATTGTGTTCCTTCCAAACTGTCCAAAAAAGGCAAATTGGAGTTGATTTCCAAGCCTTTCTTCTCTTCTTGCCTGCAAAGTTCCCATTCCAACTCATTAGGGAAACTCACAAAATGCCAAATGAAAATAATAGAAAGTGTCATAGCTCTCTAGCTTTTCCACCATGGAATTCTTCTTCATTTTTACACACATAACAATAACCCATCAAAAGCCATCCTCTCCTTTTAAGTTGGTCCATGGTTAGAATCCCTCCCCAAGCCACTTCCCACCCAAAAAAACCTACAATGGTAGGAGCTCAAGAGCCCCACACTATATCTTCGAGGGGAAAGACACTTCAACCTTTAACTCCCAAGGCAGAATAGAAAGACTTCACCGATAATTCACTACTTCTAATAGCCTTCAATGCCATACTATCCTCCTCTTTGCTACTTCTGAGCATGTATAGCCTCTAAAGAAACTCCTCAACATTATCCATCTCCTAATCTTGAAAATGTCTTAAAGAAGCACAGGTTCCACATGACCATCTCCCTACCTCCCAAGCATCATCCACCCATGCCTCCTTGGAAGGAGCAAAGGAGAATAGAGATGGGAAAGAGTCCTTTAAGGGAACACCACCACACCACACATTATGTCAAAATTTTGTTCTTCTCCCATGGCCCACCTCAAATCTTACACTCTGTTTTAAAAACTCCCCACCCTTTTTTTACCAATTTCCACAAGATAACACAATATCCCTCCCTTCCTACTTAAAAGCACCATCCTCCTAGTTCTTTTCCAAGGTTTCCCACTATGACCTTTCTCCAAAGCATATCCCTCTCCAAAGTGAATATCCAAGATCATTTACTAAGTAAGGCTTTATTGAGAATGGATGACTCCTTGATGCTTAAACCTCACTTCTTTTTATCTTTTAAAATTGACGACTATTTCACTAGATGGGGCTTTTTTCTCAAGAGCCCCCTCCTCCCCACAAGAGATCCCTTTGAATTTTCTCTAATCTCAAAGCCACCAATTTAGGAATAACAAAAAGGAACATAAAGTAAATTGGTAGGTTGCTAGAAGTACTTTTTAGCAAGATGAGTCTACCTCTTTTTGAGAGATATTGCCTTTTCCATAGAGTTAGTCTTTTCAAGAACCTCTCCTCTACCATGTCCTAAGCAATTGAAGGCTTGAAGGGAGCATTCCAGGACAAGCCCAAGTGACAAGTAGCTTTCCTACTCTACAACCTAACATTGATGCTAGCTCCTCCACATTAGGTTCTTCACCTATTGGAACTAGTTTGCTTTTGTTCAAGTTAATTTTTATTCTTGAAGAAGCCTCAAACCAAAGCAATTCTTAAGCCATATGGACCAATTGATCTAAACAATGTTCGCAAAAAAAAAGGGTATCGTCAATGAACAGAAGGTGAGAGATCTCCTCTCCTCTATCCCCCCCTCCTACCTTGAAACTTCAAATCAAGACTCCCTCCACTGCCCATCTCATTGAAAGCCTCCATCACCAAAACAAAGAGATAAGAGGAAAGGGGATCCTTGTATCTCAAACCCTCTATACTCTGAAAAATCCGTAAGGGATGCCATTTACCAAAACTGAAGCCTTGTAGTTGAAATGCCAAATCAAATCCAATCAATCCATTTCTACCCAAAGCCCATTTTTCACATCTCCTCCGAGAGGAAGCTTTAATTTTCATGGTCATAGGCTTTCTCAATATGTAACTTACAAACAACTCCCTCTTTACGCTCCTTAATCTTGAATCTATAGCTTCATTAGCAATGAGGACCACATCTAAGATTTGTCTCCCTTCCAGAAACTCATTCTAAGACTTTGACACCACTTTCCCAATCACTTTCTGCAATCTATTAGTTGGAACTTTAGCTAAAATTTTATATAGACTACCCACAAGGCTAAGGGGTTTAAACTCTTTTCTTTTGGAATCAAAGGTGCACCTCGCAAGAAAATCTTTGTACAAGGCCAATAACTCCTTCACAAAATCCCAACAATATTTCCAAAATGTCAAAGAAAAGCCATTTGGACCACGAGCTTTGTCCTTGTTTGGATCTAAAAGAGCATCATGAACCTCCTCCTCAATGAATGCCTCTTCCAACTTATAAGAGTCCTCATTGCTCAATGTCTTGAAAGAGACTATATAAGGTAATTACTCCCCCATCGAATCCGACAATAGGAACTAAAAATAATTCACACCTTTTCTAGAATCTTTGCCTCCTCCATTATCCACTCTCCATTTATTCTAATTCTCCTTATGCGATTTTCTTCTACGTTGAGCATTAGCCATATTGTGAAAAACTTCGTATTTTTGTTCCCATCCTTCATACATAGCTCCCTAGATTTTTGCCTCAAAGAGGTTTCCTCTAAAATGGCCTAATAATTGAACTCTTCTAAGGTTAATCTTTTAGCTTCCCTATCTTCCAAAGAAAGCTATCCTTTCCTCTCCCTGCCATCCTAGAAGCTGATATGATTCAACGCACAAGCCTTGTGGGCAGCTACATTCACAAAGACTCCTTTATTCTAAGCTTTAAACTCCTCCTCTAACAATTTCAACTTTGAAGCCAAGATGAAGCTATAGGATCCATTGACAAGTGGTGTTAAGCTCAAGGACCTTGGCCAACTGGAATCTTAAGGGTGGTGTTAAGCTGACTTAAATAGAAGGCTCCCATATACTGTTTGAGAAACAACTGTTGAACCTAAGGCAATCTTGAAGGGTAGTTTGAGATGGTATAAAAACAAATTTCTATTCTTGGATAGATGGGCTCCATCAACAGGCTATTACCATCACAATATCCAAGCAAAGAGCTGTCATGCAAGGCTTTCTAGGAGTGGATGAAGTCACAGCTTCTTGCTAAAATTTGTAATGGGCAAGGATTCTTGTCAAGTCGAATGGTAAGAGGCATCAAGTAAGATACATATCGTGGTTGGACAATTGTCTTATGCTATCCATCTACGGTGGGAGACTCAACCATGGATAGTGAAGGTGGCGGGCTGGAGTTCCAGAGATCTAAGGTTAGGGATGACGTAAGGGTTACTCAAACATCAGGTGCATTTGAGCAAAAGGTGGCTATGTGTCAATGGTGAGGAAACTTAGGCCTGTGGTAGGTAAGGAGGTTTCAGGCTTATTTGATGTAAATTGTCATGATGAGTGAGGGGTTGTTTCCTCCCTTTATGGATAGCATTTTGGGCCCACTAAGGGGTGCAATGTTTGTAAGGCGAAGGCCCATTTTAATAACCCAAAAGGAAATGATTTTGAGCACAAAGACTTGGAGACCCATTGTTTAAATTGGGTTGACGTTAGGCTAGTGGAGCCCATAATGGCTGGTGGACCAATTTTATTTTTTTTTTTAAAAATGCATTTGTGCTAAAGGAGAGGCGGTGCATTTAGGACACAGGTCCAGGGTTCCTCTAGAGTATTCCTGCTCACTTACTGCAATTTCCTGACATCATCAATTTTATGGCGTTTCCTCGGCCAATAATAAGCTTTGATTCTTGTAGTGAGTGGTAGGGCAGAGGAGAGTCAACCACCTCACAATGAGGCTTTCTCAATGGTGAATAATCATCAGTCTTCACCATTATCAGCTGCAAAGGCTCCCTCTCACATAGAAGCTCACAATCTAGGTGAGTCTCATTTTTAACAAATGGCTCTTTCACATCATGTGGAGAACTAAATAGGCAATTTGGAGGATCACTTCACAAATACAACCAAATTCAATTTGCAAAGCCAATGTCCAATCATTCTACTATTTTACTAGAGGGAGGTTGATGATAATGAATCTCTAAGATATACATTAAGAAAGGGAAATTTGTATTGGTTGCAATTAAAGTAGGATTAGTATTACTTGAAATTAAATTAGGATTAATATTAGTTGGAATTAAATCAGAATTAGTATTAATTAGAATTGAATTAGGATTTGTATTTGTTGAAATCAAATTAGGATTAGCTAGTTAAGTTTTGTTGGAATCAAATTAGGATTAACTAGTTAAGTTATAATATAATTAAAATTTGAGAAATGATAGGTTATTATAGTCCCAGTAGACTTTGGATATTATAATAAGAATTAGAATCATAATAGGTTATTAGAATCTTAGTAGACTTTGGATTTCTTAGAAAAGCCTATAAATAAGACTAATCAATATAAATCGAAAGAATAAATTGATTGATATTAATAATATTATGGTTTTTTCATTGCAAGTATTGCAATCCTCAATGGTGAGACTCCATTGATTTTCTTCTAGGTGGGACTCCTAGAAGACCTTAGTGAGACTCTAAGGTTTCCATCTTTTTTTCGTCGCTTATTCTTTCTCTCTCTCTTTTTTTTTTTATTTCTTTGATCATAAATTTTATTCCTTGTTCCTCTCCTTACACCTTAAAATAAAAACCCCAACCCACCTACTTTTGAGTGTAGGCAACCATACTAAGGTTGTCCTACACCAATATTGGTATCAGAGTGAAAGTTCTTAGCATGAAGGCATATGCAATTAAGGAGTGGAGCAATGTATGCAAACATGGGTGCAAGCTAAAACATTTTTATGCAACCATTGATGAACATACCAAGGCTAAATGAAGAGGAAGACTGGCGACGTACTAGCGTCTTCCGAACTCGTGTTGTTTGCCAAGGGAGACTATGTACTTTGATTATTAATAGAGGTAGTTGTTCCAATTTAACTTCAAAGGAGCTTGTTGAAAAGCTTAATCTAAAGACAGAAGAAGATCTAAATCCCTATCAAGTAGCATGAGTAAATGACACATCTATTTTGGTGAGTTCTCATTGTCTAATGACATTTAATTTCAGTAATAATTTTAAGTTATCAACATAGTGTGATGTTTTGCTAATAAAAGTTGCCCATATTATGCTTGGAAAACCGTGGCTATTTGATGAAATGGTCCAACATAATGGATATGAGAACACTTATACACTTGTGCACAATGGGCGTAAGAAGATCCTCCGTCCAATGAAGGAAATTCCACCCCTTAAGCAATCAAAGGAAATATTAGCACCCTTGAAACTAGAAAAGCCATCAAATACTCCTATTAAAAAGCAAGTCGAAGTTACTAGTAAGAAGGAAGAAATCATCAATGATGAATCTAGAATGCAAGAAGTGATGGAACTAATCCTAGATCAACTAGTAGAAGAGATCAAAGAAGTTGTAGAAGCTTCAAAAGAATCGATGCTTGACTTCTAAAGCAAAACATTATCATGTGTGGTGGCAAACATGAAGAATCTGCTAAAAATTATTTTGAATATAGAGAATTCAAGAACTTTATTCTTCCATAAGACAATTTACAAGATGAGTTTGGGAAACAACTTTTCGCAAGCTTGTTGATGACATATAATTATTTCAAAAACTATCAACTTGTTTTACAACCTTGGAAAGTTTTTGAAGTTTGGTAATTGTCTTGCATGAAATTGAACAAGTTCAAGAGATCTTGATGTCCCGTCTTACCATGGTAAAGAGTCAACAAAGAAAAAAATGGTGGAAGGCATTGCTCGAGATTTTAATTGACCATGGAAAATCACTAAAACTCAAGTTCAAGTTTTGTTTTTAAGTCAAGGGAATTGATGAGGATGAATCTCTAAGATATACATCAAGAAAGGGAATTTTTATTAGTTGCAATTAAAGTAGGATTAGTATTACTTGAAATTAAATTAGGATTAATATTAGTTGGAATTAAATTAGAATTAGTATTAATTAGAATTGAATTAATATTAGTATTTGTTGGAGTCAAATTAGGATTAGCTAGTTAAATTATAATATAATTAAAATTTGAGTCATAATAGGTTATTAGAGTCCTAGTAAACTTTGAATATTATAATAAGAATTAGAATCATAATAGATTATTAGAATCTTAGTAAACTTTGGATTTCTTAGAGAACCTTATAAATAAGGCCACTAGTGGAAGCAAATATGGGTTGGGAGAGGGGTGTTAATTTAAAAGGCCCGCTATTGACATTGGGCCAAGGAATGGGTGGAAAGCAGCCCATTTCTGAGAAGGGCTCTATACGCAGAGAAGACTCCTCTGTAATGGGAAAGGGGAAGTCAATCTCAGAGGTCTCCGTTTCTCAATTGAGGGGTTCCGCGACAAAGTTTGGTTCAAAGAAACTGTGGTACTCTTTGTCAAAAGACAGCTTTGTTGTCCACACTTCTTTCCTTATTTTAGCCCACAATTGTTTCCTTATTTCTCCATTTATTATTCTGTACAGTTAGCATATATTATTTGACAGATTATAGTTTACATGTATAGGGCTAGAATCATGCTGGAATTTATTTGTTTTTATTTGCTTTCCATGTATAGCATCCTTGTAAAGTCTATATATAATATACAAAACTCAAGGCCAAGGTATTCAACCATTCACACAATATTTGACATGGTATCAGAGCAAGGTTGCTAATTTTTCTTCCCTCAAATTCTTTTCTGTCTTCTCAGTTTCGAAGGTGCCTCTCGTGTCTTTCGGTCAAATCTGTGTTGATTTGTACTGCACCCAACCAACCATTTTTCTTGGTATTTTTGTGGTTGTCATGGGTCAGTTTTCTTCTGGGATTTTTTTTTGGTCCATCCTTTTGTCTCGGGTTCTATTTATCTTCCATGGATTCCGCACCTCTGTGTGTTAAGTTTACAGGCACAAATTATTCTACCTGGGCATTTCAGTTTGAACTTTTTCTCAAGAGAAAAGACCTTTGGGGTCATATTGATGGCACAGATGTTGAAAAACCATCCACTTTTGACAAATCTCAGGATGTTAGGTCTTCTCCTTCATGGGCTGTGCTTGATGCACACATCATGTCTTGGCTTCTTGGTTCAGTGGAGCCTCATATTGTCACCCACTTGCGGCCCCATCGCTCCGCTCAATCTATGTGGGCTTATTTGAAGAAAGTTCATCATCAGGATAACAATGCTCGTCGCTTTCAGTTAGAACATGTGATTGTCATGTTTCAACATGGTAGTCTTTCCATCCAGGACTACTACTCGGCATTTCTAACTCTTTGGCATGAATATGCTGATTTGGTTACAACGGATGTTCCTATTGTCGCTCTCTCAACTATTCAGACTATTCACGCGACTACTTGACGTTATCAGTTTCTTATGAAATTACGTCCGAAATATGAATCTGTCCGCTCCTCTTTACTGAATAGATCTCCTGTTCCCTCTCTTGATATTTGTTTTGGTGAGTTACTTCGCGAAGAGCAACGCCTTAGTACTCAAGCTATTCTAGAGCAATCTCATGGCAGTTCCGGGACGGCAACTGTAGCTTATGCTGCCCAAGGACGCGGACCACCTATGCATTCTAAAAACTTGCAGTGTTTCTGCTGCAAAGAATATGGGCATATTGCTGCCACTTGCCCTAAGAAGTTTTGTTCTTATTGCAAGAAGAAGGGTCACATTATCAAAGAATGTCGTATTCACCCCCAGAATCGTCAGGCCCAAGCATTTCAGACTTCGGTTATTGTCCTTCCTGTAGCAACTTCTACAGCACACGACTCTCCTTCAGTTGCGTGCTCTGTTCCTGCACCAGATTACTGCACCCCAGAAATGGTGCAACAGATGTTAATTTCAGCATTATCGGCAATGGGGTTTCAAGGTAACAATTCTACTAAACTCTAGTACGTGGACTCGGGGGCCTCTAATCACATGACTAATAATCCCACCGCTTTGTGTCATGTTCGGCCCTACGCTGGTCAATCTTCCATTCAGACTGCCAATGGTGCCCATAACTGCTATCGGCGATGCCTCTTCTAAGTTCACTAATGTGTTTCTTGCTCCTCAGCTTTCCACAAATCTTATTTCTGTTGGCCAATTAGTTGATAACAATTGTGCTGTTAATTTTTCTGGTAATGGTCGTGTTGTGCAGGACCAGGTAACGGGGGAGCCGATCGCGAAGGGACCTAAAGTGGGGCGCTTGTTTCCACTATTTTTACCTGTTTCGGATTTTTCTCCACTTTCTTCTATTAAGTCTTTTGCTTGTAATAATGTTTCAGATCTTAGTATGGTGTGGCATCGTCGTTTAGGCCATCCCAATACTCAGATCTTATCTCATGTATTGAACTCTGATTTACCTAGGAATAAGGATCGTTATTCTTTATCTCTTGAGTGTGATTCTTGCAAACTTGGTAAAAGTAAAACTCTTCCCTTCCCTTTGCATGCAAGTAGAGCATCTCACTGCTTTGATCTTATCCATAGTGATGTTTGGGGACCTTCCCCGGTTAGTTCACATGAGAAATTTAAATATTATGTGACTTTCATTGATGATCATAGCAAATTTACTTGGGTCTACTTTCTTCGCTCTAAATCTGAGGTCTTTCGTACTTTCACTGAGTTTTTAGCGTATGTTGACAATCAATTTTCTACTTCTATTAAGACATTACGCACAGATTCCGGTGGTGAGCATTTGTCTACTGAGTTTCAAGCATTCTTAGCTTCTAAGGGTATTATTCATTAACGTTCATGTCCCTCTACTCCTCAACAAAATGGAGTTGCCGAATGCAAAAATCGTCATCTTCTAGATATGGTACGTACTCTATTGTTAGAATCTTCTGTTCCATCCATGTTTTGGGTAGAGGCTTTAAAAACTACTACTCACTTGATTAATCGTTTACCTTCTCAAGTCCTACATATGGAGTCTCCCTATTTCCGCTTATTTGCTAAGCAACCTAGTTATGATCACCTTCGTATTTTTGGTTGTGTATGCTTTGTTCATTTACCTCCTCATGAGAGACATAAATTATCTGCTCAATCTGTTCGATGTGCTTTCTTGGGATATAATATGTGTCAAAAGGGATTTGTTTGCTATGATCCTACATTACTTTGTACACGTATTTCTAGGAATGTTATTTTCTTTGAAAATCAACATTTCTTTCCTGTATCCTCTTCTACTGTGGTCCTCCCCTCCTTTGAGCAGCAGTTCTCAGATCTTCATCCAGTCAGTTCTCGCTTTCAACCAGGTATTGTGTATACGAGACACTCCCGCCCACAGTCTCTTTCGATGGCTCACCCGATATCTGATCCTACCACGCTCCAGATTCAGTCAATTGCAACACCTCCAGCACCTTCAATACGTCGCTCTTCTCAAGTGTCTGTACCTCCGAATAGGTATGGATTTCCCTCTTCCAGTTCTGGCAATTCTATTTCAGCCCTTACTGCTGCATTGTCCAATTTTGATATTCCCACATGCTACTCACATGCTGCCAAGCATGATTGTTGGCGACAAGCTATGCAGGAAGAAATTGCCGCTTTGGAGGCCAATCACACTTGAGACATTGAGCCCTGTCCTCCCACTATTGTTCCTCTGGGTTGCAAATGGGTTTACTCAGTCAAGGTCCGATCTGATGGAAGTTTGGATCGTTACAAAGCTCGGCTTGTTGCACTTGGGAATAATCAGGAATATGGTGTCAATTATGAAGAAACCTTTGCTCCTATGGCTAAAATGACTACTGTTCGTACGATTCTAGCTCTTGCTGCTTCCAGTGATTGGCCACTACATCAGATGGATGTAAAAAATGATTTTCTTCATAGGGATCTTAAAGAGTGTATTTATATGAAGCCACCCCCAGGATTGTTTCCCTCTCCGACTTCACATGTGTGTAAGCTTCGTCGCTCTCTTTATGGTCTCAAACAGGCTCCGAGGCCCTGGTTTGATAAATTCCGCACCACTTTATTACAATTTTCATTCAGGCAGAGCAAGTATGACACTTCCTTGTTTCTTCGGAAATCAGACATGGGTATTGTTGTTCTTTTGGTTTATGTTGATGATATTGTGATCACTAGTTCCGATTCTGCTTTACTTGGTCAGCTCAAAACTCATCTCTCCAAGTCCTTTCATATGAAAGATCTTGGGTCTCTCACATATTTTCTTGGTCTTGAGGTGTATCATAGTCCCTCTAGTATTTCCCTCTAAAGAATTTCTGAATTCCTTTTTATTGATTCATATTCGGTACACACCATACACATATATATACACAAAATGACTGAATAAGAAAATATCAATCTAGCTTGATTCTCTCCTAAAATTAGGAAACTGAATCCTAAGGAAATATCCTAAATGATTTCTCCTTTTTTATTCCTAAAATACTTTCCTAAATTAAAACCCTAACTTTGAATGCCAAATTTCAACACTCCCCCTCAAGCTGAAGAATATATATCATATAATCCCAGCTTGCAAGTTAAGTCTTCGAAGTTAGGCCTAGGTAAAGCTTTGGTGAGGATGTCTGCGGTTTGGTGCTTGGTAGGAACGTAATTCAATTTAACCGTCTCACTAGTCACCTTCTCTGTGATGAAGTGTCTGTCAATCTCAACATGCTTGGTCCTGTCATGATGCACGGGGTTCTTTGCTATGCTTATAGCTGCCTGATTATCACACATCATCAGAATCGGAGATGAACTTGTTTGTCCCAGTTCACTAAGAACCCTTTTTATCCAAATCCCTTCACAGATTCCCTGTGCTAGTGCTCTGTACTCAGCTTCTGCACTACTTCTGGCTACAACTGATTGCTTCTTACTCCTCCAGGTAACAAGATTTCCCCAGACAAGAACAGTATCCAGAAGTGGACCGCCTGTCAATGATGTTTCCTGCCCAATCCGCATCTGAGTATACTTCAGTGTCACGATTCTCTGTCTTTCTGAAGAATAAACCTTTCCCTGGTGTCATTTTTAAATATCTAAGAATCCTGTAAACTGCTTCCATGTGTTCCTCAGTGGGGCTGTGCATGAATTGACTTACAGCACTCACTGCAAAGCCAATATCTGGCCGAGTGTGTGAGAGATAAATCAAGCGCCCGACGAGTCGCTGATATCTCCCCCTGTCTACCGGTGTACTCTCTTTCTCGATACCAAGTTTCTTCTGACTATCCATAGGAGTATCAATTGGTTTGCATCCAAGCATACTGGTCTCCTTAAGAAGATCGAGTATGTATTTTCTTTGAGAGACTACAATTCCCTTCCTTGATCTAGCCACTTCCATACCAAGGAAATATTTCAAATTTCCAAGGTTTTTAACTTCAAACTCTTCTGACAAATACTTCTTCAAATTCTGTAATTCCTCCATATCATTCCCAGATAGAATAATATCATCGACATAGACTATCAATATGGCCATTTTCCCGGCATGAGACTTCTTGACAAATAGAGTATGATCAACCTGACCTTGTTTGTAGCCCAGCTTTAAGACTGCCTTTGTGAATCTATCAAACCAGGCTCGGGGAGATTGTTTAAGGCCGTACAAGGATTTTTGGAGTTTGCAAACCTGATTCTTTGCCATACTTCCTTCGAAACCAGGTGGTATTTCCATGTAGACTTCCTCTTCTAAGTCACCATTTAGAAACACATTTTTTATGTCCAGTTGTTGCAAGCACCAATCTTGATTGACAGCCAATGAGAGAAGAATCCTGATAGTGTTCAGTTTTGCAACAGGAGCAAAAGTCTCCTGATAGTCTATCCCATAGGATTGTGTAAACCCTCTAGCTACCAAACGAGCCTTGAATCTCTCGACTGATCCATCTGCTTTGTATTTTATGGTGAAAATCCACTTGCACCCCACGGGCCTCTTCCCAACCGGCAAATCTGTGATAGTCCATGTCCCATTCTTCTCAAGTGCATCAATCTCATCTTGTAATGCCTTCTTCCATTCTGAAATTTTGAATGCCTCTTGTATTGTGTTGGGAACCTGAGTATCATCAAGAGAAGTAGCAAATGCTCTTTAAGATGGTGATAGCCCTTCATACGTAACATAATTCCCAATTGGATGATCAGTACATCTCCTAACACCCTTCCTCAATGCAATCGACAGAGTAGAATCATCAATGCTGGGAATTAACACCTCTCCAGCCCTATCCTCACCTATGTTCTCTTCAGGTAGACTTGAAATGAAGTCAATATATTGGCCACATGTTGGCTGTGATCCATGCTCTAATTCCTGTCTTTTCCTCCTCCTGATGTAAACTTGTAAGTTCTCATTAGCAAGTTGTGGGGCTATAGATTGAATAGGCATGGGAGACTAGATGGTCACGGGAGAAGGAACATTTGTGGGCTGGGTTGGCTGGACTGATGACGGCATGGGTGTGGACAACTCAGTGGGCGCGGATTGGAAAGGATTTGGTGACTCTGAGTGAGAAAAAGGTACAGCCTTAAGAAGAGACTCCCAAACTTAATGTTCATTCATGCTCTCCCCCTGAACATGAGATTTGGGATAGAAGAAGACATGTTCAAAGAAAGAGACGTCCATGGTGGTGTAAAATCTTTTGTTGGTCGGAGAATAGCATTTGTACCCTTTTTGGGTTGGAGAATACCCTAGGAAAATGCACTTATTTGCTCGAGGAGCAAATTTGCTACGATTTTGAGGATACATATGAACGAATGTCGTGCAACCAAATACTTTGAGTGGTAAATCAGAAGAGACTGCACGGGTGTGAGGGAATTTTTTTAAGAGAAGTTGACGTGGGGATTGAAAGGTAAGCACTCTGGATGGCATACGGTTAATCAAATAGGTAGCTGTGAGAATGGCTTCCCCCCAGAAATAGTTTGGAACATTAGAGGAAAACATAAGGCACCGGGCAACCTCCAAGAGATGTCTATTCTTGCGTTCAGCCATTCCATTTTGTTGTGGGGTGTCAACGCAAGAACTTATGTGGATAATGCCGTGATTTTGAAGATAAGTACTGAGACTACTAGTAAAATATTCCTTTGCATTATCTGACTTAAGGACTTGAATTTTGGAATTGAATTGATTTTGAACCATAAGATTGAAGGTTTGAAAAATGTGTCCAACCTCTGACTTTTCTTTCATAAGGAAAACCCATGTTACCCGTGTATGATCATCAACGAATGTCACAAACCATCGAGTGCCATAAATATTTTTTATCCGTGAGGGACCCCACACATCACTATGTACTAAAAAGAAAACAGTCGAAGGTTTGTATGGGATTTGAGGATATACTGTTCGAGTATGCTTTGCAAACTGAAAAATTTCACAGTGATAAGATGCTGGATTTTTATTGATAAATAATTTGGGAAACAATTTTTCAAGGTAAACAAAGCTAGGATGACCAAGGCGATAGTGTAACATTATAATCTCACTATCTTTATTAACCTTAGAATTTGACACAGAATTGAAAGACTCTAACATACTCTAAGACTGTACGCAACTTGCTTGAGAGACTTGGTTTGAGAATTGGCCACATGGGAGGAGGTAGAGCCCGAAACACAGTTCAGCACTGCCAATCATCTTCCCCGATTTCAAGTCCTGAAAAACACACGAGTTTGGATAAAATTTAGTAACACATTGGAGATCACGGGTCAATTTGCTAATGGACAAAAGATTACAATCCAAGTTTGGAACATGAAGGACAGAGTCAAGATACAAGTCTTTAGTAAGTTTTATGGAACCTATCCCGGCAATTTTTGACTTTGAACCATCAGCAATATGGACGGATGAATGACCATTACTTGGCTTGTAATTTTGAAGAATGGCAGCATCTCCTGTCATGTGATCAGAAGCACCTGTGTCCACTATCCACGACTTCATTCCTCCTCGATTAGCAGTGAAGGCTATCCCGGTAGTACTGCCACTGCCAACTTGGCTTAATAGTTTCTGTAGCATCTCCATCTGCTCTTTGTTGAATGGACTCGGCTTGGGAACAGATGTGCTCTCAGAGTTGGCAACCACGTGTGCTCTGCCATCTCTGTCAGACCGTGGCTTTGGTTTCCAATCAGCCGATTTGCCATGAAGCTTCCAGCAAGCCTCCTTATAATGGCCTGGTTTCTTACAATAATCACACCAAGGCCTATCCCGTTTCTGACGATCTCCACCACTACTATTAAATGACCGAACAGCAAGGGCAGAGGCATCCAATGTTGGGGCAGGTTGCTCTTTGGATCCCATCATCACTTTCTTTCTACTTTCTTCACGCCTAACCTCTGAAAAAGCCTCCCTAAGACTTGGCAGAGGTTTAATGTCCATGATTCGGCCTCTAACATCATCCAATTCCCTGTTTAGTCCTAGGAAAAACTTGAACAGTCTCTTTTGTTCCACAATTTTCCTGTATGTTGCTGCATCATCCAAACATTTCCATGAGTGAGTCTCGAATAAGTCAAGTTGCTGCCAATACCTTGTGAGTGTGTTGTAATACTGAGTAACTGACTGCTCTCCTTGGCGGAAGTCATGTAGGGCTGATTCAACCTGAAAAAGTTCTGAAGTATTTTCAGAACTTGAGTAAGTTTCTTTGGCTGCATCCCAGATGTCCTTTACAGTCCTAAACAGCAAAAAAATTTCACCTATGTCATTGTTCATGGAATTGATAAGCCATGACATGATCATGCTGTTTTCAATCTTCCACTTCCTGAAACCCGGTTCTATAGTTTTTGGCATGACTGCTTCTCCAGTGAGGTACTCATCCTTTCCTTTACCGCAAATGAACAGCAACACAGATTGTGACCACTGTAAATAGTTATGGCCATTTAATTTGTGTCCTGTGATGAGAATAGGAGAGGAATCACTGCCACCAAGGTTTGGAATTTCATAACTGCCCCCTGATTCTGGTGCCGTGACGCTGGATACTTGTGATGATGTCATTCCGTATTTTGTCATGGAGATGAGGAAGACAGCCAAATATGGTTAGAGAGAGAAAATCAGAGATACCGGCCTAATGGAAAAGAAAAACAACCGTGGCACCACCAGAAAGGTAGAAGAACACTTCCCAAGGCACGTGCAGGGATTGGGGTTGAGAAAAAAATAGCCGGAGGACGTCGGAAAACTGTTTGGAGGGCCCGCGGAGGCAAAAGAACCCCAAAAGAGGCACGTGCAGGGCTCGGATGGTAGAACAGGTATGAACGGTGGCTAGTCGGCGTCAGGCGAGGCTGGAGGAGGAAGCGTGTCGCCGGAAAGTGGCTCACGCGCCCTCACGCGCCGGCGCATGAGGTGCAGTCGCCGGCCGGAAAAACGCGCGTGGCCGACGCATGGGTGGTTTTCTGGCTCCGGTGCTTTGGGAAAAATTGGAGATCTCCTCCAGGCGCTCCTTGCGATGTGGGAAAAAGACCTCGCCGGAAAAGTTCGCCGGAAAAGTCGTCGGCGGTGAATGTTTTCTGACGACGATTCAACCGACCGAAAAGCGTTTTCTCCCTTGGCTCTGAGAACAGGGACTGATGGCCGGAATGAGAGATGGCCAGAGAGAGAGATGGTCGGATTGAGAGATGGCCAGAGAGACTTGGCCGGAATGAATGATGGCCTGAATAAGGGGCGGCCAGAAGAGATTAGGGTTTTAGAAAACTGGCTCTGATACCATGAAGAATTTCTGAATTCCTTTTTATTGATTCATATTCGGTACACACCATACACATATATATACACAAAATGACTGAATAAGAAAATATCAATCTAGCTTGATTCTCTCCTAAAATTAGGAAACTGAATCCTAAGGAAATATCCTAAATGATTTCTCCTTTTTTATTCCTAAAATACTTTCCTAAATTAAAACCCTAACTTTGAATGCCAAATTTCAACACCCTCAATCAACATAAATATGCGAGTGACTTGGTGGCTATAGCTAGTCTACAAGGGGCTACTTCTGTTGATACTCCCATGGAATTAAATGTCAAGCTTCGCAAAGAGGAGGGCAACTTACTTGTTGATCCCAGTTTATATAGGAAGTTGGTGGGTAGCCTTGTTTATCTCACCATTACTAGACCGGACATTTCTTTTGCTGTACAGCAAGTCAGCCAGTTCCTTCAAACTCCTCGTCATCTTCATTTGGCTGCTGTCCGTAGGATCATACGCTATGTTCAATGCACTTCTACTCGTGGCTTGTTTTTCCCTGCAGGCAATTCTACTCGCCTTGCTGCTTATAGTGATGCTGATTGGGCTGGTTGTGCGGATACCCATCGCTCCATCACTGGTTGGTGTGTGTTCTTAGGTGATGCATTGATATCTTGGAAAAGTAAGAAGCAAGACAGAGTCTCTAAGTCATCTACGGAATCTGAGTATCGGGCGATGTCTCTTGCTTGTTCTGAAATCATTTGGCTTCGAGGTTTGCTTGCGGAGTTAGATTTTTCTGAGACCGATCCTACACCTCTACATGCCGATAATACAAGTGTTATTCAGATCACGGCCAATCCTGTCTATCATGAACGCACAAAGCATATTGAAGTGGACTATCACTCTATCCGTGAAGCCTTTGAAGCTCGTGTTATCACTCTTCCACATATTTCCACTGACTTACAAATTGTTGATATCTTCACCAAGGCTCTCCCTCGTCATCGACATTGCTTGCTAAGTAGCAAATTGATGCTTGTTGATCAACCTGCATCAATTTGAGGGAGGCTATCAAAGGACAGCTTTGTTGTCCACACTCCTTTCCTTATTTTAGCCCACACTTCTTTCCTTATTTTAGCCGACAATTGTTTCCTTATTTCTCCATTTATTATTCTGTACAGTTAGCATACATTATTTGACAGATTATAGTTTACATGTATAGGGCTAGAATCATGCTGAAATTTATTTGCTTTTATTTGCTTTCCATGTATAGCATCCTTGTAAAGTCTATATATAATATACAAAACTCAAGGCCAAGGTATTCGGCCATTCACACAATATTTTGACACTCTTATCCCTCCAATTTCTAGATACCGACAAGGGGTTCGAAGTCGAAGCAAGCCTCTAATGCATGAGATTTCATCTACAATTTTTGTTGCTCCTCCAAAGGACGATGCTTTCAAAGTGGGAACACAGATGGAACGAAGGTTCAGTGCGAGTCCCCGATCATCAGGGTTTTGAAAAAGTTGCTCGGGAAAAGGGGCTTCGTTGACAAGAGGAGCCGCAAATAATCAACAAAGGTCTTCTCTTAAGCCTTCTATACACTCAAAGGGGAAGGAGAAATTGCGCAAATCCTCTAACGTAGAAGACAAAGTAGGCTTTAAGGGTTTCGAGGGTTTTATTAATCGTGGCTCTTCAGTCATGGTTTTTCCTTATAGTCTAGTAACCAGAGAAAAAGGGCTAAACTCTGTGGGGACTTGTGGAATGATGGTAGTGGAAAACATTGAGGTATCTTCTTCTCCACATTCTCAGTCATCTTTGTCAATTCCCCCCCTATGGCTTCGCACTTCCACCTCTGAATCCTTCTGTTCCCGTTCTTCCCAATTCAATAATTCAGTCTCAGTATCCTACGAATTCTCGAGTTGTTTCTAAAATGTTTTTCAAAAAAAAAATGACGATGGTGCTTTATGTCAAGATTCTGTTGGCAATCCTAACCTAGATGTTGTGGAGTCCCAATTAACTTGTCTGAACCAAATGTCCAAGGGTATTAACTCCCTTAAGACCATGCCCAGCACGCCTATTGAGGCCCCCAACCTGGTTATAGTTAGCCAGGGTGATGCTGAGTTTTTCCCTATGGGTGGGTTCCAAATAGAAGGTCTTTCTTCCAGCAAAATGACTAAAGTTTGTGAGGTCTTAAGTTCTCTGGATATTAAGGTGTATTCTAAGCGGAAGAACAGGTTCTCCACATGTATTTGAGATCTGTTAGAACTGGTATGGAGGTTTAGGGTTAGAGAGGTTTATCCATGAAAATCATCAATTGGAATACTAAGGGTTTGGGATCTAGAAAAAACGAAGGGTGGTTAAAGATATTTTGCAGCTTGAGAATCCGAATGTTGTGATGTTTTAGGAAACAAAAAAGGAAGTGTGTGACAGAAGGTTTGTTGGTAGTGTCTGGTCGGTTAAGAATAAGAAATGGGCTGCTCTTCCAGCGTTTGGGGCTTTAGGAGGGATTTTGATTATTTGGGACTCAAAGAAACTTTGCAGTGAGGAGGTGGTAATAGGCTTTTTTTCTGTCTCAGTCAAGTTTTTGTTGGATGGATGTGGACCCCTATGGCTGTCCTCAGTTTATGGCCCAAACAGTTCCTTACTTAGGAAGGATTTTTGGGTGGAGCTCTTAGACATTTTTGGCCTCTCTTTTCCTTTTTTGGCGTGTGGGCGGTGATTTTAATGTTGTAAGGAGAATTTCAAAAAAATTGGGAGGCTCTAGTTTAACTTCTAGCATGAGAGACTTTAATGGATTTATAAGAGATTGTGAATTAGTTTACCCCCCTTTATGAAACGCCCCATTCACTTGGTCAAACATGCAAGAGTCACTTGTGTGTAAGAGATTGGAGCGGTTTCTTTACTCAAATGAGTGGGAG
Source organism: Vitis vinifera (assembly GCF_030704535.1). Taxonomy (NCBI): domain Eukaryota; kingdom Viridiplantae; phylum Streptophyta; class Magnoliopsida; order Vitales; family Vitaceae; genus Vitis; species Vitis vinifera. The sequence goes on from NC_081818.1 coordinate 17,917,027, forward strand.
CACTTCTTCCCTCATAGCCTTCAAGAAGTTCTTCCTAAATGGACATCAGATCATTGGCTGATGGTTTTGGATACCAATCCTTTCAAGTGGGGTCCAACTCCTTTTAGATTTGAGAATATGTGGCTGCAAAATCCTAGTTTCAAAGATTGCTTGGGAAGGAGAGGAAAAAAAGTATCCTAAGTGAAATAGCTAACATTGATACTGTTGAGCAAGAAGGGGTTCTTTCTCCTGAACTTTCAGCTCAAAGAGCTTTAAGAAAAGGGGAGCTGGAGGAATTAATTTTGAGGGAAGAAGTTCATTGGAGACAAAAAGGTAGGGTGAAATAGGTTAAAGAAGGGGATTGCAATTCAAAGTTTTTTCACAAAGTGGTTAATGGTAGACAAAATAGGAAATTCATCAAGTTTTTAGAGAATGAAAGAGGTTTAGTGTTGAATAATACTGTGAGCATGACAGAGGAGATATTACTTTAATATGAAAAGCTCTACTCGAGTCCTCCTCGAGAATCTTGGAGAGTAGAAGGCTTAGATTGGTCCCCTATCTCAAAAGAGAGTGCTTCTAGGTTGGATTCCCCTTTTACTGAAGAAGAGATTTCTAAAGCCATTTTTCAGTTAGATAAGGATAAGGCATCAGGGTCTGATGGTTTTACCATTGCAGGGTTTCAAGATTGTTGGGATGTGATCAAAGAGGACTTAGTGAGGGTGTTTGTAGAGTTTTACAGAAGTGGGATTATTAATCAAAGTACCAATGCCACCTTCATTGTTCTTTTGCCCAAAAGAAGCCAGACAAAAAAAATTTCAGACTTTAGACCTATTAGCTTGATCACTTGTCTCTACAAGATAATAGTCAAAGTTCTATCAGGGCGATTAAGAGGTGTACTAAATGAAACTATCCATTCTAATCAAGGTGTTTTTGTTCAAGGAAGACAAAATTTGAACACAGTTCTTATAGCCAATGAGATAGTGGATGAGAAAAGACAATCAGAGGAGAAAGGAGAGTCTTCAAAATTGACTTTGAAAAGGCTTATGACCATGTGAATTGGGATTTTTGGATCATGTGTTGGAGAAGAAGGGGTTTAGTCCTAGATGGAGATGAGAGGTTGTTTGTCTTCGGTCTCTTATGCAATTTTAGTGAATTGAAACACTAAAGGGTGGGTCAAGGCAACTAGAGGATTAAGACAAGGTGATCCTCTATCCCCTTTTCTGTTTACTATCATCGCCAATGTGTTGAGTAGGATGTTGTTGAGAGTAGAGGAAAGAAGTTTGTTGGAGGGCTTCAGTGTAGGTAGGAATACAACAAGGGTGTCCCATCTATAATTCGCAAATGATACCATCTTCTTTTCTAACTCAAGTGCGGAACAACTGCAAACTCTTAAGAGTTTATTGTTAGTATTTGGGCAAATTTATGGGCTTAAGGTCAATCTTGACAAGAGTGAACTTTTTGGCATCAACCTTGATCAGGATCATCTCTCTAGGTTGGCCTTGATGCTTGATTGTAAGGCTTCTAATTGGCCTATACTCTACCTAGGTCTTCCTTTGGGAGGGAATCCAAAGGCTTGTAGCTTTTGGGATCCAGTGATTAAAAGAATCTCGAGGAGATTAGGATAACTCTTATCTTTTGGAGGTAGGATAACTCCTATCCACTCATGTCTTTCCCACATTCCTAACTACTTTCTTTCCTTGTTCAAGATTCCCGCTTCAATGGCTGCAAAAATTGAGAGATTGCAAAAGGGTTTCCTTTGGTCAGGCATTAGGGAATGTAAAAGACATCATCTTATTAGTTGGGATGTAGTGTGTAAACCAAAGGCAAAAGGGGGATTGGGGTTTGGGAAAATTTCTCTAAAGAATCTCGCTCTTTTAAGGAAATGGTTGTGGAGGTATCCTAAGGAGAGTTCAACTTTGTGGCATCAGGTCATTCTACGCATTTATGGGATACATTCTAATGGTTAGGATGTCAACACTATAGTCAGATGGTCTCATCGTTGTCCTTGGAAGGCTATTGCACAAGTCTTTCAGGATTTTTCCAAGTATACTCAGTTTGTGGTAGGAGATGGGAAAAGAATTCGCTTTAAAGAAGACTTGTTGTGGGGGGACCAACCTCTGGGTTTCCAATATCCAAGACTATTTAGAGTAGTCACTGATAAAAATATTCTCATATCTTCTATTCTCAGGTCTACTCACCCCTTCTCTTGGAATTTTAATTTCCGCCGTAACCATTTCGATTTTGAGATAGAAGATTTAGAAAGCCTCATGCGTTCACTTGATTGTTTGCATTTATCCCCATCAATTTCAGATGCGAGATCCTAGTCTTTATCTTCTTCAAGATTATTTACAGTCAAGTCTTTTTTTCTAGCCTTGTCCCACCTATCCGATTTATCTCCAGTTTTACCTAATAATTTTGTATGGAATTCTCAAGTCTCTTTTAAAGCCAAGTCCTTTGTCTGGTTAGTGGCACACAAGAAGGTAAATACTAATGACTTGCTACAATTGAGAAGACCCTACAAAGCTCTTAGTCCTGACATTTGTAAGTTGTGTAAAGTATGGAGAATCAGCATATCATCTTTTCTTACATTGTTCTTTGACGATGGGGTTGTGACACAAATAATTTCAGTTAGCCAAGATGGATTGGGTTCCCTTGAGAAGCATTTCCGACATGATGTCTATCAATTATAAAGGTTTTGGAAAATCCAAGAGAGGCATAGTTTTGTGGCATACCGCATGCATTGTTTTAATTTGGGTTGTGTGGCAGGAAAGAAATGCTAGGAATGCAGAGAATCTATGGGATTTCATTCACTTCCTTGCTTCTCTTTGGGCTTTTTGCTCCATGGTTTTGAAGGGCATTCCCCTTAATGTGTTATAACTAGATTGGCTAGCAATGTGTAGCTCCAATGGGATGGTCTAGCTAAGAGAGATTGTTCGTTGTTTTTACCATTTAGTTTCTTGTTTTTGTATTCTTGTTGTTTAGTTTTTTTTGGTGGGAGGATTCCTCATCCTTCTATTGTACTTATTAATTCTATCAATATATTTCTTTGTTGTTGCCTATCAAAAAAAAAATGTAAATCAAATAAATGAATTGATTAATATTAATAATATTATGTTTTTTTCATTACAAGTGTTGTAATTCTCAATGGTGAGACTCCATTGATTTTCTTCTAATTAAGACTCCTAGAGGGCCTTAGTGAGACTAAGGATATCATCTTTTTTTCATCATTTCTTATTTCTCTCTATTCCTTTTGCTTTTTAATTTTATTTTATCTCTCTCATAAATTTTATTTCTTGTTCCTCTCCTTACACCCTAAAAAAAAAACCCTAGGCCACCTACTTTTGAGTGTAGGCAACCATACTAGGGTTGTCCTACACCAAAGGTGGTAAGAAGTGAAAGGGCCTCTTTTCAATTTAAAAACACCTCAATTCATTCTTATGGAAATAATAATTATGAAATCACAGCCTTCAATAGATCCTTTGATTTAAAAATTTTGTTTACCTATTGGCAAGTAGATCAGATTCTGAAGGTTCACACATCTTTCTCACTACCAATTGTGAAGGACATTGATCTTTCAAACCATAGGTAGCATCCAGGACAGGGAAAAAGCTCCTGTCGCAGAGAAAATGGTCAAAAATGGACAGGAAAATTTTGGATATAACAGGTTAGCAAAGTATAGTTCAGTCTCAGTTACTGAAGTGCTAAAGGAACTAAGGAAGTGTACCTGAAACAATTCAGAAAACCAACAACCAAGGATCAGTTTCCTTAGAAGAAAGTAGAGAATCATCTGCCTTCTTCAACATAAAGACCTACACAAACAAACAACTGAAAATTAAAAAATTATTTAAGTTTTCTAGATGCTTAAGAAAATCAATAGAACAAATAAAGAAATTGAAAGGAAGTTGGAAGTCATGGAGTAAGGACATAATCAAAAGAGCCACCAGTGACTTGAATGCCATTCTATGCTTCATAGGGCTTCAATAATTAAGGAAGCATACAAAACTAATCTGCGACTCCACCTCAAAATGGAACCACAAATTGGTGCTTAAGCCCAATAAATTCTATCTTTTTAATGAAAGACCAGCAAGTCTGGACAAATTCAGCAACCAAATAAATCCCAAGAATTGTTAATGGCAGCAATTGGCAAGACTACTGTGTGTGAAATTTTATCTTTCATTGTTCTTTTTTCTGGTAAGTTTTTATCAGTAATAATCAACTACATTAAAATGAGGGATCGTCTCCAAAGGAAATCAGGACTATGCTAGAAGCCCACATCAATATTACAACAAACTCATAGTTTTCTTCTAATATATTCATAGATTACAGCGAAGTAAGATTGCAAGCTTCCCTCCTAGTTGTCATCAATCAAGATAGTAGCATATTCACCAGATTCCACTAGACAGCATCATTTCCAATACAAAGCTGGGAATTTTTGTCATCTGAATAAGTTGCCAGACTGCAGAAATTGATTGCAAACATAAATTACCCTATACTTCTTCCTGATCCTATGAAAAAGTAGACTCATAACAAGAAATAACAGAAAAAGAATCAAAACATTCAATTGGCATGAGAAGGAAAATTGTGAAAAGGGTTCGTTAGCTGATCAGGTGCAAAAGAAAATTATTGTAAAACAATAATGGAATTGTATTTCTTGTACCAACGGAGGAATTTATCTTAAATATAGAGAATTTACTGGGAAAACAACAAAAGAAAATAATCCCACTAATAGCTTAGAATACATTGACTGTAGACACCATTAGTCAACTGTACAAATAAGGAAGGAATCCCTAATTTACAGGCCTAATTTATACCTGATTTACAACAACAATTTACAGCTTCTACGAGCTGTACTGATTGTGGACAGCTTGCACAATCAGATGCATACATCTTGCTCAATCAGTCAACATAGCTTGCATGATCGGATGCATACATCTTGCTCAATCAGATCAGACAAGTTGTCAGGATTTTCAACACTTACCATCAAGTTGGTGAATAAATGTTATTTAATCCCAACTTGCTTGTAACAACATAAAACAAGTGAGTTGCAAATCCCTTAGTCAAAATTTTAGCTAGTTAACTTTTTGTAGATGCTTAGGGAGTGAATACTAGTCCACTATCTAACTTTTCTTTAATAAAATGGCGATCTATTTCCAAATGTTTGATCTGCTCATGTTAAATTGGATTGTGGGCTTTATTTATTATGTCATAATAGAATCTCACTAGCCCTTCTCACTGGCCCTTCCCACTTGATCTTAAGATCATTCAATGTATTTTTTGTTCAAAGAAGTTTGCATACCTCATGTGCCATGGCTCTAAACTCCGCCTTGGCACTCAATTTTCTTACTTCTTCGGGCAACTAAATTTCCTCCCAAAAGATTTCAGTATCCAGAAATTGATCTTCAATCTTGTCATCGATCCTGCCCAGTCCACATTTGTGTAAGATTCAAGAATCATTCTACCTCCCTTTCAAAACAAAATACCTTTTTCCTGGAATTGACTTCAAGTATCTAACTATTCTAAAAACTGCCTCTACCATGTATGTCCATGGGATTATGCATGAATCAAATTACCATGCTGACTAGATAAGCTATATCAGGTCCAGTGCAAGACAAGCAAATCAATTTCTCCTCAAGGCATTGACACCTTTCCCGATCTACTGGTGGATGATTTTTTCCTTCATTAAGCTTGTGATGATTGAAGGTTTGGATTGGTCTCTTATTTTAGCAGGAAGAGCCGAGTGGTTGGATCGCCCTTTTTCAGAAGAGGAAATTCACAATGTTGTGTTGCATTTAAATAACAAAAAGGCCCCTAGTCCAAATGGTTTTACAATTGCTTTTTCTCATGATTTTTTCCTTCATTAAGCTTGTGACAATTGAAGGTTTGGATTGGTCTCCTATTTTAGCAGGAAGAGCCAAGTGGTTGGATCGCCCTTTTTCAGAAGAGGAAATTCACAATGTTGTGTTGCATTTAAATAAAAAAAAGGCCCCTAGTCCAAATGGTTTTACAATTGCTTTTTCTCAAGATAGTTGGGAGACAATTAAGGATGATCTTTTAAGAGTGTTCTTAGAGTTTCACAATAATGGACTTTTCAACCAAAGCACAAATGCTACCTTCATTGCTTTAGTGCCAAAAAATAGTCAAATAAGCAGGATCTCGGATTATAAACCCATCAGTTTGGTTGCTAGCTTGTACAAAATCATAGCCAAAGTTCTATTAGGGCAGTTGCATAAAGTCTTCCAAGACGCCATCTTTTTAACTGAATGTGTCTTTGTTGAGGAGAGGCAGATTCTGGATGTTGTCCAGATTGCTAATGAGTTGGTGAATGAGAAAAGGAGATCAAGAGAGGAAGGGGTAGTCTTCAAAATTGATTTTGAAAAGGCCTATGATCATATTGATTAGGTTTTTTTGGACCATGTACTTGAAAGAAAAGGGTTTAGTCCAAGATGGAGGTCCTAGATGAGGGGATGCTTATCTTCAGCGTCGTTTGTAATCCTAATAAATGGAAACGCTAAGGGGTGGGTTAAGGCATACAAAGACTTAAGACAAGGAGATCCCCTTTCCCCTTTTTTGTTCACCTTGGTGGCTAATGTTTTAAGCAGATTAATTGTGAGAGCAGAGGAGAGAGGTTTATTTGAGGGGTTTCTAGTGGGCAAAAATAGGATCTAGGTGTCTCATTTACAATTTGCGGATGACACCATCTTGTTTTTTAGAGCATCCTTTGAAGAATTGCATTCTCTCAAGTTAATTTTGTTGGTGTTTGGGTGGTTATCAAGGCTAAGGATCAATCTAAATAATAGCATTCTCTCGGGAATCAACATTAGTCAAGACCAAACTGCAAGGTTGGCTTCTCTGCTTGAGTGTGCAGTCTCTGATTGGCCTTTATCGTATTTGGGTCTCCCTTTAGGGGGGAATCCAAATTCACTCTTCTTTTGGGATCCAGTGTTGGATAAAGTCTCTAGGAGGTTGGATGGATGGAAAAAAGCCTTTTTGTCCTTAGGAGGAAAAATCACCCTTATTCAGTCTTGTTTGTCATACATCCCCAGCTATTTTCTTTCTCTTTTCAAGGTTCCAACTTCAATAGCTTTGAGAATTGAGAAATTACAAAGGGATTTTCTGTGGTCAGGTTCTGGTGAGGGTAAAAGGGATCATTTGGTCAATTGGGACATGGTCTGTAAGCCTAAGAAGTTTAGTGGGTTGGGATTTGGGAAAATCTCTCTAGGGAACCAAACTTTATTAGGGAAGTGGCTTTGGAGGTTCCCTAAGGAAGGTTCTACCATTTGACATCAAGTTATCTTGAGTACCTATGGGACACATTCTAATGGATGGGACATCAACAATATAATTAAATGGTCACATCATTACCCCTGGAAGGCCATTGCTCATTTTCCTCAAATTTTTTCTACACACATTAGTTTGGTGGTAGATGATGGTACCAAAATTTGTTTCTGAGAAGATCTTTGGTGAGGGGACCAATCACTTTGTTTACAATTTCCAAGACTGTTCAAAATCACCACCACTAAAACTCGTCCTATTTCAGCTATTCTGGGTAATAACACTATTATGTCTTAGGATCTAGTCTTCAGATGAAACCTAACTGTTAAGGAGATTGTGGATCTTGAAAGACTAAAATCCTTACTTTCCCTTGTTTATTTGACTCCTATTCCAGATGCGAAAGCTTGGATTCCATCCTCTTCCGGAATTTTCTCAGTTAAATCATTTTTTTCAGCCTTAGCCAGTGTCTCAAATTCTATTCCTTTCTACCCAGCTAATTTTTTGTGGAACTCAAAAGTCCCCTCTAAGGTCAGGGCCTTTGCTTGGTCAGTGGCTCATAAGAAGGTAAATACCAATGACATGTTGCAGTTGAGAAAACCTATCAAAGCCCTTAACCCTAATTGGTGCATCCTATGTAGGAAGAGCAGAGAGATGATTGATCATCTCTTCTTGCATTGTCCGATTACTTTGGGATTGTGGCACATAATTTTTTCACAGGTTGGGATGGAGTGGGTTAAGCCTAGCAGTATTTGCAATATGTTGGTGATCTCCTTCAAGTGTTTTGGGAATTCTATTAGAGGCAAGACTCTTTGGAGGATTGCATTTCTCTCTCTCTTGCGGTTTGTGTGGAAAGAGAGAAATGCTAGGATTTTCGAGAACATTTGGAAGACGCCAAAGATGATGTAGGATCAACTTCATTTTTATGTTTCTTTTTGGGCTTACTCTACAAACATTTTTAAACCTTATCCTTTGTTTGTAATCCAGCTTAGTTGGCTTCCGTTATGTACACCCTAGGGTTGGGTTTATAGGGTCAGGATTCTTTTACTTGTGTAGGCATTTTGTTCCTTTTGTATAGGCCTCCTTGGGTTAGTGGAGGTTTACTTAGTTCTTTTGATCACACGGCCTTTTGTACCTCTTGTATAGCCTTCCTTGGTTAGTGGAGGTTTACTTAGTTTCTTTTGATCGGGCTTGTACTTCATGGGGAGGATTTCTCATCCTTTTCATGTCCTTTTTCTCTATTAATACATATATTTAGTTTCTGATAAAAAAATTATAAAAAAAAAAAAATGCTTATGACTTGGCTCAATTGGAATCTTTGTTGGTCTACTTCCTAGCAATACCTTTACAGAGATCTAATACATACTTTTTCTATGAGATTACCATTCCCTCTTTAGAGTGTGCAACTTCGATCCAAAGAAAGTATTCAAGCCTTCCAATATCTTTAATCTCAAATTCCTTTCCAAGTTAGTTCTTCAATCTTGCACCCTCTTCCAAGTCATCTCTTGTCATGACAATGTCATCAACATATACAATAAGAGTTGTAATCTTTCCTATGTTTGAATGCTTAATAAATGATGTATCATCCCCTTGGCTCTGAGTAGAACCCATATTTTTCATTGCTTTAGCAAACCTCCCAAACTAGGCGGCCCTTGGTGATAAGGCCATAAAAAACCTTCTTAACTTTACAAACTTCATTGCCATTAAATCTCCTCTAGACCAAGCAATATTGTGATATAGACTTCCTCTTCTAAGTCTGCAAGTAGAAAAGCATTCTTCACATTGAATTTCTACAAAGGCCAATTTAGGTTAGTAGCCAAGTATAACAAAATACAAATGGTGCTCATTTTCTCCATCAAGGCAAAAGTTCCATGATAATCTATCCCATAAGTCAAGGTATAGCTCTTAGCTACTAATCTCAACTTATAACTCTCTACTAATCTCTAGTGTGGGGGTGGTACTCTTTACTTGTAATATTCTAATGACGCTCATTTTTTGTGATTCTTGTATGGAGAACAAGAGAATTTAAGTTAGGTATTCTTATGGTTTGAGGATATCAAGTTTAAAGATCAATCTGAAGAAAAGAGAGTTGATTCCAGTTGGGTGGTCTCAAATATGAAGCATCTGGCTAGAGTTTTGGCAAGCAGGGTGGGCAATCTCCCAACCACTTACTTGAGTCTTCCAGTGAAAGCCCCCTTCAGGTCCTCCTGGGTGTTGAATGGAGTGGAAGAAAGATTTTAAAAATGACTCTCTTCGTGGAAGAGACAATACCCATCAAAATGAGGAAGACAAACTTAGATAAATAGCACTTGGTCCAACACATTAATTTTTTTCATATCTCTTTTTGTCATTCCAAAGAGGGTCAGTGCTAGACTAGAAAAGATTTAACGACATTATCTATGGGGAGAAGGGGCTTTAGAGTAAGCCGTATCTAGTAAATTGGTCCATAGTTTGCATGGACAAGTGGAAGGGGGGTTTGGGTATCAAAAACTTACCCACCCTTAACAAGGCTCTTTCTTAGTAAATGGTGTTGGAGAGTTACAAGTGAAAGGAAGCCTTTTTTAAAATGAGTGATTGTAGCAAAGTATGGACAAGAGAAGGGGGTTGGTGCTATAGAGAAGTGAGAGAAGGATATAGAGTGGGTGTGTGGAAGGCAATCAAGAGTGGATGGGAGGTCTTCAAGGGTAGAACATGTTTTAAGGTTGATAATGAGAGTGGGGTTTACTTTTCTCTTTTAATACACTCTATCTTACCTATCAAAAAATAAATAAAAATTGAGAGTGGGGTTAAATTTTAGAAGGATAGGTGGTATGGGACACTCCTTTGAGGGAGACTTTCCTAAAGGGAGAGCTCTATTTATAGTCTCATCAAAAAACATATGGGTAGCTTAAGGAAAACAATAGAGTCCCAAAGAAACTCTGAATTCCTTACTTTATCCTCGAAAATCCTCGCGTTCTTTCCCACCACACAACCCGAATTAGAGCGATGCTCGCAGCTTGCCACAAAACAATCCCCCTCTTAGAAGTACCAAAGCCTTTAAATTTGATGGACATCATCTCAGATATACTCCTCGGGGGAACCCAATCCATCTTAGCTAACTAAAATAACCTGTGCCACAACCTAATCGTCAAGGAACAATGAAGAAAAAGATGATCTGCCGATTCCCCATGCTTCATGCACAGAATACAAATATCAGGACCAAGGGCTTTGTAGGGTTTTCTCACTTGTAGCATATCATTAGTATTCACCTTTTTGTGTGCCACTAACCAGACAAAGGACTTCACTTTGAAAGGAACTTGAGAATTCCAAACGATCTTTGAAGGAAAATCCTAAGGAGATCCAGAAGATTGAGATAATGCTAGAAAGAAGGATTTGACTGAAAAAAGCCCTGAAGAGGATAATGGCCAGAATCTGGTATCTAGGACCGAAGGAGATAGATGCAATTCATCAAGTGACCGCATGAGGTCTTCTAAGTCCTCTATCTCAGAATCTGACAGGTTACGGCGGAAATTTAAATTCCAAGAGAAAGGACGAATAAGACCGAGAATGAGAAGGTAGAAGTCTTTTTAAGGAGGTTAAATGAGTAATCCATTAGCATGAACACTAAAAGATAATTTGGTGTGAATGAACACGAAGAATGGCATTTTTCCAATTAAGTCCTTCTATTCCTCTTTATCATATGGAAGGGCTTAGGTGTTTCCTTTGGCATAGTCTAGAATTCTAAGGTGGTTTAAAGGGTTAGCTTCTTTGCTTAAGAAACTACATGAGGCAAGATAATAACTTTAGATCAACTCAAACGGAAGGATTGGTACATTCCGAACATATGTTACATGTGCAAAGAAAAAGAAGAAACTTAGTCATGACCTTGCTTGAATTGAATGACAAAGAAAATCCATAATTACCTACACCTCTTAGAAAGGAGCAAGGTTGAGCAAGTGGGGCTCATTTAAACATTCATTCTTGTATATGTTGTTGGAATGGGTTAAAGTGTCCATAGGGGGAATATTTTCTTTTCCATATTTATTTTTTATCAGTAAATGAGATTTGTATTAAAAAATGTTAAAAATGGCGCACCAAAGTACACACGATATATATAACGGCAGCCAAAAAGCGCCAAAAAAAGGAAGACAAAACTAAAAGTTACTCCCTCCCTTAAAATGACCCCAACTAGTCAATGAAATCTACTATGGGCATCAATCTTTCACTTATAAACAGTTTGATCCAAGCTAACAAGTTATACAAAAACAAATATTTCAGCCTTTGGATTAAGAGTTCCACATTCTCAAAAGATCTTCTATTTCTCTCTTTCCAAGTAGTCCAGAAAAGGTGGTTAGTTTTGTGGCAAGCTGCGAGCATCGCTCTTATTCGGGTTGTGTGGTGGGAAAGAAACGCAAGGATTTTTTAGGATAAAGCAAGGAATTCAGAGTATCTTTGGGACTCTATTGTTTTCCTTGCTTCTCTTTGAGCTTTCTATTCCAAGGTTTTTAAGGGGACTCCCCTTAATGTGCTACAACTTGATTGTTTAGCGGTGTGTACTCCATAAGGAATGGTCCTTTATAAAGTGTTCGCTTGTTTTACAGTGTAATTTCCTGTAGTTTAGTTTTCTTTGGCAGGAGGATTTCTCATCCTTCTATTTGTACTTCTTTTTATCTATCAATATATCTCTGTGTCATTTCCAATCAAAAAAAAAAAAAAAAGTAGTCCAGAAAAGGCATAAAAGAGTCGCCCTCCAAACTTTTTTCCGCTTTCTTCCAACAAAGAAACCAGGTCAACCTAGCAGAGTCTCTCTAACTGTGAACTGCAGTACCTAATAAACTCTTAAGAGAGAGAATAAAAGCTCCCACAACACCCTTGCCTTGTCATAATGCAAAAGGATGTGGTCAATTGACACCTCATGAGATAGACATAGGAAACAACAGTTGGCCAAAGACCACCCCCTCCTTTGAAACTGGTCAAGAGCCCAAGTTTTTCCCCAAGTCGCCTCCCATACAAAAAAGCTCACCTTAGGAGGAACCCACACATTCAACACAACACTAGAAGGGAATTGCACTACCCTTCCTATCTCTAAGCTAGCAAAAAGTGATTTAACAAAGAAAGTCCCACTCTTCGTTTCAACCAAACACACTTTATCCTCTTTACCCTCTTCTACCACTTTATCTTAAAGTCTTGCCAAAAAGCGTTCCACAATAACAATCTCCCAATCATTTAGAGGCCTCGGGAAGTTAGGATTGCAGCCACCCCCCTCATTAGAATGTTGTCATAACTCCGCCACCCAAGCATCTTTAGAGTTAGAAAGGGCAAATAAAGAGGGAAAAGAAACATTTAACGGCTCATCCCCTCACCATTTACCTTTCCAAAACTTTATCCTTTTCCTATTGCCCACTGAAAAAGATAATTTACAACTAACTAAATCCCACAACTTCCTTATGGTCTTCCATAACCCAACACCATAGCCTCCTCTTGCTTCCTTAGAGCACCAACCCCCTTCCAAATCCCCATATTTACCACTAATGATTTGTCTCCAAAAGGACTCCCTTTCTAAAGCAAAGCACCAAATCCACTTACAAAGGAAGGCCTTGTTAAGCGAGTGAAGGCGCTTAACACTAGGCCCCCCCTCCTTCTGTCAGAGCAAATGGTATCCCACTTCACTAGATGAGGCTTACTATCTAAAGTCCCGCCTCCCCAAAGGAAGTCCCTTTGAATTTTTTCCAACCTTAACCACACAATCTTTGGCATCTAGAAAAGAGACAAAAAATAGATTGGCAAACTAGATAATGTACTTATAATCAACGTTAGTCTTCCTCCTTTGGAAATATATTGTCTTTTCCACAGTGTCAATCTTTTGCAGAATCTTTCTTCCACCTAATCCCAAGACACCAACGAATTATAAGGGGCACCTAGTGGGAGCTCCAAATAAGTGGTCGGGAGCACTCCCACTTTACAACCTAATACAAGGGCCAACTCATCTAGGTTCTCCGTTCTCCCCACCGGAATGAGCTCACTCTTGGTTACATTAATTTTCAGACCCAAAATGGCTTCAAACCATATAGGAGATAAGTTATCAAAGGAGACAAAATTAGATAAGGGATGTTGGGTGCATTGTCTATTTCCTTTTTTGAGAGCAATAAGTAAATTAAGATTATCAATAGAGTTAGAGACTTGCTCAATACCTGTTTCAAGGCTACTGATTGGAGCATTCAGAGATTCTTGGACTGGCTGCATCCTCCTTGAATAGGCTTTGAGTGGTGCCACATGATCCTCCCCCCATTTCCTTTGTTCAATAGGTTCGGATGATGATTCAATGAGATCAGGTGAGGTAGTTCTGAAGGGATTTTTTGGGTCATTTCAAGAGTATTAACGTGGAGCCCTCGAACAAATAGATAGGATTCGTTTTGTCGTTGCCAGCTTCAAGGAGGTACAAGCCATCCTTCTCTCTAGCATGCCCAATCATCTTCCTTAAACAAGAATCTTGAAACACATTTGGCAGGTGTAAATATCACTGAACAATTAAGTTACTTGGTAACCTGAGGGATAGACAATAAACTTTCAGGTAACTTAAGACATGCAAAACATTTTTCAGGATTAAAGATGATGTGAGGAGAATATTCCCTTGACCTGCAATGGTGAGTAAAATCCCATCTGCAATTTTTATTCTGATTTCCAGGGGCTTAGGTTGTAGGTATTAAAAAAATGTGGCAAATTTGTCAAATGGTTAGAAGCCCTTGAATCTATGACCCATAAGCTAGAAAACTATCTTTTGAGGCACTCAGGTCTAAAGAATATTTACCTGTCTGGGCAAAATTACAAGACCCTCCTGGTTTTTCAAGCCATGAGATGAGTTGTTTAAGTTTGTCTATCTCTTCCTTGTTGCCTCATCTCTCACCGAGCTGTATTTTCTAGTTGTTTCCCCTCCATGTCAGCCACATTAGCTTATGGTTTGTACCCCTAATTTCCTCCTTTATCTTAATTTTCCTTCCCCAAAAAATTGGGAAGCTTTTCGTGGAGTTTCCAACAAGTTTTCTAGTGTGTCTGGGCTTACAGCGGTAAATGCACCATTGGCAATCTTTATCACTTGGCTTCAACCTTCAGTCCTCCCTAAGTTTCCAGCATTGATAGTGGCAGCAGCAGCAGTAGTCCTCCTTCAGTCCCACGTGGCTTAGAAATAGCCCAGGCAGAACCATCCACAGGATTACTATTATTTTCCAGCATAACATTTTTTCATCCTTCTTCCCCTCTAGTTATTGCAGAGACTTTGTTTAGGGATGGTGGACCCTAACCTGATCTAATTCAACACTCAAGCCAACCAAAAAATCAAAGAGTCTTTCTTTCTCAATAAACTCTTGATGTATTGCAGCATCTTTACTACATTCCAACTTAAAATTCTAGTAATTATCCAACTCAAGCCACAAACCTTCAATAATATTGTAATATTTAGTTATCTATTAGAAAAAAAATATATTGTAATATTTAGTTATAAAGAGAGTACCTTGCTTAGTGTTATGAATCTTGGTTTTTTCATAAATATGGACAGCATCTATTACTTTGGAGTAAGCTAGTCTAATGGCTCCACAACTCTCCTTTGCTCTTGAAAGAAGCATACATGTACAGCTAATTTCCGGCTGTATCAAGTTCCATAACCAGGACATAATTGGGGAGTCTTCTTCATCCTAAGATACAAACTTCAGATCATCTTTGCTGACAACTAGCCCTATGAGATGACTCATTTCCCTTCGCCTTTTATGTAATTTTTTAACAACTCTGACCACTCAAAATAATTTCCTCTATTCAATTTGAAAGAGGCTGAAATATTTTGATAGTTCCCCGGTATGAAATTCTGGATTGTGGTTTTGATTGGTAATAGAAGAGGTAGCTTCAAACTTTTGTCACTGTGCAGGCAACTAAGGAATAAAAATAGAATAGGTTTTTCGGAAGGAGAAGATGTTTCTGATCAACAAGGCTTCTGGATATAGGATGGCAGATTTCTAAGCTAGGATACATGTAAAACAATTATGGAATTGTAATTCTTGAATTGATGGAGGAATTTACAGTGAATCTATAGAATTTACTGGGAAAACCATAAAGGAAAATAATCCTACTGACAGCTTAGATCATGTTGAATGGAGACAACTTTAGTCAACTATACAAACAAGGAAGGAATCCTTATTTACAACCCTTATTTACAGCTTATACAAGCTCTATTGATTGTGGATAACCTGCACAATCAGATGCATACATCTAGCCAAATCAGTCAATATAGCTTGCATAAACAGATGCATATATATTGTTCAATCAGATTAGGCAACCTGTCAGGATTTTCAACAATTATACACAACCTTAATTAAGCACAACCATTTGGAAGTAGGAAAATTGAAATTAGGATAATCAGAAGCTATTGAGAACCTGAGCAGGTGTTAAAAAGGCTATTGACAAGCTTTTTAGGTATAAAATTATATTTTATTAATGGAATTCTTATATTTTGCACAATATCACATCCAGACAAGTAAAAGACTTCCACAACAGTGAGGGCTTATTGTGTTTTAATAATTAATATAACACTGTATACAATTAAAGAGATAGGCATCAACCAATTGAAAAACAGGAAGAAAAGAAAAGAAAAAAGAAACCAATAGAAATCTACAGAGTAAGGCTTGATTTTGTTCTCTTACCCCTATCTCAATGCACATAGAAATATCAATGGAGAGCATTTGTAAACTTGAACATTCCACAGCAGTAAATCTCTGCTTATATCATAGGCTTCAACTTCTTGTAAATAAATAATACCTACAAGAAAGAAGCAACTCACCAGGAGATTGAAGCATGCACACGAACATGTAGAATTAGGATCATTACTAAGCCATATAATTAGCTTCAAATGATAGCCAAACCACATGGGAATACATGTGTGCAAGCGCACACACAAAAAAATAAAAATAAAAACAAATAAACAAATTCACTCTAGATCTCCAAAACATTGTATCAAATTCAGATTTCATTTCCTCAAATGGGCAATGACTTCTATGACCAAAGCCACTGCTGAGAATATGAGATATCTCTGATACACCAGGACAACCTTCCCCCACTTATGGGTTGTACCCTTATTTGAGACAAGGCAATTAATTGTCTAACTGAAACAAAAGTCGCAAAGAAAGTCATGGCCCGCTCATGAAAGGAAAGTAAAGCTCCTTGAGCTTCTCTTGAGGTCTGGCCCAAGTGACAAGTAGTTGGTACGAAGATGAGGGATGTTCCAGGTAAAAAAAAAAAAAAGAAACCATGTAAATGGTTTAGGGCTTACACCATTTAGCTTCTACAGGAACAACAAATCCCTATTGAATAGAAGTTAGTTATATTCTCAATTGTGACTCTCAATTGTGACTGCAACCCATTGAAGAGAAGTTACTCATCTCGTCAATTGTAACTACAATTGGGCTCAAAGCCATTTGTTTACAACCCCCAATAATATGGGGAAAAAAATCAATGCCCAGATCAATATTATAGTAAAAGTGGTAAATTGAGCCAGGAATTCAGTTTTGTGATTTTTGCATCATCAAAGATGAGATGCATAAAACTGGCTCAAGTGGTAAAGGGTTGGGGAGGGTTTATGGGAGATTCCAAGTTCAAGTCCCCATGGTGACAAAAATTTACCTATCAAAAGAGAGAGAGAGAGAGAGAGAGAAGACGGGATCCATGAAAAAAAAAACATCAAAAGAGCCATTATATGTATTTTCTGTAGCAGAAGAAGGGAAATAGAATCAAGACAATTAAACAACATTGAGTAAGTAGGTTAACAATGGAACTTTGAAGTCAAAATGTGATGCCTTCAAGAGATGAAATTAAAACAAAGCCGAGAAACCTCATTTTTATATGCCTCTGAGAACAACAAAAAGTTACAGGAAAGATATTAGTTTCTCATCTCATCATCATGAATTAGACACAGCTCTATGATAAAATTTCTAATTAATTAATGATTAGATGGGATCCAGGCCAGTCAACCACAGAGACATCTAGAGACTTCCCTTCAATATTTAAAAAACAAAATAAATTAACAATAATGATATAAAATAAATAAAAATGAAGAAGAAGAGAGAGAGTTCCAACTTCAAATCAATAGTTGAGTAACCAATATTTTTGAGCACTATACTCCTTTATTTTGCAATTACATGATTTTAAGGATGCCTTAATAGATCAAAACCAGTGAATTAAACTACAGCAAGTCAAAAAAAAAAAAAATCAAAATAAAGGTACAAAATAATGTTATTGCCAGTGCCAAGAAGATTGTTTGAGGGCTAAAAGATGGTTCAACTGGGATAAACAAAATTTCTTTGGTGTATGAGAGTCAACTATTCACTTTTGACATTGGCTGATTAAATGCAGAAGACAAAATCTTTTACTTCTGAATTTAATCTTGGCTTTCGGATTGCTAGAAGGTTACTATATTATTGTCCCCGAACAACTTCACCATAAAACCTGTAGGCAGGATGATGATTAAAAACCTAGCTAATTACACTATTGCAGAACAAATTTACTCCAATCTCTACCAACAAACATATCTCTAGAACATGTGACTAACCTCCACAACTGAATTTCCATTACTTAAAACCCAAAATATTGGGGCTTAAAAGTTTTAGACTCTAACCAAAAGGAGGGAAAGCCAAATTAAAAACTAGACATTGACATATTGTAATATAGTGTCACTAGGAAGACCCTTCATCAGCCTTGTCTCTAGGAACCTCTAAATGAAATTTCCCATGTGTAAAAAACTTTATGGCCATGTATGGAAATTTTGCCCTTGAGAATCTCTATCTATTTCTTCATCTTTATTTTATTTTATTTTTTTCTATCTTTAAATACTTTTTGAATCCCATAACAATCTCCCCATGTCCTTGTCTAAAACGATATCAAGCAAAGTTCTATATAGAGTGCCATAATAATGTTTACTGCCACTTTATTCTAGAAGTTCTATGTAGAGTGCCATAATAACGTTTGCTACCACTTCATTCTAGAAGTGAAATGATAATAGATTACGGACCTGTATGATTTTAGGAGAAGTAGATCATAGAAATCATGCTAGAAAACCCACAACTACAGTCATTCTCATAGCCAAATAGAGGTAATTTCTCAAAGACAATTTTTAACTTCTTCAAATAATATTAGTATCTTCCATAGTTTATTTATGAGTGCCACTGTCCTGCCTGAACTAGGCTTGCAAAAACTAAAGTCTCCCTAAGATAAAAGCACAAACAATAAAATCAAACTAACAAACAAGAATTATATGATAATCTGAATTTTTCAATATAAAAAAGTTATTGACAAGGGTACATTCTTTCATACTATCATATTACAAAAAAATATAGAAGGGTTTAAATTACAGTCTACATGAACTGCGAAGGCGAATTAGCATCAGGCTTTCCATTGTCTCCCAATCCCACAGGATGCTGCAAATTCTGCAAAACTTGAGGAGGCAAAGCCCCCAACCCACCGCCCAACCCATCATTTGCTGACCCAAAGAACTGACATACGAGCCGAGCCATTACCCCAAGAATCTGCATTTGGTTCTGGCAAGCATCAGCATGCATTTGCATCATTTGCTTCTCGTGCTCAATCTGCAAACCCATCATTCTCTCCCTCCACTCCATCTCCTCCTCTTCCCTCTTCTCCTCCATCCTCATCCTTCTCCGGCGCTCCCCATCAAATTCCTGTTCCAACCTCAACCGCCTATCCAATTCCCGCCTCGCCCATATCATTTGTCTCTCCTCCAATTCCCATTCCCTCATCTCCACCCCCTCATCCTTCTCACTCCGCCGTTTCTCCCTCCTATTCTCGGCCTCCATCTTCGCCTCCGCCTTCTCTGCCGCACCCTTCTCACGACCAAACTCCCTCTCCCTCCTCCTATCCTCCCTCCTCACCACTACATCCCTCAATTCCAAAACTTGAGATCCTACCAACCCGAACCTCCTCCCGAATCCAAAACCCCTCTTGAATTTCTTAGCCCGCACGGAACCCAAATCATCAACCCTCCTCTCACCCCCAAAATCACCCTCACTACCATCCTCCCCCAATTCATCATCCACATCCTCATCATCCTCCTCTTCATCATCTTCATCCAAATCCTCACAATCAATCCCAAAGCCCAACCCCAAAACACCAGAGTCGTCAAAAAGCCCAACATCATCACCACCCAATTTCTTCTCCTTGGCCTCCAACTCGACATCCCCAAACACTTCCTTGTACTTCAAGAAATTTTCCCAGTGATTCTCGCCATCTTTCCAGTTGAACTCATCCTCGGAAACCCTAATCTTCTGCTTGACGCCCAAGTACTGGTGGCGCATGTTCTGGACCTTGATGGAGACGTCACGCCAGGACCATTTGAAGGGGAAGGTGATTGGGTCGTGAAGGTGATGCACGGAATTAACGTGGTCAGCGATGGGCTTGAATTTCTTCTCTCTAGTCTTGAGCTTGGCTAGGGTTCCAGAGGTGAGGAGTTCAGAGTACTTGGTGAGGAGGGTTTGCTCTTCCACTTCAGACCATTTCTTTCGCTTCATTTTCGGAGGTGTTCCTTGCAAGACACAGGGCACAGATGTCTCTCACCTTGGAATGGGCTTTGGAATTGGTCTTCTCCCCACTCACATCTTGCCATGTCACTACGATCAACACCATTTTTTTTTTCTATTTTTTTTTTGGCGCCTTCCTGATACGTGTATTAGAGTACATACTTAAAATGCCCTTGTACAAATTCTATGATCGAGTGGACTTTGTACTGTTGGATAATAAGTTGTTTGAGTAGGGGAATAAATTTAGGAGCTATCATCTAAACCCTCGTCGATCGGGGAAATAGAATAATTTATTTATTATTAAAAACACATGACCTTGGGTAGCGAAAGTGAGAATGTGTCGTGTCCAAAACCCACCTTAAGGTATGACGATCATTTCAAATCTCAAGCCCAAACATTGGATATAGAAACAATACAAATATTTATTTAGTAACTAGAACTTACCAATTACCAAAGTTCTATTTAGAGTAGTAGAACAAAAAATTTTAAATCTTTAAATCTCAACTATAAACTAATACATCAACTAAAGTATTATAATCCAACTCAAATAATTCAATCGGAATTAAGTTGTAACATGTAATCAATGTCCAAAAAATGGAGTTGAACCAAAATTCTTAATAAAGAAAATTCCCCTGCTTAGCCATCACTCCTCCCCCGAACTAAAAGTACCTAAAAATTTGTCAACAAAAGAAAATGAGTTCAAAGCCCAATAAAAAATTTTAATAAATAGAGTTTCATGTTTCAAACATTTTTAATTATATTTACTAATAAAAGATATAACATACATTCTTTTTCATAGAACTTTTGAATTCAAACATATTCAAGCATCCAAAACTTTTCTACCAAATATTTCATATTTATATCAAAATAATTTTATATCACATTCAAATCAAAAGTGTTCCAAAATATTTATACACGAGTTTACAAACAATAAATAATGTCCAATTGCGTATGACTTTATAAATGGGTGACTGGCGTCAAATTGTTTTTTTTAAGGTGGACGAAATCGAACACTATTAATACTAGTAACCTAACAAAACCTCTAGAGGATAGGGTTCAAATCAATTACATTCATCACAAAAAAAAATATATATAAATATTAATTATTATAGCCCATTGACAAGGGTCAAACAAATTAGAGTCAAATACTTTATTTCATTTATTTTAATTTTTTTCATGCAAAATATATTTGATTCATTCATA
The DNA here is from genome assembly GCF_030704535.1 of Vitis vinifera. NCBI lineage: Eukaryota > Viridiplantae > Streptophyta > Magnoliopsida > Vitales > Vitaceae > Vitis > Vitis vinifera. Next base: position 17,938,026 of record NC_081818.1, read on the forward strand.
AAAACAAAAACAAAAAAAAGTACACATTTCAAAATAACCTACAAAAAGAAAATTATTTTTCTTTTATAAAATCTGCATTAATTTCTCTTACCTTAAAGAAGAACTCAAAAACCCTAGAGAAAAATAATTTTGAATAATCTAATCCTCACCTAACATGATATAACAAAAAATAACTATTAATATTGATTATTTATCTAAAATTATAGGTTTGACAATCCTAAAAAAACAAATCATATATTGATATTCTTTTATTACCTATATTATTGTTAAATTCCTAATCAATAATAATATAAATTAATGAATTTCTAAATTTTCATAAACTCGTATTCTTTCCAAATCTCATTATAACTATCTATTTATTTTATATACTTAAATTAAATTAAAATTTTTACTAATAACAATTATTATTATTATTATTATTATTATTAGTAGTAGTATTATTATTAATCCCTACATCCCCTCTTGCTTAACAAAATAACTCATTTACTTTTAACATAAACTCCAACAACTTCACCAACTCCACCTATTATTATTTATTTATTTTACTCTTTAACTTACAAACACCTTCTTGGCTCTCATGGTCACCAAATCGATTTCCAATATCATAGTTGCACGTCATCGTTCTTCTTTTCTTTTTCTTTTTTTCTTGTTTCCTCCGAATTGCAGCTCCAACACACAATGACTCAAAACCATATATAAACTACCACCCTATTGCCTCTCACGATCACCAAATTGATTTCCAATCTCACAACCACAAGTCTTCATTCTTATTTCCTTTCTCCACCCCCAATAAATTGTTGCCCCAACACATAATGCCTCAAAACTATATATATTCTAATCTAAAGCCTTCACAAATGATTTATTTATTTATTTTTCAAATTAAAATTTTTTTTTCTTCCAGTGATTTTTTATTTTAATTTTTTTCTATTCAATTGAAATTTCCAAAATTTTCTTATCTTCATCAATAAATCAACCTATGCTCACAAATTTCTAAATTTTTTTTTATCTAAAAGCTAAATAAACAAACCGTAATTTAGATTGAGATTTTAATTAACGAATATAAAATATTAATTTAAGGATTAAAAATCTTACCTGGAAAATATGAACTTAAAACCCTAAACTTCCAAACCTTTAACCCTACGTTTTTCAATTCTTTGTGTAAAAGGATTTTTGTTTAGAGAAGATAAAAAATAAAAATAAAAATAAATAAATAAATAAATAATCTATTTTATACCTAGGGCTTTTAAATGCGGAAAAACCTTTACCCTTATTAAATTTTATTCATTTCTAATTTTTTGTTTTAACCCTAAAAATTAATTTGGGGGTGGTACAACCTCTTCTCTTTAACAAAAGTTTAGTCCTCTAAATTTAACATATCTAAGTCTTGAAAAAGATGTGGATGTTTTTCTCTCATCTCCTCCTCTAATTCCTAAGTGACGTCTCAAATACTATGATTGCTCCATTGGATCTTTACTAACTTGACAATAGCATGACGTAGTACCTTGTCCATTTCATCCACAATCTGAATGGGTACTTCTTTATAAGTCAAGTCCTCATAAATCTTAATAGGCTCCAATTGCACAACATGAGAGGGATCAAAAACATATTTCCTTAAAATTGAAACGTGAAATACATTATGAATCTTAGACAAGCTTAGGGTTAGGGCCACTTTATATGCTAAAGTGCCTACTCTTTCTAATATTTCAAACTAACCCACAAATCAAGGACTGAGCTTTCCCTTTCTTCCAAATCTTATTACAGACTTCATAGGTGAAACTTTTAAAAAAACATGATCACCTACCTCAAATTCCAAATCTCATCTGCGATTGTCAACATAACTTTTCTGTCTACTTTGAGTTGCTTTCAATGTTTCTTTAATCAAGACAACCTTTTCAATAGTCAATTGCACAAGTTTACGCCTCAAAAGTTTCCTCTTTCCAACATCATCCCAACAAACAAGATATTGATATTTCCTACCATGCAACCACTCACAAGGTGTTATCCCAATACTAGCTTAACAACTATTATTATAGGCAAACTCTACTAAAGGTAAGTAATCATCCCAATTACCTTATTTCCTTCCTCCACCCCCAATAAATTGTTGCCCCAACACATAATGCCTCAAAACTATATATATTCTAATCTAAAGCCTTCACAAATGATTTATTTATTTATTTTTCAAATTAAAATTTTTTTTTCTTCCAGTGATTTTTTATTTTAATTTTTTTCTATTCAATTGAAATTTCCAAAATTTTCTTATCTTCATCAATAAATCAACCTATGCTCACAAATTTCTAAATTTTTTTTTATCTAAAAGCTAAATAAACAAACCGTAATTTAGATTGAGATTTTAATTAACGAATATAAAATATTAATTTAAGGATTAAAAATCTTACCTGGAAAATATGAACTTAAAACCCTAAACTTCCAAACCTTTAACCCTACGTTTTTCAATTCTTTGTGTAAAAGGATTTTTGTTTAGAGAAGATAAAAAATAAAAATAAAAATAAATAAATAAATAAATAATCTATTTTATACCTAGGGCTTTTAAATGCGGAAAAACCTTTACCCTTATTAAATTTTATTCATTTCTAATTTTTTGTTTTAACCCTAAAAATTAATTTGGGGGTGGTACAACCTCTTCTCTTTAACAAAAGTTTAGTCCTCTAAATTTAACATATCTAAGTCTTGAAAAAGATGTGGATGTTTTTCTCTCATCTCCTCCTCTAATTCCTAAGTGACGTCTCAAATACTATGATTGCTCCATTGGATCTTTACTAACTTGACAATAGCATGACGTAGTACCTTGTCCATTTCATCCACAATCTGAATGGGTACTTCTTTATAAGTCAAGTCCTCATAAATCTTAATAGGCTCCAATTGCACAACATGAGAGGGATCAAAAACATATTTCCTTAAAATTGAAACGTGAAATACATTATGAATCTTAGACAAGCTTAGGGTTAGGGCCACTTTATATGCTAAAGTGCCTACTCTTTCTAATATTTCAAACTAACCCACAAATCAAGGACTGAGCTTTCCCTTTCTTCCAAATCTTATTACAGACTTCATAGGTGAAACTTTTAAAAAAACATGATCACCTACCTCAAATTCCAAATCTCATCTGCGATTGTCAACATAACTTTTCTGTCTACTTTGAGTTGCTTTCAATGTTTCTTTAATCAAGACAACCTTTTCAATAGTCAATTGCACAAGTTTACGCCTCAAAAGTTTCCTCTTTCCAACATCATCCCAACAAACAAGATATTGATATTTCCTACCATGCAACCACTCACAAGGTGTTATCCCAATACTAGCTTAACAACTATTATTATAGGCAAACTCTACTAAAGGTAAGTAATCATCCCAATTACCTTATTTCCTTCCTCCACCCCCAATAAATTGTTGCCCCAACACATAATGCCTCAAAACTATATATATTCTAATCTAAAGCCTTCACAAATGATTTATTTATTTATTTTTCAAATTAAAATTTTTTTTTCTTCCAGTGATTTTTTATTTTAATTTTTTTCTATTCAATTGAAATTTCCAAAATTTTCTTATCTTCATCAATAAATCAACCTATGCTCACAAATTTCTAAATTTTTTTTTATCTAAAAGCTAAATAAACAAACCGTAATTTAGATTGAGATTTTAATTAACGAATATAAAATATTAATTTAAGGATTAAAAATCTTACCTGGAAAATATGAACTTAAAACCCTAAACTTCCAAACCTTTAACCCTACGTTTTTCAATTCTTTGTGTAAAAGGATTTTTGTTTAGAGAAGATAAAAAATAAAAATAAAAATAAATAAATAAATAAATAATCTATTTTATACCTAGGGCTTTTAAATGCGGAAAAACCTTTACCCTTATTAAATTTTATTCATTTCTAATTTTTTGTTTTAACCCTAAAAATTAATTTGGGGGTGGTACAACCTCTTCTCTTTAACAAAAGTTTAGTCCTCTAAATTTAACATATCTAAGTCTTGAAAAAGATGTGGATGTTTTTCTCTCATCTCCTCCTCTAATTCCTAAGTGACGTCTCAAATACTATGATTGCTCCATTGGATCTTTACTAACTTGACAATAGCATGACGTAGTACCTTGTCCATTTCATCCACAATCTGAATGGGTACTTCTTTATAAGTCAAGTCCTCATAAATCTTAATAGGCTCCAATTGCACAACATGAGAGGGATCAAAAACATATTTCCTTAAAATTGAAACGTGAAATACATTATGAATCTTAGACAAGCTTAGGGTTAGGGCCACTTTATATGCTAAAGTGCCTACTCTTTCTAATATTTCAAACTAACCCACAAATCAAGGACTGAGCTTTCCCTTTCTTCCAAATCTTATTACAGACTTCATAGGTGAAACTTTTAAAAAAACATGATCACCTACCTCAAATTCCAAATCTCATCTGCGATTGTCAACATAACTTTTCTGTCTACTTTGAGTTGCTTTCAATGTTTCTTTAATCAAGACAACCTTTTCAATAGTCAATTGCACAAGTTTACGCCTCAAAAGTTTCCTCTTTCCAACATCATCCCAACAAACAAGATATTGATATTTCCTACCATGCAACCACTCACAAGGTGTTATCCCAATACTAGCTTAACAACTATTATTATAGGCAAACTCTACTAAAGGTAAGTAATCATCCCAATTACCTTATTTCCTTCCTCCACCCCCAATAAATTGTTGCCCCAACACATAATGCCTCAAAACTATATATATTCTAATCTAAAGCCTTCACAAATGATTTATTTATTTATTTTTCAAATTAAAATTTTTTTTTCTTCCAGTGATTTTTTATTTTAATTTTTTTCTATTCAATTGAAATTTCCAAAATTTTCTTATCTTCATCAATAAATCAACCTATGCTCACAAATTTCTAAATTTTTTTTTATCTAAAAGCTAAATAAACAAACCGTAATTTAGATTGAGATTTTAATTAACGAATATAAAATATTAATTTAAGGATTAAAAATCTTACTTGGAAAATATGAACTTAAAACCCTAAACTTCCAAACCTTTAACCCTACGTTTTTCAATTCTTTGTGTAAAAGGATTTTTGTTTAGAGAAGATAAAAAATAAAAATAAAAATAAATAAATAAATAAATAATCTATTTTATACCTAGGGCTTTTAAATGCGGAAAAACCTTTACCCTTATTAAATTTTATTCATTTCTAATTTTTTGTTTTAACCCTAAAAATTAATTTGGGGGTGGTACAACCTCTTCTCTTTAACAAAAGTTTAGTCCTCTAAATTTAACATATCTAAGTCTTGAAAAAGATGTGGATGTTTTTCTCTCATCTCCTCCTCTAATTCCTAAGTGACGTCTCAAATACTATGATTGCTCCATTGGATCTTTACTAACTTGACAATAGCATGACGTAGTACCTTGTCCATTTCATCCACAATCTGAATGGGTACTTCTTTATAAGTCAAGTCCTCATAAATCTTAATAGGCTCCAATTGCACAACATGAGAGGGATCAAAAACATATTTCCTTAAAATTGAAACGTGAAATACATTATGAATCTTAGACAAGCTTAGGGTTAGGGCCACTTTATATGCTAAAGTGCCTACTCTTTCTAATATTTCAAACTAACCCACAAATCAAGGACTGAGCTTTCCCTTTCTTCCAAATCTTATTACAGACTTCATAGGTGAAACTTTTAAAAAAACATGATCACCTACCTCAAATTCCAAATCTCATCTGCGATTGTCAACATAACTTTTCTGTCTACTTTGAGTTGCTTTCAATGTTTCTTTAATCAAGACAACCTTTTCAATAGTCAATTGCACAAGTTTACGCCTCAAAAGTTTCCTCTTTCCAACATCATCCCAACAAACAAGATATTGATATTTCCTACCATGCAACCACTCACAAGGTGTTATCCCAATACTAGCTTAACAACTATTATTATAGGCAAACTCTACTAAAGGTAAGTAATCATCCCAATTACCTTATAGGTCCAAAGCACAAGCTCTCAACAAATCTTCTAAAACCTAAATTATCCTCTTTGATTGGCCATCAGTTTGAGGATGGAAAGTAGTACTGAAACTCAACTTAGTACCTAGAGTCTGTTGTAGACTATGCCAAAATCTAGAAGTAAAATGAGAATCCCTATTGGATACTATGGAATAGGTACCTCATGCATTCTCACAATCTCCTTAACATAAAAAGAAGTTAAACGATCTATAGAGAAGTTGACTTTCATGGGTAAAAAGTGAGCAGACTTTGTCAATCGATCAACAATCACCCAAATAACATTATTACCCCTTAAGGTTCTTGGCAACCCTGTCACAAAATCCATAATAATATATTCCCACTTCCATTCAGGAATAGAAAGTGGTTGCAAAGACTCTACTAGTCGTTGATGCTCAATTTAACTTGTTGACACACCAAACACTAAGCCTCAAATTGTGCAATATCTCACTTTATATCTTACCATCAATAATTTTGTCTCAAATCTTTGTACATGTTCATCCATCTTAAGTGGATCACAACCCTAGAATAATGAGCTTCCTCCAAAAGCTTCCTCCTTAAGTCTCCATCATTTGGGACACAAAGTATAGTTCCAAATCTTAAGATTCTATCATTTGATAAAATAAAGTTAGGTTTATCGCCCTTCTTAACTTCTTCCATAAGTTGCATTAATTGCAAATCATTCTTTTGTAGGTCTTAATTCTCCAAACCAAGTCTAGTTATACTTTGAAATTTGCCATAAGTGCTCTTGAGTCCAGAACTCTAATATGAACTTGTAAACTCCTCAAATCATCTAGTAATTGCCTCTAATAACTGCTAGGGAACCATCTAATTTCCTGCTCAAAGCATCAACTACACCATTTGCCTTCCCCAGATGGTACCAAATAGTACAGTCATAGTCTTTAAGTAGTTTTATTCATCTCATTTGTCTTATGTTTAATTTCTTTTGGGAAAACAAATATTTCAAACTCTTATGATTTGTAAATATCTCACAAGTTTCACCAAAAGGAAAATGTCTCTAAATCTTAAGTGCAAAAATCATTGCAACTAACTTTAGATCATGAGTAGGGTAATTTCGCTCATGAGGCTTCAATTATCTAGAAGCATAAGCCCCCACTTTCTCATGCCGCATAAGGACACACCCCAAACCTTAATGAGAGGCATCACTATACACCACAAATCCTTCTGAACTTAAAGGGATAGTCAAAATATGAGTTATCACTAATTTGTTCTTCAGTTCCAAAAAGCTACATTGACAATCATTACACCACTCAAACTTAACCTCTTTTTGCATTAACTTGGTTAAATGTAGTGTTAGGATAAAGCCCTTAAAAGTATGACATGATTTAATAAATTTGGGATTCATGATTTATTTAATGATGTTCTAGTTTCACTTTTATCTATCCATATTCCATGTATTATACTTTATAAGCATTCTTGTTTGCATTGTTTGTATTGTACATGACTTAGGTGCATTAGGAGTTACATAGAAGATCTAAGTCATGGGTTCCTTACAAATAAATGACTTGTTCACAATCAGTTCATGGACCTAGGCAACCCATTAAGGCTATAGTATACTACCTCCTAATTGGAGGGATGATTGGTCTTGACTATTGAGATGAGTTTCCCATGGTGAGTGCACTAGTGTGTATAGTTGCACATTGGACAAGACCTATGGTGAGTTATGACTTAAGGTTATCAAGTAGTCATGATTCCACTAAGTTGCTTCATTGTGTTGTCTCTCAACTTTGAGAGAATATTGAGCTTTTGCTAAAGTTAGCAGTGACTTCGACCTACAAGTGAGATCGTAAGTTGATTATATATTCCCTATCGATTGGGTCACTGTTAATAAAAGTCGGTAACAATAAGTATTCTCAATAAATGCACAATGATATCTCTTGGGATTGAGATAGTGTGTCTTCTCGGGTGATCCTAAGGAGGTGTGTTCATAGAAACTATGGTCATAGTAATTCCTTAAGTGGAATTTGATATAGGCTCTTTAAAAGTTAAGATATGTCAATTGAACATACAATAAAAGGATCTGTAACTCAAGGATAGTAGAGGTAATTTTGAAAGGCTAATAACTTTCACCTTGTTAGAATATGAACACCAGTTCATAGGAAAACTAAACATAATGGATAGTAGGTCACAGACTCCAGCACTTGGTGTCTTGTTGTTACTTACATAAGATACTGGAGTTTAGTTGATTTTCTATAGTGGGATGTTGAATCAACTTTAGAATTGGATTCTAAGGTTATAGACCCCAAAATTTGCCCTAATTTTTTTTTACATTAATTTTGAGCCCAATTTTATCCTTAGATTTTAATCCCAATTACATGTAAATTTTTTTGGCCCATTAACACCCTTTAATTCTTAGTTTTTATTATTTTATATTTTTATTTATTTATTTATCATTATTATTATTTTATTTTATTTTACTTTTTTTCTTTCTTATTTTCTTCTCATTTTTTTTTTCATTTTTCTTTCTCATCTCCTCTCTCTTCTCACTTATCCCCACCAACCCATACCCCTTCACGTCATGGAGACACTCCCTCCCCCATTTCTTTCTTATTTCATTTTTTTCCCACTCACCACACCATCTTCCATTATTAGCTATCACCGTTGTCATTGTCAACAACGTGATGCCAACACCATTTCCAATAGTTGGGGACCACTTCCTCTTCTACCCATTTCTCATTTCATCACTTTTCTCTCTTTTTTTGCTCTCATTCTCTTTCTATTATTTTTTATTTTATTTTTTGTTTCTCATTCTCAACCCACTGCCAATATTTCACCTTTCTATTATGGTCTCCAAAAATAAAAAAGGGTAAGTTATTTATACTTTTCTTTGTTCTGTTTTATTTTATTTTATATTTATTTTTTTGTTTGTTGCTTTGATTTAATTGTTTGTGAGGTTTGGGTCGGAATTTTGGGCTCATTTGTTGTTGGTGAATTAATATGGAATTTGAGCTACTTGTTGGTGAAATTTGTTAGATTGATTGATAAGTTATTATATTTTGCTCATTTGAATTATTTAATTTGGGTATAAGATAATGTTGTGACATATTTTGGGTTTGCATATTAAATTTAGCTTGATTTTAATTGTGGATTTGAGTTTGTATATTAAATTAGGCTTGGATTATGGGATATTGAATTTAGGCTAATTGAATTTATTTTTATTTTTCATATTTTGGGTTTGTTAATTAATATGAAATTTAGACTCATTTGTTGTTGATGAAAATTGTTGGATGGATTGATAATTTATATGGAGTTTTGCTCATTTGAATTATTTAATTTTGCATGAGACAATTGTCGTATACTTTGGATGTTATTTTGGGTTTGCATATTAAATTGGGTTGATTTTGGTTGTGGATTTGAGTTTGTATATTAAATTAGACTTGAATTTTGAGATATTAAATTTAGGCCTAATGGAATTTATTATGATTTGTCATATTTTGGACTTAGTTGATGATGCTTATAAATTGACCATTAATTTGAAAATTTTAGACTAGGGCTTATGACATCTAGAATATGTTTGTTGAATTATATTTTTTAATTTGGGTCCATTTTTAATTGGTGAAATTTATTGGACTAATTTGAAGTTTGAATTTGAGTTTGAATATTTATTTAAGATTTTGTACATTTTTTTATATTTACGTTAGGACTATTTCTGTTTTTGCATGGGTTTATTCCACAATTTTGTTGGTTGAGCACATATTTATGACATGTGGAACGTTGAATTTCATGAAAGAAAACGAGACTCGGAAAGCTGTAAGAAAACGTGGAACTTGTTGTAAGTCTGTTTGGGTACACATTTTATTTCTCACTTCTATTTGGTTTTATTTTTATTGGTTTATGTAAATATTTACTTGTATATGTTTATTCGTTGTGTACAGAATTAAATATCAAACAAACAAAAAAATTTGTTTAAATAAGAGGAACAATTCAGGTAACATGTTTTAATAAAATAATAGTTCAGAAAATATTCTTTTTAATAAAAGTAAGTTTTCTTAATAAAAATTCAGAAAATTGTTAATCTAGAAAATTATTTTTAATAAAATTCAATTTTTTTTAATAATAATTGTCTAAAAATTGTTTTGTAAATAAAGTTGTTCCAAAAAATAATTTTTAATAAAATTGTCCATTTTTTAAATAAATTCTTTTTCCTTAATTAAAATGGGATTAAAAGTAAGTTTTAGAAATAGAGAATTTAAATATTTTTTTATTTTTTATATTTTTTTAATGAGAATATGATGAGAGTTATTTTTGCAAATTAAAGTTGTAGAAATTATTTTCTTAATAAAATTGAATTGAATTTTAACATTTTTGTAACTAAAGCTATAAAAGTTTTTTTTTTAATTAAAAATTCTTTTGCAAATAAAGTTATATTTATTTAAATAATTTGTATGAATCACTTTTCTTAAATGAAAATAAATAAAAATACTTTTGTAAATAAAATTGTAGAAATTCATTCATTTTTAGTAAAAACAAGTAAAAATAATTTTTGTTGCCAAATTGAAATTTTGTAATAAATTCTTTTGATACAATTATTGTAAATAACTTTCTTTTTTGAAAATTGAATAGAAATGAAATTGAATCAAATCGCTTGAAGAAAATATTTTGTAAATAAATAAATTGAAATCATTATTTCAAAATCAATCATTTGAAATTTCTTGAAAACTATTTTTTAAAATTAATTAGTTTAATAAATTATTTTGGATAATTCTCTTGTCATTTATTTTGTGCATTCTTGTTATTAGATTTTATTGTCATTTTTGTATATATTTGTATCATTCTGTTCTTGGTATTCATAATTAATTAATCAATTGCTACAATTGCTTCAATTCATTTAGTAGAGACCGTAGGTATACGGGTTTACAGAGGTTCTACGGCTCACAATCGTACTTTCTCAATAAGCAACCTGATCATCAAATCTGGACTTGGTTTTTGCAGACATGTCTTTTCCAAATAAGGAGTCATACATAGTTTTCTTTCTTATTTTATTTTCCATTTTAAAAAATAAAACAAAAATAAGTGGCAACTCCAAGTCTTTTCTAAAAATCAATTTTTCACCAAATAAAAAAACAACTCTCGCCCATCAAGTGAGAATGTACGTGAAAAATGTGGGTCCACAGAAGGAGCAAATATTCCTATGGGTCACAATCGTCCACGCTCTGAGCTCATATACCTTATTGGCATGGGTTATGATGGTTGGATTAACTCTAAGTTCACTTTTGTGCATAAGGGCGTTTCAGTAATTACGCAAGGTGCATAGGGGTAAGTGAATAAGCTCTCTAAATTGAGTTAATTAATTAATTAGTAGGCCTTACTGGGTTAATTAATCAATTAAGACTTGTTTTAGGCTAGGTTAAGTAACCTAAGCCCTTAGTGGACTCAAATCACTTAAACCCAATAGGAAACCCTATAAATACCCCTTTAGGGGTTAGGGCCCTGTTTGGTTCCTATTTTCAAGAACCGTTTTCTGTTCTTGAAAACAAAAAACACAAAAAACTTGTTTGGGGAAGGGAGTGTGTTTTTGTTTCTTGTGTTTTCTGTGTTCTCAAAAACCACTTTTTTGAGAATAATAAAAATATATTTTCATTATTCATAGAATAGATTGTTTTTCGTGTTTTCTTTTTCTTCTTTTTGTGTTTTCCTAGCTGCTTTTTGTGTTTCTACAAAGGTGAGCTCCACCACACCCGCACCTGCACCCGCAAACTCTTTCTTCTTCCTTAAATTTATTAAATTAATATACTTACATATGGTTACAAAGTCATCATTTGTTTAAGAAAATTATAATTGATGTAAAATTTTCAAAATGGAATAATTTTTTTAATTTAAATGAATTGTACATATGAAAATTATTTATATATTTATAATATCAAGTTAATGGAAGAAAACACTTTATTAATTAAAAAACAATTTTCAAACATGTTTTTTGTTTTACTTATTCTAAAAAACTTTTTTATTAACTCAATAAAATATGTTTTTATTTTTTGTTTTTGAGAACAAAAATTGTTTTCTAGAATTCAGTTCCCAAACACAATTTTTTTTTTCTGAAAATACAAAAAAACTATTTTCCAAAGCAGTTTTCAAAAACAACAACCAAACAGACCCTAAGGTTCTCATAGTTTTTTCTAAAGAGTCATTTTCCATCTCCAAAGAGAGAGAGAAAGAGTCATAGCCTCCACTCTTCCTTCCATTCCCACCAGAAGTGTGTTAAAATCAAGGTTCAAGTCATTGGGCAAAAGACTTTGGGTTTACAAGACTTCTGTGATTTCATTCTTCAACTTCACCATGTGGATTTGATTTGAGAACATCCAAATTCTAAGGTTTGGTTTTCGTTAGCACTTTCTGAATTCCTTTAAAGTTTAAAAATGCTATTTTTCGTTGTGCATAGGGTTTAGAAAAGGCCTAGGATAGTTATGCATGTTCCTAACCTGATCCGGACTTGGGAAACAGAAATATCTGGGTTTATCCCATCAAGTAGGGCAAGAACCCCTCAATAAACTACTTGTTGTAACCAACAAGTCCTAAGAAACTTTAGATCTCAGTCATAGTACTAGGTCTTCTCCAATTTGCTACAACATCTACATTTCTAGGGTCAACTGAGATATCATCCTTGGTTATCACATGCCTAAGAAAAGAGACTTTGTCTAACTAAAACTCACACTTCTTTAATTTAGCATGTAACTGATTATCCCTTAAGGGTTGTAATACAATACTCAAATTGTGCTCATGCTCTTCTCCACTCCTTGAGTACACCAAAATATCATTCATAAAAATAAACCTAATCTAGATAGGGTTTGAATACCTTATCCATTAAATCTATAAAGGCAGCAGACGAATTAGTCAAATCGAAAGGCATAACCAAAAACTCATAGTGCTTATATCTAGTTCGAAAAGTAGTCTTAAGTACATCCTCACCTCTGATCCTCAATTGATGATATCAAGGCCAAAGGTTGATCTTAAAGAACACACATGCACCTTAAAGTTGATAAAACAAATCATCAATCTAAGGAAGAGGATACTTATTCCTCACCGTCACTTTATTCAACTCCCTATAATTAATACAAAGTCTCGTTGATCCATCATTCTTCTTCACAAATAGAATAGGAGCTCCCCAAGGTGAAACATTGAGCCTAATAAAACCCTTATCTAACAACTCTTGAAGTTGAACTTTCAACTCATTAAGCTTTATAGGTGTCATCTTGTATGAAGTCTTAGAAATAGGAGTTGTTCTTTGTATCAAATCAATGGTAAACTCCATCTCTGTTTCTAGTGGCATGTCATGCAAATTGTTTAGAAAGACATTGTCACGCCCCAAGACCCACTCCAAGGGCATGACTGTCATTTCACACTTCAAACCCGTAGGCTTATAGTGTAACCTGATCCAAACAATTATCTTGTAATCAGAAGTTACCAATTACCAAATACCTGTTCAGAGTAGTGGAACAAAATCTAAAATCCTCAAAATACAATTTCAAAAGGAAAACATCCACTATCCAAAATCCATTGTCCAAATATTTGCAAACTTAAACAATTCAAGTACTAAAACAATTTTCAAAATTTCCAAAACTCAACTTTGAACTAACATAAAATTTAAAGGATCAATATCCAAATACCAAAAGATCCAAATGAACATAACTAACAGTTAAACAAAATCCAACATAAAATCCTAAGTCAAATCCTAATGATGACCATTCCTCAGCCTAACCATCACTCCTCACCTGAACTAAGGGTACCTGAAAAGTAGTCAACAAATAGGAATGAGCTCACAACCCAATAAGGAACATTAATGCAATCCATAGATCAAATATTTCAAATTCACTTGCAAAATAGGAGATATTGTAATCAATCATTTTCATAAACCTGTGAGTTAATTTTTTATTTTTTATTTTTGCTAATACATTCAAAATTTCTAAATGTATGCATTTATTTTTGATTCAAACATTTTCATATCAAATTCAGTCAAAACATTCCAATAATTTATTTACTCTAGTCATCAAACATCAAAGGGTGCTCAGTTAGGTGAGACTTTTCAAATGGGTGGCTAGTCTCAAATTATTCCTTTAAGGTGGATGGAACCAAGCACTACTAGTACTAGTAACCTCTAACCGAAACCCCCAGAGGTTGGGGTTCAAATCAATTACATTCCCCACCAAGAAATGTAAAGGTCAACTATTATATCCCATTGGCAAGGGGCAAAAGTCAAAAGTCAACTATTATATCCCGTTGACAAGGGCCAAACAAACCAGAGTCAAAAATTTATTTCATTTATTCAAATTTACAACATATAATATCTCCACATTTATTTGTCAAAAACAAAATATAAAAAATTCTAACATACTTTTCATGCAAAACAAGTTTGATCCATGCATAAAACGGAATATAACTCAAACGTTTTCAAATAATGTATATATATATAAAAAAAATTGTTTCAAAAAAAAAAAATAACAACTGCATTAATTTCCCTTACGTCAAATAAGCACTCCAAATCTTGAAAAGTTTGGCCCCAAAATTTACTTCTCAACATAACAAAAAGGTACTATCAACACTATTGACTATTCATTTAAAATAGGTTTGGGAATCCTAGAATTTATTTATTTATTTTTATTCTTTTTTTTAAGTCAATATTATTATTACAAAAATTATTTTCCAACTTTTTAACCAATAACAATTTATCCTCAATAATTTATTTCTCTTTCATAAACTAAATTGAATTTCCTAAAAATATTTATTTACAATAATCTCTTTCATCACTTTACATAAGAATTTATTTCTTTAATTATTTATTCCAACTTTTCCTAGGACCTACTTCATATTTCAATAAGATTATCCTACAATCCTCAATATATCCTTTTTCTTTTCCACCCTTAATATCACAAGTCATTGACTTTTCAACCACATAACCAAACTCACACACAATACGTCTCCATGATCTCCACATTTTTTTTTTAATCACTATTCTGCTACATGTTTTTTTTTTCTATTTATTTATTTCAAAACCTCACTTTCCACACCTATCCTACCATCTCCAGCACACACCACCCATTAAATATTAAATAAGAAAACATACACTCTACACCGAATGGATCCACACATTCCCATTGCTTTTTATTTATTTATTTATTTTAATCCTTAATTCTACGGGGCTTCACGCTACCACAACTATCACACGTCATCCACCATGAAATTAATTTTTTTTTTTTTTTAAGAAACACAAACCCTAATCTAGATTGGGGTTTCCTACCTAAGGTTAAAAATATAATGAATATATTAAAATAAGATCTAAGAATTAGAAAACAAAAATCTTACCTAGAGAAATCTGTTCTTCAAACCCTAGATCCAAAAGTCTTATGTTTTCTGGTATTCTGCCAATAGGAACGAAAATTCAGAGAAGAATAGAAAGGATTTTTCCCTTTTTTTTTTCCAATTTATACCTAGGGTATTTATTAGGAAAATTACCTTTTTACCCCTCTTTCATTTTATTAAAATAATTAATTCACTAATATTATTATTATTATTATAAATTTCCTATCTTATCCCTATATAAAAATTTCTGGGCGTTACAATAATCCCTTAAAATGGGTATGTCCTCCAACTTTAAATCATTTTCATTACTCACCACATAGGCCAAAAAGCCTTGACAACCATTCATGATCAAAGAACTATCTCGTAATGTTGAGATCATATGCAATGGTTTATCCACATGCTTCCCCTCAAAACTGAACTTAGACTAACTAAGAATGCTAAACGTCACCCTTTTATCAAAATAATCAACAGGGGCATGGTAGGAAGCTAACTAATCCATCCCCAAAATTACATCAAAATCTTGAAGGTTAAGCAGTACTAAGTCAATTAGCATTTCCCTATAACCAATCATTACAAGACAATCTCTAAGCATTCTATTGGTCACAAAAAAATCTTCAATGAGAAAGAAACAATCAAATCAAAGTCCATGCTAGCAACAGACATACCCTACAAACCGATAAAAGATACTAAAATAAAAAAGTGTGTCAAACCTAGATCAATTAGGGCTCTAGCAAATAAAGTATGGATTTGGATAGTCCTTGTCACCACATCAAAAGTGTCATGAGCATCTCCATGAGTCATAGTAAACACTTGTCCTTGGGCCCTAAGCTTTTGTTTATTCTCCTTATTCTTCTCTTTAGGCTTTCGCGTCATAAACTTCTTATTCTTTGAATAATCCCGAATCTTATGTCCCTTCTTCTCGTAACCAAAGCAAGCTTCAATATCTCTATAATATGGCCTACCCTCATGCTTCTTACCACAATTAGGACAAATCACATCTGAATTTTGTACTATTTTCCCCTTTCTCTGATTCTCAGTTGAAGCATACATTTTATGTGCTTGGTTATCATGAGCACCATTACTCCTATTTCTCTTCCTCTGTTGTTCTATGCACCGATGAAGCTCCTTGTTATCCTCTTATGCAATAAGGGCTATGTTCACAACCTTTGAATAGACACTCAACTTCATAATAGATATCTTGTTCTTTAAGCAGGGCTTCAATCCATCCTAAAACTTTAATGCCTTTTCCTCCTCCATAATAATCAATTGTGGGGCAAAACATGATAACTTTGTAAATTTGGCCTGATTCTAGGCCATAGTCATATCCTCTTATTCGAAACAAACTCTCTCACTTTTTTATTGTCTAATATTATCAGGGAAGTACTTATTGTAGAAAGTCTCCCTAAACTGTTTGCATGCTATAGGTTCTTGATCCTCCAAAAACACCACCAATGATCTACCTATTTGTCCAACATAAATGTTGTATAAGAGACTTTTTGCTCCTTAGAGCAACCTATGACATAAAAAAAAAAATCTCTATTTTAAGAATCCAAGACTCTACCTCTATTAGATTTGAAGTGCTAGAAAAAATAAAGAGAACCCAACTTCTTAAAGTCATCAAAGTAATTGCCCCTAAAAGATGACGATTGTCCCTAAACATTAGTCTCAACAACTCTAGCCTGAAGCTCAACCAAACCAGCCAAGTCCCAAGATACTTATAAAGCCTTTTTGCATTCATAGGAGGCAAACCCTCAAGTGGAGAAGGCACATCATCATTAGCCTGACTGTTTTTGGAAGATGCTAGTCTTCTTAGTGGCATGGTGTCCATAAAGCATATGGTATAACTAAATTAGTCACTAAGAAACCAATAAGACAATTTAGAATTATAAGGAAGAATACGAATTTATAAAAGATAAAGTTGAAGCTTAAACTAATGCATCACCAAGGTTTGAAATATTGGTAAATGCAGATATATTGACACTTGGATTTTATGGATATATATAAGAAATATTGGTGGATATTTTGACAAAAATAGCGGTGAGACAGAAATTATGAAAAATTCATGAAAATGTTTAGAAAAACTTCAAAAAATGATAAAATAAACAAAAATATACATATTAAAGTTATTTTGTAAGTGTAATTGACATAGGTATGATCCAATATAATGTTTATAAAAAATTTTAAGAAAAAATTAACTTAAATTCCTTTAATATATTTATATTCACTTATTTTAAAAATTAAAAACTACTTTTATTAAAACATATTTTATTACATTTTAAATAAAAAATTAAATCGATTCACAAAAATTATTTTATTTGAGATTTAATTTAGAAAATTTTGTTATAAAATTGTGGTGACAATTTTTTTCTATTAACATTAATTTATTTAAATAATTAAAATTACTAAAAATTATATTAATAATTTATTTTATCAAATTAATTTTAATTTATAAAATATTAGAATTTCATTAATTTTTTTTATATTTTAGTAATTTTTTAATAAATTTATATTTTTAATATTTTAAAATAAAAACATTTAAAATTAAATAAAATTAGAAGGATAAATATAAAAAAATTAAAGTGAAGCAATAGTAAGTTTTTTAAATATGAGTAATGAAATAAATATGAAAATAATTAAAAATAAAAGGATAATATAAAATAAAGGGCGATATAAATTTAAAATAAGATAAATTGGAAAAAAATAATGAAAAAAACATGGATAATTTTTTTTTTTAAATGAGATTTTTGAAAAAATACCAAAAAATTCATTTAAAAAAAAAAAGAATTGTTGAAAAATTGGTGGTATATCGACGATGTTTTTATGATTGTTTGACTCTCCTCTTCTTTCACACATGTGTGTCCTCACGCACGATAATTTCGTCGAAATATCGGTAATTTCTTGAAATATTGCCAATTTCATCTATTTTTGGGCAATTTTTCATCCAATCAATAATTGACGATTGATTTCGTTTCAACCACCACCGTAAGTGATATTTTGCCAAAATTTTGGCATTTTTTTTTGATTTTTCAAACCCTGTGCTTCACTCATTTATCCCCAAAGTAATCTAAAATAAGTTCCCAACAAAATCATAACCTAGTACTCTAATACTACTCACTCACACACCAAAACCCATTCCAAGGGCATCATGATCATTTCACATCTCAAGTCTAAAGGCTTAAAGTGGAAATGATACAAACATGTATCTTTTAATTGGAAATTACTAATTACCAAATTCTCGTTCAAAGTAATAGAACAAAAATTCTAAAATCTTCAAATCTCAGCTTTAAAACTAACACATTAACTAAAGTATTGTAATCTAAATAACTCCAAACCCAAATAATTCAGTGGGAATCAAGTTTAAACATTTAACAATGTCCAAAAAAATAGAGTTGAACCAAAGTTCCTAATAAAGAAAATTCCCCTACTTAGCCATCACTCATCTCCCGAATTGAGAGTACCTAAAAAATTGTCAATAAAGGAGAATGAGCTCAAAGCCCAATAAGAAATCTTAATAGAGTTTCATGAATCAAATATTTTCAATAATAATTACAAATATGAGATATAATGTACATTCTTTTTCATAAAACTTTTGAGTTCAAACATATTTAAGCATCCAAAATTTTTCTAACAAACATTTTATATCTATCTCAAAATAATTTCATATCATATTCAAGTCAACAACATCCCAAAATATTTGTACTCTAATTAACAAACAACAAATGGTGTCCAGTTAGATGAGACTTTGCAAATGAGTGGCTAGCCTCAAATTGTTCATTTTTAAGGTGGGCAAAACCAAACACGGTTAGTACTAGTAACCTCTAACCAAAACCCTAGAACTTGGGGTCCAAACCAATTATAGTATTCACCAAAAAATATAAAGGTCAACTATTATATCCCATTGACAAGAGCCAAACAAATTAGAATCAAACACTTTATCTTATTTATCCAAAACTTACTAAAATATATATCTCCACATTTTTTTTTACGTAAACAAAAGAAAATGTTTTAATATATACTTTTTTCATGCAAAATATATTTGATCTATACATAGAAACAAAAAAAATAATATTTTACACATTTCAAAATAACCTATAAAACGAATTTTTATTTTTGTAAAATTTGCATTAATTCCCCTTATCTCAAAGAAGTACTAAAAAACGTTAGAGAAAGATAATTCTAAAGAATTTACTCTTCATCTAATATGATATATATAAAAAATAACTAATACTATTGATTATTTATCTAAAATGATAGGTTTGACAATCCTAAACAACAAATTTCTTATATTGATATTTTTTATCACCTATATTATTTTTAACTTCCTAATAAATAATAATATAAATTAATGAATTTCCAAATTTTCATAAACTCATATTTCTTCCAAATCTTATTATAACCATCTATTTATTTTATTTACTTAAATAAAAGTAAAACTTTTACTAAAAACAATTATTCTTATTATTATATAAGTTTTAATTGTTATAATTTGGAACACCATAGATATGATCCTTTGCCTTCTCTTTGAACCTCCAAACTTGGTTATAGGTAAACTAAATTCCATGTTCTCTTACAAAATCTTTGCATATTTGATGGAGGAGATAACTTGGAGTTGACCTCAAAACTTACTCAACAACAATGACACCTCTCTTAGAACTAAGGCTTACTTGTGAGGAACACTCATCATGGGTTGAGTGATTTTATTAGACACTATAAGTGTGAACTTGCAATATTCTATTCCCAATTCCAACATGAGCTGTTATTTTCCAAAGGAATCTATTGACAAGGCACTTAATTGACCTATGCTTGGGGGAATTCTTCTTATATTTGTATTGAAACCTTCCGTCCATTGACATCAAGTATATTACATTGCAAAACTCCTTTGAAAGCATGCCCCAAGCCTAATATCGCATCACGATACCGTTCAAATTCCAAAGGCTTGTTTCCATATTCTGCACACCTAGTTGCAAAACCTCTTAATTGCATTAAACAACAACATATTGCATCACAAGAAGCAATAGACGTATGATGTATGACCTATGTTCCTAATGCAACTGCATAGTACAACAAAATGGAGATGTTAAACATAGATAATCAAATGGCAATATGGTAAATAGTTTTCCAGAAAGCAAAATTGCAATACCAAATTACTTTTTCTTTGTGAGAGATGTTTGACTGTTGATTACTACCCAAAAAGTGCTATTTTGCGCCTTTAATTCATTATGTTTTAAGCACTTTTGTGTAGTAGTTCTCCATTTTTATTCCAATTGGCATGTTAAGAACCTAGCAATGACTTCTAATCATATTTGTGGCTAGTTTTAGTATTTTGACAGTTTTTTGGATCATTAAGACAAGCCAAGTAAAGGAGAGAAGCAAAGAGGAAAAACAGAGGAAAGAAGCAGTTTTTGTAGCCGTGCACTGTCACTTTGGGAGGCTTTATTTTGTTCATCGTGCAAAATCACCTTTCAAGAATCCCATATTCGGAATTGGCTTGGAATTGCTAACAAATCAAGTACCTATAGTGGTATATTGCCATTCGTATAAGGAGCTCAAAATGACAAATTTTGCACTTTGTACTGTTCATGCGAAAATGCCATGCAAGTGCGAATTTCGCACCAGCCCATGCAAGTGCGAATTTCGCACCATGTATTGTTCATGCGACTTTGGTGCGAAATCTCCTCTGTTCTGCCGACTCCACATGAGATCTTTTCTTTTGTGTTTTTTTTTTATGTAAATTCCTTTCTCATCCTTGTAATTAGCCAATCACAAGCTTTGCTTTGTAAAGACTATAAGAGGGGTGGAAATCATCTCTCAAATTTATTATTGTATTTTTTCACTTAGTGAAATTTTCCTCTCGGGGAGGAATACAGAGTTCTCTTTGCTTTCCTTTTCTCTCTTCTATTTTCTTTTTCTTAGAAGCCAAACAACCTCTAAGGATTTTTCCCAGAGGATGAGAGGCTAAACCTTTGGTTTCTTGGAGTGAAGGAAGCTAGGTGAAAAGTCCAGATGCAAAAGTGGAAAACTCTCGTGCATTAAATACAGGTAGTTGGAGTTTATAAATGACTTTTAAATCTAAAGTTTTGCTTTAAATCCCTTAGAATCATTTTGAATGGCCAATACATGATAAGCTTTTAGGTCTCTGTAGATACTTATTGCTAGATCCACATAAGACCATCAGTTATCATGTACGAGCCATTGGAAAGTGGCTCAAGGTGAAGACCTATAGTGTCTAAAGCCGTTAATGGAACTTGACTACCATTTCTATTGACTTTTTATGGATTAAATCTTCATTGTTAAACCTATACCAGTTCGGGAAACAACCATCCTTTATGTTGTTGTCCCCAATACGAGGAGAAAAATCCGGAATTTCCCACTTTGCATTCTGAACTTGATCCTAGCAACCTTTAGCTCCAGGAGACTTTCTTTCTTCCATTTTTACC
Source organism: Vitis vinifera (assembly GCF_030704535.1). NCBI lineage: Eukaryota > Viridiplantae > Streptophyta > Magnoliopsida > Vitales > Vitaceae > Vitis > Vitis vinifera. Next base: position 17,959,783 of record NC_081818.1, read on the forward strand.
TAGTTCTATGTTAGTTTAGTTTCAAACACCACTTTCAAAACAAATTTTATTTTCTTTTAAACTTTAAGTTTTTGACAAAGGAAATCATCAGATTCAATTTCTAATCTTGAGTCTATCACTGGTAGAGTGAAAACTCATCCCAGAGTTCAACCCTAGAGCTACTATACTATAGTAGCTTTGCTACGCTAGTATGAGGTCATAGGATTTATAAATATTTTTTATTAAAATACCCAACTAGGCACGAATCAACTATCCCCATTTGTCGATGGATGTACAATGTATACATGGACAATTTCATCACTATGTGTGACCAACTCATCCATATTTGAATCATCCTCCAATTCTTGAAACATTTTAAAACTATATTTGAGGGTGTAGTAAAATTTGATCCCTTCTCTACTTATTTTCCACCTATCACACGTACTAATAACAAATTCTTCATATGACATTCCATCATGGATCTTCACATCTTTATTGAGGCCACTTATATAAGTTGGTTGTCCATTGTTATCTCTTATAATTTCACCACTTTTAAGAACATAACAAAAATTTATTTTCCCATTTCCATTAACCTATTACATAGAAAACTAATCAATAGCAATTTTAAATAAATAAATCGAAACTTAACAAAACAAATGTGACTATCAACACTTCAAAATTGTGTATATACCTTGCACTAGATTACATTACTTCACAAAAGATACCATTATACACCCCTTGTACGGTAAGGCAAATGGATATGTATAGGTAGGATAAAATCCTTATACACATGGTGAAAACCTTAGTACAATCATGCTAATTCCCTATTAGTCTTAATGGAAAGCGTAAAATGAGGGAAACAAAGTACAAAGTTGTTAAAAGTAGAAAAACTCTCAAATTACTTCACAAATGATAGCATTGTATACCCTTTGTACAATTAGCCAAATGGACTTGTATAGTTAAGGTAGAAACCTTATACACTTAGTGTATATTATTTGTGCGGTGATGGTAATTCCTATTAGTCCGTATCGAGGACTTAAGTTGAGAGGAATGAGTAAGAGATTTGTTCAAAAAGGAAAGTTCATGAAATTGCTTCACAAAGGATACCATTGTATACCCCTTGTACAATCAACTAAATTAACATGCACAGTTAGGATAGAAACCTTGTACACTTGGTATATAATATTAGTGTAGTGATGGTAATTTCTTATTAGTCCATATGAGAAAGATGAACATTATGTTACAGTTGGAAGGTTATTATTAACAACCATTATCAATGTATCCTTCAAAAGTAGAATGGAAAGGACCTTGAATTTACTAGTGGGATTAACTTGGAAAAAAATAAATTAACAAATTCAGTAGAAGGACCTTACTTGAAGCTCTATGGCCTATAATACCAAGCTAGGAAATAAGAAACAACAATGAAATTAACTGAGTTGCATTGATATACCAAAGATGGGTTATAAGTATATTACAAGTTTAAACAAATATGGGAACAAGTACCAAATATGTAAATAAATGTTAAAAAAATAACACCCTAGTATTCTAGTCACAATTCAAATGAAGCCAATCTAATTACATACTAATCCATACCAAATGATATGGTTAATTCAAACTACACTAGCACACCAAATCATAATGTTATTATTGGGATATGATATAAATCATAATGATTTAAAGATATACCTATTTTGATGTATATTCATTGCATGCATGTAAGGACCAATATAGATAAATGGTTAATTTAATAGGAATTAAATTTGTCATCTATATACATAGTGTTTTATTAGAGTGCATAATTTTACACATAATATATACATACATTTGACCAAAACATGTACTTAACATAACTTGCACCATGGGTAGCTCTTTAAAACAATCATCAAATTTCACTTCTAGTAGAACCAATACAACATCCCTTGGTTGACTCATTTCCCATTTTTATTTTTATTTTATAAAAAGACATTGAATAATGGATCACTATTACTGGTTTTTAAGGGGCAATTGAATTTGAAAACTCAAATTCATTTCATTTGTATTCTAAGTGTTGGTAAAATGTTATTTTCATTATTTTGAGTTGGGTGAGTGAGTTTTTTTTTTTTTTTTGGAATTTAAAGTGTTGATAAAATGTTATCTTCCTTGAATAAAATGAATTATTTTAATTTTAAATTCCCTTAATGGAAAATATAATAATTAGTATTTCCATTTTTTTTTTTAAAAAAGTGATAAGTTTTTTTAAATGATTTTACCATTTTCAAAGCAAATATAATAATTAAAATAATATTTCTTTTTGGCATCTATTACAATTAAGGGAATTTAACATTAAAATAATTCATTTCCTTTATACTCAAGTATGCTAAGACCTATTATTTAAAAAAGTGGTAAGTTTTTTAAATGACTTTACCATTTTTTAAAGCAAGTATAATAATTAATATTGTATTATACTTTTTTTTTTTGCATCTATTACCATTAAGGGTAATTTAAAATTATAATAATTCATTTCCTTGGTACTTGGTATGCTAAGACGTATTGTTTTTTTAAAAAAAGTGATAAGTTTTTAAAATGATTTCAGCATTTTTAAAGCAAAAATAATAATTAATATAATATTATACTCTCTTTTTTGCATCTATTACCATTAAGGGAATTTAAAATTAAGATATTTCATTTCTTTCATACACTCTAGTATGCTAAGACATATGGAGTTCCTCCCATGTCCCTTTCACAAATTGAGTGCTTTGTGGGGTTGGAATTTTAGTGCTTTTGCAAGGACTTAGCAACTTGTTTTCTAATAGTAATAACATTATGTGGGAATTGCTTTACGAGGAATTTCTTATCTTAAAATGAATTATATTTTCTTTGCATTCAAATCCCTTCATTCCAAATACCATGTACATAACAATAACATATATTTAAATTAGAGAACAAAAAAGTAAAATTAAAATAAAATATTTATATTAAAATACTAATCATTCCTCAAGTTCAAGGGTTCCATTTTTGTAGATTTAGATTTTATGACCATTGGTATGGGATCATTATGTTTTTTAATAAATGAAATAAAATCAAATATTAAAAAATGGTAAATAGTTTCACTCTAACAAAAAAAAAGTATTAAAAAATAAAAATTCACAATCCTTTTGCTCTTCAATTTTCTTAGGAACCAAATAGTGGATTGAAATTAGGGATTTACCTGATTCAATATTGCCTCAAATATAATTCTCATGTGCTATGTGATAGAGTTTAGAGATGCCGATTGGATTTTGAGAAGATTTGGTGTTTAAAAGTTCAAGAGATTTGAGGCAGGTAGGTAGGGATTTGAGACTTTCACAACTTTTAGGGATGTCAATTCGATTCTGAGAAGATTTGAAGTTTGAAAGATCTTAAGAGGTCGGAAAGGGATTGAGAGATTTTAGGATTTTTAAAGGTCATATAGATTTTAGGGTTTTCAAAGTCATATTTACTAATGATATGACCTCATTTTTAAAGGGTAAGGCTTTTAAGGGTATTTTTGCCATTTACTGATAATTACTCTCATATCCCTGTAGCAATTTCACTAGTTTATCTAACTTTTTACACTAATAATGCAAAGTTAAATCCCTTAATACTAATTTTCAACCCCAACAACCCCTTAAGCATAATTTCCCCAAACTAAAAGATGTCATCCCTTGTAAATGTTAGAAAAGCGATGTGGTACATCGTCTTATCTCTCTATTATTTTGTGATAATATTTTTCTTTCAAATATTGACACAGTTATGGAGAGAATGCATGAAGACGGCAATTATATCTTTTGATTGCTAAAGTGCTTTTGTTTGGTTGCGAACGTGGGGTGTGGAAAGACATTTAGAGGTGGAAAATTCTAGGGTACCTCTTCGGTACCTACCGAAAAGTTTTTCTAAGCCATTGGATGTTCAAGATTACATCTTGGCCATCCATTTTAAATTTGAAATAAAAATTCCACTTAACCAGTTAAGGGAAGAACCGGTTGAGGCCTTCTTTCTTCCTCCCTTCTCAACAATTTTGGGTTTAAATAAAATAAATATGAGATAAAAATAGAATTGGAAAAAAATAAAAATAAAAATGATATAAAATTTGAAAACATATATATTAACAAAAAAAATCATCAAATATCTTAATTACATTATTTTACTTTTAACAAATTATTAAACATTTAAATTCAACATAAAAATGAATATGGTAATATTTTAATATGAAATGAGTATTTTCATTAAAATTCAACATTTTGATAATCATATGTAAAGCTTAGGTAATTAGATTGTCCTAATTTTTTTTCGTACTCTCCAAATTTTACATTTTTTGAATTTAAGGTTTTTAAAGTTAAATTACAATAAACTAAATTACTAATACTCTTTTGAGTTACTAAAAATCAATATGAAAAATGTGATGAAAGTACCAAATATGTATTTATCACATTTTTCATATCGTTCTCATATTCTTCGTACCCTAAATTATTTATATTTTTAAAATTTCATATTTACTTTTTAACTTGAAATAACAATAACATAGTTTAATAATATTATTTTGAGTTATTATTGATAGAATTGTTACAAAAAAAAAAAAAGAATTAAAAAATTTTAAAATTGGAAATAATGTAAATTATCCTAAAAAAATTAGAAAATTAAAACACTAAAAAATTATAGAGGATACGAAAAATGTGAGAAAAGGTATGAAGATTATGAGCAATTCTCACATTCTTCATACCCTACCTCACATTCTCCATAGCCTGAAATTTAACAAATTATTTATTTATTTTTTATTTTTTTCCACTTAAAAATACAAATAATATTGTTTATCGATACTAATCAAGCTTAGAAATGATGAAAATTATTTTTAAGAAAATTTAAAAATTAAAACAATAAGGTGGTGTTTGTTTTTTTACTTAATTCTAAATAGAACCTTAATACTTAATAGTATTAAATATTAGATTGTTTGTTTTTGTAGTATTTTATTTTTATTAAGTATTAAAAAGTAAAAAAAACCATTGTGTCATTTTTTCTATTTAGAAAAAGCCATATATTTTGGCTTTTTCTATTTAGTAAAAAGTTTATAATAGGTCATGAAAAAGTAAAAAAACAAACCATCTAAATTCTAAAACTAAATGATTTTCAGTAAAAAGCCAAAAAAACAAACACCACCTAAGTAATTGTAGAATGTACGAATTATGTGAGGAATGGTACAAAGAATGTGAGGAATCTTCACATTCTTAGCACCCTTCGTCATATTCTCTTTACCCTTGAAAATTTTACAAATTTTCAAACTTTTAAAATTTTTTTCCACATGGAAATACAATAATATTATTTATTGATACTAATTAAGCTTAGAAATGATGGAAATTACTCTTAAAAGAAATTAAAAAAATTATGGAAGTTTGTACCCTCTCTTACAAAGTTCGTATCATCTCTTAGAAAGTTCGTATCCTATCTTACAAAGTTCGTACCATCTCTTAGGAAGTTCGTACCATCTCTTACAAAGTTCGTATCCTTTTTTACAAAGTTCATACCATCTCTTACAAAGTTCGTACCATTTCTTATAAATTTCATATTCTCTCTTAGAAAGTTCGTATCATCTCTTAGAAAGTTCGTACCATATCTTACAAAATTTGTACCCTGTCTTAGAAAGTTCGTACCATCTCTTACAAAGTTCGTACCTTGTCTTAGAAAGTTTGTACCTTGTCTTACAAAGTTCGTACCATCTCTTACAAAGTTTATGTCATCTCTTACAAAGTTCGTACCCTATCTTACAAAGTTCGTATCCTATCTTACAAAGTTCATACCATCTATTACAAAGTTTGTACCATCTCTTACAAAGTTTGTACCATCTCTTACAAAGTTCGTACTTTGTCTTACAAAGTTCGTACCATCTTTTACAAGTTCGTACCATCTCTTAGAAAATTTGTACCATGTCTTATAAAGTTCGTATCATATCTTATAAAGTTCGTACCCTCTCTTACAAAGTTCGTATCCCATCTTAAAGAGTTCGTACCCTGTCTTAAAAAATTCGTACCCTGTCTTAGAAAGTTTACTATGTCTTACAAAGTTCGTACCCTCTTTTAGAAAGTTCGTACCCTCTCTTAAAAAGTTCGTACCATCTCTTAGAGAGTTCGTACCATCTCTTAGAAAGTTCGTACCATTTCTTACAAAATATTGATGACAATTTCATAACAAATGACTAAAAGCTCTCAATTTGATTAATAATAACTCAAAAAAAAAATAAAAAATCTAGATGTTATAAGTCATTACATATTTAAATGTCATTTAACATGACATTTCTACCTACAATAGTTATATGTAAATGGAAAAAAAAAAAATCAAATGTTACCTTTTAACACTTGTAATCACTTGACATCCTTTGTATAATGTCTTCTTCAAGACATATAAAGCTTCATCTTCAAATTTAATCTATGAACAAAAAAAAAAAAAATTATATAAAAATATTAAAAACAATTTGATAACAAAATTTTATAATAAACTCATAAAAAATTCTAAAATCGTTATTTAACATCACATTTCTTCCTACAACAATTATATTTTGATAAAAAAAATATCAAATATTACCTTTGACACTTGTAATCATTTGAAATCTTTCATCTTCTTCATATAATATAAAATTTAAATTTTCTCTCTCAAAAAGTTTTAAACTTGATCTTGAAATTTGATTCATCAAAATACATCTTACATATTTTATAATTTGGTAGTTGAAATTATTTAATTTTCATATTAAATTATCCATTTTTTTATATATGAATAGTGACAGTATAAGAGTAGTTGATAGGATTTTCTTTTTTTAGATAGAGTTAGGTAATGTATTAAATAACAAATTATATTTGATATTTAATAATAAATTATAAAAAAGTTGTAATATTTAGATATATACATGAAATACATGTGATTATTTCTCACCAATAAGTCATGTTTGATAAGTTTTTACAAATTTTTTAATGATACGTGCTCTACACATGTTATTTTATTATTGGGGTCTTATTGGGGTCAAATGTGGGGAGGTAGTGGGTACCAAAGAACAACCTTCAGAGGGTGATGGTTAGAAGTTTGGCCCTGCGTCAGGAAGTGCGTGTCTGGCCCAATCAAGGAAGTACATGTTTGGCCCAAGCAATCGTCCGGCTCATGCATCGAAATCCCCAAACCGCCCTTGCCCAGTCAAAACACCCATATTCTATTTTCGACTCTGGTTGCTCGCACTCAACGGCAAAACGCCAGTGGCAATTTCGCAAATTTACCACGTATTCCCACACTATAAATTCCAAAATCAAACCAAATCTAAGCCTTCTCTATGCTACGTTCTCGGTCTCCGCTCTTGAGCCGTCTGCAGCCGGCGAGAATCTCGGGCATCTTCTTTTTCCGGTAAATGGCTATCCCCAAACTCGCTTTATTTTTTTTCATTGATTTCCTTTTGCGATTTTCTTTATTCGGTTAATCTGGAACTGGAATTCCAGGTACATAAGCTTCTCGAAGAAATCGTTAATGGCGGCGCCACCGATCCTTTCGCTTGCTTTGCCCTCGGAGACTGGACGAGTTCTCAGCATTCAGTCTCATACTGTGCAGGTATGGGATTTGCGTCTGGTTGGTTTTCGGGAAAGTTGAAAGGAAAAGTAAAATTTCCAGTTTGACTGTTCCGTGTTGTGCACGCTGTTTGTGGATTGTGAGGAAAGGAAGAAAATGATTAAGGAGAAGAGCCTTCCGCTAGCTTTTCCATTTATTTTCTCTCGTTTTTCTTTTATTCCGAGAACCAACCAGGGTACATGGAATAATTGTACAAGTCTTACGTTAGTAGAAAAGGATTTTTATATTTTACATTCTTTTATTTCAAGGGTTTCTCATGACCAAATTGGATTCCTGTGTTTTATCTATACTAATTTTATTTTGGTTTCTTGTTAACTTGTTATTTAAATGTAATCTGAATCGTGTGCATGTGTTTGGCTGTTATTGGTATAGTTGATCGAGAAGAATGAATGAGGAATGTTTGCATTGTTTTGAGTAATAATTTGTATTCCTATAAAGAAATGTTTTAGCTTCTTTGTTTATGTTACTCGATATTTATTTTTAGGTTTAGTTGAATGGAATATCTGTTTTTGGTTATTATATTTGATCTGTGATTGAGGAAAATGAATGGGGAATGATCTTCTTGTCTGAGTAAATAATCAATGATTAAGTGGTAATTGATAAGCATAGTTTTGCGATCTTTGTTGAGATATGGGTTGATGCTTTATGGTGGAGAATGCATGTCTGAAATATGTATGCATCTCAAATAATGGAAGAGAAACAAACAGAAACAGAAGAAATACATTGGCACGGAACAGATTTCTTAATCTTTTATATAAATATGTGTGTGTGTAGATATGTATATGTATATATATCATGTTTTTTGACCATCTTATTAAATTTACAGCTTATACTAATTACAATTATAAAATAAACAAAGCAGGGTAGTCCAAAACATAGTTGTTAAAAACTTATGATAAATGCAGTATCTTTTTTTTATGGAAATTGATATGTATTGCAATTTGTCTCATATCTTAAGCATATCTTATAATGCATATATGATATATGATTTGGTATGCAATATAACAATATAAATCTACATTCTTGTTGTCAAAGGCCATGTTGGAAGTTAAGCAAATTTATTCTTACAAAGAATATTGGAAAATTTTCATTTTAATCATATGAATGTTTACATTATATTGGTTATTTATTCATTTTCCTTGTGGGTTGGGAAAGGAATGATGTCAATTGTAAAAAGTTGGAATTTTGGAACAAATATAAGTAAATATGCCTAGTTAAAATTTGGAACTATAAATCATATTTTAAAATTTTAAAAGTTTATTTTTGTTAATTTTGTGATGAACATATACATTAAACTCATATTTTGTTGAATTGAGCTTTTCAAAGCTCTTGTATTTAATGTTTTTATACGGTATGATAAAGGTTAAAATCTATAAATCCTAATATCTTTCATGAAGTTAATTATATATTGATGTATACTTCATGCTTTCGATATATTTGTATATGTCTACATATATATATATAAATTTATTTTTCACCATATAAACAACTTACATAGATGATAAGATACGATTTATGAGTTAACAATTGTGGTCCAAAGGACTAGGGAAAAGTATGATTTTTGCCACATTATGTTTTGTAATTTAGTTATAGAACTAACGAGGTATACAGTGATGGATGCGTGGGCTGCATTGTGAATTTAACTGAACCAGCTATAAAATTTGAATAGAAGAAGATATGAACCAAAACTGGACAGCTTTGTCTCTCTGTTGTGGACCAAAATCACTTTTTCCATTTGTGTGGAAATGCTGTACTTTTCTCTTGGGTAAAGTAACCTGTCGATTGGTCTCAGTTGAATACTGTTGTGGCATAATCTAAATAGAATTTATGCAAGGTTGCTTGCTTTTTTTAAGCCAAATGGGCATATATTCCATCTTAATTATGGTTCTATAATTGGATGGCTCGCAGCCAGAGGAGGGGATGCCATTGTTTCACTAATAAGGGGGTTTTAAGTTTATCACCTGTCTTATTTGATTGTGAATTGAAATATGCACCTGCATGCTACTATTCATAGAGTAAAGTCAGACAGGAAACACAAGGTCTTTTGTTACTGTAGTCTGCCACTTGATAGTACTAGTGTTCTGAAAGCTGAAACCATCCTTCTGATAACTTGGGAAGAGTAAAAGCTGGCTAAGAAGAGAATCAGTCAATAAAGGAGGGAGAATGCACAAAATTTGTGAACAGATGGGGATATTAATTGAAACTGAAACACCCTTGTCTTCTTTGTATTTCTAGACATGGTCCAACCCCAAGCATCCAGCCTATTTGGAGATGCAGTACTTCCTGCTTTGGCTATTCATTGTATGGAAGTAGACTCACTCTGGTCTTAAGCAAGGAAGAAGTTGAATGTTTACTAAGAAAGTCGTGAACATCCAAGTGTCGCATTCTTGAGGTGTGGGCCTATGCACTGAGAGTTGCTACTTCCTCTCAATCTTTCTCTTTGAGCTGTAGTGTGGAGTACACTTTATTAATGCAATTATGGAATTACTTGAAATGGAGTGTTGTATCTAAAACCACCTATCAGAAAAAAATGTGTTGTATTCTAAACCAAATATAAATTTCTACCTTTCCTAAGGTAGGAAGTATGGGTAATTGTTCAGATTTTTGAAAAGGTTGATGTGCATGACTGACTTACACTAAATAGATATAGAAGGCTCAAGAACATTGTGTGTCTAAGTGAGATGCGACAAGGTTTGAGGTTTTTGTGGGGGGATCTCGTTCCTCTTTGAGTTGAATTTTTTAGTTATTCTTCTTCCCTTTTTCTTTTTGTTTTTATCCCTTTGCATTGGGCCTTTCTTGGATGTTGTTATCATTGTGCACTTTCCTTTTTTACCCTCTTCTTGCAGAATACCTTTGTACCCCACTCTTCTCTTACTTTCAATTCATTTTTAATCAATTGTTCTTTTTGATAAAGAAAAAGAACAAAGTTACATCAGGTAACTGGAGTTGACATCGCACTAGAGGCACTTTTGAAAGGTTTTTGTCCATGTGAGGCACTTTGGGAGACGAAATGCACATGGACAAGTGCCGATGCACCTAAGCATGTTTAAAACTTGAAAATAAATGCTTATTTAATTTGGAAATGGGATTGGCTTGTAATTGTCATGGATGACACACATAGTGAACATGTTATGGCATAAGTTCTCTTGGTATTAATATAAGACACAAGGCCATTAAAAGATGCTGGTCCCACGACTCCCACCAAGTTGGACCTAGGAGGGTAAGTTAGATATTGCCCTGGGCATGGAATTTTTATGCAAAGTAGCTGCCCTTAAGACTGGATGCCTGCATGTGCATGTGGGTTTATTAGTGTGAGACTTCTCATGTTAAACTAGGTCCTAGATCTTTTGTTAGTTATTAAAAAAAATATACTTTAAAGGGGAATAGAATAGGAATTTAAGTAGTAGTAACTATCATATAATGTTTGTTGATGTCTCATTTTGCAAAGTCCATATTGGCTAATCATTGCATGTCATGTTTTTAACTTATGACATGTGAGCTCTATCCTAACATGACAAAATACAAGGTTCATATCACATGTTCAAAACAGTTTTCCATTAACATGGTACTTGATGCACGGATAGATCCAATGCATGGATAGGTCCATCTCTTTCTCTGCATCACTCCTTATGCCACAATGCTACAACAATTGGATATATCTGCCTATCTCCAAGCAAATACTTGACTCATTTGGTTGCTGACAGAATATGAATGTCATCTCTTGAAGGGATGCTAAAGGTGGTCTTTTCTGTTCCACCTCTTGGTGAAGGTGACACCATGCGTACCTAAGAGAGATGATCGTTTCTTTCCTATTTTAGGAAAGATTGATAGTTCCCTCCCAAATCGATGGTTAGATGATCTCCTATATCCTCAATGAAGATGTTACCCTTGGCATAACGCCTTGATGCTAAACGCTTAAGCAAGTCAGGAATATGCTTTGATTAGTCCAAAATGGAATTGACGCATCTTGGTAGGGTAGTTGGTTGACCTACTATCGAATTTCTTTTGAAGGGGTTTGAGGGTTTTGGTTTAGTGGCTAGAGTTGGGGGCTTCTGAGGCAAAGTTGACATGTATCAAACTTATTTTGACTGAAATGAAAAGGAAGGGGGTGTGAGGTGGTTGTGTCTCTGTGACACATGTCATCTCGAGAGGCTTCAACGTTATCATAGAATAATTGATGTATGATTTTTTATTTTGGAATACTATATATAAAAGGCTCCACTTCTTGCCAAACAAAAGGAGAAAGGAATTCCCCTCCCCTAAAAATTTTCTTATTAATTCCACCACCACTTTGTACAATCCTTTCTTGCTTCTCACTCTTCTCAACTCTTTCCTCAAGCTTCTGAAATCTTACCATCCAATGTGACTGACCTCTTATAGTTAAAACCATTATATAAAAAAAAACCTAAAATGCACACATAAAAGTTTAATGATATATTTATTTACAAAATGTCATTTCCATGTGTTTTCTTTGCTTTTTAAGAATTTATCATGTTTGTATTATGTTTTTCCCACTTGAGCATTGCTACTTTAATCCTTAATGTGGTAATTTTATAGGATGGATTAATTTTAATTGCTACCTTCAAGTGGTAAAGGGTTAGGGAAGGTTTGTGGGATGTTTCTAGTCTCAAGTCCCAATAGTGACAAAAATTTACCTATCAATTCTCTTTTTTTTTTTTTTTTTTCTTTTTCATTGTTGTCTTCATATCTTGTTAAACGCTTATGTTATATTGATACTATTATGTGACTCTAAAGTATTTATTTCTTTACTCATACCCTTTCATAAAAGCAAATTATTATACTTTGCAATGCTTGTCTTAGTTTGATTCTTATCATTGGTAAGTATCAAACTCTCAATTGCTACTCTATGTCTTTGCTCACCTTATCATTTTGGAAAAAGAATAAATTTCCTTCATACATTTGGGCACTATAGGGAAATGAAAGTTATAAAACTATCCTTTCTTGCTTTACCTAATATTTGAAATAAGCTTATCCCCATCCCCTCATCCAATAGCATGTGTATTAAGATAATTCTTTACGTGCATAGAAAAAATTTAATTTTCTGGAATTGACTTGATTTTTTTCCATTGCCATTTATAGTTTCCTTATGCTACATGTACTTTGTGAAGGATGGATTTGTGTATTTAAAATGGAATAATTCATTTCATGTGTTCCAAACACCATTTCAACATAAGCTTATGTAGTTACATTTAATGTGTTTGTGGTAGATTATATTTGTGTCTTAACTTCATTACCATTTTCTATTTCCCCTTAGGGATATGTTGGCAATAAATCGGCTGTCTTTCCCCTCCAGCTACTGGGCTATGATGTCGATCCAATCAATTCAGTACAGTTCTCAAATCACACAGGCAAGCTGCTTATACTTCACTCAAACAGTCTCAGAACTCTGAAGCCTGAAATATGGTGCGAGGTCAACTGCCAATCTATATGAGTTCAGGCATGAGATCCTAGTAGCAATTGAGGTTAAATTATGGTTAGTCAACTTGAATATCTTGCAGGATACCCAACTTTTAAGGGCCAAGTTTTGAATGGACAGCAACTAGGAGATTTAATAGCAGGCCTGGAAGAGAATAACTTATTATACTATACCCATTTGTTAACAGGTATGTTTATTTTACTTGCTTTCCTCATTTATTCTTTAAAAATTGGTCTTGCATCCTGTGGTAGCTTCACTTCTTGCTGTTAACTCATTGAAAATAAGTTTTGAAAAAGAAGGTATGCCTAATGCATGCATTTGAGCCTCCTCAAATGGTTACTCCCTTAAATTCTGATCGATGCTTGACACAGTAATGACCTGGAGTAGTTCCCAATCCTACTTGAAGTAGTCTATAACCCAACTGGTTGTTCCAGTTAAAGGTACTAAAATTTGCAATATAGAAATTATGTCATTTGGGTAGGATTGGACATTCAAGTGACCTCTTCCTTGGTAATATCTTTTGATTTTATTTTCCATCAATATTTTAAGCTTTTTTACAGTCTCCATAATAACTTTCATGAAGGTCTGTTTCATATCTAAACTAAACCTATTTCAGCTTCTCTTATTGTCTACTTGTGGATCTTGCTTTGGTGAACAAACTGATTAGTGATAGGAATAGTGCTTTACCCATACTTATAATATACTAAATTTATATGCACAATTAACAGAGTAACTAAATTCTGAATAATGACAAGTCTAACTAATTATCTGCACTTCAAAAAACTATCCCTTGGAAGTTTAATCTGTTAAGCTAGCTTATAGGCTAGGAAATTTTATATTGAATACCATAAAGCCTTATATTTAGTAGACTTAGCTAGGAACAATTGAAAATTCTTTTTCCTAAAACTATGGTAAAGATGTCTCTGACTTGATCTTCTGATTTGATAGAGGCAGTTACAAGCTTCTTGTTCACCATAGCTTCTCTGGTAAAGATACAATTAGCTTCTATATGTATGGTTTTCTCACGGAATATGAAATTATTATCAATATATATGCAACTTGATTGTCATAGTGCATCATTGGCTTTCCCAGAGGAAATCCTAATTCTTGTAACAAGTTCTTAAATAGAGATTAGTTCATAAGTAGTGTGAATCATAACTCTATATTCAGTTTCAACACTTAGACCTTGCTACAAGATGCTGTTTCTTGCTTCTGCAGCTCACTTAATTACCACAAAACAAACATAAGTATAACACCAAATGGTTGAAGGAGAATATGACACTAGGAACTGAATGAGAAGAAGATTTGGGAGAAAGTGGTGGCAAAAAATAACAGCAATAAAGGCTGCAACTTGAGAAATAAACAGAAAGGATAATGATGATGAAGGCTGTGAAGTAGGACACAGATGGTCGCTATTAACTCCACCTAAAACAGAAAAATGATGAAGGCTGCCAGTAAACCCAAGAACCTAAATGGCTCTGATACCATGTGAATTTGTGAAAGAGACGAAAATTGATGTATTTTTAGGAAAAAATATTACAAGATATATAGAATACACTAGTTGACCTATAGAGTTCTAAATTAGGAAAATGTCCTAACCTCCTATACATAATAGATACAAATCAATGTTAATAATACATCTGTAAATATACAGCTAATTTACATAAAATAATTGCCTATTCCAACAGTTTTGTTCAATATTCCTCTTAGTTATGCATACTATAGAAGACTTGCAAAAATATGATTTTTAATGGCTTCCTTGGTGAGGAGGATTATGTAATTTTTATGTCAATGAATTAAGAGCTCTAAACTTAGCTCATCGGCTATCTGAATGTACATTGGTTGTGGTTATGGACTTTGCTTAAGGTTTCTGGAGAAACACACTTGCATGTGCACACACAATCTCTCTCTCTCTCTCATACACATTTTTATCAGCTAAAAAAAGTGTGTATGGTTGTTGTGTTCCCTCATATCATTGAAAAATACTGCTCATAGAAATGACATAGTTATTTCTTCAGCAACCATTGGCCGCTAGGTTCATCTGGCTAGAAATTGCATGTTTGTAGGGAAACACTGTTGTATTGTCATAACTAAGGTTTTTATTTGGGCTTGCAACTTATATTTTTGCTGTCGTGTCCCATATTGGACATTAAAAAGCTGCAGATTTTGTTGTTTCAAGTTTCAACCTCTACTACATAATCAATGTCGTAGAACACTTTATTGTTCCAAATTTCAACCCCTACAACATAGTCAACGCCCTTGTTAATCTAACTTGAGTCTGTATCCCTCCATTTGATAGAATTAAGCATACTTGTGTTCAGAACCTGTCTCCTGTGGCAGTATTTGCTATCAACCCTGCAACATTAATATATGCTATTTTGATATCTCTATGTTCTGAATTTCTTTCCTGTAATTTGGCATTTGTGTTACAGTCTGTTTGTTGTGATATTTTTTTTGTTTGGAGGCTTTCTTGTTCACTTGTGGTGCTTTCAACTTTGATTGGTGTATTTTCAGGTTATATTGGTTCTGTTTCTTTTTTGAACGCGGTATTAGAAGTTGTCCATAAACTCCGTTCTGTTAATCCAAAGCTGACATATGGTGAGTAGATTATTGAATATTGCCTCTAAAAAAAAGTAGATTATTGAATATTGCTGAAATCATTGCCCTTCATAATCAACATGGTTAGAGAGGGTTTCCTTTTTTTTTTTTGAACTTTTCTTCTGTTACTTCCTGATTTTTCAGTGAACTGGATTTATTTGTGGCTACAATAAGTCATTTTTGATTTACCAATTTCATTTTTGGATGTCTGGTATGTTTTGGCAGAATATTGTATCCTTGACTGATATTGAAATTGCCAGCTTTATATGTACATTAGAGTATTGGAAGATATTATATTATTTTATGTGGGACAAAAGGAGGATCTTCTTAGTAGTTGAGCTATAATGTATAAATGGAATTTAGTTTCTGTTTCTGGACTCAAAAAGGGGGAATGAGAAACTATAACTGGCACTGCTACTGCTGCATATGATGATGATCAGTGTACAAATGCTCTTAACAATTGAGTCATCTTAGCTTCAAAAGTACCTGTTGACTTGTTTTTTAATCAGATTTTAGAATAAATAATGTAAGTAAAAAAACCTGATGAGAAAAAAATTATTGTGTTACTAAAAATTCCTATCCAATAGTTGTGAAGGTGATGTTTGTTGTGGAAAAATCTGTTATAGCAGTAATTGCTCACAGATTTAACATTTTGCTTTCTAATTCTTTTGATTTATTTTTATTGAGATAATAAGCAAAAAGATTTTATAGGTGTTGAAAAAGAAATTATACACCAAGATACATAGGACTTATACAATGGGTACCAAAAGGCTTTCCCAAAAAGAGAGAGAACTCAAAAAAACTACTCCCTTCCTCAATTTGTTCCCACCCAATTGACAAAATCAATTAAAAGCATTGAACTTATGAAAAAAAAAAAAAATCAGTTAAAAGCATTGAATCTTCTTCTATGTACATGCTACCCATAACATTAGATTTCTAAAGAAAGAGCACTTAAGTGATTGATTTGGCTACTTCTCATTTTTGAGTGCTCTTTGATTTTTTTTCTGGTCAAATTGTTCACAAAAATGCACAGATGAGTGGTTCTTCAAACCTTCTTACATTTTCTTCTCACAAAAGAGCCATGTCAACTTAAAAGAGTCTCCCTAACCATAAAAAAAAAGGAACTAAACAATGCTGAATAGGGAGAACAACAATTGCCAATTTGGCACAGCATAGGAGAATGTGATAATTTACTCCTCTTTCTTTTACAAAGGAGGCATCTATTTGCCAATGACCGCCCTCTTTTTTGAAGCTGATTCAAAGTCAATGCATTTCTCCAACTAGTTTTGTAAGCTAAAAACTCGCTTTAGATGGGATTTGTGGATTTGAAATATGCCCATTGGAAAAGGAATTGAATGCCCCGACTTTAGGATATAATGTAAAGATTTGAAAAAAAAAACTATTCCTTGAGAAAATAGCATGTATATTGTCTAGCTTCCAATCATTCAAGTGTCTAGAGAAATAAGGATTCTAGTGGTCCCCTTCACCTAGATTGTCCCAAATGTCTGCCACCTAAGCCTCTTTTGAGATGCTATAGCATACAAAGAGGGGAAAGACACACATAGGGGTTCATCCCCTCACTACCTAGCCTTTTAAAATTTCACCCTGCTTCCATTGTCCATCTCGAAGGATGCTTTACTGTTGAACAAGTCCCATCCCTTTTTGATATTTTTCCATAACCCAACCTCATATCCTTGTTTCACTTTGTAAGAACTCTAACCCTCTTCTTCTCTCCATGCTTCCCATGTATGACCTATTTCCACAAAGCTTCTCTTTCATAAGCATATCTCTAACTCCACTTTTCAAGGAGAGTCAACTCATATTAAGCGAAGAAAGACATCTAAGCCTACACCCCTTTCCTTTTCTCCCTGAAAATAATTGCCCATTTTACTAATTACATCTTCTCCTTGAAAGCCTTGCCTCTCCATAGGAAGCCTCTTTGAATCTTTTCAAGCCTTAATCTAACTTTTTTGGGAATGTTGAACAAGGACATAAAAAGTATATAAATAAACTAGATGAGGTGCTTGCTATCAAAGTGAGCTTTCCCTTTTTGAAATATATTGCCTTTTCCAAATTGAAAGTCTTTGGAGGAACCTTTCTTCCACTCTATCCCAACCTGACTCTACTTTGAAAGAAGCCCGTAGGGGAAGCTCCAAGTAGGTAGATGGAAGCTCCCATACCCCACAATCCTAGCTCTTAAGTCTCCTTCACATTAGCTGCTCTCTCTATTGAGATTAATTCACTTTTCTCTAGACTTATTTTCAGCCCATGACAGCATTCTTACAATGTGATGGGATGTAAATGAGGTAAAACACCCCAGTCATATGTGTTCAGTATCCTAAACTCCTAAGAGATATGATTATGATTATATCATGTTTGGTTATATCTAGTAATTGTTTCAAATATCTTTTAGTGTCCATTTCATATCCATTTTCTCTATAACCCTTTTTTTTTACTTAGTTTTTATTAAAATTAATGTTAATGAATTAGATGGTAATTAGATCTAAATGAGAACATTTCAGGCTGCAGACTGAGGATACTTGTAAGATGCTCCTTATCCTCAAGGGAAAACCTAAAATGAAAATAAGAGCATTGAATCTTGCAATTGTAAGAAGATTAAAAGTCGTGTCACTAGCACAACCTCATAGGTATTGCAAGAGGGAAGATTAACCCACTCTTTATGTTGGAAAATCTGCTAACTTGGGTGGCAGATTATTGAAGATTTTTCTAGTCGTCTATATGAGCTGTAACAATTGTATAGTTGTACATAAAATCTCCTAGGATTTTTTCCTTTCTTAGCATTCTTCACTTATTTTGTGAAAAGAGAGAAAAGGGAGAATCCCTAATTTTTGTTATTGAAAAACTGTAAATAATACACATTGGACTTGGGTATATATATACATGTTAGTGGGACCCACGATACAATAAGGAAAGAAAAGGAAAAGGAAAAGGAAAAGTGAATAACCTAAATAACTGTACACTATCTAATACTCCCCCTCAAGATGGAGCATATATGTTATATGCACCAAGATTGTTACAAATGTATTTAATTCTAGGATCTCTGAGAGATTTAGTAAAAATATCTGCTAGTTGGTCATTTGAATTGACAAAACTAGTTGCCACACATCCTGATGTGATCTTCTCTCTAATGAAGTGACAGTCAACTTCAATGTGTTTGGTTCTTTCATGGAAGACTGGATTGGATGCAATATGCAAAGCGGCTTGGTTGTCACAGGTGAGCTTCATCTGTTCATCCTTTCCAAATCTCAACTCCCGAAGAAGATGTTTCAGCCATATGAGTTCACATGTTGCCAGAGCCATAGCTCGATACTCGGCTTCAGCACAAGCTCTGGCCACTACATCTTGTTTCTTACTCTTCCAGGATATTAGGTTGCCTCCAATAAAAACACAATACCCGGAAGTGGAACATCTATCTGTGGGTGAGCCAACCCAATCTGCATCTGTGTAACCGACAACCTAGGTATGACCTCTGTTCTTGTACAACACACCTTGGCCTGGTGTGCTTTTGATATATTGAAGAATGCGGATTACAACATCCCAATGGCTATCACATGGTGACTGTAGGAATTGACTAACAACACTTACAGGAAAAGAAATGTCTGAACGAGTAATGGTGAGGTAGTTCAGTTTACCTACAAGTCGCCGATATTTCCCAGGATCTCCTAAAGGCTCCCCCTGTCCTGGTATAAGTTTGACATTTGGATCCATAGGAGTGTCTACCGGTTTACAGTCTAACATACCGGTTTCTTCCAAGATGTCTAAAGCATACTTCCTTTGGGAAAGAACCACACCGGAACTGGATTGAGCTATCTCGATCCCTAAGAAATACTTGAGTTTCCCCAAGTCTTTAGTCTGAAAGTGGGTGAAAAGGTGTTGCTTTAGTTTCTGAATACCATTTTGATCACTGTCTGTAATGATGATGTCGTCCACATAAACTACCAGATAAATACACTGCCCTGAAGAGTTATGATGATAGAAAACGGAATGGTCTGCTGTACTGCAGAACATGCCAAACTCCTGAACAACAGAACTAAAACTGCTAAACCATGCTCGAGGAGATTGTTTCAAGCCATATCGAGTGCCAAACATTCGCCACCCAATCCTCCTTAGAATCAACAATAGCATAAAAAGCATGGTAAGAAGTATGCAGTGCCACATCACCACACTACTTGTCCTTCCAAAATTTCACTCTCCGCCCACTACCAATTGAGAAGGCAACTTTATTATCTAAGAGCTCCCATTTCTTTCTAATGGCTTTCCACAACCCTGCCCGTTAACTTTACTAACCACCTTGGAGTGCCACTTTGCTTCTTCCATCTCGTACTTGCCACTAATAACTTGCTTCCACTAAGCCCCCCTATCCTTTGCAAACTACTAGCTCCATTTACCTAAAAGGGCTTTGTAAAGCTTAGCAGGATTCTTTACCCCCAGTCCACCCTTGCTCTTATTTGTACAAATAATGGATCACCTTACTAATTATTTATCAAAAATAAAATAAAATAATGGACCACCTTACTAAGTATGGCTTTCACTCAAGGGCTCCTCCTCTCTAAAGGAAATCCCTTTGGATTTGTTCTAATCTCATCCTAGTTGTTCTTGGAATATAGAACACAGACATGAAATAGATAATCATGCTGGAAAGAGTGCTCCAAATTAGGGTAATCCTCCCACCCTTGGATGAGTACTACCTTTTCCACATGTATAACTTTTTGCGAAACCTCTCCTCCACCCCATCCCATGCCACCACAGACCTGAAAAGGGCACCTAGTGGGAGACCCAAGTAAGACGATGGGAGTGCTCCCACCTTGCAACCAAACTCAAGGGCTAACCCTTCGACATTTTCCACCATTCCCACCGGAATTAACTCGCTTTTTTCCAAGTTAATGTTAAGCCCTGAAATGGCTTCAAAACACATAAGCAACCAATTAAAGTAAGTCAACTGGTCTTGATTCAGTTTGCACAAAACTAAAGTATCATCGACAAACAAAAGATGCGAGATATCCACTCCATCTCCATTTCTACCACTTACCCTCCAACCTAGTAAAAAACCTCCAACCTTAGCCTTCTTGAGCAAACAACTAAGAGCCTCCATAGCAATTACAAACAAAAAGGGTGAGAGGGGATCTCCTTGTCTTAGGCCCCTAGAACTCTGAAAGAAGCCCGTTGGAGCACCATCAACTAGAACTAAAAACCTTGCTGAAGAGATACACCACTTGATCCATAACATCCACTTCTCCCCAAAACCTATCTTCTTAAGGGATGCAAAGAGAAAATCCCAATTAACATGATCATAGGCTTTTTCAATATTAAGTTTGCATAGCAAGCTGCTTTCATTACTCTTCAACAACGAAAGAATGACCTCATTCCTCCATAAAAGCATTTTGGGAATTGGAGACCACCTTCTTAATTCTATTGGCTAAGACTTTAGCCAACAACTTGTAGAGACCATGCACCAAACTGATAGGCCTAAAGTCCTCTAGGTCTTTGGCTCTCCTTTTCTTAGGGATTAAGATGAAAAAAGTAGCATTCAAATTCTTCACAAAGCGACCCCTTTCATGAAAATCCCTAAAAAAGCCATCACCTCTTCCTTCACCAAATCCTAACTGAACTGCTAAAAAGCCATAGGAAAGCCATCAGGACCTGGTGCTTTGTCTTCTCTAAGGTCTGAAAGGGCTGTGAACACCTCTTCCTCAAAGAAAGGGACCTCCAGATTTGCTGCATCTTGTTCCCCTAATACTTCAAAAGAAAGCTCGTTGATAGTTGGTCTCCATTCCCCTATCTCAAACAAAAGAACCTGAAAAGCCCGAACCACCCCCTCCTTAATCTCACTCTCCTCTGAAACCCAATGCCCATTAATTTTAATCTTAGCTAACTGATGCCTTCTCCTATGAGCATTAGCCATTTTGTGGAAGAAGCTAGTGTTTCTATCACCTTCCTTCAACCAAAACTCTCTTGACTTCTGCCTCCAAGAGGTTTCCTCCAGAAGGGACCATTTCTTGTACTATTCCCTTGCTAGATTCCTGGCATTCTGCTCCTCCACAGTCAATACTCTGGTTGCTTCCTCAAAATCTTACAAAGCCACCTGATTCAGAGCCCTCTCCTTACTAGACAAGACATTGCCAAAGACCTCTTTGTTCCAAACCTTCAACTTAGCCTTTAAAGCTTTTGACCTTTCTGTTAGAATGTAGCTATAAGAACCACTGAAACTGAAACCCGACCACAAAGACTGCAATAAATCTTTGAAGCCTTCCACCTTCAACCACATGAACTCGAACCTGAACAAAGGATATCTTGGAGGCAATAATGTATGGGCACAAAATTTGGGAAAGGAGTGTTTAGTAGACTAATGAATCCCTTCTGAAGGGTAATTGGGAGATCAACATCAGTATGAAAAACCTTAAAGATGGAGAAAGAATATGATTATTACTTGAAGAAGGGCTAATCTTTTGTTTTTTTTTTCTTTTATCAGAAACAAAGATATATTGGATATGGATAAAAAGTACAAGAGAAGGATGAGGGGTCCTCCTCACAAAATTCAAGAATCTGATCAGAATATGACTGAAGCTTCTCCATTATACAAGGAAATCTATATAAAAATTAGTCCATTTATGGCTATATATCGATTCTAAACAAAGCTTCTCTCATTGTTGTCCAACCCTTTCGAATTACAAACCGAACACCAATTAAGTTGAATAACATTGAGAGGAGTGCTTAAATCCTGCAGTACAAGAGACCCATAAGGAGGAATAGAAGGGAAGTAAATCCCATAACATCTCTACCGTCCTCCACTTTTCCTCAAAGATCCTAGCATTTCTCTTTCGACACATGATCCAAGGCAAAGAAGGGCTAAACTGTTAAGATTTCGCACCATGATCATTACTAGTTCTCAGTTTTCTGTTCATGAACTCAAGCAGGTGTGGATAACATTTTAGGGCCAACATCATAGTCATTCTTTCCTATTTCTCTATAACTGATAACTTATGTGTTACTATGGCTGTTTGTAAGTTTTAGATCCTGTTTAACATTGTTTTGAACATTTTTACTTCTTATATTATTCTGCCTACTCTTCTCATCATATCCAAAAATAATGCCTAATCATCTCTTCTCATTAATATTGGGGCTTTTATCAAGTTTGTGATCCTGTGATGGGTGATGACGGAAAGCTCTATGTCCCAACAGAGTTAGTGGCAATCTACCGTGAGAAGGTGAGCAATCCAATCATGGGATATTGTGTGTGTAAGCTTGTTCTATGTTCACATGTATACAAGTGAGATACAAAATTTGAATTATTTCACTCTAGTGTTTTAAAATTCTACTATGGTTCAAGTCTATGTTAATTCAAGATTTAACATCATTTTAACATTTGCGTTGGCTAGATCCGATATCTTAAACAACTTGAATAAATAATTGCCATTGAGTTTGATCATGAATTTTGTCTATCTGTATTATTATTTCCTGATGCAAAGATCACTAGCTAGACTTTTTATGGTTAGGTTGTTCCAGTTGCTTCAATGTTGACTCCTAATCAGTTTGAAGCAGAACTACTAACTGGGTTCAGGTATTTTGTGGTACTATATGATAATATTCTTGAATCTGACCTTGTTCACTTCATGTTCTCTATACTTTCGGATATCTCCTTGCTGCACTAAATTCTTTATTGAATGTTGGAAGAAATTCCATGAAACTGGGGTGAAATAAAATTAATAAATAATACACAATAAACCTTACTGCACAAACCTAGAATCTTGCATCTTAAAACCCCAAAAATTTGTTATGAGGTATTCTTAATAAGATCAAGAGAATGAAAAAATTTATTGGGTTTTCTTATATACTGTAATTTTCCTATGAACATGATAAACATCAGTTGCTACATTGTTTGAAGTTCTGACTGGTCCTTGCGGGATGTTTAGAGGAGATCAGAGTGAATGCATTTTAAGAAGTACCAGAAAGGTCGGCAATTGCATTCGGCAAATTGTTGTTAATATGACTGCCAGTGTATTTTATTTTTAGGAGAATTCTCAATCACTGATTATGCTTCAACTCTTTTGCTCAGAAGCTGTATGCTCCAGGAAGCAAGACATGTTATGAGCTGTGGGAGGTATGGGTCAAAGAATTGGCTAACTTGTATCAGTCGTATTCAAAATATCACTTCCCATGATGAGTTTGAGACTTGTATGAACATCTTTAGTTTCAGTACTGGATTAGCTGATTCTGTTGAGTCGTGGATAAGTCAGAAAGCAAATCGTGAGTCGTGACACTGCAGCATTGCTACTCGAATGAGTTGTGAACAAGTTGCAAACGAGTTAATCTTTAGACAACTCTTTCAACCATACCATTACTATTATGTAAATTACCACTCATGATGGAGGTGATAACAATGACTAGCCTTTGTGTCATTAAATGTTAGAATTGTCCATGGAATTATATATTTCTTACAAGAAAAACAATTTTACTTGAAATAGTAAAGTGTCAGTTTTACATTGGGTTTCACATTGAATGATGCAGTAGGCTCAAAGTTATGTCATCAGTCCTACATTGGGCTTATAAATCAGTATGACAATTCCTATAATCAGGATATGATTGAAAGAGGGATGTTACAAGCTTGACTTCTTGGTGACTGGGCCATGTCATGGTATCCTATCACAATTCTCTTTGTGACTTGTCCATGACTCAGCTAAACCTGCTGATTCATCATCGAAACTGGAAAATTCTGTGGCTGCCTCATAGTCATTGCAGTAAGGGGTGTTTTGAATACAACTTGGCCGAGTTGGACATTCTTTGAACCATGGATGGCAGAAATTTCTGTATGCCTCTGGATGAGATGTATGATGCTTGACATTCACATCCAAAAATAGGGGATGATAGGCTGGCCAAGAGGGGGCCGCATCCTGTACTGACCTTATTTATAGTATAGGGTAATATTCCCTGGGGGCCTGTGTTGTTTGCTATCAACATTTTTGTTTCATGAATTTTTGTTTGTATAAAGATCATACAAAGAAAATTAAATGTAATAGTTTTCACATCATATACAATATGAAACTTAATAAAGGTTTTGAGTTTCTAAATTCCTCTTAGCTGCATTTTTTACATTCCCACTCTGAGCTATCTACAGAATTTAAATTGACAAAAATTAAAATAAGTCTTATATTGCACTATAAGTATCTATTTTCTGTGTCTTGTGCCTTTGCTGTTTCCACTGCGCTTTCTGACAGGACTTACTGCAGGATTGTGACTGAAAAAGATGGTAGGGAAGCTTGCAACATTCTTCATGCTTCTGGACCTTCAAAGGTTTTGTTATATAATTGCCTATTTAACCTCTTTATTTCTGGAATGCTTTGTATTTCTCTGAATATGCATCCATATCATCTTGGTCTTGTATTTCTTTTGTTCCTCCTATCTGTATATCATTTAAGGCTCCTGAATTTTACTTTTTCACCCTGAGGAAATAACTTTTGAAGATAAAAGTTACCATCAATAAGCCACAGTTATTTGGTAGTTCAATGCAGGGTATATATTGATCACTCAAGTTAATGGTGATTAATTTTGATTTTAACAGAAATGTGAATGGAAAAAATTAAAGCATTGAAAAATGTAACTCTGTCAAAGTACTGGTCTTCAAGATGATGCAACCTGGAAAAACAAAGAAACACTCTTCCTTCAAGGTTTAGCAGCTAAATACTATGGCCCACATTCTCTTACATAATCACTCATGCATTTATTGAACCTAATAAAATCAATCTCTCCCCTGTGCATGCATGTAAAAACATAAACAAAATGACTGAAATGCAATTAATAACTAAAATCTGCAGTGTTGCTAAAGTAAATATAAAGCAACATGCTGCATGATCCTAATAACAAAAGAACTTGTATCAGATTTCAGTTTCCCATGGATTGAGTGAACTTGGGTTTGACAAGAAAAATCACAAGTTTCATGGATGGATGTATTGATCAAATCACTTTTCATAATGCATTATTTCGTTGTTATGTTGGATGGTTAATGATGCTACCTGATGATGAACCTTGATTTTTCCTTACAGAATGTATAGAGCTTTTATTGTTGACGCATCCTATTTGATGTGGGCCCCTGAATAGTGACGCATCTATTTATTGTAGCAGCATATAGTTATAAGGAATCTATTCTTTTTTTATTTTTTTAGAATATTACTTTATTTTTATTTTTTTCTTATAGAAGTTTTGTAGTTTTAAGAATATAATTTTAGTCCTAGTATATGACTTTGGTTGATTAAGTTGGGGTCTTGGGGTCTCCTATATTTGACCCTATGCTTGCTATTGGAGGAATTCTATAAAGTAACTGTGATTTTATTGTTAGGTTTAAAACAAAGAAGGGCATCAAAGCTGCTAAAGTAACTGTGGTTTTATTGTTAGGTTTAAAACAAAGAAGGGCATCAAAGCTGCTTTTGTTTAATTATTTTCATGACATCAAATATCTCTTGAGCTCCTTTGTTTTGGTAACTAGATTCTTACTGGCAACCCTGCATTTTACAAACTGGCCTAGCGTAAAGAGATTGATTGTCTATTGTTTTATCTTGATGAGATTCTCTTCACACCTAATCATCCCTCAGATTGACCGCAATTTCTTAAGGCCTATTTAACTTTTGATCTATCCTATGTTTGTTGTTGGCTTCTGCACAAATCTCACACTTCAAAGATCTTTTCAGTTCTTTTAAAAGTTTTTTTTATGATCTATTATTTTAAGGAGAGGAAGGGATTTGTTAAATATGGTATTTACATTTGTAACCCTATTATTTATGTAGTTTACTCTATATGCATGTGTTGAGAATCTAGGAATATTGTTGTTATTTTTAGGAAAAAGGATAAAATCTGATATTTATTTTTAAATTCAGGTTTAGTTAGATTTTTTTTTAGTTAGTTTCCTGTTCTATTTTCTAAGGAAGTTCCTATTTTCTAGCTGGAGGAGTCTCTATATAAACTTGTATTATATCCTTTTGTGTATTATTCAGAAAAGAGGATTGATAAAAATTTATTTTCCTCAAAGCCTACATGGTATCAAAACCTGGTCTCTTTATCAAAAAATTCCCATGATGAAGATGACTATGACTGGGGCCAACGAAAATTCATCCTCCTTAGTTACAATAGAGGATGGCCAGATAAATCTTATTGCTTTCCTAAATGGACTCGATATCTCATCATTTAGTTCTACCCTTCAATTAATAGTTCATAATTTGAATGGTAAGAATTATTTAGAATGGACCTAGACTATGAAGCTAGCAATCGATGGAAGAGGAAAGCTTGGACACATAACTGGTGAGGTGAAGAAACCAACTGCAGATGATCCAAAGTTGGCAGCATGGAAATCAGAAAATTCCATGATAACAACCTGGCTTATCAACTCAATGGAGCCAAAGATGGGGAAGCCCTATTTGTTCATAAAAAAGGAAGTGTGGGAGGCAGTCCGGGAAACATACCCATATCTAGAAAATTTTGCTTTGATATTTGATTTAAAATTAAAGTTGTGGCAATCTAAACAAAGGGATCGTGGTGTGGCTGAGTATTATAACGAGAGGCTGATTTTATGGTAGGAGTTGGATTTGTGTTATGAAGAGGAATAGGAAAACCCTAGGGATAGTGTGAGATACATGAAACGAGTAGAGAATTACAAAGTCTTTGTTTTCTTGGTGAGACTCAATAATTTCCTTGATGAAGTGAGAGGTTGACTCCTAGGGAAGAAACCATTGCTATCTCTTTGATTAGTTTTTTTTGAAGTTAGAAGAGAAAAGGCTAGAAGATTCATTATAATGAATCTTGAGTCACCAAGGGCTAGAGCAGAATTTGATAGTTTTGCCCTTGTTACTAAGGGATTTGATCAAGAAGAAGAAAAAAGGAATTCTAAAAAGGGTGATAGACCATGGTGTAACTATTGTAAGAAACCCTGACATACTCGTGACACTTGTTAAAAGATTCGCGACAAGCCATCAAACCCGAAGAAAAAACTTAGCGGGGAGTGTAGTGCCTACCAAGTCGAAAGTGAAAAATAGGGGCCAACAACCTTCTTGAGAAACATCTCCTTTTACTAAGGATCACATAGAGCATCTGTACAAACTTCTTCATTTTAAGCATTTATGGTTCACACTCCAATGGTTGGGATGCTAACACTTTAGTCAGATGGTCACATCGCTATCCTTGGAAGGTTATTGCACAAGTCTTTCAGGAGTTTTCCTTGTTTACTTGGTATGTGGTAGGAAACGGGGAAAGAATTCGTTTCTGGGAAGATTTGTGGTGGGAGGACCAACCTTTGGGAACCCAATATCCAAGACTATTTAGAGTAGTCGTGGATAAAAACATTCCTATTTCTTTAGTTCTCGGTCCTACTCGTCCTTTCTCTTGGAATTTAAATTTTCGTCGTAACCTGTCAGATTCTGAGATAGAGGACTTAGAAGGCCTCATGCGGTCACTTGATGAATTGCATCTATCTCCTTCGGTCCCAGATGCCAGATTCTGGCCATTATCCTCTTCAGGGCTTTTTTCAGTCAAATCTTCTTTCTAGCATTATCTCAATTTTTTGGATCTCCTCAGGACTTACCTTCAAAGTTTGTTTGGAATTCTCAAGTTCCTTTCAAAGTGAAGTCCTTTGTCTGGTGAGTGACACACAAGAAGGTGAATACTAATGACATGCTACAAGTGAGAAGACCCTACAAAGCCCTTAGTCCTGATATTTGTATCCTGTGCATGAAGCATGGGGAATCAACAGATCATCTTTTTCTTCATTGTTCCTTGACGATTGGGTTGTGACACAGGTTATTTCAGTTAGCTAAGATGGATTGGGTTCCCCCGAGGAGCATATTTGACATGATGTCCATCAAATTTAAAGGTTTTGGTACTTCTAAGAGGGGGATAGTTTTGTGGCAAGTTGCGAGCATTGCTCTAATTCGGGTTGTGTGGTGGGAAAGAAACGCGAGGATTTTCGAGGATAAAGCAAGGAATTCAGAGTTTCTTTGGGACTCTATTGTTTTCCTTGCTTTTCTTTGGGCTTTTTGTTCCAAGGCATTTAAGGGGACTCCCCTTAATGTGATTCAACTTGATTAGTTAGCGGTGTGTACTCCATAAGGATTGGTCCTTTATAGAGAGTTCGTTTGTTTTCTGTGTATTTTCCTATAATTTAGTTGTCTTTGGCGGGAGGATTTCTCATCCTTCTTATTGTACTTCTTTTTCTATCAATATATCTTTGTGTCGTTTCCAAGAAAAAAAAAAAAATTATGGAGAAACCATATTCAAAGGATGGAGGAACCTATTTTACAACAAGGCCATGAATTTGTCTTGAGAATAGATCTAATCTCACCACTAGAGAAAGATAAGCCTCCATCTAAACCATGTTCTTCTTCCAATGTTAAACATGTAGAGTTTCTTAGTGATCTTGATGTCCTTATTGCATTTCAAAAAGGTGTTAGGTCTTGTACTCAACATTTTATGGCCAATTTCATGTTTTATAAGAATTTGTCATCTTCCATGGTTGCACTTACCTCTCAACTTTCTAGCGTAGAAATTCCGAAGAAAGCATAGGATGCTCTAAAAATTCAAGAGTGGAAGGTGGTTATTCTTGAGGAAATGAGGGCCCTTGAGAGACGTGAGAGATGGTAACTCTACCTAAGGGAAGATTACTGTTGGCTGCAAGTGGGTGTTCATGATATTCTAATGGCTCTTTACAAAGGTATAAGGCGTATCTTGTTGCTAAGGGATTTACACAAATATATGGGATTGGCTACTCAGAAACCTTTTATCTCATTTCAAAATTAAATACAATCAGAGTTCTTTTATCAATTGCTACAAATCTAGATTAGCCACTATAACAATTGGATGTTAAAAATGTTTTCCTTAATGGAGACTTAAAGGAGGAGGTGTACATCGATCTACCTCCTGGTTTTGATAAGAGGGTTGGCTAAAAGGTTTGTAAACCACAAAAGTCATTATATGGCCTTAAGCAATCTCCTCGGGCTTGATTTGAGAGGTTCACCCCCTTTATGAAGAAAATAGGCTTTTGTAAAGGACAAACATATTAGACCCTATTTGTGAAATACTCTCTAGGATGTAAAGTTAGTTTATGTGGATGACATTATTCTAATAAGAGATAATATGGTTGAGATGAATTATTTGAAGAAGTGCCTAGCTGCTGAATTTGAAATTAAAGATCTTGGAGCCTTAAGATATTTTCTTGGAATGGAGGTAGCACGGTTAAAGAAGGGAGGTGTTGTTTCACAATGAAAATGTATTCTTGATCTCTTAAAGGAAATAGAAATGAGTGGCTATAGACCTTCAAATACCTCTATAGATTCCAATGTAAAGCTTGGAAAGGTAGAAACTAGGGGCTTGTTTGGTTGTTTTTGAAAATTGTTCTGAAAAACAGTTTTTGAGAACAGTTTTTGGTGTTTTCAGAAAAAAAAAATTGTGCTTGGGAACTGAATTCTAAAAAACAATTTTTGTTCTCAAAAACAAAAAAAACATGTTTGGTTGAGTTAATAAAAAAGTTTTTTAGAACAAGTAAAACCAAAAACATGTTTGGAAGTTTTTTTTTTTTCAATTAATGAAGTGTTTTCTTCAAGTAACTTGATATTATAAATATATAAATAATTTTTATATGCACAATTCATTTAAATTAAAAAAATTATTTCATTTTAAAAATTTTACGCCAATTATAATTTTCTTGAACAAATGAGAACTTTGTAACCATGTGTAACTATATTAATTTCAATAATATTTATATTTGTACATATGGTAAACTCCATAATCATTTTGAAAACATTTATTTTAATCATAAATGCATTATACTAATACATGTTTTCGTCAAAAAAATCATTTAAATTATATGTATACTAATACAATTAATATTAACACAAATAAATACTATAAGTATTATGATACCAACATCATATTTTAATATAATATATTAAAGTTTTAGAGTTTATAGATGATAATTTTTTAGATAACATATACATTCACTTAGCAGTAATTAAAATAAGAAGAAGAAATATGATAAATAATAAAAAATACATGACAATGCTACACCCACAACAACCAATAAGAAGAAGACGACTTTTAGGATTTGTCGTAGGCATTGGGTGTCATAAGTTGATAACTAGTTGTTGAGGTTGTTGTAGATTATACTTGTCAACCCATATAAAGCAATGGGGATGTTCCTACAATACATAAATTATTAAAAATAAAATAAAATTTGATGTATGTATTTCACTAATATCAATATGCTTTCATGTTATAATTAAATATACTTACATGATATAATGGACAACGATAAAACCAACGACGATTGTTCTTCTGTGTTTTCAACATGAAAATACGCATCCGTCCACACCCATAATAACACATGGGTCTTTTGTCCATCCTACTTTTACAATTATAAATTAAATTTATAAGCAATATTTTTTTTTTTGATAGGAAACCACGCATGAATATGTCAAAATATTGTGTGAATGGCCGAATACCTTGGCCTTGAGTTTTGTATATTATATATAGACTTTACAAGGATGCTATACATGGAAAGCAAATAAAAGCAAATAAATTCCCTATGATTCTAGTCCTATACATGTAAACTATAATCTGTCAAATAATATATGCTAACTGTACAGAATAATAAATGGAGAAATAAGGAAACAATTGTAGGCTAAAATAAGGAAAGAAGTGTGGACAGCAAAGTTGTCCTTTGACAGCCCCCCTCAAATTGATGCAGGTTGATCAACAAGCATCAATTTGCTACTTGGCAAGCAATGTCGATGACGAGGGAGAGCCTTGGTGAAGATATCAGCAATTTGTAAGTCAGTGGAAATATGTGGAAGAGTGATAACACGAGCTTCAAAGGCTTCACAGATAGAGTGACAGTCCACTTCAATATGCTTTGTGCGCTCATGATAGACAGGATTGGTCGTGATCTGAATAGCACTTGTATTATTGGCATGTAGAGGTGTAGGATCGGTCTCAGAAAAATCTAACTCCGCAAGCAAACCTCGAAGCCAAATGATTTCAGAACAAGCAAGAGACATCGCCCGGTAGTCAGATTCCGTAGATGACTTATAGACTCTGTCTTGCTTCTTACTTTTCACAAACATCTTAAACTAAAACTCCCAACTAAGATAGGTTTTGCCATTGAAACGAACAATAGAATATTCTCCAAACATTATGAAGACAGAAATAGCCTAGGGCTAAATCCGAGAGCCCCTAGGGCTAAATCAGAGAGCCCCTAGGGTTAAATCCGAGAGCCCCTAGGGCTAAATCCGAGAGCCCCTAGGGCTAAATCAGAGAGCCCCTAGGGCTAAATCCGAGAGCCCTTAGGGCTAAATCCGAGAGCCCTTAGGGCTAAATCCGAGAGAACCCAAAGAAAAAACCTAGAAAGCGTGTAAACTCTAGGTTCAAAATACAAGCTCTGATACCATGTCAAAATATTGTGTGAATGGCCGAATACCTTGGCCTTGAGTTTTGTATATTATATATAGACTTTACAAGGATGCTATACATGGAAAGCAAATAAAAACAAATAAATTCCCGCATGATTCTAGCCCTATACATGTAAACTATAATCTGTCAAATAATATATGCTAACTGTACAAAATAATAAATGGAGAAATAAGGAAACAATTGTGGGCTAAAATAAGGAAAGAAGTGTGGGCTAAAATAAGGAAAGAAGAAGTGTGGAGAGCAAGTTGGCAACTTTGCTGTCCACACTTCTTTCCTTATTTTAGCCTACAATTGTTTCCTTATTTCTCCATTTATTATTCTGTACAGTTAGCATATATTATTTGACAGATTATAGTTTACATGTATAGGACTAGAATCATAGGGAATTTATTTGCTTTTATTTGCTTTCCATGTATAGCATCCTTGTAAAGTCTATATATAATATACAAAACTCAAGGCCAAGGTATTCGGCCATTCATACAATATTTTGACATGGTATCAGAGCTTGTGTTCTGAACTTAGAGTTTACACGCTTTCTAGTTTTTCTTTGGGTTTTCTCGGATTTAGCCCTAAGGGCTCACAGATTTAGCCCTAGGGGCTCTCGGATTTAGCCCTAGGGGCTCTCGGATTTAGCCCTAGGGGCTCTCAGACTCTAGCCCAACTTTTCGGTTCTTTTTCTTTTTTATCTAGTGGTTGTGACAACACATCTGTGATGTGATCTTGGAGTTTTCTTTGGGTTTCTTCAATTCTAGGCTCTTGGAGATCTTTGATTATTTGGAGGTTTGTTATCAGATTTAGGCTCTTTGACGATGTTTTTTTTTTTTTTTTTTTTGTTTCCTAGGCTATTTCTGTTTTTGTAATGTCTGGAGAATATTCTATTGTTCGTTTCAATGGCAAAAACTATCTTAGTAGGGAGTTTTAGTTTAAGATGTTTGTGCAAAGTAAGAAGCAAGATAGAGTCTCTAAGTCATCTACGGAATTTGAGAACCGGGCGATGTCTCTTGCTTATTCTAAAATCATTTGGCTTCGAGGTTTGCTTGCGGAGTTAGACTTTTTTGAGACCGATCCTACACCTCTACATGCCGATAATACAAGTGCTATTCAGATCACGGCCAATCCTGTCTATCATGAGCGCACAAAGCATATTGAAGTGGACTGTCACTCTATCCGTGCAACCTTTGAAGCTCGTGTTATCACTCTTCCACATATTTCCATTGACTTACAAGTTGCTGATATCTTCACCAAGGCTCTCCCTCGTCATCGACATTGCTTGCTAAGTAGCAAATTGATGCTTGTTGATTAACCTGCATCAATTTGAGGGGGGCTGTCAAAGGACAACTTGCTCTCCACACTTCTTCTTTCCTTATTTTAGCCCACACTTCTTTCCTTATTTTAGCCCACAATTGTTTCCTTATTTCTCCATTTATTATTTTGTACAGTTAGCATATATTATTTGACAGATTATAGTTTACGTGTATAGGGCTAGAATCATGCGGGAATTTATTTGTTTTTATTTGCTTTCCATGTATAGCATCCTTGTAAAGTCTATATATAATATACAAAACTCAAGGCCAAGGTATTCGGCCATTCACACAATATTTTGACAGAATATATTGATAGAAAAAAATAGTACATAAGGAGGATGAGAAATCCTCTTGCCAAAAGTAAAACTAAACAACACAAAAAAATAACATGACACTACACTGTCCCATTGGAACTATACATTGCTAGCCAATCTAGTTGTAAAACGTTAAGGGGAATGCCCTTAAAACCCGCTGAGCAAAAAACCCAAAATGAAGCGAGGAAATGAATGGAATCCCAAAGATTCTCTGAATTCCTAGCTTTGTCCTCAAATATCCTAACATTTCTTTCCCGCCACACAACCCAAATTAAAGCTATGCGCGCATTTTGTCACAAAACCAACCCTCTCTTGGACTTGCCAAAATCTTTATAATTGATGAACATCATGTCTGAAATGCTTTTTGGAGGAACCCAATCCATCTTGGCTAGCTGAAATAGTCTGTGCCACAACCCCAACGTCACAGAACAATGAAGGAAGAGATGATCTGCTGATTCTCCTTGCTCCATACACAACTTACAAATGTCAGGGCTAAGAGCTTTGTGGGGTCTCCTTAATTGTAGCAAGTCATTGATATTTACCTTCTTGTGTGCCACAAGCCAGACAAAGGCCTTAACTTTGAAGGGGACTTGAGATTTCCATACAAACTTAGTGGGGAAAAAAGGAGATGAATTAGGCATTTGGGACAAGGCTGTAAAGAAAGACTTGACTGTGAACAGTCTTGAAGACAATAAGGACTAAGATCTCGCATCTGAAGCGGAGGTGGATAAATTCATACAATCAAGAGAGCGCATGAGGCGTTCTAGATCTTCTATCTCATAATCGGTTGGATTACGACGAAAATTAAAGTTCCATGAGAAAGGGCGAGCCGAACCGAGAATTGAAGATATAGGAATATTTTTATCTGTTACTATTCTAAATAGTCTTGGATATTGGTCTTTGAAGATTTGGTCCCCCCCACCACAAATCTTCCCAAAAACGAATTTTTTCCCCATCTCCTACGACAAACCGAGTATACTTGGAAAAATCCTGAAAGACTTGTGCAATGGCCTTCCAAGGACAACGATGTGACCACTTGACTAAAGTGTTGGCATCCTAACCATTTGAGTGTGTCCCGTAGATGCTAAGATGACCTGATGCCACAGAGTTGTACTCTCCCTAGGATACCTTCACAACCATTTCCCTAAAAGAGCGTGATTCCTTAAAGAAATCTTCCCAATCCCCAAACCCCCTTTTACCCTCGGCTTACACACTGCATCCCAACTAACAAGATGGTCTCTTTTACCTTCCCCAACCCCTGACCAAAGAAAGTCCCTTTGCATCCTTTCAACTTTTGCAGCCACTGAAGCAGGAATCTTAAACAGAGAAAGAAAGTAGCTAGGGATATGGGATAGGCATGAGTGTAGGAGAGTTATCCTACCGCCAAAAGATAAGTAAGCCTTTTGCCACCCGTCTAATCTCCTAGAGATTCTCTCAATCACTGGATCCCAGAATCCACAAGCAGTTGGATTCCCTCCCAAAGGAAGACCCAGATAAAGTATAGGCCAATCTGAAGCCTTGCAGTCAAGCAACAAGGCTAACCTAGAGAGATGATTCTGATCAAGGTTGATGCCAAAAAGATTACTCTTGTCAAGATTGACTTTAAGCCTAGAAACTTGACCAAACACTAACAATAAACTCTTAAGAGTTTGCAATTCTTCCTCACTAGAGCTAGCAAAGAGGATGGTATCGTCTGCGAATTGCAAATGGGACACCCTACACCCATTTCTACCTACCCTGAAGCCCTCCAGCAAACTTCTTTCCTCAGCTTTCAACAACATTCTACTCAACACATCTGCAACAATAGTGAACAGGAAAGGGGATAAAGGGTCACCTTGCCTTAATCCTCTAGATGCCTTGACCCACCCTTTAGCATTACCATTCACTAGAATAGCATAAGAGACCGACGACAGACAACCTCTCATCCATTTCCTCCATTTAGAACTAAATCCCTTCTTCTCCAACACATGATCCAAAAAATCCCATTTAACATGGTCATAAGCCTTTTCAAAGTCTATCTTGAATACAACTCTTTTCTCCCCTGATCACCTTTTCTCGTCCACAATCCCATTAGCTATAAGAACTGCATCCAGAATTTGTCTCCCTTTAACAAAAGCACCTTGAGTGGAGTGGATGGTCTCCTGTAGTACTCCTCTTAATCGCCCTGACAAGACTTTTGCTATTACCTTATAGAGACAAGTGATCAGGCTGATAGGTCTAAAATCCGTAATCTTCTTTAACTGACTCTTTTTGGGCAAAAGAACTATGAAGGAGACATTGGTGTTTTGATTAATAATCCCGTTATTGTGAAACTTTGCAAACACCCTCACTAAGTCATCCTTGATCACATCCCAACAATCTTGAAACACTGCTGTGGTGAAACCATCAGGCCCCGACGCCTTATCCCTATCTAACTGAAAGATGGCATTATAGATCTCTACTTCGGAGAAAGGGGAATCCAGCTTAGAAGCACTCTCTTCTGATATAGGGGACCAATCAATACCTTCTACTCTCCAAGACTCACCTGGAGGACTCGAGTATAGCTTTTTGAAATAAAGTAATATCTCCTCTGTGATGCTCTCGGAATTGTCCAACACCTAACCACTTTCATTCTCCAAGAATTTGATGAAATTCCTGTTTCGTCTCCCGTTAGCCACTTTGTGAAACAGCTTTGAGTTGCAATCCCCGTCTTTAACCCATTTTACCTTAACTTTTTGTCTCCAATGAATTTCTTCCCTCATAATTATTTCCTCTAGCTCCCCCTTTTCTTACAGCTCTTTGAACAGCGAGATCAGAAGAGAGAGCCCCTTCTTGTTCATTGGCATCAATGTTAGCTATTTCATCCAAGATGATTTTTTTCCTTTCCTTAAGCATTCCAAAAGTATTCTTATTCCAATCTTTCAATTTTGCCTTAACGAATTGTAACTTCCTCATGAACTTGCGACCTTCCCAACCATTTCCTTCAAATTCTCTCTACCAACTGCTAAAACACTCTTTGAAACTATGATGTTGCAACCACATATTCTCAAACCTAAAAGGTGTTGGACCCCACTTGAAAGGATTGGTATCCAATACAATCGGCCAATGATCCGATGTCCATCTAGGAAGAACTTCTTGAAGGCTTTAAGGGAATGAAAACTCCCACTCATTTGAATAGAGAAACCGATCCAATCTCTTACACACTGGTGACTCTTGGATATTTGACCAAGTAAAAGAGGCATTTTGTAATGGGGGATCATGTAATTCACATTCTCTTATAAAGTCATCAAAATCCCTCATGCTAAAAGTGAATCTAGAGCCTCCTAGTTTTTCTGATCTTTTCCTTATAACATTGAAGTCACCTCCCACACACAAATGAAGGAAAAGTAAGGCCAAAAAGGTCTAATAGCTCCACCCAAAAATCCTTCCTAGTTAAGGGACTGTTTGGACCATAAACTGCGGACAACCACAAAGGTCCACATCCATCCAACAAGAACTTGACTGAGACAGAAAAAGATCCAATTACTAGGTCCTCACTGCTCATTTTCTTTGAGTCTCAAATGATTAAAATCCCTGCTGAAGCCCCGCACGCCGGGAGAGCAGCCCACTCCTTATTCCTAACCGACCAGACACTTCTTACAAACCTTCTGTCGCACACCTCTCTTTTTGTTTCCTGAAACATCTTTACATCTGGATTCTGAAGGCGCAAAAAATCCTTAACCACCCTTCTCTTTTTCTTAGATCCCAACCCCCTGATATTCCAACTTATGATCTTCATAAAAACACCTCATTGACCCTATACCTCCTAACCAACGTCAACAGAACTCAAATGTCTGTGGCAATTCTATTCTTTCGCCTTGAATACACCTTAATATCCAAGGAGCTTAAGACCTCACAAACTTTAGCCATTTTGCTAGGGGAAAGACCTTCAATTTGGAACCCACCCATCTAGGAGAACTTAGTGTCTCCCTGGCTAATTGTACCCAAAATAGGGGCCCCATGAGGTGAGCTGGGTATGGTCTTATCATAATTAAAGCTTTTAGACAAAAGATTCAATCTAGCCAACTAGGGCACCGCATCATCACGGTTAGGAATGCCAACAAACCCAAGACGATAAGTCCCGACGTCATCTTTTTTTGAAAAAATTTCATGTAACACTCGATTTTTCGTAGGAAACTGGGATTGAAAGGCTGGAATGGAGAGATCGATAGTAGAATAACTCGGGTGTGGAGGAGCCACGCCAGAGAAAGGAGAATGAAAAGGCAGAGAAGGCTGAGAAAAATGATGAGAAGATACCTCGAAAATTTCCACTTCCGTCATTCCATAGTACCCTTCAAAGTTGAGCCCTTTGTTGCGGGATAAGAATGATGATCTGTGACTGAATATCCACTATGAGAACAACCCACAAAACCCTTAAAACCTGCTCCGTCTCCTCATTTAGCAGTATTGCGCATTTTCTCCTTCCCTTTTGATTGAAAAGGAGCCCTAAGAAGATTCCTTTGCTCCGCGTTTTCCTTCGTCGGCGTCGTTCCTTCCTTGGAACACCCTTGAACCAACTGTGTTCCCGCTTCGGGGACGTCTTCCAATGGCAGAGTATCATTGACTGGCTTTGATCTCTCAGTCGTGAGTGGCTCGCTTCGGCTTCGATCCCTTTGTCGGCATACAGAGCTTGATGGAAACAGAGCATTCCACAACTTCCTTGAACCGCACTTCATCGCGGAGCCCCTCTGTTGATTTTCAGGATCCTCGTGGCCTGTCTTCACTTTCCCCTTTGCAGAGAGAAAAGCTCTGTGAAAAGGGCCCTTCTAATATCTGTCTTGATTGTCTCCCATCTCTTGGCCCAACAATTGAATCAGGCCTTTCCCATGGACTTCCCTCTTCCATCCCACGTCAATTTCAGATTGTGGGTTGGGCTTACTAAAAGGATGGGCTCTTGTCATATATTTGGAGGCCCAAAACCCATCCTGGAGGGTTGACTGGGCTTTAACCCCTCCAGCCTGCTTTGGCCCAGCAGATCCAACTCTCTGCCTTTTTGAATTCGAATGCAGTGGAGGTTGGGACCAGCTGTTTCCCACTGACGTCCTGTTCTTTCCATGTGTCCTCCCAGGAGCGTTCTCAGCCTTTTGACCACCTCTCCACTCCATTGTTCTGCCAACTGCCCCAACAGAGGACCCCTTTCCAGTCATTAATCTACCTTCCTCTTCCCTCTTTCTGCCAATTGTCTCCATGTGAGCCTCAGCCAATTGCCTAGTTGACTCACCCATCTCTCTAACCTGCCTACCGTCTTCCTTCACGGCTACTGCGACTGAAACTGTGAAGTCCCAACCCCCATCTAACACCTCAATCAAAGTCGGGAGAACTGATCATTCTTTCATTACCACTTTCACCCTCTCTTTGCTTACATAAAAAAGTTTCAATGTTTGCCAATTGATCTTTGTCACCGTCCCCTACTGCTCCATAATTTTCTTCAAGTGAACCTCAAACCATAAATGAAATGGTAAACCCCTTAAATCTATCCAACCTTCCTTTAATTTCCCTCTACTTCTGAATTTTCCTTTGGCGTCCATCTTCTCATCAAGACTGTAATTCCGCCCTTAATCCTGATGAACCTTGAATCGTGTAGTGATAAAGCTTCCTCTAAGGTTTCTACAAAAAACAATCCATTTCCTCCGGTGAATGGGACGATTGTCACCACGCCTTTGTGCCCTAGCCTTCTCGCCATGGCCTGGCTGACCTCAGCCCAGTTAACAACACCATCTTGACATTCACACACCACTACCCTCACCCATCTCCCAACTGGAACAAGGCCGCCTTTCCTCGGACCTTCGTCTTTGACTACATTCGCATAGGACCGTTGCAAGGGACCCGTATTTTTGTGCAAAATCCTTCATTCCTTGCTCTGCCTTCCCTTTTCATCAAAACTCGAGGAGGGGACCACCAACATTGAATACAACGCAGACTTTAAAAGTTCCCATCCCCTGCCATTATCTTCCTCAGGTATTACCAAAAAGGTTGACTTCCTGTTGGAGGTGAACTCTGATAATCTTATAAACCTGCCATGAACATTGAAGCAAACCTCCAGTAGATGTACTCTGGTATTTCCTCTAAATTTTCTGTTGAAACCCATAAAAATCTTCATCTCAATGGCTTTTGTCAACTGTTTTATCAATCAACTAACCTCCTCCTTCTCAAAGCCTAAGACGAAAACAGAGCCTTTATTGTGCTCTGTTATCGAACACCATTTTCCTCCGACCTCACCCTCTAACCTGACCCAGAAGGTCTTCCTCTCCACAAAGACCTTCAAGGTCCTTACCATTTTGTTCCCTCCCTTCTGATGTTGGAATACTAAGGAATTGACGAATTCAAAGAAACAGACATATAAGCAATATTTAATCATTAGAAATTACAACAAACATCACATAACACTAATGAGAACTAGTTAAGTTAACAAATATATATAAATTCTAATAAAACATTGAAGTATTGACAAATATTTAAAATTAAAAATAGGATAAGTCATGGATTGACATTGATATAATTTGCCCACATCACTTGAGCAATTTGATCTCTACAAGTTGCCATAGCTGCTGTACTCTCATCTGATAAATCAATTGAATGGTTTGTGCTACTTGTGCTCTCTTCTTCACCTTGGACTGAAAGGTCTTCTACCTCATATTCTCTAAACAACTGATCATTCCAGGTTGATAGATGAATCCAATTATGAAGGGTACGACATGCAACAACAATTGATGGTTGCCTACTTGGCTTATAACAAGGTATCATCCTTAATATTGGAAATCAAGTCTTCAAAACACCAAAACATCTTTCAATAATATTCCAAAGAGATGAATGCCTATAATTAAAAAGTTCTTTATACCTGATAGGTTGATTACGTCTACCTCGATATTCTTGTAAATGATATCGCTCACTTTGATACGGTGGCAAAAATCCAGATATACAAGGATAACCAGAATCAACTAAATAATATTTTCCTTCACGTGGCCAAGGAAAATTGACTTTTGGTCAAGTCAATGCATCCAAAAAGACACGCACATCGTTGGCTATTCCTTCCCAACCAATATTAACAAATGTAAACATCATGTCAAAATCACATGCGCACAACATTTTGTGTTATAACTGTTTTTCTACCCCTAAAATTGGTTTGTCCATCAGATGGGACCCATGCACTAATACAAGTGCCATCAATTGCACCAATGCAGTCCTACAACAACAAACATTTATTATTATTAAGGAAATAAATTAAACAATGGTCATGAAAACTATTTATGTACATAAAATTCACATTTATAAATATTTTTTTATAAACTCTTACCTTAAACCATGGAAAATATTTAGGATTACTAGCAACATATGAAGATACCTCATTGGCCATATTGTTAGGACGTATGAGAATTTTCCCCACTCGGCATAATGCATGTCTAACTTCTTTAAAGTATCAAGTGGCAGTATCTGTGGAGTGTTGAAAACGGTCTGCTACAACCCTTATTTTCACATTATGTCCTACGATTAGTAAGAACATAGCAACTGTCTCTTCAATTGTGACTAATCATGTATCCTGTAAGTTTT
Organism: Vitis vinifera; assembly: GCF_030704535.1. NCBI lineage: Eukaryota > Viridiplantae > Streptophyta > Magnoliopsida > Vitales > Vitaceae > Vitis > Vitis vinifera. The sequence goes on from NC_081818.1 coordinate 18,001,035, forward strand.
CATGTCTCTTAAGATGATCACAAAGGTTCATAAATGTTTCTTTATCCATTTGAAATAGTTCATAGCATGTCTGAGGATGACCTTCTATCATACCTCTTACAAATTGTGCACCACTTAATATTGATGTCCTTTGAGGTGTCTTGCATAAAAATATTTCCTCATACTCATTCATTATGTGAGCAGTAAAAATTTCATCTAAATCATCGTCCTCTTCAAAAGATGAAGTTGACTCATATGGTGAACCACTGCTTGTGCTATTATCATCCACTGGTTACTACACTGAACAAATTAACTCACAATATAAAACAACACGAAATGAACATTAAAGTAGATATAATATAAGTTTCATAACCATAAATAACATCCATACAATGACAAGCTAAAGAGCATGGTAAAAGATTCTAACCAAAAGAGAAATAGTACATATTACAATGTCATCATAATAGTTATTTATCCAAACATTCACATTTAAAGCCTATCAAGCCATGCCCTTTTCCTCTCATCAGACATATTCATAAATATCTTTCTCCACTTCGGTGTTGTGAATTTCTCAACAACTTTTAAATATTTGTCATTATCCAGCAATTCAATGGTTTGTAAGGTTGCCATGTACCTTGTTATGCTAAAATCATTAGTACCTACACTAGTAGCTTCACTACTAGTTCCATTCTTATATCTTCCACTCTAGCCAACAATGCTTCAGTTCTAGCTCAAGATGTTTCTGTTCTAGCCTTTGATGCTTCAGCCCAAGCTTTCAAAGTATCTCCCATTTGACTTAATCTGGACTCTTTCTTACCTCTACGTTCAAATAGAGAATCAGTTGCACGCTTTCCAGAATGGGTGGTCACTCCTCCTACCATCTCTGGTTGTAGAGGATTATCAGGGATCTCAGTATCTACATCCACATGCACTCCACCATGTTCCAAATTGTCATCCATCTCATCCTAACCACCGGTGTTTGGTGGATCTTGGGTGGAAGAGTAATGGAGGGCACTGGTTGCTGTTGATGGATTAAAGATCAATCCTAGCAAGTTGTAGTTTGGGCATCCCTTTGAGCGGAATCTTTTTGCATTTGGGCGTGCCTAATAGAGGAAAAAAAACCTCACTCTTAGTGTATACCAAATATTTAAATTAAAAAGTAATTAGTTTAAAAGTTGTTTTTACCCGAATGTAATTTTGCCAGGTTTCTTCTAGAGCATGCACCGTTTTAGTTTTAGCATCCCAACCAAATCCAATATGCTTTAAAAGATTAGAGAACTCACGGTGCATTGCACGTAGTCTATTAAACTTTTGTTTAAGCTGCATCAAATTGAAATTTCTTTTCCCTTGACTATTGACCTCAAATAAGATCCTTCTCCGTGTGTTGGTACTAAATATACCACTATGCATGTTACCTTTATTAACTTCATTTACCATGATGTCAATAAAGATTTTCTCTATATTACCTTTCCATGTTCTTGCATCCTCAACATCTGTTATCTCAATTGTCATCTGTACAATCCCATCACAAATAAGAACCTTATGAGGAGATAACTTTTAGAATCACCAATAAAATTTAAGGGTTTGTTTGAATGAGAATTAAGATTATTGAAGTATAATGTATAAAAATAAAAATAGATTTGATATTAATTAGATCATAGATACTTTTTTTTTTTTAGTTTTTATAAAATTTGAAACAAAAATTGAGGAAAATAAAAATGATAAGAGTTTGATTAGTTTTATATTTGATTAATTTTAAAATAAAAATATTTTTTTTTATATTTTTTAAAATAAATCAAACATGATAAAATCATTTTTATTAATAATTTTTTTCTCAATTTAATCTTTTAATATGAGATAAAAAGCTTTAAAAAGAATTAATTTAATTTTTACAACTAATTTTCACCCAACAAAGCGTGTAAATAGAATATATAAGACATGAAAATAAATGCAAACTTGTCTATTTGAGATGTAGAAAAAGGAATGCAAAGAAACCATCAAAATAAGTTTTAGTTTTCATATAAACAAAATTTTTATTTTAAATTTTATTTTTAGTAATTAATCTAAATATAATTTTTATTTGGATGATTGAAGTCAAAGCAGCCAAGTATTTATTTTCATAAATTTGCTTTGACTAATAATTGTTACTTTACATTGACAATGTATTTGTTCATTATTGTTTGAGTTATGAGTTAGGTGAAGTTTGAAGATGCATGTTCACTGCATATACACTTAGCCATTACCCTCATTACTGGATATACACTCTTTATTTCTTTAATTTTATGTGTCAAATATGTTTTGCCTCGAAATCTCTCTCACCTTTTTGTCTTGGCAAAGAAACACAGAACTCTTAGGTTTTGATATCTATTTCGGTGCTTATCGGTCACTCAAGGCAATCTATCTCTTATCTGATTTAGATAGAGATTAAGGCAATGTTTGGTTCCTAGAAAATTTGAATGAAAATGCAAGGAAAAGAAAATAGAGAGGAAAAATAGACCGAAAGAAAAAGTGAAGTAAATAAAAGTTAAATTTAAAATCAATAGATTATTTTTATCTACTACTTCAAACTCATTTCACTAATTTTAACTTCTTGATATAAAGATTAAATAATTTGAAAATTTATAAGTTTCTAACTAATTTTAATTGTATTTGATTTTCTTTTATATTTTCAATAGTATAACCAAACATGAGAAAATCATTTTCCTTAGCTTTTTTTTCTTTCCTTAGTACTTTTTGGAAACCAAACATAACCTAAGAATGAAGAAAAATGAGAGCAATATTGAAAATAACACTGCTAAGGAACTGGTTTCTGAAACATGCGGCCTGGAAAAAGAACTCTCCCTTCATGAAACCTAGAGGGAAAAAGAAAGTGACTTCTGGTGCTGTTGCATTTCTTCCTCATTTGTTGGTCTTTCTAACCTTTCTTTCTTTTTCTTTTTTTTCTTTTTTTTTTCCTTCTCTTTTTCTTTTCTCCCTCTAAAATTCATCTTATAACCTCCAGATGCTGGTTAGTGTAAACTTGTCTCATCGGACATTGTACTTCTCATGCAGCCTCCTATCATCCACTACTTTCCTTGGAGGCAAATAAGTACATTTGCTGAGTGATTCTTATATTTAAGAAAACCAGCACATTCTGTAGCAAACCTCAACCTTCTTCTATAGAACTACAGTATATAAGCATTTTGTATCTATGAACTGATCAGCCTTGTTTTATTAAGTTATTAATGTCTTTTTTTTTTTCATTCTTAATTTGTGGCATAAGATGTAAATTTTTACTATGTCCCAGGTTGTCATAACAAGCATAAACATGGAAGGGAATCTTCTCCTCATTGGCAGTCATCAGAAAGAAAAGGTACGCTTTATATAATATTAAGATGTGCTGTGAAGGATTTTATATCATTTGAGGTTGCAACTATGGTTTTGGGCTTCTAAATTTCAACATTAGGTTGAAATTTGGTCCATTCAGTGTCTAAACTAATTTTTGAATGGATGCTATTGTTGTCTCATTTGATGGATCATATGTTTCTATATTGATGCCTTTTTTTCTTTCCCCCCTTTACTTTCTTCTTTTTTCCTTTTCTTTTGTTGAGAAATTTAATATATAACTTTATTAGCAAAGCCATGATGTCTTCATAGGACTTTTTTACTTCTATACTAGGATGCTTCATTGAATATGATAATGCGTTCTTTTTTTGATGAGAAACAAAAATTTATTAATGATAATAAAAGTACAAGAGAAGGATGAGAAGTCCTTCATTGAAAGTACAAAACTTGATCAAAGTAATACTTACACCACGCTATACAAAAACTATACACGAAGGCTAACCCCAACTATCTCAAACTTTTGAGTTACAAACCGAAAGCCAATTGAATTGAATAACGTTAAGTGGAACTCCTCTAAGAGCAGTAGTATAGGAGGCCCAAAGAGAAGAGTAGAAGTGAAGCAAATCCCACCACATCTCTTCCGATCTTCATTTCTCCTAAAAAATCCTTGTGTTTCTCTCTTGCCACACAATTCACAATAAAGTGAGACAAACAATTGGCCAAAGAGTCATGCCTCTGACTAAATTCCCCAATCCTCTAAAAGAAATAAGGTGAGTGTTTTTCCTATAATAATGGGAGACGCTAAGGTCATATAACCAAGGCAACTTGAGAGAATTTGAGTTATGTTTAGGGGAGGACATCACACCAAATTCAATTAAAGTAGTCTCCTAAACATCTTTTGGACATAAACAATGAAGTTTTGTTTACCCAAGCTACTCTATAGGGATAGAGGTGTGGTTCAACTTGAAGTTTTGTCCTAACAACAGTATTTTTAGAAATCACATTCATAGAGCTGCCACTATTAATAATGGGCTTGGAAATTTAATCCCTACATTTGATATAAATGTGAAAAATACAGGTGCATTTCCACTGTTGTCATTCCTGGAGTAGATAAAATACATCTTATAACACTAATGAAGGTGTCATCATTAGCACTTCTTCATCTTCTCCTTGCTCACTATCTTAATTTTCTTGTGAATTCTAAGTACATGACTTGACATGTCTCTTATCATGACAATGCTGACACCCTATGCTAGAATCATTAGACCAATGATTACTTGAGATTGACCTTCCATCTCTATTAATGGTCACTCCTTGACTAGTTGTTGCTGCCACATGGAGAAAATTGACTAGTTTTAACACCACTAGTAGCTCTCATGTTGTTTCTTATCGTATTATGAGATAAAACTCAAGAATGATAGAACTTCTTGGCTTGAAAAGTCATACAGCTCTCATTTGGAGTCCTAAGATATCTCTCAACCTCTAAAACCTTGTGATAGGCTTCTGCTAAAGTTTTAGCAGAATGAAGGTTTACCTCTCTTTTAATTTCTTTTCTCAATCTATTGATGAATTTTGTCATAGCTACTCAAGATTTCTACCTCACATTGTATCTCAAATGAAGTTCCTCAAAGTGAACTAAGCAGCTTGTCACCTTAGAGGATATTTGCCTAACATTAATCCATTGGTCTAGGAATATGTAGGAAGCTATTTCTCTCTCAACTTTGTTTCATTTCATCCCAAAGTATGATTGATTCCTCACCTAAACACTCTAGGTTAGATTGAACACTTTGCCAATACCGTTTCGCATAACCAGCAAGCTTCTTTTTGGTGAAGTGAATGCATGGAGTGTAACATTTCATACTATTCAAAGTAATCCTCAAGATCAACTAACCAATCAAGGAAATTGTTAGGATCTAACCATCCATCATAACTAGGGGAATCTACTTTAACCTTTGTTATATTGCTTGAATGATCATGTTATATTGCTTGACTGATCATGTGCCCCCTGCAAATGTCTCAAAGTTGCATTCCTCATAGGCTGACCAAAGTGCCAATGATTATGGTTTGGTTGCTTATGGTAACCTTGCCTTTATTCTTCCATGAATGGGTGATTCCCACCCATGTTTTCTATTTCATCATTAGGATCATTATCAAATGTGTCATTGTGGACTCTACTTCATTATGGATCTTCTAAGGCTCTTATGTTGTGGTGTGAATAAGAAACCTTGGCGTGATCTTGGACTTCCTAAAGGGATAGGATTTTGGTTATTGTGTTAAGTTGTAGGAAGTAGGTGATTCAAGCTGATGTTTTTTAGTTGGGCATAGCCTTGGTTTAATTCAGAATGAAATTCCGCCTGAAGGTCATTATAGAGTTGATCTATAGAATTTTATTAAGTCAAATTGGGTCCTTGATTGGATGATTCACTATGGTCCATAAATGAAGAAAGTATAGAGAAAAAAATTATGAGATAGGTGTACAAGCTTTTTTTACTTTTATTTTTTTCCTTTCTGGAATATGCTGTGATATATTTCACAAATCACAATTAATTAGATAATCTAAAACTACTAAAATGTAATGTGAAAATCAAAATTTAATGAAGGCATTTGGTTTTTAAGGTAAGGGTAGGAAGGGAAGAAGAAAATTAAAGGTTTTAAAGAAAAGACTATAAGCTCAAAAAAATTCACTAATTAGATCTCAAGATAGGCTCACAAATTATTAAATATTTCCAAACAGTATAAATATTAACCAATTTCAATGATAGAATACATATCTTATCAATTCTCTAATTAGTCTTTAGAGTATATGTGATCCTATAATTGAAGCTTGTAGGTTGTGAACCTCTGAAACTTTTTGTGATGCCACTTTTTCTATAATGGATCAATTTGCTTTCATACCAAATTGATGTAGAATGGAAGCACTACTTATATAGAACAGAAATTTATGTATGAAGGAAATTAGATGAGAAGTGAAGAAGAAATTAGATGAGAGAATATAAGAGAATTAGAAGAGAGAAAATATGCAAAATTTTTAAATATTTTGGTAATGATATAAATCAAGCTGTGCATTGTTATAATCAACCCTATTTATAAGCAATTCAAGAAATGTAATGGAAATAAAGTACTAGTTCCAAAGGAAATAAAATATTAATTCTAGTTGAAATACTAAGCCAAAGTGACAAGAGTTGAAACTAAATAGAAAAGCTAATTTTAATAAGAATAGAGATTCTAATATGAAAGCAAATAGGAATCCTTCTTATCCTCTACTTATAGGCTGATAATAAACTTGAAATAACTTGTTTTGGGCCCTCACCTATTCCTTGAATGTGAAACGGCCATTCTTTGAGCAATTCAAGATTGTGCTACCCAAAGTCTATGCATGTTCTGCAGCATGTTTCTGGGCGGGTGTGTTTCTCAGGAGCCATTTCAGGATTATTTACTCTTATTTTAATGTTTCAATTTTTTTATGACTCAAATATATATGTTGCTTATTTGCTTCTCATGTTAATGGTTATGTTCACTGAGCGCTTGAATGTGTGATAGGGTCATTCTCCTGACCAATTCAAGATTGTGATGCCCAAAATTCCTGCATATTTCACGGTATGCATATTCTTCCTTATTCCTCCCACTTGTGGGACTTTTATGGTTGTTTCTATGGGATGGCAAGATCTTATTTATATATTAAAATTACCTTTTTTTGCATTAAAAGAAGGAATTTACCATTTCTATTATGCTCTAACCCAGGATTTAATAGTACTAGCTAGAGGTGCATATGAAGTGCACCTGAAATTATCTATTGTACTGTTATCCTAGAAATCACACAATGAACTTATGCCAAACCTACGATCTTTTTTCACACTCATTATTTTTACAAGATGCTTTACACTTATTCATATGTGTGTATACCTGTAGGGAACAGGAGATCTAATGACTGCACTTTTACTTGGATGGAGCAATGTAATGCTTCTAAATTCTATTGTGAGATAAAGCAAACTCCTGAAATGGTTTTGTCTATAATGTTATTATTCTAATCATAATTGCTCTTTTGATATCCAGAAATATCCTGACAATCTTGACAAAGCAGCAGAGCTGGCAGTATCAAGCTTGCAGGTATTCCTTTTTCTGTTTTGGTTTTTTATTTAGTAATTTTCACCATCAATACAACTGCTTGAGTGCTGAAAGTCTCCTTTTTCAATTTTTTTTTTTTAAATTTTAATTTATTATTTATTTATTTTTATTTTTTTACCTTTGACTTATTTATAGGTGTTTAAGTTTGGATCATTCTTGCCAGCCACTAAAAATAACCTGATGCCAAAGAGCATGTTTCCTTAGAGAAATCTTCTCAAACCCCAAACCCCCTTCCACCTTAGACTCGCACACTAGGTCCCAACTAATGAGATGGTCTCACTTGTGCTCCTCAGTGACGTAGGATGGATAGAAGCCCAATGTCCTATATTGACAGATTAATAACATTGGTTAGGCCTTATATGTGAGGCTATCTCTTAGCCTCCATTAGCTTAAGCTCTTGATAGCGTATGTGGTCCTACATCATTTGGTATCAGAGTGTGAGGTTTAGCCTAGATTACCCTGTACGTGTTGACATGGCCATCAACAATTAAGTTAGGGTGTCTAACATAAGGACAAATGGAAATCCAGTGTCCCACATCGGCTAATTACTAATATTGATTGGATCTCATATATGGGGCTAACTCTACCCCCCATTAACTGAAGCTTTTGGGACTGCATGTGGTATTGCATCATCTAGCCCTTGACTAAAGAAATCTCTTTGCATTTTCTTGATCTTTAACACCACTGAAGAAGGTATCTTAAAAAGGGAGAGAAAATAGGTTAGGGATATGAGACAAACATGATTGGATAAGATCATAAGAGTTATCCTTCCACCTAATGACAAAAAGACTTTTTCCCATCCATCTAATTTTTGTGAAATTTTCTCAATCATCGGATTCTAGAAAACACATGCCTTTGAGTTTCTCCTAGTGGGAGACCCAGACAGGGGAGAGGCCAAATCAAAGACCTTGCAATCAAGCAACAAGGCTAACCTAGTGATTTGATCCTGACTCATGTTGATGCTAAAGATAGTACTCTTGCCAACATTGATATTAAGTCCAAATATGTTCCTAAAAACTAACAAAATTAGCTTAAGATTTTGCAAATCTTGCAACAAGGGAAAGTGCTAGCTTTTTGTATATTCACTTTCACTTGGCAATTACTCAACCAAATTTCATGTTTGAATGGACCTACATATGCAGTTGGAATTTTGAAACAATTCAATGTGGCTAAGTTCAACTTTTAGGGGTCAATCGAAAGGAATAAATAAAAAGAAAAATTATTGAGAATCATATATATTTTTTTTACTTGTCAAATGTGTTGTTATACTAACAGAGGATAATTGAAGATAGTATATTTCTATAGGGGGGAGACTCACTTTGATTTGAAGCACCTTGTCTAGCTTGCTTATCTACTTTTATGTCGTCGTTTCAGATGTCGAGGATAGTGAGTTTGAAGTTTGAACAGATCAAAAGGACTTCCTTTGGGGTGGTGGATTTTTAGAAAAAAAGCCTCATTAGGCTATTGTTTGTTTAGATAAGTGGAAGGAGGGCCTGGGAGTTAGGCGTCTCTCGTCACTCAACAAGGCTCTTCTTTGTAACGGAATTGGTGTTTTGTTACGATAAGGGAGGTTTTTTGGAGGTAGGTTGTTTGTGGGAAATATGGGGAGGATGCAGGGGATTGGTCTTCTAAGGAAGTGAGAGATGTGCACGAGGTTGTGTTATGGAAGGCCATAAGGAGACTGGGGGAGTTCATTAATAGTAGAGTCTCCTTCTCTATTGGTAATGGGAGGAGGGTAAAATTTGAAAGGATATTTAACATCGGGGTGAGCCTTTGAGAGTTTCTTTTCCTTTCTTATTTTCCATAGGTAGCTCAAAAGAGGCATGGGTGGTGGATATGTGGACTCAATCAAATGAGAGATGTGTTTGGACCCCTAGGTACTCTAGGCGTTTAAATGATTTGCAGATTGAGGTTTTGGAGGGTTTCTTGTTTAGGCTGCAAGGTAAGGTGGTTATTGGAGACATAAAGGATAATGTGATTTGGTTGAAGACAAAAGGTGGAACTTTCTCTGTTAAGTCTTTTTACTTTATTTTAGAGCTTAAGAGATTAGTGCTTTTTCCAATATGGGTTGTTTGAAATGTGTGGGTTCCTTCTGAGGCAAGTTTTTTTTGCTTAAGAGACATCTTGGGGAAAAACTTTGACACTAGGTCAACTTTAGAGTAGAGGATGTATATTGACCACATTTTGCTACATTGTGACAAGGTGAGGATTTTATGAGTGCTTTTGTTGTCCCTTTTTGGTGTTTATTGGGTGTTGCCTTCTTATGTGAAAGAGACTTTGCTAGGGTGGTGTGACTCCTTTATTGGAAGGAAACGGAAAAAGTATGGGGCTTTTTTTGGACAATTTGGAAGGAGAGAAATAGAAGATCCTTTGATAATGAAGAGCTTTTGGACCAAGGGCTAAAAACCAGGTTTCCTTATAACTTGAAGTATTGGACCAAGTTGTATATGGGTGAAGGACCATTGTCCTTATTCGACTTCATTGATTGGTCGGGTTCTTGTTGAGGGAAGGAGTAGTTTTTTGTTTCCCTTGCCCTTTTTGGTGCCTTTTGGTGAGTGTTGCATCATCCTGTGTACTTTGGTGTGCCTTTTTAGCGCTTTATTAATTTTTTTTTTTTTTGATAAGTACTTTAGCGCTTTATTAATATTATTTGCATTTACCTATTAAGATAAAAGGATAAGAGGATTGACTTGAAATTTGGAACCTACAAGGTATTGGTAACATTGCAGGATGACATTGGATTATGATATTTAAGGCATGGCTCCAAGTTGCAATTTTAGTCATTAATTTGGAAGGGATGGTAGATTGTGACATCTTGGATTGGTATTGGTGACATGAAAATTATATTATAATAGTTAAAAAGTTCAAAAATTCTAAAAAAAAGGAGAATTTATAGAAAAATAAATACAGTTAGATGGGCTTCAAAAATTAATAAAAACATATATCACAATTGAAATTGTTTAAATAATGATAAAAACACACATTTAGTTTGGTATGTGATAATACTAAAAATTCAAAATTTTATTGTTTTTAAGTACACATTTTTTTTTTTTAATTTTTTTTTGCTAAAAAACACATAAATTGAAAGTTTAGAGAAAAAAAAAAAAAGCGTTCCTCTATACCTTTGAAGTCTAGGATTACAACATATATATGGGACTACTCTTGAGTACATGCAAAAGGAAAAAAAAAATACAACTGTGCAAATAATCACTACTTACCCTAAAAAAAAAAAATTTCTAAATTAGAAACATTGACTTAGCTTATTCTATCCCCTAATTTGCTCCACTAAATCAAATCACAACATCCCATTTATAGTACTAAATCAAATCTCCCACATATTTTATGATTTTCCACACTCCCCCTCAAGTTAGTTTTAAGATGTTTAACATTCCTAGCTTTTTTACTAGAACTTCAAATAATTGCTTTTGAAGGCTTCTAGTTAGGATATCTGCTAGCTGTTTTTCTTTAGGAATATGGCATATAGACTAAGGTGGTGTTTGTTTTTTTGGCTTTTTGCTGAAAACCATTTAGTTTTAGAATTTAGGTTGTTTGTTTTTTTACTTTTTCATGACTTTTTATAAACTTTTTACTAAATAGAAAAAGCCAGAATATGTGGCTTTTTCTAAATAGAAAAAATAACACTATGGTTTTTTTTACTTTTTAATACTTAATAGAAATAAAATACTACAAAAACAAACAACCTAATATTTAATACTATTAAGTATTAAGGTTCTATTTAGAATTAAGTAAAAAAACAAACGCCACCTAAGCCTCCCTCAAGTCTTTCCTCAATGAAATGATTATCCACTTCAACATGCTTAGTTCTATCATGTTGAACTGGATTGTGGGCTATGTTAATTGTTGACTTATTGTCACAGTATAATTTCATAGGTTTCTTATAAGGAATCCTTAATTCTTCTAATATCCTCTTTAACCAAATGATTTTACAAATTCCATGAGCAACGACTTGAAACTTAGCTTTTGCACCACTTCAAGCTACAACATTTTGTTTCGTGTTTCTCCAAGTTATTAAATTCCTTCCAACAAAGGTGTGCAATAACTTGAAGTTGATCTTCTATGTTCTATCGTTGTTATCTCCTGCCTAATTAGCGTTAGTATACGCCTCAATCTGCATATGCCCTTTTTTCTTGAACATTAATCCTTTCCTCAGGTTTCCTTTCAGATACTTCAAAACTTGATACACAACTTCAAAACATTCTTTAATAGGTGAGTGCATAAACTAACCAACCATAATAACCGCAAATGCTATATCAGGACGTGTATGTGCTAAGTATATCAGTTTACCCACAAACATTGATAGCGTCCTTTATCCACACTTGAGCTTAACTCTGTTTGCCCCAGTTTCCTATTGGGATCCATTGGTGTTTTAGTTGGTTTACAACCCAACATTCCTGTTTGTTTAAGCAAGTCTAGAGTATATTTTCACTGAGAAACAAATATACCACCTCAAGACCTTGCAACTTCTATACCCACTTGCATCCTACTGGTGTCTTCCCTCTTGGCAAACTTACCAAATCTCAAGTTCTATTCATTTCAAGAGCTCTCATTTCTTCCATGATTGCTTTTCTTTACTTAGGAACAACTAAAACATCCTATATAGATTTTGGAATCTCCACAGAAGACATGTTAGTGGTAAAGTCTCTAAAGGAATTAGATAACCTATGGTATGACACATATTTAGAAATAGGATGCATGGCACATGATCTAGTTCCTTTCCTAAGGGCAATGATAATATCAAGGTCATTAGAAGCATTAGTATTTATATTTGAAGAGAGAACAAGAACTATACCTTCCTAGGTCCTTATGACTAGTTTTAACGCTTGGATAGTGGCAAGAGTGTGACTTTTTGGATTACCTTGATTATTTCTCCTCCTTGTGTAGATACTAAGCTCAGTTTGAGATTTTGTCTGTAGTGATTCTCCTCTTATCAACAATTCTTCATTGTTTAGTACAATAGAACTTGGTTGAGGAGTTGAACTTGAACTTAAGTTTTTTGACCCAACAGGACCCAAACCAGAAGAATGTGAAAGACTAGGACTCATATTGTCATCAAATGTTCACATGGGTAAAGACATTTCCCAAAAACATTGTCATCAAATCTTCCTCAACCACACTTTCCCCTTGAAGAGTGTTTTTGGTTAAGTAGGGTTGATTTTCAAAGAAGGTTATATCCATGCTAACAAAAATTTTCCTAGAGATAAGATCATAACACTTATACCCCTTTTTTAGATGTGAATATCCCACAAAAATACACTTTAGTGCATGGGGATCAAGCTCAGTTCTATGTTTTTGATGAATATTGAAATAAATTTGAAATTTTTTTTGCTTTCCTTAAAAATTGTATTAGAATACAATATGTACATCCTATTTATACGCAATTGGGGATTGGATTCCCCTTAAATCTCTTCCATAAATCAAGGATCTTATTCACCTATCATCTATTATCCTATAATCTCTCAGATAAATCATATTTTACCAAAGAAAGAAAAGGAAAGAAATAAATACAAAATTATTTAGAATTTGCCAACACTTTATACACAATATATTTTGCTATATTTAGAATTTGCCAGCACTCCTTCTCAAGCTAGAGAATACATGTTGTTCATTCCTAGCTTGCACGTAATTATTTGAAACTGGTGACTAGTCGATCCATTGGTCAACACATCTATAAGCTGCCGTTTTGTTGTAATCACCATCAAGTTTTTCTTTGACGAAGTGTTAATCTACTTCTACATGCTTTGTTTGATCATAATGTACTAAATTGTGAGCAATATTGATTGTCGATTTCTTGTCACAGTATAACTTTATTGTTCATGGCAATGGTAAGTTTACCCATATGTGAACGTTTGATTAAGAGTGTATGATCTCTTGGCTTTATCGAGACTCTATGTTATTCATAGCTTTTGCAAATCTTTCAAACCATGCTTGAGTATATTGTTTAAGGTCATAAACTGCCCTTTGTTAGTTTGTACACATTGTTTGTTTTTGAAGTCTCCATTGAAACTCGATAGTGTTTCCATATACATTTCTTATTCTAGATCACCATGCAAGAATGCATTCTTAACATCAAGTTGCTGCAAAGACCAACCAAAGTTAGTTGCCAAGGATAGTAATATACCAATGGTATTCATCTTTGCTATTAAAGTAAATGTTTCTTAGTAGTCTACCCCATAAGTTTGTGTATACCCCTTTGCCACAACCTAGCCTTATATTTCTTCAATGTCTCGTTAGCTCTATATTTAACAGTGAACACCCATTTACATCAAACTGGTTTTTTTCCCTTTGGTGATTCAACTATTTCCCAAGTTTGGTTTTTTTTTTAAGAGCTAACATCTCCTCTTCCATGGCTTTCCTCCAATTCTCACTTCTAAGTACTTCTTGAACTGTTTGAGGGATTTCAATAGGAGTTAATTGGGTAAGGAAGGCTCTATGTGATGGGGATAGGTTTTCAAATGAAATAAAATTGGAGATCGGGTGTTGAGTGCATTTTATGGTAGCTTTCCTAAGGGCAAATTGGTAAATGGAGATCAGGAAACTCTTTTGAATCTTCGTTTTGAACAAATTGATCCCGAGGTTATGGTGAGGGTAACAAATTTGAAGCAGGAGAAATGACACTAAAAATAGAACAAATGGAGTTTGTGTGTTTATTACTTGGCTTAGGTTTAGATTGTTGAGCTTGCATTAAATTAGATTGGGACTATTTTCACCTAAAGTAAACCTCTAATGGCATGTCAGTCGCATTAACTCCCCCTTGACCATTTTTGATGAGGGTTCTTGACTAGGTGACAAGGAGGTAGAACCTATAGGTGAGCCTTAGGTGAAAGAGGCATGGATTTAGAAAGTCTAGGCAAATCAAGCAACCCATAAGAGAGAAACTTATCTTCACCTAAGATTTCCCCCCAAAAACAAGTATTAGGAAAAAATGATTGATTTTAGCAAAAGTGACATTCATTTTTGAGTTGGAGAGTATCCCACAAACATGCATTTTAAAACTCAGGGATCAAGTTTGTTACAATTTAGAGGATAGACATGGACAAACGACACATAACTAACAACTTTGGGAGGAAGTTTACTGAAGTTATTGAAATGTGGAAAATTTTTGAGTGGTTTTATCTTCAAGCACTTTTGGGGATAGTCGGCTAATTTAATGAGCTACAGTTAAGACAACCTCTCCCTAATATGATTTAGGCATATTTGTCTGAAAAAGTAAGGCTTGAGTGATTTTCAATAGATGTTTATTTTTTTGTTCAGCCACACCTCTTTCTGTGGGGAATTAATACATGAAAATTGGTGTATTATCCCTTCTTTTTCAAGAAAAGAAGATAACACCTGATTAAAGTGCTCTTTCCCATTATATGATCTAATGGCTTTAATTTTAACTCCAAACTATGTGCTAACCATTTTGGGAAAGACAAAAAACACAAAACTGTCATTTGACTTGTTTTTCATGAGGCATAACCAATTCCCTAGTACAATCATCGATAAAGGACACAAACCACATTGCTCCAAAAAGACTTGGGACTCAAGAGGGATCCAATTATCGGTATGAATTAACAAGAAAAGGAATATTGATTTTGTATTACTTAAAGGAAACAGAACATGATGATATTTAGCTAATTGACAAACCTCATAATGAAAACCGTTAACATCCGATTTATTGAATAATATAGGAAACATATTTTTTAGCAAAGAAGAAGATGGATGCCCTAAACGAAGATGATGTGTATGAAGCAATAGGCTTATCCATTGAAGTTAGAAGGCTACGAAGCCTCTCAATCTCTTCTTTGTTCAGTCTACCATCATTTGAATCATTAGAAGTTAAGATTTCTAGTTGGGAATTCTCTTTAGATTGAGCAATATGGGCTTGACCATTTCACTATCTAGATTAGCATATCGATTTCTATTCCCTCTACCAAATGATTGCAGCTTTCCATGGAGTTTCCAACAAGTCTCCTTGGTATGCCTTGGTTTTTTGCAATATACACACCACAAGGCATTTTTGTTGATTGGTGATCTAGACACTTCACTTCCTCCACAATTGTTGTTTAATAGTGTGGAGTTTGGCTTCGTGGTGACAAGACCTGGACTTTCTGTTGTTGGAGTGTCAAGCATAGCATTCCTTCCTTCTTCTGCTCTTATAATGGAGAGGACTTCATTTAGGTGAGGGAGATCTTCCTTTCCAAGGACTTGAACCTTGACTTGATCATATTCCACATTAAGACCCACCAAAAATTCAAATATCCTATCACTTTGAACAAATTTGAGCATCATGGCAGCATCTTCGCTGCACTTCATCTTAATATTCTGATAGTAATCTAATTCCAACCATAAGCTTTTCATGATATTATTGTATTTGGTAACAACAAAAGTATCTTGCTTGGTAGCACCAATCTTGGTCTTTATTTTGTGGATGTGGGGAGCATCCCTCACTTTCGAGTATGTTTGCCTAATAGTCTCCCAAATATCTCTAGTCGTCGTCAAGAACATGCATGTGCCGCTGGTCTCTGGTTGCATTGAATTCCACAACCATGACATTATCATTGAATCCTCTTCATCTCATGCAATGAACTTTGGATCGTCTTCACTTGGAACAGGTCCAATTAGATGATTCAGTTTTCCTTTTCCCTTCAAAAGTGTTCGCACTACTTGAGCCACACCAAATAATTGCGACCATTGAGTTTGAATGGATTTTGCAGATTTTAATATTTTGTAGAAGGGTTATCGCTAGTCAAGTTGGGAGCAAAGTTTGGAGATCGGATGATTTATGATCTATCGAACATATTGGAGCAAATCAGAAATAATTCTGTAAATTTGAGAGGGGGGAAAATTTTATGAGGTCATATAAAATTCAATGGAAGGAGATGTGCATCAACAATTTCTGATGCTAGCAATGAAGGTCATATAAATGCTGTGAAATTCAGCAGCAATTAAGGCTAAGAAAAGAAAAAACTTAGGATGCAAAAGAGAGTCTTAACTCTGATACCATGAAATAAATTTGAAATAAATTCTACTTTCGTTAAAAATTGTATTAGAATACGATATGTACATCCTATTTATACACTATTGGGGATTAGATTCCCCTAAAATATCTCTCATAAATTAGGGATCTTATTCACCTACCACGTATTATCATATAATCTCTCACATAAATCATATTTTACTTAAGAAAGAAAAAGGAAAGAAATAAATATAAAATTATTTAGAATCTACCAGCACTTTATATATATTCTACGGTATTTAGAATCTGCCCGCAAATATGAACAAATGTTGTACATCCAAAAATTTTAGAGGAATTGAAGAAAATATTTTTGAATGAGGATAAACCTTAGAAATATGATTAAGAGGGGTTTTAAACCAAAATTTTAGTCGGCATTCTGTTAATTAGATAAGAAGTTGTAAGTACAACTTCTCCCTAAAATTTTTTAAGAACCCTCGATGTAAACATGATGGCTTTAGCAACCTCTATTAAGTGACAGTTTTTCCTCTTCGCAATCCCATTTTGTCATGAGGTATCAAAACAACTAGATTGATGTATGATCCCATTTGTAAGTAAATAATTTCTAAGAATAGAGTTAAAATATTCCTTTCCATTATCAATTTGAAGTACTTGGATTTGAGTTTGAAATTGTGTTTTTATCATTGTATGGAAAATTTAAAAAACCCTTTTTGCCTATGATTTTTCCTTTAATAAATAAATCTAACAAACTCTAGTGTGGTCGTCTATGAAAGTGATAAACCACCTAGTTCCGGTTAAGGTCACCATGCATGAGGGTCCCCAAATGTCAGTATTTATCAATGCAAAAGTCCTAGATTCTTTATAAGGTCATGTAGGAAAGTAGACATGATGATGTTTAAATAGTTGGCATACCTCACATTGAAACATTAAAGGATTTTTGTTCTTAAACAAAGATGGAGACAATTGTTTTAAATATGAAAAACTAGGATGATCTAACCTACGGTTCCATGACATTATTTGATGTTCAATAGAGGAAGAAAAAGCATCATGACTTGGAACTTGAGGTTATCTACTCTTGATAGGATCCTCAATATGGTAATAAAGTCCATCAATGTTCTTAGCATTGCCAATTGTCCTCCCTGAGCATGGGTCTTGAAATTCACAATTAGATGGAAAAAATTTAGCAACACAATTCATGTCCCTTGTTAGTTTACTAATAGAAAGAAGATTGCATGACAAATTAAGGACATGAAGAATGACTTTAGAAGTCAAATTTTTTGAAATAGGGACTGAACCTTCCCTACAACGGATGAAAATGATCCATCCACAATTTTAATTTTTTGGTTACCTAGACAAGGAGATTATATCAAAAACAAATTTAACAAGCTCGTCATATGATCAGAAGCACTATAATCTATGATCCATGATGTAAAATTTTCAGAATGAACACTTAAAGCACTAAGAGATTTACCTGTTTGTGCTGAAGAATATGATGATAAAGAGTTAGAAGACGAAGACTGATTGAATAACCTATATAGGTGTTCCAGTTCTTCTTTACTGAATGGAGATGCTTCAGTTATGGTTTTGGACTCTCAGTTGCAGTCTGCATGCCTTGGCCATTTCTCTCATGAAATCTGCCACTGTTTTTCAGATTTTGTGTCTTCCCATGCAGCTTCCAGCAGGTGTATCTGGTGTGCCTTTGTTTGTTACAATGATCACACCTTATTTTCCCTTTACCTCATGCTTTCTTTGAGATCCCTTGATCACCAGCATTGGCCGCAGCACTGGCAGCAGCTTCAATTGCAACAAGTGCTGAGTTCTCCTGAATGATTGAAGAAGAGCCTCCCATCATGACTGATTTGTGGCTTTCTTCCTTTCGAACCTCAACAAACACTTCTTGGATAGAGGGTAAGGGCTCTTTACCTAGGACTCATCTACGGACTTCATCTAATTCTTTATTCAATCCAGCAAGGGAGTTAAACACTCGTTCCTTCTCTATCATCTTAAAACAGGCACTGTCTGCAGCACATGCCCATTCAAATCCATAAAATAAGTCCCATTCTTGCCAAAGACCTTTCAAAATGTTGTAATATTTAGTCACACCTTGATCTCCTTACTTTATCTCACAGATCTTTGATTTCGACTTAAAGATTTGTGCTGAATTCCTAAGATCAGAGTAAGTTTCCATAACTGCTTCCTAGAGCTCTTTTGCTGTTGGTAAAAACATGTTAAGTCTGACCTATCTTCGGCTCCATATAATTCACTAACTTGGCCATGATCATGGAATTTTTTGAGTCCCATGTTTGAAAACTTGGGTCATCCTCTTTTGGGGCCTTTGTTGTACCAGTCAAATATCCTAGTTCCCCTTTCCCATGAATAAACAATTTAATGGACTAAGACCATCTAAGAAAATTCAGTCCATATAGTTTATGAGTGGTGATGTGCAGTGAAGGATTATCACTGGTTCCATGAGGTGAGACTTGATATGGAGGCATTGATACCTATTATGAAGAATATCTAAAATTTTCCTCCTTTCTGATTCTTGACATCAAATCCCCCAACCAGCAGCCTCATAGTTCCAGAAAAAAAAAAAAAAATAAATAAAAAAAAAAAAAAAAAAAAATTCTGATGCTTGAAACCAAAAAATAAATGTATCACTTCCAGTACTAAAAATAAATGTATCACTTCCAGTAGGAAATTGACTCTGATACCATGAAAGTTTAGAGAAAAAAATCATTCCTCCATCTATATCTTTGAAGTTTAGGATTACAACACACATGTATATATATATATATATATATATGTTGAATATAATGTATTTATAGTATATTATCTTTCCTTGTTAATATAGGTCACATGTATGGTAGTTAGGACTCCTAGCCTTGTATATATATATATCTCTCAATTGTAAGTAGAGATTACATGAATGAGAATTAAGGTTTTTCTTCTTTTTCTCTCTCTCAACATGGTATCAGAGCCAAGGAAGAAAACCTAATTCTTTCCTGTTTCTCGTGTCATCAACTCCGGGAAACCTTCTGGTGACCGTGTTTCTTTCCGGTCACCTTCCCCATCTCCCAATACTTTTCGGTCAGTCGGATCGTAGTTAGAAACCACTCACCGCCGGCGAACTTTTCCGGCAAACTTTCCCGGCGACCTATTTTTCCGACACCGACCATACCAGAAGGAGTGCCTGGAGGAGATCTCCAACTTTTGTGAAGGCACCGGCACCACAAGAGCATCCACGCGTTGGTAACGTGCCATTTTCCGGCCGGCGGCTGCGTCTCACGCGCCGGCGCGTGAGGGCGCGTCGGCGCGTGAGGGCGCGTGAGGAATTTTCCGGCGACGCGCCTCCTCCTCCAGCCTCGCCTGACACCGACAAGCATCCCTAGCTCCCTGGTTCTCCCATCCGAGCCCTGAACGTGCCTCTTTTGGAGATTTTTGTCTCCGTCAGCCCTCCAAACAGTCTTTCCGGTGAAGGTCGGGTTACTTTTTCTCCACCCCAATCCCTGCACGTGCCTTGGGAAGTGTCCTTCTACCTTTCTGGTGTTACCACGCCGCGATCTGAGGCCGTCTCCCTTTTTCGGTGGTGCCACGCCGCAATCTGAAGCCGTATTAGGGCTCTCTTCGATCCAAACATACTTCATTCTCCAGATAAGTGGATATGGCTACTAAAACTTCCATTTTTTCCTCTGTCATATCTGGATCTCCTATGATTACTTTGGAGAAATTGGTTGGCAGTGAAAATTATCTTTCCTGGTCTGCCTCTGTTGAACTTTGGTTTATGGGTCAAGGATATGAGGATCACTTGGTTACCCAAGAGGCAAATATCCCTGAGGTTGACCGCGTACAGTGGAGGAAGATAGATGCACAGTTATGTAGTGTATTATGGCAATCGGTTGATCCCAAGATTCTTCTTCATCTTCGGGCCTACAAAACTTGTTTTAAATTTTGGACTCAGGCCAAAGGATTATACACGAATGATATCCAGCGTCTTTATAAGGTGGCTTCTGCTATTGTCCATATCAGCCAACAGGACTTGGATCTATCTACTTATATTGGTCAGATTGCCTCTCTTAAGGAGGAGTTCTTGACTGTGATGCCTCTTACTCCTGATGTTGGGGCTCAACAAACACAGCTTGACAAGTTCTTCATGGTTCTTACTCTTATTGGCCTCCGTCCGGATCTTGAGCCTGTTCGCGAT
The DNA here is from genome assembly GCF_030704535.1 of Vitis vinifera. Classification (NCBI taxonomy): domain Eukaryota; kingdom Viridiplantae; phylum Streptophyta; class Magnoliopsida; order Vitales; family Vitaceae; genus Vitis; species Vitis vinifera. Next base: position 18,021,641 of record NC_081818.1, read on the forward strand.
CAGATTCTTGGTAGTTCATCAGTTCCGTCCTTGGATGATGTGTTTGCTCGCCTCCTCCGTATCTCCTCCACTCAGACTTTGCCATTTGATAGCACTTCAGATTCTTCTGTGTTAGTTTCTCAAACTAGCTCTCGAGGAGGCCGTAGTGGTACCCGAGGTAGAGGTCAACGTCCTCATTGCACCTATTGCAATAAACTTGGCCACACTCGCGATCGTTGCTATCAGTTACATGGACGGCCTCCTCGCACTGCCCATGTGGCCCAGTCCTCTGATTCTCCGCTGCCTCAGCCTCCGAGCTCTTCCGCATCTCAGGCTTCTGTTGCCTCTGTTGCTCAGCCTGGTAATGCCTCTGCCTGCCTTACCCACACATCTTCTCTTGGACCCTGGATTCTAGATTCTGGAGCTTCTGATCACCTATCTGGTAATAAGGATCTTTTCTCCTCTATTACTACTACCTCTGCTTTACCTAATGTGGTATTAGCTAATGGTTCTCAAACTGTGGCTAAAGGTATTGGTTTGGCCCTTCCTCTGCCCTCTCTACCTCTCACTTCTGTCCTTTATACTCCTGAATGTCCTTTTAATCTTATTTCCATCAGCAAAATCACTCGTACTCTTAATTGCTCTATTACCTTTTCTGATAAATTTGTGACCTTGCAGGACCGGAGTACAGGGAAGACGATTGGCATAGGACGTGAGTCTCAAGGCCTCTATCACCTCACCTCAGATTCATCTCCTGCAGTTTGCATTTCCACTGATGCTCCTCTCCTCATTCACAATCGTCTGGGCCACCCTAATCTCTCCAAGTTCCAGAAGATGGTCCCTCGTTTTTCCACTTTGTCGTCGCTTCCGTGTGAGTCATGTCAGCTTGGGAAACATACTCGTGTCTCGTTCCCAAAGCGTTTGAATAATCGGGCAAAGTCTCCTTTTGAGTTTGTCCACACTGATGTTTGGGGTCCTTGTCGGACTGCGTCTACTTTAGGATTTCAGTATTTTGTCACTTTCATTGATGACTATTCTCGATGTACTTGGTTATTTTTAATGAAAAATCGAGCTGAGTTATTCTCTATTTTCCAGAAATTTTATGCTGAAATCCAAACCCAGTTCAATATTTCTATTCGTGTGTTACGCAGTGACAATGCCAGGGAATATTTTTCAGCCCCATTTACTTCGTTTATGTCTCATCATGGGATTCTTCATCAGTCTTCTTGTGCTCATACTCCTCAACAAAATGGGGTAGCTGAACGCAAGAATCGACATCTTGTTGAGACAGCTGGTACTATCCTCCTCCATAGTAATGTTCCTTTTCGTTTTTGGGGGGACGCTGTTCTTACCGCTTGTTATTTGATTAATCGTATGCCCTCCTCTGTCTTACACGATCAGATTCCTCACTCCCTTCTCTTCCCTGACCAACCACTTTATTTCCTTCCTCCTCGTGTCTTTGGTTGTACTTGCTTTGTTCATATTCTCACTCCTGGACAGGACAAGCTTTCCGCCAAAGCCATGAAGTGCCTCTTCTTGGGATATTCTAGACTTCAAAAGGGTTATCGTTGTTATTCCCTTGAAACTCATCGATACTTTATCTCCGCTGATATCACCTTCTTTGAGGACTCACCATTCTTTTCCACCACTTCTGAGTCTTTTCCTGTTTCTGAAGTCTTGCCCATTCCCATTGTCTCCCCACCTGATGCTATGCCCCCTCGACCACTTCAGGTTTATCATCGTCGCCCTCGTGTCGTTGCTCCTCTCCTTTTTGCTGAGGCACCTGCTGACTCCCTTCCTATACCTTCGGCTTCACTTGCCCCGGCTCTGCCTTCTTCTAATGACTTACCCATTGCTGTTCGGAAAGGTACTCGCTCTACTCGTAATCCTCATCCTATTTACAATTTTTTGAGTTATCATCGATTATCTTCACCCTATTCTGCTTTTGTTTCTGCTATATCCTCTGTTTCTCTTCCAAAGAGCACCCATGAAGCTCTTTCCCATCCAGGCTGGCGACAGGCAATGGTGGATGAAATGGCTGCTCTGCACTCTAATGGCACTTGGGATCTTGTTGTTTTACCTTCTGGTAAATCTACAGTTGGTTGTCGTTGGGTCTATGCAGTTAAGGTTGGTCCTGATGGTCAGGTTGATCGCCTTAAGGCCCGCTTAGTTGCTAAAGGCTATACTCAGGTTTATGGTTCTGATTATGGTGACACATTCTCCCCTGTTGCCAAGATTGCTTCTGTCCGTTTGCTTCTCTCCATGGCTGCTATGTGTTCTTGGCCTCTTTATCAGTTGGATATTAAAAATGCCTTCCTTCATGGTGATCTTGCCGAGGAAGTTTATATGGAGCAACCTCCTGGTTTTGTTGCTCAGGGGGAGTCTGGTTTAGTGTGCAGGTTACGCCGTTCTCTATATGGCTTGAAACAATCTCCTCGAGCATGGTTTAGCCGTTTTAGTTCTGTTGTTCAAGAGTTTGGCATGCTTCGTAGTACAACAGACCATTCAGTTTTCTATCATCATAACTCCTTGGGGCAGTGTATTTATCTGGTTGTTTATGTGGACGACATCGTCATTACAGGCAGTGATCAGGATGGTATTCAGAAACTAAAGCAACATCTTTTTATCCACTTTCAGACCAAAGACTTGGGGAAACTCAAGTATTTCTTGGGAATTGAGATAGCTCAATCCAATTCTGGTGTGGTCCTTTCCCAAAGGAAGTATGCTTTAGACATCCTGGAAGAAACCGGTATGTTAGACTGTAAACCGGTAGACACACCTATGGATCCGAATGTCAAACTTGTACCAGGACAGGGGGAGCCTTTAGGAGACCCCGGGAGATATCGACGGCTCGTAGGTAAATTGAACTATCTCACCATTACTCGTCCAGACATTTCTTTTCCTGTGAGTGTTGTTAGTCAATTCCTACAGTCACCATGTGATAGCCATTGGGATGCCGTAATCCGCATTCTTCGATATATCAAAAGTACACCAGGCCAAGGTGTATTGTACGAGAACAGAGGTCATACTCAGGTTGTTGGTTACACAGATGCAGATTGGGCTGGCTCACCCACAGATAGACGTTCCACTTCAGGGTACTGTGTTTTTATTGGAGGTAATCTAATATCTTGGAAGAGTAAGAAACAAGATGTAGTGGCCAGATCTAGCGCTGAAGCTGAGTATCGAGCTATGGCTTTGGCAACATGTGAACTCATATGGTTGAGACATCTTCTTCGGGAGTTGAGATTTGGAAAGGATGAACAGATGAAACTCATCTGTGATAACCAGGCCGCATTACATATTGCATCCAATCCAGTCTTTCATGAAAGGACCAAGCATATTGAAGTTAACTGTCATTTCATTAGAGAGAAGATCGCATCAGGATGTGTTGCTACAAGTTTTGTTAATTCAAATGATCAACTAGCAGACATCTTCACTAAATCTCTCAGAGGTCCTAGGATTAAATATATTTGTAACAAGCTTGGTGCATATGACGTATATGCTCCAGCTTGAGGGGGAGTGTTGAATATAATGTATTTATAGTATATTATCTTTCCTTGTTAATATAGGTCACATGTATGGTAGTTAGGACTCCTAGCCTTGTATATATATATATCTCTCAATTGTAAGTAGAGATTACATGAATGAGAATTAAGGTTTTTCTTCTTTTTCTCTCTCTCAACAATATATATATATATATATATATATATATATATATATATATATATATATATATATATATAGGGCTACTCTTGAGTATATGCAAGAGGAAAAATAAAAAAACAAAAACTAAATTAGAAACATTGATTCAGCTGATTCTATCCCCCAATTTACTCCACTAAATCAGATCACAAAATCCCATTTATAGCATTAAATCAAATCTCCCACATGTTTTATGATTTTACACATAAATATATAGGCATTTCACATTGGCTTTGGAGGTTCTACGAGCTTGACAGAATGGTCCAACTTGACAATGGCTTGATCTTAGTGTCCATAACTTGGCTCTATCGGCCAATTCATTTCTGTAACTGAAAAAAATTGGGTCTCAAAATCATCTCAGTAATGATCGTTCCACATACAACTTAGGCAATACTTTGGGCCTTGATTTAAGGTGGTGGTTAAGCAAGGGATAAACTCTCTGGGAAGTTAAATCTTATTTTTATCAAATTTCTCAGTTATCTTGTTGGACCAGAAAATGTGGTAAGTTTGGACCAGAAATTTCTCAGTTATAATTCAATATTGACAAACATAGTCATGTTTTTTATGCACAAAGTTCCTGGTGTCTAATTGCTTTCAGCTTTGACTTGTTTGTGCAATAAAATGAAGCGGAGATCATAAGGCATTAAGATGGTTGTTGAAGAACATACTAAGACAAGAGTTTGTATGTGTGTGCATGTTGTGGGGCAGAATGGAAGTGAAAGTTCCTATAGCTTGCAAACCCAGGGGTTGGTTCTGAAGTATTGTTGTAAGGTTGCCACTGTATAAATTGGTGTTTATGTTGCCATCCTGCTGATAAACCATATTGGAAATTTTATAACCATATGTCAAGGGAGGATTTGCAAGGGGCAGTTTAGGAGCTCAGTGCTTCTGTAACGATAAACAATATGGTTTTCTTCTCCTTTGTTTCTCTATGATTGAGAAGTCATCTAAGTAGAACATCATTTTCTTTGAAGATTTCTAGACCTCAATGTTAAGCAAGAGTGTGGATGAAGGAATCTCTTGAGTTTTTCTAGAAGTCTGTTGAAGTGTGGTTTGAGGAACCTTCTCTTAGAAGAATTTACATTCCTAGCAATGAAAAAAAGGCTCCTGATGGGATGGGGAGGGAGTGTTGCTGACTCTTATATGAAAACTACTGACCATTTTATGAAACAACCCACTAATCAGTTGCTTGTAGTTCTTGAATTGAAAATACAGGAGATCCATGAATTGAAAAGATTCAAAAGAAGCATTTGAGTGGTTCTGAGAAATGTCTCAATGTTGTCTAGTTCTGTCTACGGTTCATGCACTCAGTTTGTGTTTTTAGGCAGACTAGTAAATTTCTCATTCCTCATGGGTTGAGATATCTATGGTGCTATCTATTTGGCCTTTCCTATACCTACTTAAGTAATATTCTCACCTTAGTTGTGAGGTTCTTGATGGTCTCGCTGATTCATTGGGATCTTGAGTTCAAGGACAAGGTTAAATTGTTGTTCTAAAGCCTTGGAGGAGGAAATAGTTTGATTGATGACAATGGCTAGGGTGGAATTTTTTTCTGACTTATTTTATTGTCTTTGTGCTTCTGTTTTCTTTATTTCTTCATAACTTTCATGGTTAAAAATCTGTGATGTGATGTAACACTAAAAGCAAAAGCTTTTAGCAGTTAGGCAGAAATGTTCACAAGATTTCGAATGTGCTTTCCTTATATAGGTTTAACATTCAAGTGTATGGATGACATTTAAAAGAAATTTAAAATCTTGGAATTTTATTACTACCTTGACAAAGATGTCAAACACACTCCAGGCATTACACTCATGTTGACTTGCTTTCAACAAAAATCTATTTAGAGCATGATATTAAGGACCAATACATGTACTATGATGTGCTACAATCATCATCTTTATGTTCCTTATCCAAAGCATGTTTGGGCCCATCTTTCCTAATATCCTGTTTCAGCATTTTTGTTAGAACATGATACAGACCCATATCATATTGTCAAAGGTTGTACATTTATATTCCATAGCTCTTGATAGCCTTTCATCTGAATTCAACCTGGAGGAAACTAGTTGCTGGAACTTCAAGCTGATCTAAATTCTCCTTGAGTGCCTGAATGGGATAATTACTGCATAGAATTTGACAGACAAGAACCATGAATGCTGAAATTGTAAATATGAATTTGGGATTTTATTCCAGAAACAGATTTTGAACTAAAAAACTTGTGATCATATTGTTATCAATATTTTGCAGGCGCTTCTGCAGAGGACATTGGCTGACTATGTAAAAGTTGGATTTGCTCCACAGTCAAGCAGCTTGGAGATTCGATTGGTTCAGAGCCAGGATGACATTCGCCACCCAGAAGTTAAATACAAGGCTGAGCGATACACCTGAATGGGTGATTTGCATTGGAACAACAAAAATAATCATATTTAGCTGATACAATCTGAACATGCCTATGCTTGTATTTTATGGACTAGACTATGATAAAATGAAATAAAAATACTGTTTCAATGTTTTAATGTTTTAAGTGCAGGTGGAAAAGGTCAACCTCCGTGATTTCGTATGTCAAGGAAAAACTAAATGTCGTCTTCAATGGGAAGATATGAGCGTGGAAAATAAGTGAGTTTGACACAATGTAATTGGATAAAAAGAAAAAAGGTTATGAATCTAAATGTCTTCCCAAAATATTTGCCAAATTAATGGTTACCCATCATGTCACTATTGTTTTTTTAGTCAAAATCACAGTAGTGACAATGGTTTTGGTTCCACCTTTGTGTTTAAAATCGTTATTGACCATGGTTGAAAGTACAACATCAAAGCAAAGAGAAAAGGAAGAAAACGAAACTTTAGATTTTCTTATTATGATCTATTGAAAATTGTACAATACAAAATAGAGTTTAAATAGTTTACAATAATAAAAAATAATAATAAAAGGACTATTTTACCATTATTCCTAAAAGGAAAGATAATAATTCTAATATAAGAAATAAATAACTCCAATATTCCCCCACAAACTTACAATGCGGTTAAAAGAAGCATTGAGAGTTTGCTAACTAAAAATTCAAAACACATAAGTAGATGCAACTTGGTAAACAAGTCTATAATTTGTATGGAATAAGGAACAAAAGGCATAAAGAGTGTCATGCTGAACGTGATGACTAGTAAGATGACAATCAATCTCAATATGCTTGGTATTTTCATGAAAGATGGAATTGTGTCTATCTGAACACAATTCTTCTTGTCACAATACATAAGAGTGTGACAAGAAAAAGAAACACATATATAAGCAACTCTTAGGTAGTGAAAAATAATTTTTCTAAATATTGATAATTTATATTTTGCCTTTTTATTTTCCTTTTCAGCCTATAGCTTTTCACCCAACGTAGTTCTCAAGATACTATCTCATGCCAAAAAAACAAGTGTAGCCCCTAACCTTGTTATGTGTAGATGTCTGGTTGGTAAGTTCAATTGGTTTTGTTATTATTTTTGTTAATCATTAGAATTATTTGTATAAACTTGATCACTATGATATAGGTCTCAACCAAGTGCTTTTCTAATTTGATTGGTCTTTATCATGAATGAAGGTCATCCTTGTTTGCCTCTATTTGTTGTTACTTGGTTAGATTGCAGAACTTGTGATTTTTGTTGTTATTTGATAGGTATACTATTTGTGTTAATAAAAATGTTATAAATAGTGAATTTGTTCAATTGATGATATGTAGGGGATTGGTGGACTCCAATTAACTTGGGTGTGACAAGAAATATCTATGATGTAAACAAATCATTTTTTTTTATCTCAGTGTTATCCAACTTGTTAGTGGACCTTCGAACCTTTAATGTTCCTATAGACCATTTATGTTACTCCTTTAAAGGGCTTGTAAGGGTTCAACAATACAATACTTTGATGACTACAAAGGTTATGAATTTGCTTAAATCAAAATCTATTCCATGTTACATACCCAAAGCTGATTGTGAATTTCTGTATACTTTAATTGCCTTTAGTGTGAGTAGAGCTTTATGAAGTCTACTTATTGATTGGTAGGATATCTCTTATAGGATTCTTCTGCACTTATAATGTGATTATCTTATCATTTAGTGCTTTTGAGAGGAATGATGCTACAACTCTTTGTTTCAATCTCCAGGGAAACAATATTATGTTAAACCTTGTAGTTGTTTTAGAAAATAAAGGGATCAGTGTCTACTGCTTCGACTTTTCTAGAAATGGTAAGTTTTTTAGTTCAATGAGAATGCATCCATTTCATTGATTTCATTTTGCTTATGTGGCTACATTTATAGTTGCCCCACCCGACAAAGTGCGAGTGGCTCCACTGTAGCAGTCAACAGGTGAGGAATTGATGTTTTCTCCTTGCAATGGCAGTGGCATGCGGTAAGGGAAAATCATCATTCTCCAAATATAGTGGCAGTGGCTAGCGGCAAAGAAATCATTCAACTGCTGCTCATAGGTAGTCGATCAGTATTGTGCTCATCCTCCACATAAAGTGGCAGTGGCTAGCAACAAAGACATAACTCAACCAATTATCCCCGGCAGTCAATCGGTACATCACCCCATTCTTCATATATTGTTGCTTCATCTCCATTTGATCGAAGTTTTACAAATTTTTTTGAACCTCATATAGCTTGGATAATGTTTAAGTAAGTTAATAATTACACCTAGAGGTTTTAGGATTGATGGTCAAAAAAATCAAAATCCAAAAATATTAAAAAAATTAGTAAGGGTACGAAGAATATGAGGATTCATCATATTCTTTGTATTCTTCCAAATCTCTACTTTGAATTTAATTTATTTTTTTTGGATCCCATATGACTTGAATATTGTTTAAATAGGTTAATTATATTTAGAAGGTTTGAAATTAATACTCGAAAAAATCAAAATCCAAAAATACTAAAAAATTAGCAAAAATATGAAGAATGTAAGAATTCCTCATATTCTTTGTACCATTCCAAATCTCCACTTCTTTGAATTTTTTTTTTTTTTAAATTTTAGATCTCATATGACTTGAATATTGTTTAACTATATTAATTACACTTAGGGGGTATGAAATTAATACCTGATAAAATCGAAATCCAAAAATACTAAAAAATTAGCAAGGACTCACATTCTTCGTACCCTTACAAATCTCCACTTCTTTAATTTTTTTTGGAACTCATATGACTTGAATATTGTTTAAATAAGTTAATTACACATAAGGGGTGTGGAATTGATGCCTCAAAAAATCAAAATCCAAAAATATTGAAAAATTAGCAATGGTATGAAAAATGTGAGAATTCTTCCAAATCTCCACTTCTCTGATTTTTGTTTTAAAAAATTTGGACCTCATATGGTTTCAATACTATTTAGATGGGTTAATTAAACTTATAGGGTGTGCCATTGATGCCTAGAAAAATCAAAATCAATAAATACTAAAAAATTAGTAAGTGTATGAAGTCCTCACATTCTTTGTATCCTTCAAAGCCTCCACTTCTTTGAATTTTTAAAACATATTTTTTATCTCATATGGTTTGAATAAGTTAATTACACTTAGGGGGTGTGGAATTGATGTCTGGAAAAATCAAAATGCAAAAATACCAAAATATTAACAAAGGTACAAAAAATATGAGGATTCCCCACATTCGTTGTACCATTCCAAATCTCTACTTCTTTGATTTTTATTTTATTTTTAAAAAATTTGGACCTTATATGGATTGAATATTGTTTAAATAGGTTAATTGCACTTAAGGGGTGTGACATTGATGGCTGAAAAAATCGAAATCCAAAAATATTAAAAAATTAGCAATCTCACATTCTTCGGACCATTCCAAATCTCCACTTTTTTGAATTTTTTTGAACCTCATGTGGCTTGAAAATCATTTAAATAAGTTAATTGCACTTAGGGGGTGTGAAATTAATGTCTAGAAAAATCGAAATCCAAAAATACTAAAAAATTAGTAAGAGTGTGAAGATTGTGAGAAATCCTCACATTCTTCGTACCTTCCCAAATCTCCACCTCTTTGAATTTTTTTAAAAAATATTTGGACCTCATATGGTTTCAATATTGGATAAATAGGTTAATTATACTTAGAAAGTGTGAAATTGATGGCAGGAAAAATAAAAATCCAAAAATACTAAAAAATTAGTAAGGGTATGAAAAATATGAAGATTCTTCACATTCTTCGTACCCTTCTAAATCTCCACTTTTTTTTTTTTTTAAATTTTAATTTTTTTTTTTGGACCTTATATGATTTCGATATTGTTTAAATACTGTTAATTACACTTAAGAGGTCTGGAATTGATGCCCAAAAAAATCAAAATCCAAAAATACTAAAAAATTAGTAAATGACAAAGAATGTGAGGGTTCCTGACATTCTTTGTACCCTCCTTAGCGCATATATGTATGTCCTATGTGATACCTAATGTTTCTTTAAATCTCAACTAATTTTTGACATTTTATGAGGACTTGATTTATGATAGTGGTTGCACGAAATATACAATTTTGTATTTAGATTTTTCTTGATATTTAATATTGAGTTCTTGTCATTTCATTTAGGTAGTATATATGTCATGTATATTATAGATTGATATACAATTTTGTTATTATAATTGCTCTAACCCTATTTAACTATATGTAAATACATTGTAAGTCATGTATGCTATCTAAGTACGTCCATTACACTTTCTATCCCTTTAGTTCTGCAAAATAGACATGCTTTGTGTGTGAACATCTTCATACATGATATTGCTTCATTATGTTGATTAGTGCTTGATTTCATGAATGGGATGAAATGTGTATTGTATGTTGTATTATTTGTCAAACTAACTTTAATGTCTTCATGAAAGTGCTTTGGGTTGCAACTCAAGTACACTTATCTTCCTTTCTCCTGCTCTTGATTCATTTAATATGAATATTTTGATATGAATAGAATATTGTTTGGTTTTAAATATAATCATTTTTACGATCTTTGGTATGGATTAATTGATCAATTGTCATGCTTGCTTCAACCTATTTAGTAGAAACCTGTTTTCAAGGCTTAGAGGGATGCTACATTTTATGGCACCTTGTTGATAGGTAACTTGACCTTTGGACTTAGACTTGGGTTTTCAAAGGCATGCTTTTCCAAAAATAAGGAGTCATTTTTTCGGGTTTTATTTCTTATTTTATTTTTCCTTTAAAAAATAAATAAAAATAGGTGGTGACTCTAATTTTTATAAAAATAAGTTTTCCACTAAAAAAAAGAGTCTAATGATTAAGTGGGGAGACAAGTGAAAATTCAAGTCCACAAATGCACTTTGGAGGGATGGCTTGTCTTAGCCATCGGGATGAGTTTTCTATGGTGAGTGCACTAGTGTAAGTAATGCACTAGTGTAAGTAATGCACATTGGACAGAACTTACGGTGAATTCTAACGTAAGGCCATCAATTATCATGATTCATCGAACTACTTTCTACATGGACTCTCAACCTTAAGAGGATATCGAGCCTATGCTAAAGTCAATAGGAGAGTTTAACTTATGGGTGAGACCCAAAGGTGGTCACATATCCTTGTGGATTGGGTCACTATTGATAGATGTTGGTGGCTATAAGCATTCTCAATAGAGGCACCATGATATCTCATGGGTTTGAAACAATGTGTCCCTTTAGGTGATCCAAAGGATATGTGATCTAGAAGATTATGACTATAACATTTTCTTTAATGAAATTTTGACATATACTTGTTCTAGAATAAATTAATTGATAACATAATAAATGAGAATCCATAACTCAAGGATTGGAGAGAAAATCTTGATAGGTGATAACACCACATTGTTAGATTATGGACACCAGGTCATGGGGAGTCACCATGTAGTAGATAGTAGATCATGAACCTGAACTTCACTTTGTTATTATTTACATAAGATATTAAAGTGTAGTTGATTCTCTGTAATAGGATGTTGAATCAACTTCAAAATTAGATTTTGAGGGAGTCAATACTCCTATGAGTCCTAATGGTCCCCGCTTGAGCTCATATACCTTGATGGTATGATTTATGAGGATTGGATTGACTTTTGGTTCACTTTTGTGTATAAAGACATTTTGGTAATTACATAAGGTTGCACGGGGATAGTGAACAAGGTCTTTGAATTAGGCTAATTAATTAATTAGATGATTGTATGAGGTTAATTAATTAAGTATGACCAATTTTAGACTAAATTAAGTAACCTAAGCCCTTGGTACTGACTTAAGCCTAGATAGGGAACCCTATAAATACCCCCTTAGAGGTAGGGTTTCCATTACTTTTGAGTCATTTTCCACCTCTAGAGTAAGAGAGAGCTATAGTCTCCACCATACCTTCCTTCCCATTAATTGTGTGTCATGATAAAGGAAGAACCATTTAGTAGATCTTAGGTATTCGAGACATTCAATTGTGGACCCGCATTTTTCACAATGCGTTCCCACTCGATTGGCGAGACTCGTTTTTCACTTATGAAAAAAAAAATGTATTTTCATTAAAATTTGGAGTCACCTCTTACTTTTATTTATTTATTTTTTAAAATGTGAAATCAAGTAAGAACAAAAACCCTAAAATGACTCCTGACTTTTGGAAAAGCTATTTACAAAAAACTCAAGTCTAGGTTCGGGGATCGGGTTACCTATTGGGAAGGTACCTCCAAAGAGGTATCACCCCTCTAAGCCTTAAAAGGGTCTTTACTAGCTAAGTTGAGGGGAAATATGACAATTAGTCAGTTGATTAAGGATACCTAGATGGGCTAAGGTGATTTCAAAACTCTATTATCCTTGCATGCCAAACAAGAATTCACAACACAATCATAAAGGAATAATAGTATGCGTACTTAAACCACAACTTAAGCACTATCATAAGACATCAAAGTTAGTTCAAACAGTAAGATATATATCGTACAACATGCATTCTATTTAAGAGACCAAGTACTAGTCAAAGCAATTGAAAACACAATCAAGCGTGAAGGTATTTTACGTAGAAAGCATATCTATTTAAGAAACTAAAAGGATAAAAAAAGGAGAGAACCGTACCTGGATAGCATAGATAACTCATAACGTGCTTTCACAAGACATCGAAGGTTAGATCAAAATTATAGTTATAAATAATAAAAGAAAGAAATCCTAGCATGATTGGTATCTAAATAGCATAGCAAAAATGATCAGAGTATATAGAGTCATCAATATTTGCACAAGTCATATATACAACTCCAAAAGTCAAGGGTTATGATTAAAACATGTAGCAAGAAGGGTATCACACTATTACCAAAGGAAAAATTATAAATTAATACCTAGGAACATCATTTGATCATGAAAAATTAGGATAAACCTCTCTATTATATCTATATCACAATACAATAACCAACGAAAATTCATGAGATGTCAAATAGTTTAGAATTAAACATCAAAGCAGGCATGATGCAAAAGTTCTAGTATACAATCAGGATAAGGCATCTTTAAGAATAAATCCCAAGAAAATGCACAAAAATGGAATTTGATCATACTAAATCATAGAAGACTTCTCGTTGATGTCTATAGTAACATACAAAAGTCCAAGCATTCAATTAAATTCAAGAATTTTTAATTGATCAGTTGTCCACATTCAATCATGTGCAATATGCACAAATTTGAAAAATCATATTTCCCTATGGAAAACATATTTTTTTAATATTTTATGTGTTAAAAATTAAATTCAAGAAGTCTAGATTAAGATAAAAATATTCAAAGAGATCAAAGAGATCGTTTAGTAATTTAATTTTTCAAAACAAGACTAAGTGTCAAAAACATAGTGAAAACTAAACCTTCTGAAAGATTGATTAATATCTTCTAATTAGAAAACCATATTTGATCCAAGCAAGATTCTATAAGTTCAAGGAGTCTAGAATTTCATGGAATAGTTAGAAAAATTTTAAATGGTTTCTAAGTTGTCAGATTCCAATTTATGAATACAAAAGTACAGTGAATTATTCACAATTTCAATGAAACTATGTTTTTAAAAAGAAAAAAGAAAAAAGAAAAAAGAAAGAAACTCTATGTGTAGGGATCTATTAAATCCCATTTTAATTTCCACGAATTTATCCATAAAGACTCCATTAATTGGAGCTATGAAATTTAATTCATGTATATTCAAAACCAAAATTCATTTTAAAGTTTTTTTCAAATACGCATATTGAATAAAATTGGTTACATGAATTTTTGGAAAATTGAATTTTCATAACCTAACAATGTTCAAAATGAATTTGAAAAATTGAGAATTAATTTTTAGAAAAGTGGATTGATAAGCATTTTGAAATCACTAACAAACACAAATAACCACATATAATCACACAACCAAAAGAAGAAAAAAATTCCTAAGGAAACAAAGTAGTGTGTGTTGAATGTGAGTGAAGCATGCTGAGTTGTGTATGATGAGAGTGGAAGTGTGGCTGATGTGTATGTGTTCATAGTGGCAACCTAGTGGTCTTAAAATCTGATAGTGTGATCATGTGCTTGTTGCTTTTCTCCTCACAATCATGAAAACATGCACTAAAGTGGCTGAAATTCCTCCAAAAATCAAGCATCAACACAACACCAATGTGGCAAAATGGAGCAGCACATTTGCAACTTGTTTCTCCACAGAATTTATGCACTAACACACGACCATTATATGTATGATTCTCCACAAAAATTCTGCCATGGAGATTTAAGATACAAAGTCACTACGCATCCATGAATCCTTCATGAATCCACCATTAAAAAAATTAATAACCAAAGCCATTACACATTCATGAATTCTTTATGGATTCTCATAAAAATATTCCATTCACGGCCACAAAACTAACAATCACAATGTTCCATAAATCAGTTGTGAGAGGAACACTCCATACATGGCCACAACATCCCCATTGTTTCATTTTAAAAATGCATTAAACATCAAAGCCACTAGCATGATCTCCATGGCTGCATATAAATTCAACCACTCATTTTATTTTTAATTCCATCCACCATGTCATTGTCTTATGAATCGTCATTAAATTCTCTAAATATTCGACCACACAACATTCACACTTTCATTTCTTGTTTTTATTTTTTATTTTAAAGAATAAATAAACGTCAAAGCCACTAACATGATCTCCACTCAAACAACAACACGACATCAATTTCAGCCACATAACGACCAATTTCACTTGTATTTCTTTTCTCCATCAGTGCAACAAAGTGGCTTCAAATGAAAGTGGTTGTATTCTCCATTAGATCTCCACGTGAAAAAAATTGCATCTTCCATTAAATATTTACTCAATATGCTACCATTTTCAGCCATAAAAAAATAAAAAATCCACTAACCTACATGCATGGTCTCCAATAAACCAACATGGTTGAATAATGTAATTTCTTTGTCGAATTCAACCATGAGAACACATGGCTACAACTCTCCAAAAATTCATTTCTTCATTAATAGAAAGTATCTCCACCAAAATCATCCAAAAACACTCATAACCAAGGCATTGCACCTAGAAGAATCGCATGGTGGTAAACCACCTGATGCACACTACGGGATGGACATCAAAACTAAAGGAAAACAATAATAATATATAACAACAAAAGAAACAGATTATAAACATAAATCCTTAAGCCATTAAATGAAGCTTCATCTCATGGAATATCAGTGAGCTTACAAGCTAGGTGAGACGGAGCACAAATTCTAAGAAAAAGAATGATAATAATAAAAAGATGATCTTTAAGCATTACACAACGAAACTACACCAAATTTGTATTATTTATCCAACATACACAAAGAAACAGTAGTTGGAAAAAATGGCAACCAACTTGCAAATGTCTTGACATTAATAAACAACATATGGCTATTTGCTACTCATACCTCAAATCGACAAATAAACAGCTAAGAACAACATGCAATTAATGAGGAACATGGTAAAAATGAAAATGAATAAGAAATTTGCAATAGTCATACCTCAAGGTCTTCCTTTGATTCTACTCATCCTCTGTTTTGCTTCTTCTTTGTTTTACTCAAAACCTAATTTACCGAAACATCTCTTTCTACCCAAAAAATCAAAATCCCCATTCCAGTTATTTCTTTCTCCATGTGATGTCTCTCTCTCTTTTTGTCTTTTTCCCACTCTCAAACCTGCTTTTTGTTTCTTTCTTCTTTCCCTGCTATCCTTCTCCCAAAGATCCAAAGACCATTTTTTTCCGTTCTAAAGATCACGTCTCGAAGCCTTCCCTTTCTTTCTTTTTCTCTACTATTCCTAGAACCCCCAAAAGAAAATTCAGGTTCTCTCTTCTCTATGTTTTTTCCTTTCCTTCTAAGGTTTTTTTTTTTTTTTTTTAATGTTTTCACTCACTCACTTTCTTTTTCTCTTTCTTTCAAACTCAAGTCTCTTGCCCAGTTATTTTTCTCTTAAAACCCACTTTACTTTTTTCTTTCTTTTTTTTCATTTTTTTTTACCTTCTTATTCTCCTTAAAATCCTTCCTCCTAAAGGTTTCTCTTTGTCCCCCCGAAAATCACAACCACTCTTCCCAATGTAGAAACCCTTTGAAAATCATTTTTTTTTTTCTCATTCCCCATCCTCTGTTGCTTCTATTGTAAATTTTCTCACATTCCAATTTTTATTTTTATTTTTTGTTTTTAAATAAATAAAAATAACAACAATAATAATATTAATAATAAAAATAGATAAATAACATATATTAAAAGGTGCTAATAATAATAATAATAATAATAATAATAATAATAACAACAACAACAATAATAATATAATCAATAATAACAAAAAAAATCCTTACAATGATAATAAAAAAATAATAATAACAAAAATAAACAATGACTAAAATAAATAAATAAATAAATAATTAAACATAAACATGCGACACACATTCACAAATTAAAGAAAATAATGCAAGCCATGTAAGCCATGCAATCTACATCAGCCATGCAAATAACTTACGGTGTTAGGGTAAGCCTAAGCAAACTAGGTGCACTTAGATGGATTAGGTGCACCTAGACGAACTAGGTGTGCCTAATGGGCCTGGGTAAACCTAATGGGCCTAAATATGTCTAACCAAGCTATCATAAAAGTGTACCTAGTATCCAGAGTAGCTCAAAGAAGTAAGTTATATCAGTATCGATGGACCACTAGGAACTACTTTGAGTGTTGAAAGAACACTTAATTAGGGCATGTGCTAAGGGGACAAACAGCCAGCATGCAAGGATGGGGGCATGCCCGAGTATGAACATGTCAAAACATCGAGTAAAGGTGCCCTCAATGGTACCAACTCTCTGTATCATCTGTCTCTGATCACGGGCCTGAGACAAGTGATTACTACCCAAAAAGTGCTATTTTACACCTTTAATGCATTATGTTTTAAGCACTTTTGTGTAGTAGTTCTCCATCTTTAGTCCAATTGGCATGTTAAGGACCTAGCAATATCTTCTAATCATATTTGTGGCTAGTTTTAATGTTTTGATAGCTTTTTGGATCGTTAAAACAAGTCAAGCAAAGGAGAAAACCAAAGAGAAGCAAAGTGAAGAAAAATCAAAATGTAGCAGCTGCAGTCTTCTTTCGCACTTTTGGAGCACTTTCCGAAGTCCAATTTTTACATGCTATATACCATTTTAAAGCTCTTGAAGTCAAGAATCCAACGCTTCAAACCGTGCCCGATTTGGAGCTGAAATGAGGAAGATATGGCCTTCGGAAGCCAACTGCTCCAGCATATGCGAAAATTTCGCATTCCACAAGAGCAAATGCGAATTTCGCATTTAGTTCGCATTTGGTTCGCATAACCCATGCGTGTTGCGAATTTTGCTCTGCCCTTTGCCGACTCCACTTTAGATATTTTCCTTTGTATTTTGTGATGTAATTTCCTTTATTATCCTTGTAATTTAACCAATCACAAGCTTTTCCTTTTGTAAAAGACTTTTTAAGGGGTGGAAATCACCTCTTGGAAGATATGGAATACGTATTACGTTTTAACACTTAGAATTTTACAGAGCTCTCTCGTTCTCTTTTCTCTTTACTATTTTCTTTTTCTTGGAAGCCAAACAACCTCTGAGGATGTTTGCCCGGAGGATGAGAGGCTAAACTTTCGGTTTCTTGGAGTAAAGGAAGCTAGGTGAAAAGTCCAGATGAAATGGTGGAAAGCTCCCGTGCATTAAATTCAGGTAGTTGGAATTCATAAATGGCTTCTAAATCCAAAGTTTTGCTTTAAATCCCTTAGAATCATTTTGAATGACCAATACATGGTAAGCTTCAGGTCTTTATGGATGCTTATTGCTAGATTCATATTAGTCCATTAGTTATCCTGTACGAGTCATTGGAAAGTGATTCAAGGTGAAGACCCATAGTGTCTTAAGCCATTAATGGACCTTGACTACCATTTCTATTGATCTTTTATGGATTAAATCTTCATTGTCAAACCTATACCGGTTCGAGAAATAACTATAGGTTAAATCCCCAATGCGAGGAGAAAAATCCGGAATTTTCCACTTTCTATTCTGAACTTGATCCTAGCAACCCTTAGCTCCGGGAGACTTTCTTTCTTCCATTTTTAATTAGTTTATGTTAGTTTAGTTTCAAACACTTTCAAAACAAATTTTATTTTCTTTTAAACTTTAAGTTTTTGATTAAGGAAATCATTAAATACAATTTCTAATTTTGAATACATCACTGGTAGAATGAAAACCCATCCCAGAGTTCGACCCTAGAGCCACTATACTATAGTAGCTTTACTACATTAGTATGAGGTCATAGGTTTTATAAATGTTTTTGATTAAATGACCCATTTGGAGTTACACGCGAATCAACAAGTAAACTAAATGGAAAGACAATATGTGACCCTCGATACCCCCCGAAGTAATGGAGACCTGTCAACATCTCATACTCAATCAGTAGACGAAGCCTGTCTGAATGAACCGTATCGAAGCAAACACGAGACCTCATGTCCTCAGGGTGGTCTTACAACTTGGACCGTAATGTAGGCCAGGGGTAAAATGTGAATGAAACGATGGGAAACAAAGGCCCAAATCTCCAAATAGATAGTGTCAAACCCCTATGTGCGTAATGTCAAATATCGCAGAACCATGTGAGTGAGGTGACTCAACCATGTATCTAAATAAAAAAACATCAAACAATAGGTGACATGCACCAAAGAACTCATCGTTCATGAAGCGAGATGACAATCGGCGAGGGTAGCTGAAGATGAAGAGGGATGAGACAAATAATGAATGAAGGTATAGGGAATGGAGAAACAAGCTGGGAAACAAGTGCAGCAATGTGTGACAATGACGAACAACTCATCTTAAGAACGGCAACTCAAAGCAAGTCACTATATGATGGGAATGGTGATGTAGATAATGATCCAGGAAACCTAGTGCAAAGGAAACCCAAACCTCACTCCCAATGTGTCACCCAGATCCAGGGTGAGAAGGATCGTTCAATGCTCTCACCCGACTCTTAAAGGAAAAAGAAATCCCTCAAACCCAAAACCACCTCTGATGATCCCAAGTATATCAACGAATACCAAACAAGCACAATTTTTTCTTTTTTCATTTTTTATTTTATTTTTTCTTTTTTCATTTTTTATTTTATTTTTTCCTTTTTCAATTTTTTCTTTCTTTTTTTTTCATTCATTTTTTTTTCAAAGTAGGCCGAATACCCCACTAGCATAGTCCAACCAAGAGAACCTCAAATCTCAAACCCAAATGGTCTCCTCAAACTAAAACTCCTGGATCAAAACCTAAGGGTGGAACGAAAGATGTGACAAGCCTGACTTGTAGCCTTGAGACGAGAGCGCGTCACCATCACACAAGGGAAAACAGAAGTGAAATGAATACAGTGTGAAGATGCAAAACAGAGAAGAAAAGAAACAAGCAATGATGCAAAAAAGAACAAACGAAGAATAACACAATGCTCCCAATGCTCACAGATCTAATCAATAAATACAAAGCGCACAGGGGTAGGCCCCCAACCCGGGTCAAAAAAAGGTATGCAAGGCTGAATGAAAGAAAAGGCCATAATAAACCGCGTGAGGCTCAAAGGGCTAGCAATAGGGTATATCGATGTATGAGTGTGCAATAGGGAATATGGCTACTCGAAGTGATGGCCACCCATCCTCTGACCATGATCTCACGCATAAAACTTCTTCAGCTGATCCACATTGACTGGCTCTATGAACTGATTTCCGTCTAGGTCTGTCAACCAGGCAGCTCCCTCTTGAGTCAGATCTCAGATGACATAAGGCCCGCTCCAACTCGGTCTAAACTTGCCTCCAAGGTCGCTGATCAATCCCCTAAGGACTTTCAAGACTAGGTCACCTCTTTGGAATTTCCTAGGCCTAACCCTCTTTTTGAATGCATAGGTCATCTTCCTCTGATAGGCCTGAGCATGATCTGCTGCCCTTAATCTCTTCTCATCCAACAGGCTAAGCTGATCGTAACGAGACTGGACCCACTCGGCCTCGGATACATGTTGCTCTAGTGCTACTCTTAAAGATCTCATCTCAATCTCAACAGATAACACTGCCTCCATACCATACACCAAAGAATATGGGGTAGCTCTAGTAGAGGTACGAAAATATGTACGATAAGCCCACAATGCGAAAGGGAGCTTTTCTGACCAATCCCGAGAAGTCTCGACCATCTTTCTCAAAATCATCTTGATATTCTTATTTGCGGCCTCAACTGCCCCGTTAGTTTGTGGCCTGTACACAGACGATTTGTGATGCTGAATGCCATACTCCTAAATCAACGTGTCCACCTCACCCCTGAAATGCACCCCTCTATCAAAAATCAGCTCTTGAGGGACCCTGTATCGGCAGATAATGTGCGATATGATGAATTTGGCCACCTTGGCCGCTATCAATCTAGCATAAGAAGCGGCTTCCACCCACTTGGTGAAATAGTCAATGGCTACTAAGATGTACTCATGACCATTGGAGGACTTGGGCGAGATCTTCCCAATAATATCAACACCTCATACTGAAAATGGCCAAGGGGATGTGAGTGCATGCAACTCAAAAGGTGGCACGTGTATCAAGTCTCCATGCATCTGACACTCCTGACATCTCTGTACAAACTGGCAACAATCTGTCTCCATGGTCAATCAAAAGTAACCAACCCTCATGATCTTACACGCTAGCATATGACCTCCCATGTGTGGGCCACAGACCCCTGCATGAACCTCTCTCATCACTCGATCTGCAGATATACGATCTAGACATAATAATAATAGGCCATCAGGTGATCTCCTATACAGTGCATCCCCACAAATAACAAATCTGATGGCCAACTGTCTCAATGCTCTCCTATCCTTGGTCGAGGTTGACTCTGGGTAAGTGTCGCATGACAGAAACTGATAAATATCGTGATACCATGGCAACTCAATCTGATCCTCTATCTCTCCAATCAGACAATAGTAAGCTGGTGCAGACCTAGTTTTAATCAGCAATGGCCTAATAGTCACCCCCGCGGGGATCACAATCATAGAAGCCAAGGTGGCTAATGCATCGGCAAACTGATTCTCCGCCCTGGGCAGATGTATATACCTTAACACATCAAATCCATCACTCAACAGGTCCAAGTAAGCATGGTAGGGTTTTAGCTTCTCATCCCGAGTCCTCCAGATACCCTGAGTTTGCTGTATAACCAAATTGAAATCCCCGTGGATCTCCAACTATCTAATGCCAAGATCAAGTGTAGTCTCCAAACCTGTAATGCAAGCCTCATACTCCACAATATTATTCGTCAACCGGTGATGATCGGAAAATGGTAACCGGACTGATCTGGGGATATGATCACCCTGTGGTGATATCAACAAGATACCAATGCCAAACCCCGACTGATTGGCGGCGCCATCAAAGTACAATCGCCATCCCATAATGATTACTACCCAAAAAGTGCTATTTTACACCTTTAATGCATTATGTTTTAAGCACTTTTGTGTAGTAGTTCTCCATCTTTAGTCCAATTGGCATGTTAAGGACCTAGCAATATCTTCTAATCATATTTGTGGCTAGTTTTAATGTTTTGATAGCTTTTTGGATCGTTAAAACAAGTCAAGCAAAGGAGAAAACCAAAGAGAAGCAAAGTGAAGAAAAATCAAAATGTAGCAGCTGCAGTCTTCTTTCGCACTTTTGGAGCACTTTCCGAAGTCCAATTTTTACATGCTATATACCATTTTAAAGCTCTTGAAGTCAAGAATCCAACGCTTCAAACCGTGCCCGATTTGGAGCTGAAATGAGGAAGATATGGCCTTCGGAAGCCAACTGCCCCAGCATATGCGAAAATTTCGCATTCCACAAGAGCAAATGCGAATTTCGCATTTAGTTCGCATTTGGTTCGCATAACCCATGCGTGTTGCGAATTTTGCTTTGCCTTTTGCCGACTCCACTTTAGATATTTTCCTTTGTATTTTGTGATGTAATTTCCTTTATTATCCTTGTAAATAACCAATCATAAGCTATGGCTTTTGTAAAGACTTTATAAGGGGTGGAAATCACCTCTTGGAATATGGAATACGTATTACGTTTTTACACTGTGAATTTTACAGAGCTCTCTCGTTCTCTTTGCTCTTTACTATTTTCTTTTTCTTGGAAGCCAAACAACCTCTAAGGATGTTTGCCCGGAGGATGAGAGGCTAAACTTTCGGTTTCTTGGACTAAAGGAAGCTAGGTGAAAAGTCCAGATGAAATGGTGGAAAGCTCCCGTGCATTAAATTCAGGTAGTTGGAATTCATAAATGGCTTCTAAATCCAAAGTTTTGCTTTAAACCCCTTAGAATCACTTTGAATGACCAATACATGGTAAGCTTCAGGTCTTTATGGATGCTTATTGCTAGATTCATATTAGTCCATTAGTTATCATGTACGAGTCATTGGAAAGTGATTCAAGGTGAAGACCCATAGTGTCTTAAGCCATTAATGGACCTTGACTACCATTTCTATTGATCTTTTATGGATTAAATCTTCATTGTCAAACCTATACCGGTTCGGGAAATAACTATAGGTTAAATCCCCAATGCGAGGAGAAAAATCCAGAATTTTCCACTTTCTATTCTGAACTTGATCCTAGCAACCCTTAGCTCCGGGAGACTTTCTTTCTTCCATTTTTAATTAGTTTATGTTAGTTTAGTTTTAAACACTTTCAAATCAAATTTTATTTTCTTTTAAACTTTAAGTTTTTGATTAAGGAAATCATTAAATACAATTTCTAATTTTGAATACATCACTGGTAGAATGAAAACCCATCCCAGAGTTCGACCCTAGAGCCACTATACTATAGTAGCTTTACTACATTAGTATGAGGTCATAGGTTTTATAAATGTTTTTGATTAAATGACCCATTTGGAGTTACAAGCGAATCACATAATACTAGTCATTAAAAAGATCTGCTCATCAGGGAAATCATCATCAACCGATCTGTCATCGGATATCGGCAAAGAAGCTAGATGATCTGCAACAATGCTTCCTTTTACTGACTTCTGTGTGACATAATGAATATCAAACTCTGTCAACAATACCAGCCATCTCATGAGCCTACCGATCAGAACAGGCCTATCAAATAGATACCTCAACGGGTCCAATCGTGAGACCAAGAGCACGAAATGCTCTATCATGTAATGTCTAAGTCTCCTAGTGGCCCAAACCAATGCCAAGCAAAGACGCTCAATCATAATGTACTTGCACTCATACTCAAGCATCCTCTTACTCAAATAATAGATGGCACGCTCCTTCCCCAAATCATCAAGCTGAGCTAACATGCATCCTAAGGCCATGTCTGAAACTGATAAGTACAGAAGCAAAGGACGCCCCGGTGTGGAAGGCACTAAAACCGGAGGAGAAAGGAGACACTCCTTAATCCTCTCAAAAGCGCGCTAACAATCATCACTCCAAACTGTAGGTTGATTCTTCCTCAGAAGGCGGAAGATAGGCTCACAAATGTCTGTCAGTCTAGCAATGAAACGATTGATGTACTGCAATTTGCCTAGGAATCCCCTGATCTCTTTCTCAATCCTCGGGGCAGGCATGTCAAGTATGGCTTTGATTTTCTCTGGATCAATCTCTATACCTCGCTCACTAACAATGTGTCCCAACAATTTTCCAGAAGCCACCCCAAAGGTGCACTTCTTGGGATTCAATCTCAGCCTGAACTGTCTGATCCTCTCAAATAACCTTTGTAAGGCTACTAAGTGATCTGTTCTGTCTCAGGACTTCATTATCATGTCATCCACATATACCTCGACATCTGTGTGCATCATATCATGGAACAGAGTAGTAGCAACTCTCTGATAAGTGGCTCCTGCATTCTTCAACCCAAATGGCATAACCCGGTAGCAGTAAGTACCCCACTCAGTAATGAAAGAAGTCTTTTTCATATCCTTTGGAGCCATCAGAATCTAATTATACCCAGAAAAGCCATCCATGAAGGACAACATCGGATGCCCTGCAGTGCTATTAACCAGCATATCAATGTGTGGGAGGGGAAAATCATCCTTAGGGCTGGTCTTATTCAGATCTCGAAAGTCAACACAAACCCTAACCTTGCCGTCCTTTTTGGAACAGAGACGACATTAACCAGCTGCTCAGGATACTCAACCACTAATAAGAAGCCAACACTGAGTTGCTTTCGAATTTCTTCCTTAACCTGCAAACCCATCGAGAGTGTAGTCTCCTCAATTTCTGCTTAACGGGCCTAACATGTGGTAAAATGGGCAGGTGATGTTGCACTATGGAGGGGTCAAGGCCCGACATGTCCTCATATGACCATGCAAATACATCCAAGTATGACTTGAGCAGGTCAATCAACCTACTCCTCTCATCAGGAGATAGAGAAGAGCCAATCCTAATCTCCCTGGGCTGATCTGGTGCCCCAAAATCTATCAACTCTGTGCTACCAGAAATGGGTGTGACTTTCTCGTCCTCTGTGTCAGAATCAAACTCTGACTGACCACCTAGTGGGTCATCCATATCTCCCACATCATCAACATCATATATATGTGTCGTGGGTACTGGTGGTGCAATCAAAGGAAGATGCTGTGACACAGTCAAGTACTCGAAAATACTCATATCATTATTACCATCAGAAATATCATCAAAGCGGGTGACAAACCCGGACATAGTGTCAGAAGAAAAAGGTGGGTCCATAGAGTCGGACGTTCCCTCAATAGAAGTAAAATCAGAAGTAACGACATCAAGGACTGACTCATCATCAAGTACGGAAACTCCAGATTTGTCAAAAGTAGAATGGGGCCCGCGTGGGGCAGCATCAAGGATACGACCAATGCCTATAAAATCCATATCATCAATATAGGCATCAAGAATAGAGTCATTCCCATCAGTCTCGAGTACAGAAACTCCGAACATATCGAAAGCAGTATGAGGCCCGCGTGGGGCTGCATCAAAGATACGGCCTATGCCGATCATGTCCATCTCGTCAGTGCCATCTCCCAAATTCATAGGTAGGTCATAGTCAGGGACCTCCTCGGGGAAACACATAGAGAACACACTAGCTCGGTCTGGTGATGGGGACGCAACTATCATGGCACCAGGCGTCTCAGTAGTCCCGGTGTCCAAATGCATCTGACCCAGGGCTTGCTGGATGTCCTGAATCTCAATTGTCTCTAGAATGCGAACAGTCCCCTCTGTGCGGGGTGTATGCTTTGAACCCCTGATGAAGTAGTCAACCAATTGGAAGGTGTATGGGCGGAGGGGATAATCAAATGGAATGCCACTCATGCGAGCCCTCACTCTATCCCTGCATAGCTGTGCCATATAACATGCATCAGCCTCTATGGGGATGTAACCCAATCCATAGGGTGTGTCGTGATCAACTGCGAAAGTAAACTCGTGGGGCCCCTGCTGGCGGCGACCCAATCCCATGCCAGGCAAATAAGACATGCCTCTCATCATGCTGAGCACCAAAGTGCTGCTGTGCTAGTCAAATGACATAGGTACCATATCTCTGCTGCCATCCTCTAAGCTGACAACCTGAACCTCATCGAACGTAAACCCGGTCAAATGTAAGTCATTCTCACTGTGACTGATATGTAACACTGGCTCAGACGAAGTGATAATATCTCTATCAGACTGTATCGTGATAATGCCCCCCTCGTGTATGAACTTCACCTTCTGATGAAGGGAAGATGGTATAGCACCAGCCTCATGAATCCATGGGCGACCAAGAAGCAGGTTAAAGGATGACTGAATCCTTAAAACCTGAAATACTATGGAGTGTACCCATAACTGGCCCAATCATGACATGTGTACTGAGTGTACCCATAACTGTCCTCTGAGTCCCATCATAAGCTCTAACAATCTGTGTAGAAGCCCTAAAATCGGCTGGCGAAAACCCAAGTGCAATAACAGTAACCAATGGACAGACGTTCAGGGCAAAACCATTGTCCAGCAGAACAGACGGCACCCGACGGTCTGAACAAACAACATCAATGAATAAGGGTCGAACATGATTTGATCCCTCTGGTGGCAAGTCATCATCAGAAAACACTATGCATGTAGCTCTATCAGCTGTCAACATGTGAATAAGCCCCTCTAGGGTAGTAGCAGTGTCAATCCTAATTTGGCCAAGGGCTCTAACCAATGAATCTCTGTGTGTACTAGATGAGGCCAAAAGGCTCCAAATAGATATGCGAGCTTGAGTAGTGCACAGCTGGCATAATATCTCATCATCTTCCCTCTGAACCTTCTCTCTGGCAGCTATACCAGCAAATGACCTGTCAACGGGTGGAGGTTGTGCTACCCTTCCACTCCGTGTAACTATCTGAACATCTCTGTGAGGGGGCCTATATTCCTCTGGGAACAGAATGAAGGGTGTCATAGGTGGCACATGCTGTAAGTATACTGGTGATACCGGAGGCGGCCCATAAATCTTGTCTGGGGTCAAACTGAATGGCCTGCGGATCTGCTGTCTAGGTATATATCCAACAAAATCTGACTCCTCGTATGGACTGATCGGCTAAGGAGCCTCTCCATCCCAACCCATCATAAATATCTCATCCCCTACAAACTCAATCAAATGTACCCCTTCCAAGGGTGGAGGTACTGCTCTAGTGTCATGAGTAGGTAGCGGGTCTGTGGCTACACCCGGGCGCCCTAAATCAACCAAGCCCTGATCAATCAAATCCTGAATGGCATGTCTCAGTGTTGAACAACTGTCTGTATCATGGCCTGCTCTCTGATGGTAGGCACAGTGAAGATCTGTCCTGAATCCTGGGGGGGTAGGCTGTAATGGTGGTCTAGGCGGTAGTGGGGCAATTAGTCCTCCCTCAACCAATCTCTGAAAAGCTCGGCTCAGTGGCATCCCAAGCTGTGTGAACTGTCTAACCGACCTCGGTGGAGGCGGTGCTCTATACTGATGATGGAACTGCATAGGCGGCCTCTAGGGTGCCTGTGTAGCATATACCGGCTGTGGTGGTGGGTGCAGATAAGTAGTCCCTACCGGCCTAATGGGAACAACTGGTCTGTACCGATCATGCTGTATCATTTGATAAGGAGTGCCTAAAAACTGACTCTGAAACTAAAGACGATGTGCGGACCTGTGTCCTGTCATGCCAATAGTACCAACATCTGAGGTCCTGGGTCCTGATCCCGGCTTCTTCCCCTTTGAGTCTGAATGGGAAGAATCTGCTCATAAACCTCTAGATATACCCTCCTCAATACCATAGAGGGCCTGCACTAACGAGCCAAAGTTTGTCTGAGAGAAGCCCATGAGATGCCTAGCAAAGCGGGGCTGAAGGCTACACATAATCATACTGATCTGATCTCGCTCTGAAGGTCTATCAATAATCTGTGCTATCTTCTCCCTCCAACGGGAAATGAATGAAGTGACTGACTCATCCGGCCCCTGCCTAAGGGCCTCTAACTCCCTCCGGGATACATCCACTACAGTATTAAAAGAATACTGTCTAATAAACTCTTGTCCCAAATCAGCCCATGTCCTACGTCTCAAAGGGTCCAATGAGGCAAACCAATGTTGAGCAGTACCACTCAGTGACAGAGGGAATAACATAATCATCTATGCCTCATCTAGTCTATGCCCGCACATAACAGTGCTATATAACTGCAAGTGAATACGGGGGCACCCTATCCCCGTGTATCTCTCAATGTCCGGCATGCGGAACTCAACAGGCAAAGCTGCTACTGGCAGATGATCATATCCATCCCAACTCATAATCCCATCAGAAACATGTAGTCATCTCATCTTCTGCTCAATCCTGTCAATACGAGCCTGGGTGTCATCAACAATCTGTACAGGTGCCACAACAGAATGCGGCGTAGTCTCAGTCCGGCCGTGCAACATAAATGCTCCAGCCTAGGGAGCTGATTGAATTGGTGGTGGTGGTGGAACTATGTAGTCCTGCTGTATAGTAGGTCCAGATGGCCCAAGTGGTGGTGGTGGTGGTGTGGTAGAGTCATGCGGGGTGCTTCCTAGAATCAGTAATGGCTGGGCCTGGTGCCCATCAATCCTCTGACCCAATCCTAAGATAACGTCCCTGAGTGATGTCATGGTATCGGTAATCTCAGCCAACTGGTCAACAGTAGCGTACTGAGGGTCCATATCTCTATGATCTGGTATCTGCTCTAACTGGCTGTGTGGATCTGATCCTCTAACCAGTCTATCTCCAATCTGAATCCAAGCCCGGGAACCTAGGTCGATCTCAATCAATAATCCTACAAAAGGAAAGGGGGACATCAGTCCCCGTGACTATCAATCCTGACATCAAACTAGGAATGTATGACTAAAATCTTTTGAGAAAATGAACTAACATGTGATGTCAACGGCTAAACCGATATACGGTTCCGCAGGCAGGAGCGGGATTCTGACATGGTGATATCTCAGGGGTAATGTGGCTCAAAAGTCAAAAAAGAGAAAAGACAAGTCCTAAAAGACTAGATGACTGTACCCACAGGGATACGCAACCTAAGGTCCTAACCAACAATCAATCAACAATCAAAGTGACATGCTGGCCACGCATGTATCCATGAAATCCAGCTTAGGGCTATACAGGTCTTCATTGCTCAGATATCCATCTTCTCCATAGTGCTCCCAAACATCGATATAACCCTTATGCTAGACCCTATTCCAAACCCCTAGCTTGGTCGAAGGCGAACAATTGGGAATGACTCCCAAGAAACACAAGCAATTCATGAGGAATAGTTGACCAAGACTAGTGATTCGGAAGTAAGAGGATACACACGTGCCCCACAAACACAAGCAGCAAGCAGTCATGCAAGGGAAGGAGCAGTCATACAACAAATAGTCATGCACAAAGAGATAGCCTACCACACATCTACACACAATCTAATCATCTAAGTCTAATCCCAAATGTCATAGCTAGATACCAATCAACAATGAGCAAGCATGCTAGAATCCAACAGGTGAACACACAAGCAACAACACATCACAGGTGCAAGCCAAATACCAACCAAGTACGTGATCATCAGTCATCTATGTAGCCTAAGAGTCTACTGATCAATGAACCATGTGCTCCAATATACCCAACTCAAGTTCAAGCTTGATCTTCTTATGAAACCAAAGATTCTGGGTTCGATCCCCAGTGAAGTCGCCAATTTGTGGACCCTCACCTGATCCATCGAATTGGCGCGACTCGCTTTTAAAAGAAAAGAAAGAAAGAAAAAGTTTGTGTTTTCCAGTTTTTTATAAAACCCGCCCCCGGTGAGGAACGGTGTTGTATGGAGTCGCCACTTACTTTTTATTTTTATTTTTAAAATGGGGAAAATTAAGTAAGAACAAAAACCCCTAATGACCCTAGTATGGAAAAAAACGGTCTGCAAAAACTAGATTCTGGGTTCGGGGATCAAGTTACCCATTGGGAAGGTACCTCATGTGAGGTAGCACCCCTCTAGGCCCGGACCTCAGTCTCTACTAATGAATTGGGTATGTGGGAGCATATGGGTCAAAAATGAAACCTTAGGCTAAATAGATGTCATGAATCACACAATCCTAATTGGTATTTGGCATGCATATGAATTCAACCAACCAAAACAATGAGTGCGTACCTGTGGTCCCCAGCCAAGCGCTGCACAAAAGGTTAGCCAAACACAGATAAACACATAACAAACATTCAGGATTAAGCACCATGCATGCATATGATTCAACAATAGAAACCAACGATGCATACTTGTGGTCCCTAGCCATGTGCTACAACAGAGGGTAAGTCAGCTACGCAACATGTATTCAAAATCAAACATCAAAGCTTGTGCCAAAAAGGAAGATAGCTGGTTGAAATGAGGTAAGGGACTCCCCAAATGTCATACAAATCGAACTAGACTCATCTAGACCACACCACCCATAACTTCAAAATTGCCCATACTAACTGAAATCAAACACTGACTTAAACCTTCAAGATGGCTCACAAGTGCCCTATAGCAAATGGGTTTGAGCCCCAATGGATACAGGCTCGAAAAATGCCAAAACCGAGGGCTACCTAAAGTCCTCCAACAGAACAGGTTGAACTAGTTCTCAACTGGTACAACCTATTGAGAAGAATTCCCAAATTCTTTTTAGAAAACTCCTAAATGAGGAAGGAAACAAACAAAAGAAACGGTTCTCAATTCCGAGCCCGGATGAGTGAGAACCAGACAAAGAAAGGTCAGGGGTTCCTTATGGCTGACAGAGGCAGCCAGCTATGGTGCTGAACAGGTTGAACCGGTTACCAACTGGTTCAGACGGTTGATAAAAAATCCTAAATTTGGCCAGAAAGTTTCTAACTAAATAAGGAAACAAACAAAAGAAACGGTTCTCAATTCCGAGCCTGGATGAGTAAGAACCAGACAAAAAAAGGTTAGGGGTTCCTCATGGCTGACAGAGGCAGCCAGCTATGGTGCTGAACCGGTTGAACCGGTTCCCAACCGGTTTAGACGGTTGATAAAAAAATCTCAAATTTGGCCAGAAAGTTTCTAATTGAATAAGGAAACAAACAAAAGAAACGATTCTCAATTCCGAGCTCGGATGAGTGAGAATCGAACAAAGAAAGGTTAGGGGTTCCTCATGGCTGACAGAGGCAGCCAGCTATGGCGCTGAACAGGTTGAATTGGTTCCCAACTAGTTTAGACGGTTGATAAAAAATCCCAAATTTGGCCAGAAAGTTTCTAACTGAATAAGGAAACAAAAAAAAGAAACGGTTCTCAATTCCGAGCCCGGATGAATGAGAATCGGACAAAAAAAGGTCAAGGGTTCCTCATGGCTGACAGAGGCAGCCAGCTATGGCGCTAAACCGGTTGAATCGGTGTAGCCGGTTGATGAAAAATCCTAAATTTGGTCAAAAAGTTTCTAAATCATTCATAACCAATCAACAACAATCATGTGTGGCCTTTATTACCCACACCCAAGCAATACAATCTTCATATCAAAGGAAATAAAAGATGATGCGGAAGGAGAAAATGCATATGAAGAAGATGAAGATAAACTGTAGGTAAAAAAAAAATTCAGCCTACTTACCTTAGAATCTCCACCAGATATGATCCGTGTATGTCGATGATGACCTCCAAAAACTGAGATGTTGTAGCTCTCCTCTTCAAAATAACCATAGTGTTGAAGCTTTCCCCCACGCTCTTAACTCAGAAGATGCCCTGACCTTCTGTTTTTCTCACCAGTAAAATATCCCTTCTCCAAAGTGTCCTCCCTTTTTCCTTTGCCCTCCTATCTTCTCACATTTTATACTCATACCCCTCTCAGCATTTGAGCCTCCTGGGTTCCTTCCTCTTCAGCACCGAAATCCCCTCCATCAGCATGAAAAACACATCCCCCATTATTTCTCTTGCACTTAGGAGGCCAGCTCACTCCCTTCAGTTTTCAGCTTGCTTCACCACCAAGAATCCATATGGATTCGTGGTGGGCTGCAAGGAACCCAAACCAAGGCCCAAAATGGGCCCACAACATTGACCAAAACCGATCTGGAGCTTATGGGCCTGAGCCATGTAGGATTTAGGTCCCAAAATTACCAAAATCAGTGTTTTACACCAGCTGACTTGATGAACCGACTGAACCGGCTAAACCAGATGTCAACCGGTCGAATAGGTTGCAAAAAAAAATTTGAAATTTGACAGAATGTTCCTGGAAGAGTGAGGAATTCATGAAAAAAAACGATACGCAATTCCGAGTTCAGAAAAGGGAGATATGATCAAAATAATTACCAAAAATCAGTGTTCTACACCGGCTGACTCGATGAATCGGTTGAACCGGATGCCAACTGGTCGAACCGGTTGCAAAAAATCTTGAAAATTTGACAGAATGTTTCTAGAAAAGTGAGGAATCCATGAAAAAAATGGTATGCAATTCCGAGTTCGGAAAAGGGAGATATGATCAAAATAATTACCAAAAATCAGTGTTCTACACCGCCTGACTCGATGAACCGGCTGAACCGGATGCCAACCAGTCGAACCGGTTGCAAAAAATCTTGAAAATTTGACAGAATGTTTCTGGAAGAGTGAGGAATCCATGAAAAAAAACGGTGTGCAATTCCGAGTTTGAATGAGGGAGCTATGATCAAAACAAGCCCGAGTGCTCCGAACCTCAACATGCCCCTATAAACTCCAACTAAGCTAAAACATCGGGATGACCCCACTTCCTTCCTATAGGGTGATGTGAACGACTAGGAAAATGGCCACGATGACCCTCCAAAATGAACCACATACGCACCACAATGGACCACAGACAAGCCCACACGAGGCTCAGACACCGACTAAGCCCAAAAGGGGCCCTAGTGGTGCCATATGAGAACGATGGGTGCAGGTGACACCCAAAGGATAAATGTCAGTGTCGAGGGACAAAATTGAGGGTCTACACTCGTACTGATTTCGGTGCACTCTCAACTGGAGATTAAAAGAAGGAATACTGAATCCAAACTGTGACCAAAGAGGCTCTGAAGGCCCTTAGATGCACCCACATGTAAGGAGGGAGTCCTAATCGAAGGATCTACGACTCAACCTACAAGGTCAAGGTGGCTTTAAAAGGATAAGGATGGACTTTAAAAGATCCCTAGCAGAAGTGATCATAACCTCCGGCGATACGCAACCCTCTGCACGCCTCCGAAGAGATGAGACGCTTCCATGCAAGGTGGTCATCACCTCCACACATGCACTACCTCGACATCCCAGGGGGTTTCCTATGGTGAAACCTCTCAAAACTCTCAACACTCAGTAGTCGACTAAAGTGCACGGTGAGTGGTGTGGGTGCATCCGAAAATCCTATGAAGCTAAAGTAGAAAAAAGAAACACACTAATCACACAAATATCCATGAAACCTAGCTCTGGGTTATACAGGTCTTCAAAGATTGGACTCCCATCAGCATCAACGTGTTGGCCTCCTCCAGAATGCTCCCAAACATTGATATAGCCCGTCACTAGACCCTACTCTTAACCGCTAGCTCAGTCGAAGAGCAAACAAAGCAACAAATCTCATATCAAATACGAGATCAAGGAAAATAAGGTTGACCGAGATTAGAGAGTTGGAGGTAAGGGGATAGATGTGTATCCCACACAGACAAACAATACATGCATCACACAAAGGAAGAGCAGTCATGCAAAGAATAGGTATATCATCCATATCTACACACAAGCTAAGCAAGAAACATGATAAACAATATAAGTATACAACAAGAATAAACAATATGTCGAGATAAACAAGATAACATACAATAAAGAGAAACAATCATGCTAATATGAATAAGATATACAAAAATGAGAATATACATGTCAAGGAAAGTAAGATAATCATATAATAAGAAGAGTAACTATGTTAAAGTAGGTAAAAGAATCAATGGATGTAATCAATATGTGAACATCTCCAATGAGCAATAATAACTAAACATGCCTCATGGATAAACATATCAAAGCTCTCAACATGTAATCAACACTCAATTGTACAAAAACACATAAAGAGGGGTATCCACTGATCAACTAATCAAACACCACATTTCCCTCAACTCGAGTTCAAGTTTGACCCTCTCTTATCATCCCCAGTGGAGTCGTCATTTTGTGGACCCTGTATTTCTGCTCGATGCATTCCCACTTGATGGCAAAACTCGTTTTTTATTTATTTGGTGAAATTTTAATTTTTAGGAAAAGACTTGGAGTCGCCACTTATTTTTGTTTTATTTTTAAAGGGAAAAACAAAATAAGAAAGAAAAAAACATAAGTGTGACTCCTGTAGGAAAAACGGGTCTGTGAAAAACTAAGTCTGGGTCCGGGGGTCAGGTTACTTATTGGGAAGGTACGGTGGTGAGCCGTAACACCCCTCTAAGCCCATATACGTACGACCTCTACTAAACGAATTAAGGAAATTGTGGCAATTAATTAATTAATTATGGATACTAAGAAAAATAATCAATGTAGAAGTCACGGTGAAAATTAATATACACAAAAATAATGATGAAATCTAATTATAAGAATACACAAAATAAATGACAAAAGAATTATGCAAAATGACTTATTGAACTAAATAAATAAATAATGAAAAAAAAATTTAAAAAAAGTTTTCAAGAAATTTCAAAGGATTTTATTAAAAATTATTTTGAGTGAGTGATTTCAATTTATTTATTTACAAAATATTTTCTTTAAGTGATTTGATTCAATTTCATTTGTATTTAATTTTCAAAAAAAGGTTATTTACACTTATTGTATCAAAAGAATTTATTACAAAATTTCAATTTGGGCACAAAAATTATTTTTTCTTGTTTTAAAAAAAAAGAATGAATTTTTACAATTTTATTTACAAAAATGTTTCAATTTGATTTCATTTAAGAAAAATGATTTATACAAATTATTTAAAAAGACATAACTTTATTTACAAAAGAATTTTTAATTAAAAGGAAAAAATAAAAATAAAAATAAATAAATAAATAAATCATCTATTTCTAAAAATGACTTTTAATCCAATTTTGATTAAGTAAAAAGAGTTTATTTAAAAAAAACATTTTTTTGGACAATTTTATTAAAAATTAATTTTTGGGACAACTTTATTTACAAAACAATATTTCGACAATTTTTCTTAAACAAAGAAATTTTTGGACAAATATTATTTAAAAACAAAATTTCAAATTCCATTAAAAACATTTCTTTTGGATTTTTCTAAATGCATTTTTCTGAATTTTTATAAATTAAAAAAAAAACTTTCCTTTATTAAAAATGATATTTTAAAATTGTTGTTTTATTAAAACACATTTACTAACTTTTTCCTCTCATTTAAACAAAATTTCTAGTTTGTTCGATGTTCAATTCTTTACATACTCAATAAATATATACAAACGAATATTTATAAGAACTAATAAAAATAAAACCAAATAAAAGTGGGAAATAAACTTACAACAAACTCCACGTGTCATAAATTCATACTCGGCCAACAAGATTGCAGAACGGGTTCATGCAAAAACAAAAATAGCACAAATGTAAGTATCCAAAAATATGTAGAGTCCAAAATAATCATTCAAGCCCAAATTCATACTTCAAATTAGTCTAATAAATTTCATCAATTATAAATGGGCCCAAACTAACAAATATAACCTAACAAAAATGTCTCACATATCATAGACCCTAATCTAAAATTTTCAAATTAATAGCTAAAATATAAGCTCAATTAATCAAACCCAAAACACGATAAATTAAAATAAATCTCATTATGCCTAAATTTGATATTTCATAATCCAATCCTAATTTAATATACATCATAACATGTTCAAATTAAATAATTCAAATGGGCCAAGCTCAAATCAAATATTCAAATCATCCAACAAATCTCACCCATATTGTGGGTCCAAAGTTCACATCAATTAACAAACTCACATTAATAAAACACATAACCAAAGGAAATAATACCTTAAGCCCAATCTAATAAGCTCAAACAAATAACCAATTAATAAACCCACATTAATAATACACATGGCCAAAAGAAATAATACTTCAAACCCAATCCAATAAATCTAAACAAATAATCAATTAACAATAGCCCAAGCCCAAATAAACAATATGCAATTGATATAGTCCAAATATCCTAAATTAATCCTACAAACCCAAATTAATAAATTTCAAATTAATTTACCAACAATAAATTAACCCAAATTTCATTTTAATTAACAATAACAAATTAACCCAAATTTTTCATTAATTAACAAACCCACATTAATAATACACATGATCAAAGGAGATAATACCTTAAGCCCAATCTAATAAGCCCAAACAAATAACCAATTAATAAGCTTACATTAATAATACACATGGCCAAAAGAAATAATATCTCAAGCCAAATCCAATAAGCCCAAACAAATAACCTATAAGCAATAAGCCCAAGTTCAAATAAAATAAACAATATACTATTGATATAATCCAAATATCCCAAATTAATCACCAAATACAATATACCCTCAAACCTAAATTAACAAATTTCAAATTAATCCACCAACAATAAATTAACCTAAAGTACACATTAATCTAATAATTCAAATTTTATAAACTACAATTGCTATTAAAATCAAATCAAGAAAGATAAAGAAAAGCAAAAAAATAATAATAATAATAATAATAATAATAATAATAATAATAATAATAATAATAATAACAATAAAAATAAAAATGGAAAATGAGTGATACAAAAGTGAGAGGATGACAGAAAAATGGAGGAGGTCGCCGGTCGACGAGGGCTCGCCGGCGGCGATCGACCGGTGACCTTGCCGGTGGCAGTGGATGGCTTCTTGGAAACAAAAATAAAATAAAATAAGGATAAATAAAAATAAATAAATAAATGAAATGGGAGAAAATGGGGATGGAGGGATGGGCAGCTGAGTGTGCTGATGGGGGAGAGAAGAGAAAAGAAAAAAAAATCGGAGGGAGGAAATAAGGAGATGGGTCGCTGTGAATAGGAGTCTGGAGTAAGGAGTTGTAGAGATGGAGTGAACGGAGGGGGAAAGGAAAAAAAGAAAAAAAAAAAAGGGGTGCTGGCCCGTGAGAGGAAGGGGAAAAATCCCCTCCCCCTAGAAGCCAAAAAAAAAAAAAAAAAAAGAGGGAAGAGTCCGAGAGAGGGGAGAGAATGGGAGGGAAAAAATGGGGGGCAAAAAAAGAAAAAGCATGATGAGAGGGAGCTTTTGGACGTGGGAGAGCATGAGGGGTAGGTGGAGGAAGAGAAGAGAGAGGAGAGAGGAGACAGAAGAAAGAAATAAAATATATATATATATATATATATATATATATATATATATATATATAATATAATACAATATAATACAATATAATATAATAATAACAAATAAAATGAATAAATAAAAATAAAATAATTTACAAAATAATGAAAAGGAAAAATTGAAGGGTGACTGGGCAAAAAATAGTACATGTAATCGGGATTTAAAATTGGACTTAAAATTAATGTAAAAATAAAATTATAAAAAATTTTGGAGTCTACACAAATATAATTAAAATAAATTTAAAACTCTTCCAGTATCAAATTATTTATTTATTTTTATATAAAAGAGTTAAAATAACGAAAATCATTTAAAGGAGTATTTTCTTATTAATGTACAATCTGCATAATCTCATAACAATTCCATTAATGGTGCTCATTTATGGAGGAAAAAAAATGGAAATCACAATTAGGCCAATTAAAATTTCGATCAAACTAAAGAAAAAACTATAAAATAAATACATAATGAAAATCCTAAAACACAATGTATAGGATACGTCAACGCACCATATTCAAACTTTCATATGAGGGTTATTTTTTTTTTTCAAATTTTCATAAAAAAAATAACTTTAGGTTTAAAATTTCTGAATTGTAAATTCACTTAAATATCAATTTATTTATTTATATACTTTTCTATTAATTATTATTATTATTATTATTATTATTATAAAACCAAAGTAACAATTGTATTATAAAAAGGGGGAAAAATATTTTGAAATAAAATTTTTACATAGAAAGTTTTTTTTTAAAAAAAAAAAAAGAAAAAGAAAATTAACTTTTCCTCCTTACCTAAATCTAAAATCTCCACTTCCCTTTCACATTCATCGTATATAGCATTTGTCTTTTAGGGTTAATAATAATATTTGTAAAACCAAAGTAACAATTGTATTCTAAGAAGATGAATATTTTGAAATGAAACTCTTATGAAGAATTTTTCTCAAAAAAAGAAGAAAAATAACTTGTCTTCTTGATTTGGTATCTAAAATCTCAACTTCTCTTTCACCTTCATTCTCTATAGCATCTGAAAGTATATCTAGAACGTGTTTTAGGGTTATTATATTATTATACTTTTATCTTTTTTATATACAACAAAAACTTTAGCCCAATATTAAGATTCTCTTAACTATGAAGATTAAAATTCCATTAGTCAGTTAAACAATTGTTTTTGTATTTTTTCTAAGAGGGTAAGCTGAAATTAGTTACAAATTAGCTATAAATTAGTTTCAGATTAATTACAACACTCTTTGTTTCCGGCCTCCTATATTTAAAACCTTCCTACACATATTTATGATGATGATGAATGAGAACAATACAGAGCACTCTCTTTCTTCTTCTCTTATCTGCTTTGTTTCTTTTTCATATTACCCCATTCAAATCATGGTCCCAAAATCAATCCCTATTGTCCCCAAACTATATTTTTTGGACTAGCTGACGAGCCGCGCACTAGAGAATTAAAGACAGACGTTAAGTGATAATGCATGTGTAGTTTCAAATGGTTGCTTTCGACTTCAAAACTTGGTACACGTCTTTTTAGATGTCGAATCCACTTCTTTATGAACTTTAGGTCCGTACTTTCACATGAATGCAGTCCCAATCATGAACTTAGACATTTGAAAAAAGAAGAAAAATCCGCAACTTGCCAATGTGCTGTTAGTTGAGGTTAATAAATGCATTTTCATGAAAAACGTATGCATGAAAGCGCTTTTCGATCAATGGACACTGCCTGTTTATCGCATACAAAATAAAGGTGTTCACGTATCATACTTACATGAAAATTTGTTAAATTACTCTAATTTCATCCTAATAAAACTAACTATATTTGGTTCTAGAAAGTATTGAAATATATATATATATATATATATATATATATATATATTCATATTTGATTTTCTATTAAAATTATTAATATGATGGGCACCAATGGTTGTTAACAAAAGTGCTCATCATATAAAGACTTACAGAAATGTCCATAATAGTGAAACTTATTGAAGTGATTAACCTCGGATCTTCATTATATGGTGGGCAAACCTAGAATTAATCTAATAATATACCATAAGTCAATAATTATTCTACTAATTGGGTTTTCAAATCATTATTACTTGACTAGATAACAAAGGTTAACATTTTTTCTTTTGTTGACTAAGAGCAGAAAACCAAAATGCACATGTAAAACAAACAAAATTGTCAAATCAATGGGAAAAAAGTTACAAAATTTATATATATACTTCATATTTTCACAGAATCCCTTACTTGAGTTTGAATATACCAAAAGAACAAAGTTGCAAAAATTTCCAATAAACCACATAAGAAAATCCTTCATACTAAAATTCTAATAATCATTATACTTTAAGTATATATTTATTTATTATTTAACCCTATACCAAAATTAGGTGAGTAAATTATCAAAAGAAATATCCAATTTCCATTAATTAGGTTGACTTAATTATATTTTCCTAAAGAATTACTCAAATTTATTTCCTAATTAAGGAATTTAGCCTAATGTTTTTCTAGCATCCAACTATCTAGAATTTATTTAAACTTTTATTAAGATTAGTTCTTCCATGCATTAAGCTGAATCTTCACAAAAGAAAACTTCTCCTGCACATATGCCCATGTCAAATTTCACTATACCCTATATGACACCAAAAATACCTTTGCAACCTATAGGCCTTTTTAAAAAAAAAACAATGTCTACTTCTTTCAAACAACAACATATTATTTTTCAACCTAAAATATACTTGCATAAATTTTCATAACCACATTACACCATCCTTGAAGTTTCTCCATAATAATACTATTGAAAAAAAAAATTATGGAGACATGATATTTTATTTTGTAAGTTTGAATTAATGAATAAAGTATTTGACTCTGACTTATATGGTCCTAGTTAACAGGTTATAATAATTAACCTTGTGACCTTAGTTAACAGGTTATAATTGTTGACTTTTAATTTTGTTCAACTTAAAAGGAACAAATTTGAGGCTAACCACTCATTTGTAAAGTCCCACCTAATTGGGCATCATTTGTTATTTGATAACCAAAGTAAATATATTTTGAATGTATTTGATTTGGTTTTAATGTGAAATTGTTTTGAAATGGATATGAGAGAGTTTTGTAGAAAAGTTTTGAATGTATTACCTTGTTTGAACTCAAAAGTTTTTATGAGAAAAAGATTATACATTATATCTTTTGTTTTCAATCATAATTGAAAACGTTTGATCCATGAAACTGTATTGATATTCCTTATTAGACTTTGTGCTCATTCCCTTTCATTGATAATTTTTTAGGTACTCTCAATTCGGGTGAGAAATGATGGCTAGGCTGATTTGGTTGAGTGTTGGGTTAAAGTTGCTAAGACTAATGTTTAGGGACAATCGTTATCTTCTAAGGGTAGCTCCTTTGATGACTTTAAGAAGTTGGGTCATCCTTATTTTTTTGGCACGTCAAATCCAACAAAGGCAAAGGTTTGGATTCTTAAGATGGAGAAATTCTTTGATGTCATAGATTGCTCTAAGGAGCTAAAAACCTTTTATGCAACATTTCTATTAGACAAACAGGCAGATCATTGGTGGCGTATGACTAATAGACTTTTAGAGGATCAGGAACCTATAACATGGAGACAATTTAGAGAGGCTTTCTACAAGAAGTACTTCCATGATAATGTTAGACAACACAAGGTGGAAGAGTTTGTCATTTAGAACAAGGGGATATGTCGATGGCCCAATATGAAGCCAAATTTACAAAATTGATTGCTACATATGAGGAAAAGACATTAATTTACTAGGATGGATTGAAACCTTATTTAAAGAGCAAGATATCTATTTTGAAGCTTAGTGTCTATTAAGAGATTGTAAACAGAGCCCTTATAGCAGAGAAGGATAATAAGGAGCTTCAATAGTATAAAGAACAACAAAGGAAGAGGAGTAGGAGTGATGGTATCCATGATAACTAAGAATAGAAAAGGTTTGTTTCATTTGAGGGTCAAAATAAAGAGGAAATAGTGCAAAATTTAGATGTGATTTGTTTTATTTGTGGTAAGAAACATTGGGGTAAGACATGCTATAAAGAGACTAGAGTTTGCTTTGGTTGTGGGAAATATGAACATATGATTCTAGATTGTTGAAAAGTTTTGAATGTATTAGCATGTTTGAATTCAAAAAAATTTATGAGAAAAAAATTATACATTGTATCTCTTGTTTGCAATTATAGTTGAAAATGTTTTATCCATGAAATTGTATTGATATTCATTATTAGGTTTTGAGTTTATTTCTTTTCGTTGATAATTTTTTAGGTACTCTCAACTCGGGCTAGAAGTGGTGGC
The DNA here is from genome assembly GCF_030704535.1 of Vitis vinifera. Lineage (NCBI taxonomy): Eukaryota > Viridiplantae > Streptophyta > Magnoliopsida > Vitales > Vitaceae > Vitis > Vitis vinifera. The sequence goes on from NC_081818.1 coordinate 18,062,825, forward strand.
TAGGTTGGGGAATTTTTATTTATTAGGATTTTTGTTCAAACTTTATTTTGGACATTATTTAAATATTAAAATTTAATTCTCGTTTAGATTATTTGAGTATAAAATTATTTAAAAAATAACACTTTAGTTGATGTGTTAGTTTTAAAGTTGAGAATTAAGAATTATAAACTTTATTTATTTTATTATCCTAAATAGGAATTTGGTAATTGAAAATTATCCAATTACAACTTACAAGAGATAGATCGTTTACATTTTGTACCTTTGGACTAGGGGTGTGAAATGAATTTCATGTCCGGTTATGGGGGTGGCAACAACATGTGAAGTTTGAAATTGTTGCTTTCGACTTCAAAACTTTGGTACTCGTCCTTCTGGATGTCGGGCCACTTCTTTATGAATTGTAGACCCGTACGTCTGTATGAATAGTCTCATGAATCATGAACTTTGACATTTGCAAAGAGGAGAAAAACCCATAACTTGCCAATCTCCTGTTTGTTGAGGTTAATAAATGCATTTTCATGAATTAAAATCATCAACCAATTGGCATCCGGTCCTTCCATTCAATTCACTTCAAATAAAATTGCGAAACATGCCAAGGCTTTTTTTTTTTATATATATAGTTTTATTTTTCTTTTATTGTAATTTCATAAATAAGTTTTAGAAGATTATAGGCTTTCATCCATAAATTGGACCGACATTAAGTAATAAAGAGGATCTTGAAATATTTTTTTAATTAAAAAAAGTAGTAAAAAATAATAATACGTCATAATATTGATCAAAAGTTGTCAAGCCCAAAATTCACTCTAACGACACGATAATTATTTCACATACAGAACAAATGAATCAAACAATCATTTTTTTAAAAAGTAAATATATTATAATTCTCTAAACTCAACTTCAAAAATTAACACACTAACACTTTACTATTGTTTAAATATCTTCAAACCCGAAACAATTCAAATTGGAATTCATTTCTAATATCCAAAGTAAAAGTCTAAACCAAAAATCCTAACAATGACCAAATCTCATCCTAATCATTCATTCTTACTCGAATTGAGAGTACTCGAAAAAAATTGTCAATAAAAGGAAATGAACTCAAAACCCAATAAAAAATATTGATATAGTTTCATGAATAAAAAATTTTCAATCACAAATATAAATAAGAGGCACAATTTACGATCCTTTTCATAAGAACTCTTAAGTTTAAATATACTAAAACATTCAAAACTTTTCAAACCATACTTTTTTATATTTACACTAATAAGAATTTCATATCAAATTATATCAAATATTTTCAAAATTTCTTTACTCTAACTATCAAATAACAAATGATGTATGATTTTAGATGGAATTTTATTGTCTAATCAAGTAAGACTTTTATAAATAAGTGACTAGCCTCAAATTTATATCTTTTAAAGTGGAGGAAACCAAAATCAAACATTATTAATACTAATAACCTCTAAGCAGACCGCTCAAGTTTGGAGTTCAAAGCAATTACATTTCCATAAAGGAAACTAAAAGTCAATAATAATACCCTTGTTGATTAGGGTTAAACAAACTAGAGACAATCAAATCTATGTGTATTTAAGAGATTGTCCTCGGTATTCTTTCCCCTGTATTATCCCACAAAAATAAACTATAAGAAAACACTTTTGTTTCATTTATTGGAACTCACAAAAATAAAAAAATAAAAAAATAAAAATTGATAATATCTCCATTTTTTTCTATTTTAAACAATCAAAGATTATCACACATATTTTTCATGCAAAATGTATTAGACCCACATAGAGAAACAAGAAAATATTATATATATATTATAAAATTTATAAGAACTTAATTTACCTCGGAAAAACACTCAAAAACCCGAACAATTTATTATTAAAGAACTTAATTTTCACCTAATATAATATAAGAAAATGTCTATTATTATTGACTATTTATCTAAAACTATAAATTAATAATTGCATTAATTTTCTATTTCAACTTTTTAACCGATAATAATGTAATTAGTGAGTTTTAAAATTTTCATAAAACTTTTATTTCTTCCAAATTCTATTCCAAGAATCCACTCATCTTTTCTTATTTATTTAAACTAAATCTCCTATTGCATTATACCCTTCTATTACTATTATTATTATTATTTAAAAACTTTCTACAGTATTTATCAAGAACAGTACCTCCTTTTGTTTTTTTAGTGGCCGAACCTCCGTACTTGCACTTGACCAACAGCCGTCACATGTCTTCATAATTTCATTTCATGCATGATTTTACTTAGGGTTATTGGTTTTATTTACTTCCGAGCAGCCTACACCAAACCCCTGCACTTCTCCACACCACAATCAATATATATATATATATATATATATATATATATATATTAACTCTTAGGGAAATTCTGCATCCACACACCACCACCACCACCTTTTTACATACGCTTTATTTTCCATGCACACACTTCCACATGTTTTTTTTTTCTTCTTTTTTTTTTTTTTTTTTTCCAACTCTCAGCCTCCACACATGCATGACGTGTTTGTTTGTTTGGTTTTTTCACGTCCAACATCTATGATTTATTTTCTTTTGGTTATTTTTATTGTTTACATCTACTCATTTAAATTTTGAGTCTTTTTATTATCTCCATTAATAAATTTACATATGTTCATATATTTCTAATAATTGAATTTTTTTTTTTATAAATCAAAGTATAATCTAAATTTCAAATATTCCAAAAATATATTTAAATTATTTAAAATTAATTAATGAATATAAAATATTAATTTAAAGCCTAAAATTTTATTGGAATAACAAAACCTTACACTTCCAATATTGCACTACCATTTCTGACCTCATCTAAAAGGATTTCTGCATAGAAAAGTTATAAAATTTACTTTATACCTAAGATTTATGATGTGAAAATAACTTTTTACATTCTTTTAGTTTATTTAAATTATTTCTTTATTTCCAATTTATAATCTTACCCCTAAAATTTCTATGGTTAAGGATATAAAAATAAAAAAATTATCTTATTTTGGGTCATATAAGAAGAGTAATTATGATAAAAATGTTTTAAACGGTATTTGTTTTTTTTAGTTTTTTATTGAAAGTAAATAACATATTAATTTTTCCTTACTTTTTAATATTTAATAGATATAAAATATTACAAAAATAAATAATCTAATACTTAATATTATTAAACCATATTTAGTTTTAATTTCTATTTAAAATTAAGTTTAAAAAAATAAACATTACGTACATTAATCTATAACACTTTTATAAATAAAACATTTCTATCATACACGCTTTTACATCCAGTGCATCACTTTAAGTAATGTTTTTTGAACTTTCTAAAAGTGTTTGAAAAAAATTAAATATTTGATAAAATTTAGGAAACACTTTTTATGTTAGAAAAGCTTCTTATAGTCACTGAAAAATGAGCTCTAAATTGAGATAAAGATGATTTCTAAAATTAATATTTATTTTTTATGGGATAAAATGAGAAGTAGAATATACGGGTCTCTTACATTTTGGAAAATAGTTTGGAAAAATCAGTTTTTGATAATAGCCATAAAAAATAGGGATCCATACCCTTCAAAAACAAAATTATGTTTGATAGCTCAAATATGAAAATATCTATATATATTCCCAAGTTTCTTAATTTCCAGTGCTGCTTGTGGTTGGTCTTCCTCGTTTAAATGATATCCCACCTACCAAGTACAGCCGATGGAATTAATTCCCCATAGACGACAAAATTCAAGCAATGCCAGTACTATAGCTGATGCTGATGCTGATGCTGAGGTCGCTGTAATTTCCTTTTCTTTTATCCCCTTCAATTCCTTGGTAAATACATGTTACCAGCGATCAGTGATTCATGTATGGATTCAACCATAAATAGAGCTCAAACTGAAAGCAATTCGGCAATTCATTTGGAACTGCAATGGCTTTAACAGGCTATGACTGTGAGATCCTTTTAGTGGTTATTTGCCTTCTGCTCCTTCTTCGCTTTTTTAAAGGCAAAAATATAATCCCATGGAATTGGCCTCTCATCGGAATGTTGCCAACGATTCTTTTCCAATATGATCAGGTTTTAGATCTGGGTGCTGAAATTTTAGAAAGATGCGGAGGCACCTTTCTGGTAAAAGGCCTGTGGTTGGCTCACTCGGATATGCTAATCACTTGCATTCCTGCGGACGCGCACCATGTGATGAGCACAAACTTCTGGAATTTTCCCAAAGGGCCTGAGTTTAGGATGATGCTTGATGCTTTTGGGAATGGACTATTCATTTCTGACTTAGAAGACTGGAGTTTCCACCGAAGAATTGGTCGAGCGTTGTTCAATCACCAGAGGTTCCAACAGTTATCAGTGGATATTACCCTGGATAAAGTGGAGAATGGCCTAGTCCCAGTTCTGGAGCATGCTTCCCAACAACGCTTAGCGGTGGACTTTCAAGATTTGTTCCAAAGGTTTGGACTAGATGCAACATGTGCGTTGATCACAGGGTGCGACCCCAAGAGCCTCTGCCTCGAGCTCCCAGATGTTCCATTCGCATCCGCTATGGAAGAGGCTGGAAAAGTGATATTTCTACGCCATGTTTACCCAAAATGCATTTGGAAGTTACAAAGGTGGCTCGGTATTGGGTCAGAGAGAATTTTGATTGCAGCCAAGAAAACCCTCTATGATTTTGCAGCGGAACATGTATCCTTCATGCGAGAAAGGTCGAACATGGGAACTAATCAAACCGAGGGGCTTGATATTTTATCAGCATATATCAATGAAGATGAAGCCTTCCAATCATCGGCCAGTGACAAAGTGTTGATAGACAACATCTTGAGCCTCTTGCTTGCAGGTAAAGACACAACTAGCGCAGCTCTCTCTTGGTTTTTCTGGCTTGTTTCAAAAAACCCTTCAGTTGAAACCAAGATCATTGAAGAACTCAAAGCAGCTGTACCAGCAAAAGAAGCTGAAAAATGGCATCTATTTGATGCAGAAGAGCTAAGCAAGCTGGTTTATCTGCATGGGGCATTGTGTGAATCTCTAAGGCTATTCCCCCCAGTTCCCCTACAGATCAGAACTCCTCTTCAACCAGATATCCTTCCAAGTGGCCACCGGGTTGATCCTTCCACAAAGGTAATTTTTCATGCGTATGCCATGGGCAGGATGGCTTGCGCATGGGGAAAAGACTGCCTAGAATTCAAGCCGAGAGATGGCTGACGGGAAAAGGAAGGACTAAACATGAGCCAGCATACAAGTTCCTTGCGTTTAGCGCAGGACCCAGAATTTGTTTGGGGAAAGAGGTGGCTTTTTTTAAAATGAAGGCCGTTGCTGCTGCTATCATGCATAACTACCATTTCCAAATGGTGAAAGGGCATCGGGTGGTTCCTACCGTTTCCATTGTTCTTCATATGAAGCATGGTTTAAGGGTTAACGTTAAAAACAAATGGGCCTGAATTGAATTATTCCACTGGTTTGGTTCTATATATATATATATATATATATGCAGTTTTAGGTTTTTCCAGTTCTCGTCCCACCTCTTAAATGGAGATTACTACATATTGTGCTTGTATTATGGATTATGTATCAGGAAATCAGTACGGTTGATAAAGTCTTTGGTATAATAAAAGCCATGCATAGATGGCTCATAAAGATTAATGTACATTTTCTTAGTAGTATAAGCTAGACTTAATCTAGATTGTCCTATAAATGTTACGATGTATATCTTATGATTGTGTTGAGGGACAGTTCCCATAAATTTCAATTATTTATGTCAGTGGGAAGATGCATCTTGGTTGGTAGGCCTTAAATAATGTAAAATGTCTTTTTTGGGAAACTTGTATTTTGGGAGGGCCATTTGGAAATAATATGGATTTCAAAACCCTAGGAAATATAATATTCAACTAATAATAAACTAATAATATAAAAAATAATATGATTCTTTGTGCACTTTGTGCTGAGTGGACTTTTGATACCCACTTTGCCCTTACCCAATCTCCATGTTAGCATCCACGTTGAGATAGGAGGCAAAAGGGAAAAAAAAAATTAATTACATAAATTTCCCAAACATCTTTCTCTTCACTTTCTCACCACCCGCACTAAAGCCAAAGAACCCCAAATTTGAAACCATAAACCCTCCCTGATCTTCCTCTAAATCCAAATAACCTAAATGTTGTGAAATCCTACCTGTGATTTTCTCATATATCCCCAAAATCCCTATAATCCCAAGAAACAAACCCTAATCCTTATTTGCACAAGTCGATGTCATAGATTTAAGAGTGTGGGCATCAGTCGATGTCGTAGATTTGAGAGCGTGGGGAAACCCTAACCTCTTTGTCTAAAGATCTAGTTCCGAATCTCTATCTTCATCATCATCATCAGGTGATATATTTTTATGTTGGTATATTTATGGTGGTTTATTTGTGTTAAATTTTTTTTTCACATCGAGAAAGGAGGGTGTGCCGAAGTATGACTATGAAATTTACATATTCTTTTTTTCTTTATGTACAAAACTTCACCTTTCTCTCTAAATTCCTCTCAATTAAGGGCTTCTTTCGGAGATTTGATGTAGCTGCTAATCTTTTGTACTATTTCTCGAAAACCCTTTTTTTTTTTTTTGTTGGAAAATGTTCTCAGATTTTGAAGGTAAGAAATTTGTTTATTTTTAATATTGAAATAGAAACTCAATTGCAGTAATGAATTGAAGATGTTTATTATTATCATTATTATTATTTGTTATTTGTTTGGTTAATTTAGAGGTTTGTGGGTTGGTTGATTATTTCTCATAAATCATTGATCTCAATTTTTTTTTTTGTATTAATAAATTGAAGATTTTATTTTGTTTTTTTTTTCTTTTTCTTTTTTAATGCTTTGTGGTACTAGGTTTAAATTTTTTACGGATGTTTGGGTGGGCATTATTGAAATTAGTGGGTTTATTTTGAGAAATTTAGTTTTCCGACTGAGGAATTTATGCTTCTGAAACAACAAGCATTCAGTTGAGGAATTGTTTTAGGGTTAAAGCCATACTAGATTTTAATTTTGTTGTTTCTACATCTTTTAAAGAATGATGTTAGGCGGTTAGAGTGTGTTCTTTTGTTGTTTTAGGGTTTTTAGGTTGAAAATTGATATGGATTTATGTTTATTAGATTGAGTTAGAATTTTTTCCCACGAATTTATTTGAGAAGCCATGATATGTAATTGTGTTTTGAGATGGTTTTATACTAATTAGTTTTATTTGTGTCTATTTTTGTGCATTTATCTGAGTTTTTTTTTTTTGGTTTTATATTTTTCAAAATGGTTTTTGGTTCATGACTCTTAGAATTGGAAAGGTTTAAGCCAAGTAGGATGAGTTAGCTCTTTTACTTTGGATTTATTTAATATTCATTTTTTCGGGTTCTGCTTTTAGGATCGGATTACATTTGTGAGTCTTTAAATTTGAGATGACTCTTATTTTATTTTATTTTTTGTCAAATGGTACTGTGGTTTTCAAACTACATAACAGATGTAGACATAGGCATTATTGAGGCTTGGAGACCATTGATGCAGTTCTTTTAATTACATTACTTTTTACCATAATTCAGGATTGACTTTTACTAAAAAATATTGATTCTTCATTTTGGTCTCCTTCATAGTTAATGTAAGCATCACTATTTCTACATCTTTGTTATCTTTGTAAATAATTTTTTGCCTTGAATTGTATAACATACTCATATAATTCAAAGTTGCAAAAGTCTTGACCCACAAATTACCATCTCATGTGGATTTGGGAGATAAGAAATTTACAAGTTGAAATACATTGAGCTTTGATAATTCTTACATATTGAAAACTTTTTTATTTATACAATATATTCTGATGGCATTTCAATATTTATGTTTACATTTTGTTTTCTTTTAAATTTTTAAGCAGATTCATGGGTCATAAAGGCTACCATAGGCTTCAGAATTAGACTTTAATATCTAAGAAGCATTTCCTTATTATAATACGAAATGCTTTTGGAAGCTGGTTATAGAATTCCCAGGGAAATGCTTAAATTTTTCAAAACAACATCATATTATTTTTCAACCTAAAATACACTTATATAAATTTTCATAACCACATTACACCATCCTTGAAGTTTCTCCATAATAATACTATTGAAAAAAAAATTATGGAGACATGATATTTTATTTTGTAAGTTTGAATTAATGAAATAAAGTATTTGACTCTAACTTATATGGTCCTAATCAACGAATTATAATAGTTAACCTTGTGACCTTAGTTAACGGGTTATAATTGTTGACTTTTAGTTTTATTCAACTTAAAAGGAACAAATTTAAGGCTAACCACTCATTTGTAAAGTCCCACCTAATTGGGCATCATTTGTTATTTGATAACCAAAATAAATATATTTTGAATGTATTTGATTTGGTTTTGATGTGAAATTGATTTGAAATGGATATGAGAGAGTTTTGTAGAAAAGTTTTGAATGTATTACCTTGTTTGAACTCAAAAGTTTTTATGAGAAAAAGATTATACATTGTATCTTTTGTTTGCAATCATAATTGAAAATGTTTGATCCATGAAGCTATATTGATATTCCTTATTAGACTTTGTGCTCACTCCCCTTCATTAATAATTTTTCAGGTACTCTCAATTCGGGTGAGAAGTGATGGCTAGGCTGATTTGGTTGAGTGTTGGGTTAGAGCTGCTAAGACTAATGTTCAGGGACAATCGTCATCTTCTAAGGGTAGCTCCTTTGATGACTTTAAGAAGTTGGGTCATCCTTATTTTTTTGGCACGTCAAATCCAACGGAGGCAAAGGTTTGGATTCTTAAGATGGAGAAATTCATTGATGTCATAGATTGCTTTAAGGAGCAAAAAACCTCTTATGCAACATTTCTGTTAGACAAACAGGCAGCTCATTGGTGGCGTATGACTAAGAGACTTTTAGAGGATCAGGAACCTATAACATGGAAACAGTTTAGAGAGGCTTTCTACAAGAAGTACTTCCATGATAATGTTAGACAACACAAGGTGGAAGAGTTTGTCATTTAGAACAAGGGGATATGACAATGGCCCAATATGAAGCCAAATTTACAAAGTTGATTGCTACAGATGAGGAAAAGACATTAATTTTCCAGGATGGATTGAAACCTTATCTAAAGAGCAAGATATCTATTTTGAAGCTTAGTGTCTATTGAAAGATTGTAAACAGAGCCCTTATAGGGGAGAAGGATAATAAGGAGCTTCAACAATATAAAGAACAACAAAGAAAGAGGAGTAGGAGTGATGGTACCCATGATAACTAAGAATAGAAAAGGTTTGTTTCAATTGAGGGTCAGAATAAAGAGGAAATAGTGCAAAATTCAGATGTGATTTGTTCTATTTGTGGTAAGAAACATTGGGGTAAGTCATGCTATAAAGAGACTAGAGTTTGCTTTGGTTGTGGGAAGCATGGACATATGATTCTAGATTGTTGAAAAGTTTTGAACGTATTAGCATGTTTGAATTCAAAAAAATTTTATGAGAAAAAAAGTATACATTGTATCTCTTATTTGCAATTATAGTTGAAAATGTTTTATCCATGAAATTGTATTGATATTTATTATTAGGTTTTGAGTTTATTCTTCTTCGTTGATAATTTTTCAGGTACTCTCAACTCGGGCAAGAAGTGGTGACTAGGTTGGCGAATTTTTATTTATTAGGATTTTTGTTCAAACTTTATTTTGGACATTGTTTAGATATTAAAATTTAATTCTCGTTTAGATTATTTGAGTATGAAATTATTTAAAAAATAACAATTTAGTTAATATGTTAGTTTTAAAGTTGAGAATTAAGGATTATAAACTCTATTTATTTTATTATCCTGAATAGGAATTTGGTAATTGAAAATTATCTAATTACAACTTACAAGAGATAGATCGTTTACATTTTATACCTTTGGACTAGGGGTGTGAAATGAATTCCACGTTCGGTTATGGGTAAGGGTCTCCAAAAAGCTCGCGGCCCACGGCCCGGCCTGAGCCCATTTTTGGATGGGTCGGGCCATGGGCTCCAATTTACATACGCTTTATTTTCCATGCACACATTTCCATGCACACACCACCACCACCACCTTTTTACATACGCTTTATTTTCCATGCACACACTTCCACATGTTTTTTTTTTTCTTCTTCTTCTTTTTTTTTCCAACTCTCAGCCTCCACACATGCATGACGTGTTTGTTTGTTTGGTTTTTTCACGTCCAACATCTATGATTTATTTTCTTTTGGTTATTTTTATTGTTTACATCTACTCATTTAAATTTTGAGTCTTTTTATTATCTCCATTAATAAATTTACATATGTTCATATATTTCTAATAATTGAATTTTTTTTTTATAAATCAAAGTATAATCTAAATTTCAAATATTCCAAAAATATATTTAAATTATTTAAAATTAATTAATGAATATAAAATATTAATTTAAAGCCTAAAATTTTATTGGAATAACAAAACCTTACACTTCCAATATTGCACTACCATTTCTGATCTCATCTAAAAGGATTTCTGCATAGAAAAGTTATAAAATTTACTTTATACCTAAGATTTATGATGTGAAAATAACTTTTTACATTCTTTTAGTTTATTTAAATTATTTCTTTATTTCCAATTTATAATCTTACCCCTAAAATTTCTATGGTTAAGGATATAAAAATAAAAAAATTATCTTATTTTGGGTCATATAAGAAGAGTAATTATGATAAAAATGTTTTAAACGGTATTTGTTTTTTTTAGTTTTTTATTGAAAGTAAATAACATATTAATTTTTCCTTACTTTTTAATATTTAATAGATATAAAATATTACAAAAATAATTAATCTAATACTTAATATTATTAAACCATATTTAGTTTTAATTTCTATTTAAAATTAAGTTTTAAAAAATAAACATTACGTACATTAATCTATAACACTTTTATAAATAAAACATTTCTATCATACACGCTTTGACATTCAGTGCATCACTTTAAGTAGTGTTTTTTGAACTTTCTAAAAGTGTTTGAAAAAAATTAAATATTTGATAAAATTTAGGAAACACTTTTTATGTTAGAAAAGCTTCTTATAGTCATTGAAAAACAAGCTCTAAATTGAGATAAAGATGATTTCTAAAATTAATATTTATTTTTTATGGGATAAAATAAGAAGTAAAATATATGGGTCTCTTACATTTTGGAAAATAGTTTGGAAAACCAGTTTTTGATAATAGTCATAAAAAAATAGGGATTCATATCCTTCAAAAACAAAATTATGTTTGTGTGGACCCCACATTTTGCTCGATGTGTTTCCACTCAATGGCGAAACTCGCTTTTTTGTTTTATTTGGTGAAATTTTGATTTTGAGAAAAAGACTTGGAGTCACCACTTATTTTTGTTTTATTTTTTAAGGGAAAAACAAAATAAGAAAGAAAAGCTCTAAGTATAACTCCTAAAGGAAAAAAAACAGGTCTGTGAAAAACCGAAGTCGGGTTCGGAGGTCAGGTTACTTATTGGGAAGGTACGGTGGTGAGCCGTAGCACCCCTCTGAGCCCGTATACGTACGGCCTCTACTAAACGAATTGAGGAAATTGTGGTAATTAATTAATTAATTATGGATACCAAGAAAAATAATCAATGTACAAGTCATGGTGAAAATTAATATACACAAAAATGATGATGAAATCTAATTGCAAGAATATACAAAATAAATGATAAGAGAATTATGCAAAATGATTTATTGAATTAAATAAATAGAAGATATTAAAAAAAGTTTTAAAGAAATTTCAAAGGATTTTATTAAAAATGATTTTGAATTAATGATTTCAATTTATTTACTTACAAAAAAAAGAATCAACTTATTTTCTCAATTTCATTTGTATTCAATTTTCAAAAAAACTATTTACACTTATTGTATCAAAAGAATTTATTACAAAATTTCAATTTGGGCACAAAAATTATTTTTACTTGCTTTTACTAGAAAATAATGAATTTTTACAATTTTATTTACAAAAATATTTAGATTCATTTTCATTTAAAAAAATTATTTTTACAAATTATTTAAAATGACATAACTTTATTTGCAAAAGAAATTTTAATTAAAAAAGAAAAACAAAGATTTAAATTCTCTATTTCTGAAAAACACTTTTGATCCCATTTTAATTAAGGAAAAAGAATTCATTTGAAAAAAAATATTTTTAGACAATTTTGTTAAAAATCAAATTTTGGGACAACTTTATTTACAAAACAATATTTGGACAATTTTTATTAAACAAAGAAATTTATGGACAAATATTATTTAAAAAACAAATTTTCAAATTCCATTAAAAACATTTCTTTTGGATTTTTCTAAATGCATTTTTCTGAATTTTTATATATAAAAAAAACTTTCTTTTATTAAAAATAATATTTTAAAATTGTTGTTTTATTAAAACACATTTACTGACTTCATCCTCTTATTAAAAAAAAAATTCTAATTTGTTCGATGTTCAATTCTGCGCACACTCAATAAATATATACGAACAAATATTTACAAGAACTAATAAAAATAAAACCAAATAAAAGTGAGAAATAAAATATGTACTCAAATAAACTTACAACAAGCTCTACGTGTCATCAATTCGTACTCAGCCAACAAGATTGCAGAGTGGGTCCATGCAAAAACAAGAATAGCACAAATGTAAATATCCAGAGACGTACAAAATCCTAAACAAATATTCAAATTTCAAATTAGTCCAATAAATTTCAGCAATTAAAAATGGGCCTCAATTAACAAATATTGCCCAACAAAAATATCTCACATATCTTAGATCATAACCTAAAGTTTTCAAATTAATAGCCAAAATATAAGCTCAATTAATCAAACCTAAAACATGATAAATTAAAATAAATCTCATTAAACCTAAATTTAATATCTCACATATCTTAAATCATAACCTAAAGTTTTCAAATTAATAGCCAAAATATAAGCTCAATTAATCAAACCTAAAACATGATAAATTAAAATAAATCTCATTAAACCTAAATTTAATATCTCATCATTAATATTAAGCCCAATTTAACATACAAACCTAGATCCACAACCAAAATCAACCCAATTTAATATTCAAACCCACATCCAAAATATACTACAATATTATATTATATCCAAATTAAATAATTCAAATGAATACAACCATACAAATTATCAATTAATTTAGCCCAAATTAACAAATTTCAAATTAATAAATTCCAAATTAATTCACCAATAATAAATTAGCCCAAATTTCATATGAATTCTCTAACAACAAATTAACCCAAAATTTCATATTAATTTACCAACAACAAATTAACATAAATCTCATACTAATTAATAAAGCTCAAATGTAAGGCCCACAAATAAACACAAATACACAAGCCCAATTTCAACAACAATTAATATTGAAATAAAAGAAAATAACAACCATAACAATAATAATGATAATAATAATAATAACAATAATAATAATAATAATGTTAGGAATTTGAGGCTAATACAAACTATGATAATCACCCTAGAGGGGGGGTAAATAGGGTGATGGTCTCTTTTTCACAAATTTAAACTATACAAAAATAAGAGACAATTATATGCAAGTATGTAATAAACAAAATAAAGATAATTGCATATAATTTAAAAGAGTTAGGGAAGAGAGAGTGCAAACACGAGAGTTTATAGTGGTTCGGCACTTCTTTGCCTACGTCCACTCTCCTCAACCTCCTAACCGAGTGAGGGTTCCACTATCTTGAACCTTCAACCAAGCTTCCAATCTCTTTACAATTGGATTATGGTTCCAATTCACCCTCTTGGACTTTTGGCTCCAAACACCCTTTACACTTTTTCAAGAGATATCCCTCTCTTGAACAACCTCTCAAGTGATACCCCTCACTTGAGAAAATTCCTCACAAAGATATACAAATAATGATCTCACAAAAATCCTAGTAATAGAACTTTAGGCTCAAAGATACAAGAAAAACTAGGATTGAATGGTGCACTAAAGATATGCAAGTTATGAAACAATGGTGCATTCAAAAAACACTCTCCCAAGTCTCAAATATAATCAATAAACAATGGTGCATTCAAAAAACACTCTCCCAAGTCTCAAATATAATCAAGAATGATTTGGGAAGGTTAAGCTTATGAAACAATGAAGATTGAAGCCTTTTTATAGAAGAAAAAAGTCAAACTAGCCGTTGGGGGTTCGATCGGTCGAGCTAGGGGTCGACCGGTTGACTAGTCGTTAGGAAAAGTGACCCTTGGACCTCAACTGGACCTCAACCGGTCCTCGACCGGACCTCAATTGGTTGAGGTTCAACCTTGACCGGGAAGAGAAGGCCACTGGGAGAGAGAGAAACTTTTTGGCCTCCCTCAACCGGTCATTGATTGGATGAGCACAACCGGTCATCGACTGGATGAGCACAACCGGTCGACCGGTTGAGCCATTTTTTTGGCTATACACTCAACCTTTTTCAACTTAAAACCTTGTTGAAAAACTCATTAGTTCTAAACCTTCTCTTTGAGGTGGTCTTCTTCTTCATGATTTCTCCTTGGCTTGATTTGTCTTTGGATTGCCACTTTGGAAGTCGTCTTGCCTAATCACACTTGAAATATGATCATTAGTTCTAAACCTTGTTTTGTTATCATCAAAATCAAGATTAACCAAACCTTGATTTCACAAATAATAATAATAATAATAATAATAATAATAATAATAAGAAAAAAAACAAGAGGGATGCAAGGGTACGGAAATGACGGGCAGTGGCTGTTCGGGGAAGATGTGGGTGTGTTGGAATGGAGGAAGAAAATAAAAATAAAAAATGGGTTGTAAGAGCGGTCTCGTGAGTGGCAGTGTGTGGGTAGGAAGAAGAGAAAAGAAAGAAAAAAAAAAAAAGAAAGAGGGGAGATAGGGAAATGAGCAGTCAGCTGGGTGTGGGAGTTGGCTGTGAGTGAAGTGTGGTATTGGGGAAAGAAAAAGATGAAGAAGAATGGGGGAAAATGGGGGAGTCGGCCATTGTTGGGAATGGGTAAGGAGAGAGAGATGAGAAAAAAAGAAAAAAAATTGGGGGATCAAAATCAGTAGCCGACCACCTTGTGGAGAAAAAAATGGAGAAAATGGGGGGATGAAAATCAGAAGAAGTGAATGGGGGCCGACTGTGGAGAATGGAGTGGAGTTGAATGAGTGGAGGGGGAAAAAAAGAAAAAGAAAAAGGGGAGGGGGGGGACCTGCCGTTTTTCCAAGCTGGGGGCGAGAGGAAAGAGGAGAAAAAAACAGGGGGAAAGTCTTTGGAATTGGGAGGAAAAAATGGGGGGTCAAAGGCAATTTTGGGCGAGAGAAAGAAGAGTGGGAAGGAAAAAAAATTGAGGGAAAAATGAAAAGTGGCTGGTGGCGACAAGTATGGGAGGAGAGAGAAGAAGTGGGTGGGTGAGGGTAGGTGGAAGAGAAAAAGGAAGAGATAAGGGAGAGAAAAATGAAAAAATAAAATAAAATAATAAATAAATAAAATAAAAATATAAAAATATAATATAATATATTATAATATAATATAATAATAATAATAACAAATAAAACTAATAAGTAAAAATAAAAAATAAAAAAAGTAATTTACAAAATAATGAAAACTAAAAATAAAGGGTGAGTGGACCTAAAATAACACATGTAATCGAGATTTAAAATTGGACTCAAAATTAATACAAAAATAAAATTGGGACAAAATTTAGGGTCTACAATTTGATAGCTCAAATATAAAAATGTCTATATATATTCCCAAGTTTCTTAATTTCCAGTGCTTCTTGTGGCTGATCTTCCTCGTTTAAATGATATCCCACCTACCAAGTACTGCCGATGGAATTAATTTCCCCATAGACGACAAAATTCAAGCAATGCCAGTACTATAGCTGATGCTGAGGTCGCTGTAATTTCCTTTTCTTTTATCCCCTTCAATTCCTTGGTAAATACATGTTACCAGCGATCAGTGATTCTTGTATGGATTCAACCGTAAATAGAGCTCAAACTGAAAGCAATTCAGCAATTCATTTGGAACTGCAATGGCTTTAACAGGCTATGACTGTGAGATCCTTTTAGTGTTTATTTGCCTTCTGCTCCTTCTTCGCTTTTTTAAAGGCAAAAATATAATCCCATGGAATTGGCCTCTCATCGGAATGTTGCCAACGATTCTTTTCCAATATGATCAGGTTTTAGATCTGGGTGCTGAAATTTTGGAAAGATGCGGAGGCACCTTTCTGGTAAAAGGCCTGTGGTTGGCTCACTCGGATATGCTAGTCACTTGCATTCCTGCGGACGCGCACCATGTGATGAGCACAAACTTCTGGAATTTTCCCAAAGGGCCTGAGTTTAGGATGATGCTTGATGCTTTTGGGAATGGGCTATTCATTTCTGACTTAGAAGACTGGAGTTTCCACCGAAGAATTGGTCGAGCGTTGTTCAATCACCAGAGGTTCCAACAGTTATCAGTGGATATTACCCTGGATAAAGTGGAGAATGGCCTAGTCCCAGTTCTGGAGCATGCTTCCCAACAACGCTTAGCGGTGGACTTTCAAGATTTGTTCCAAAGGTTTGGACTAGATGCAACATGTGCGTTGATCACAGGGTGCGACCCCAAGAGCCTCTGCCTCGAGCTCCCAGATGTTCCATTCGCATCCGCTATGGAAGAGGCTGGAAAAGTGATATTTCTACGCCATGTTTACCCAAAATGCATTTGGAAGTTACAAAGGTGGCTCGGTATTGGGTCAGAGAGAATTTTGATTGCAGCCAAGAAAACCCTCTATGATTTTGCAGCGGAACATGTATCCTTCATGCGAGAAAGGTCGAACATGGGAACTAATCAAACCGAGGGGCTTGATATTTTATCAGCATATATCAATGAAGATGAAGCCTTCCAATCATCGGCCAGTGACAAAGTGTTGATAGACAACATCTTGAGCCTCTTGCTTGCAGGTAAAGACACAACTAGCGCAGCTCTCTCTTGGTTTTTCTGGCTTGTTTCAAAAAACCCTTCAGTTGAAACCAAGATCATTGAAGAACTCAAAGCAGCTGTACCAGCAAAAGAAGCTGAAAAATGGCATCTATTTGATGCAAAAGAGCTAAGCAAGCTGGTTTATCTGCATGGGGCATTGTGTGAATCTCTAAGGCTATTCCCCCCAGTTCCCCTACAGATCAGAACTCCTCTTCAACCAGATATCCTTCCAAGTGGCCACCGGGTTGATCCTTCCACAAAGGTAATTTTTCATGCGTATGCCATGGGCAGGATGGCTTGCGCATGGGGAAAAGACTGCCTAGAATTCAAGCCCGAGAGATGGCTGACGGGAAAAGGAAGGACTAAACATGAGCCAGCATACAAGTTCCTTGCGTTTAGCGCAGGACCCAGAATTTGTTTGGGGAAAGAGGTGGCTTTTTTTAAAATGAAGGCCGTTGCTGCTGCTATCATGCATAACTACCATTTCCAAATGGTGAAAGGGCATCGGGTGGTTCCTACCGTTTCCATTGTTCTTCATATGAAGCATGGTTTAAGGGTTAACGTTAAAAACAAATGGGCCTGAATTGAATTATTCCACTGGTTTGGTTCTATATATATATATATATATATATATGCAGTTTTAGGTTTTTCCAGTTCTCGTCCCACCTCTTAAATGGAGATTACTACATATTGTGCTTGTATTATGGATTATGTGTCAGGAAATCAGTACGGTAGATAAAGTCTTTGGTATAATAAAAGCCATGCATAGATGGCTCATAAAGATTAATGTACATTTTCTTAGTAGTATAAGCTAGACTTAATCTAGATTGTCTTATAAGTGTTACGATGTATATCTTAAGATTGTGTTGAGGGAAAGTTCCCATAAATTTCAATTATTCATGTTAGTGGGAAGATACATCTTGGTTGGTAAGCCTTAAATAATGTAAAAGGTCTTTTATAATTGGGAAACTTGTATTTTGGGAGGGCCATTTGGAAATAATATGGATTTCAAAACCCTAGAATAGGAAATATGATATTCAACTAATAATATAAAAAATAATATGATTCTTGTGCACTTTGTGCTGAGTGGACTTTTGATACCCACTTTGCCCTTACCCAATCTCCATGTTAGCATCCATGTTGAGATAGGAGGCAAAAGGGTTAAAAAAAAATAATTACATAAATTTCCCAAACATCTCTCTCTTCACTTTCTCACCACCCGCACTAAAGCCAAAGAACCCCAAATTTGAAACCATAAACCCTCCCTGATCTTCCTCTAAATCCAAATAACCTAAATGTTGTGAAATCCTACCTGTGATTTCTCATATATCCCCAAAATCCCTATAATCCCAAGAAACAAACCCTAATCCTTATTTGCACAAGTCGATGTCATAGATTTAAGAGTGTGGGCATCAATCGATGTCGTAGATTTGAGAGCGTGGGGAAACCCTAACCTCTTTGTCTAAAGATCCAGCTCCGAATCTCTATCTTCATCATCGTCATCAGGTGATATATTTTTATGTTGGTACATTTATGGTGGTTTATTTGTGTTAAATTTTTTTTTCACATTGAGAAAGGAGGGTGTGTCGAAGCATGACTATGAAATTTACAAATTCTCTTTTTCTTTCTGTACAAAACTTCACCTTTCTCTCTAAATTCCTCTCAATTAAGGACTTCTTTCGGAGATTTGATGTAGCTGCTAATCTTTTGTACTGTTTCTCGAAAACCCCCCCTTTTTTTTTTGTTGGAAAATGTTCTCAGATTTTGAAAGTAAGAAATTTGTTTATTTTTAATATTGAAATAGAAACCCAATTGCAGTAATGAATGAAGATGTTTATTATTATTATTATTATTATTATTATTATTATTATTGTTATTGTTATTTGTTATTTGTTTGGTTAATTTAGAGGTTTGCGGGTTGGTTGATTATCTCCAGAAATCATTGATCTCAAAATTTGTTTTTTTTTTTTTTTGTATTAATAAATTGAAGATTTTTTTTTATTAGTTTTTTGTTTGGCTAATACAGAGGTTTGTGGTTTGGTTGATTATCTCTTAGAAATTGTTGATCTTAATTTTTAAAATTTTTTTTTTGCAAATTCTAGGAATATCTACGATTGATGTGATTTTGTTTCTTTTTCTTTTTTAATGCTCTGTGGTGCTAGGTTTAAGTTTTTTACAAATGTTTGGGTGGGCATTATTGAAATTAGTGGGTTTATTTTGAGAAATTTAGTTTTCTGGCTGAGGAATTTATGCTTCTGAAACAACAAGCATTCAGTTGAGGAATTGTTTTAGGGTTAAAACCATACTAGATTTTAATTTTGTTGTTTCTACATCTTTTAAAGAATGATTTTAGGCGGTTAGAGTGTGTTCTTTTGTTGTTTTAAGGTTTTTAGGTTGAAAATTGATATGGATTTATGTTTATTAGATTGAGTTAGAATTTTTCCCACGAATTTATTTGAGAAGCCATGATATGTAATTGTGTTTTGAGATGGTTTTATACTAATTAGTTTTATTTGTGTCTATTTTTGTGCATTTATCTGAGAATTTTGTTTTTGGTTTTATATTTTTCAAAATGGTTTTTGGTTCATGACTCTTAGAATTGGAAAGGTTTAAGCTAAGTAGGATGAGTTAGCTCTTTTACTTTGGATTTATTTAATATTCATTTTTTTTAGGGTTCTGCTTTTAGGATCGGATTACATTTGTGAGTCTTTAAATTTGAGATGACTCTTATTTTATTTTATTTTTTTTCAAATGGTATTGTGGTTTTCAAACTACATAACAGATGTAGACATAGGCATTATCGAGGCTTGGAGACCATTGATGCAGTTCTTTTGATTACATTACTTTTTACCTTAATTCAGGATTGACTTTTGCTCAAAAATATTGATTCTTCATTTTGGTCTCCTTCATAGTTAATGTAAGCATCACTATTTCTACATCTTTGTTATCTTTGTAAATAATTTTTTGCCTTGAATTGTATAGCATACTCATATAATTCAAAGTTGCAAAAGTCTTGACCCACAAATTACCATCTCATGTGGATTTGGGAGATAAGAAATTTACAAGTTGAAATACATTGAGCTTTGATAATTCTTACATATTGAAAACCTTTTTATTTATACAATATATTCTGATGGCATTTCAATATTTATGTTTACATTTTGTTTTCTTTTAAATTTTTAAGCAGATTCATGGGTCACAAAGGCTACCATAGGCTTCAGAATTAGACTTTAATATCTAAGAAGCATTCCCTTATTATAATACGAAATGCTTTTGGAAGCTGGTTATAGAATTCCCGGGGAAATGCTTTTAAATAGAACCTTTTTTTCCCTTCAATTTGTTACTTTTAGGAAGATTTTAACTCAAGTCATAAAATTTCATATGAAAAAAATTGACAAATCCTCTTTTATGTGAAATTATGGATTTTAATTAGTGTTTTTGACAACCCTAATATTAGGAATATTATTGTTTGTGTTGGAATACTCAATTTTCTCTTCAAATCCTTGAACCCAATGTACCATCTCAAACATTTCTTTTTGTTTTACAAATGAATGTTGGAAATAGGATAGACTGATGAAGGCCAAAGAACCAAGAACCAATTTGGGGTAGATTTGGAGATCAATCACTGAATTGTTAAGATGATTTCTTTTTCTAGTTTCATTTGATTTTGAGTAGATTTAGTGGCTATACTTATAGTAATAAATACACAGTACCCTGCTTTTCATGGTGATCATGTTAGACTAAGATTTTTTTATCAATCTCTACATGTGGCTTATGCTAAGAAGTGAAACCAACTCACGACAGACTCCATTTTAGGACTTTATTGAATGATGGATGGACCTGAACTTAAGCATTTTTCATGTCTCGAAGTTAAAAGATTCTTTTATATGTTTGTTTTATAAGTTTGTAGGAAATTTGAGTACTAGTTATTGAGTATAAATTTTATGCTCAAATGGCCTTGCAAGAAAGTTTAGCTAAATTCAAGAAGCAACAAGAGAAGTGTCGATTGACTCTCACTAGCATTGCAACCGAAGCAAGATCCCCTGAGCCTAGAGTACCTTGAGATGCATGTTGGAGCAGTTGAGCCTAGTGATCATGCTTTGGTAGCGATGATGTAATTACTATTGGTGGTGGTCTTTATGTAGCTATGAATTTACTTGTTAATCATTTTGTAAAAGTTTGAACGTTAGCCATGTATTCAAATACTTTGATCCACTAGTTCTTTTAGAAATGTTGGTGTTTTTCTCTGTTATTTTAAGGTGTATATTAGTTACTGCTATTAGTGGAAAGAATAGACACACTTGATTCCTACATCTTCATCATGGTTGAAAAAATTATATGATATTACATGATTTATTATAAATTTTACTCTCAAATATCAAAGATGTGTAATTTAATTCAGTTGGTTATTTTATTTTATGAGATCAAGGTTTTGATTTCTTTATGATAGTGCTACTGCTTGACCAGATCAGATTTATCAAAGATCTTTATCCAATTAAGATTTATGTGGAAAATTAAGATAATATTTTAGAATTAGATGCTACTACTTTTGGTTTGGACTAGTGATCTTGTAGCCAACTCTTGATGGATTTCTAAGAACTATTGTAACTTGGGACTATTGTTCTTGGTAATATCTTTGACCTCATTTGGAGTGATGTTTTTGCCCTTCAAAAAACTAGAATAGCAATGTTTAGAGATGTTATAAACTCAAACACTTTATAATTATTTAATCTTTATATATACATACATACATACATACATACATACATACATACATACATATATATATATATTATGAAATTAAAATGAGTTCAAATAAGTATAAAATTAATTTATTGACTTTAATTCTATTGTATTTATTTCCAGTTGTTATTTTCTTATACTTCTCACCTTTAAATTCTTCTCTTCAGTTTAAGGCAACCCTAAAGCCACAAATGACATATGTCAAATTTCATTTTAGTAAAATAGGAATGGTAATATTATATTACAATCACAAATTTATATATTTTTTTTTATAAAAGTTATACCATTTTACTCTTTATTATGGAAATATGGATATAATTGATTTTTTATTAAAAAAGAATAACAATGTTTTAAAAATAATAATTATTAATAATATTATTTAAAATGAATTTATTATACTATTTTCCTCTTTATTATAGAAATATGGATATTGACATCTTTGTAAAATAACAATTGATTTTTTTATTAAAAATTAATAATAATATTTTAAAAATAAGAATCATTAATAGTATTATTTAAAATAAATAAATTCAACAAAAAATATTGTTTGATTTCAAGTCTATTTTTCTTGTTAAAGAAATTATAATAATATAACTATGTTCATAAATAAATAATAGAATAGATCAATTTTTTTTCAAAAACTTTATGGTATTAATTGGTTAACTATTTGATTTTAAAATTATTTTTTACTATTACTTAGACTTGTTAATAAATCAACCGCATTAAATTTTATTTAATTTGAAGCTTATAATTTTAGTAAACAAAATTTTAAAAAATAGATATGATTTTATATAGAAAATAAACAATAAAGTTATTAATTTTTTTTCATAGATTTCTTATATTAATTTAATCACTATTTGAGTTTAAGGGTCACAAAGGAAGGCCCGAGGCTTGGGATAGGTAGAACCCAACTTTAACTGAGGTAGTACCTAAGGTCCCTTAAGGTAGTAGTACCCAAGGTAGATTAAGGTAGTACCTGAAGGCTATTAAGGTAGTACCTAGGGTAAAGTCCGCAAAAAAACAAAACTGAACCACTTGCCCACACAAGAGAATCACATAATGGCATGGTCTAAGGGTCATAAAGGAATGCCCGAGACTTGGGAAAGGTAGACCCCAACTTTGACTAAGGTAGTACCTAAATAGCCCTTAGGTACTACCTTAATGTACCTTAGGTACTACCTTAAGGGACCTTAGGCACTACCTTAGTTAAAGTTGGGTTCTATCTTTCCCAAGCCTCGGACCTTCCTTTGTGACCCTTAGACCATGTCATTATGTAATTCTCTTGTGTGGGAAAGTGATTCACCTTTGTTTTTTGCCGGACTTTACCTTAGGTACTACCTTAATAGCCTTTAGGTACTACCTTAATCTACCTTAGGTACTACCTTAAGGGACCTTAGGTACTACCTTAGTTAAAGTTGAGGTCTACCTTTCCCAAGCCTCGGACCTTCCTTTGTGACCCTTAAACCATGCCATTATGTGATTCTCTTGTGTGATCAAGTGGTTAACCTTTGGTTATTTGGGACTGTACCTTAGGTACTACCTTAATAGCCCTTAGGTACTACCTTAATGTACCTTAGGACTACCTTAAGGGACCTTAGGTACTACCTTAGTTAAAGTTGGGTCTACCTTTCCCAAGCCTTGGACCTTCCTTTGTGACCCTTAAACCATGTCATTATGTGATTCTCTTGTGTGATCAAGTGGTTAACCTTTGGTTATTTGGGACTATACCTTAGGTACTACCTTAATAGCCCTTAGGTACTACCTTAATGTATCTTAGGTACTACTTTAAGGGACCTTAGGTACTACCTTAATTAAAGTTAGGGTCTAGATTTCCCAAGCCTCAGACCTTCCTTTATGACCCTTAGACCATGCCATTATGTGATTCTCTTGTGTGATCAAGTGGTTAACCTTTGGTTTTTTGGGACTGTACCTTAGGTACTACCTTAATAGCCCTTAAGTACTACCTTAATTTACCTTAGGTACTACCTTAAGGGACCTTAAATACTACCTTAGTTAAAGTTAGGGTCTACCTTTCCCAAGCCTCGGACCTTCCTTTGTGACCCTTAGATCATGTCATTATGTGATTCTTTTGTGTAATCAAGTGGTTAACCTTTGGTTTTTTGGGACTATACCTTAGGTACTGCCTTAATAGCCCTTAGGTACTACCTTAAGGGACCTTAGGTACCACCTTAATCTACCTTATGTACTACCTTAACTGACCTTAGGTACTACCTTAGTTAAAGTTGGGCACTACCTATCCCAAGCCTCAGACTTTCCTTTGTGACCCTTAGAGCATATCATTATGTGATTATTTTGTGTGTTCAATTGGTTCACCTTTGGTTTTTTGCGGATTGTACCTTAGGTACTACTTTAATAGCCCTTAGGTACCACCTTAATCTACCTTAGGTACTACCTTAATTAAATTTATGTACTTCATATCCGAAGCCTCGAACCTTCCTTTGTGACCCTTAAAGCATGCCATTATGTGATTATTTTGTGTGTTCAATTGGTTCACCTTTAATTTTTTGCGGACTGTACCTTAGGTACTAACTTAATAGCCCTTATGTACCACTTTAATTTGCCTTTGGTACTCTCATTGGTATATATGTGCAAGAGTCAAACCTGTGACTTCCAAATCTTACAAAAAAAGTACATGTTAAGTTATCAAAGTTCATTTATTTTTTTTCTTCTTTTATATATCTTTGGAACAAAAAGAAGTGTTTGTGCAACATGGTGTGCCTTTATGGAAAATTTACTCATTTTAATCTAGTTACATTTTTCTTTAAAATTTGGAAATGTTTCTGCCCATTGGAAATTTTCCAATTTTTGTTTGCAAACTCTTATGAATGCTCTTCTCATTGTAGTTAAACTGAACTCAGTGGAGGCGGTTTGTTCAGAACCAGGTTGTTTTAAACACTTCACTAATGAACAATGCCTCAAGGCTCATCTCTAATCTTGCCACCAACACATTATCTATGAGATATGTGGCACCAAGCAATTGAAGAAGAACATCAAGAGGCACCTCAGGACACATGAATGGAGATGTTCCTTTAAGAGAGTCAAATTCACTTCAAGGGTTGTCTCCATGTATTTTCAACTATAAGATTCAAACGGTGTTGCAATAAATTTGTTTTTTTCTTCATTTTTTTTAAAAAAATTTAATAACTTTTTTTGTTTGAATTGGTTTCCTTAGAAATAAATCTTGATCAGCATGTGAAGGTTGTGCATCTTAAGCTCAAACCATTTGTTAGTGGAATTCTGGGGTGTGCCATGAGATTCCCATTCAAGCATATGACAGATAACCACGAGGAAACTGGATGCCACGTCTATACCCATGTAAGTTTTGTTTTACCTTCTTTCAAGGTCATTGTAGAGGATGAATATGTGTTTTTATTTGGTGAAGCTCTTTAAACCACTATAGGAAAAATAAGTGATTTTGTAATTACATTGGTTCATGGGGATTTTGAGGAGTTTGATGAGCAATTCAGGCTAAGGCCAAAGGGTGGCAAGAAGAGGAAGTCCCCACCTATAGAAGCATTGTTACGGAAAAGGGTGACTCCACCAAGTCAATTAGATTTTATTTTGTGTCAAGAGCTTGAGTACCTTTCTTGGTTGCTCTTTTTAGATGTTGAGGATCAATAGTGAGAAACACTCACAATATTACCTTTATCGGTTTAGTATGTTAAGTTATAGAAGTGTAGCAAAAGAAATATATACAATCCTCTAATGGGTCGTTGTTTATAGTTCATATAACTCATTGAAAAAATGCTTTGTATAAACGGTTTCCAATAAGCAGAGAGAATTTGACTTGATCAGACTTATTATAGTAATTGAATTGAGCCTTGAACCTTATAGTTTGCCACTATAGGGCAATAATGTTTTGAAACCTAAAAAGACAGAAGACCTTTTGGTTTCTATCTAGTTGGTATAATAGTTGTAAAGTTTTAAGTGTTCTTTCTAAGTTTAAAGAGATCAGAGAGAGAATATACCCTACAATAATCCAACAAGAACATGAACTTTGCGGAAAAAAAAAATACATATATTATCTAATTCAGCAAATTAAGTTTCCACCACTTATTTTTGTAAAAAAAAATAACAAATCATAATTTTTATTTTTTCCTTTTTCTCCTAAAAAAGAATTAAAAATAAAAAAAGCTACAATCTTCTAATCCCACCTCGGTGAACCCACACAAGCTTGGCCAGCACTCTACATTTTCTATATTTTCCACCGATTCCCAGTATGATTTATGATACCACCCGAGAAAACTACACATGAATCACTTCATGTACAAAGCAATCAAGGAATTTGCAACACAATTTCACAATATAGGAAGTTGGTTTCCTATTCTTTCCTCCCCTTCCTTTTTCTCGATTTTGTTTTTTGCTTAGATATTAAGGTGACAAACACATGAATTCCTTCTATTGGCATAAAATTGTTGTCGTTGCGTGAAGGCTATCATAATTTATTTGTTGCAGAATTCGTTCTTGAATTTGGCCAAATTCTATTGAACTTGTCCCTGTTTTTTAGTCTAAACTTTGATTTATGTTCGTCATAAGTTTGTCAAAGCACATAGAAAGATGTTGCCTTTGATCCACAAGCTGCATAATGAGAAACAAAATGAGGGTCATCACTACAAACATTGACATGTTTTGCAAATATTCAATCTAGATGATTACTAAACACTTAAAAAAATTAATTAGCCTCTAGGAAGAAATTCCTAAATCCATATTTAGAGCTTCTTAAAAGTGGGAAAAATGAAGAAATTTTTAAAAGAGTGATCGTCGTAAACATCTTCTGCATGTTCCAAAAAACAAAAACAAGCATCTCATAAAAATAATAAACAAATAAAGTTACAGATGTAAACATTTTACAAGTGTCCATGCTGGTGGGGAAACAAGTTTCTGACATGCTAGCCAAGAATGGAAATACCAACTTAAGTTATGCTTTTCATAATTATAATATATTGTTCTATGAAAAGTAATCTGTCCAAGATTGTTGATTGAATTGTGATAAACAAGGTAAATGAATAGCATATGAGCAATGATTATGATGGAGCATACTAGCTCATCATGTAAGCACTTTAAGCAACAAAATATTGTCATCAGGTCTGAAAATACACACTTAATGGCAACTTAGTCTTACTTAAATATTATGCTGTGAGCAAAGTATCTTCATCAATAAAGTCATCTACATCCTCAATACATGATTGTAATGTGTTGACAACAACAAATGTTGAATTTTCAACTCTAAGAATATTTTTATGTTGGAGAGAAAATGACTTTACATTGCATGTTTTTCTTGCTTTGACCTATACTGCAAAAGTGCATGACAATAACCAGAAATTTCTATTATCATAAGACAAAGTAGCACAATTCTCAGAACAAACAAGAAATTTCAAATTAAAAAATAGACAAAATATAACACTTTAACCATTTAGTGAAGTTGTAGCACCTAGATCCCATAGAATAGAATGGACAATGTTGCTTGAAACATGGATCTCTCGTATGCAATACAAGGACAGGTACTTATGCTACTAATTTTCTAATATGGTATAATTGGGATAGGCTTATTTACGTAACTTAACATGTAGAACATAATGGGTTAGGATCAAATGAAATATTAGTGCTTGTATTAGAAAATGATTAATAATAATCATATTTAAAGTGCTCGGATTTCTTTTTATTTTTGAAAATCTACAAAACACGAATGAACAATACATCACAACACTAACTTGCTTCCTATGTGTTTTTCGGGGCATGGGCTTTTTTTTTTTTTTTTTGTAAACACTCTTGTATTGGAGTCAATTCATTTTTTTTCCATTATACTTTGCCTTGTAGAAAATTGATGGAATAATTAAAAATCTTTTTGGCCACTTGTTTTGGTCATTTTAGTATTTGTATGTGGATTCATCAACATTAGGATAATTTTGCACTATAAATTAGATGATTACCGCAATAAGTTCAAACTCTTGATTTGAACATCTAATTTCACTAGTATGATCGAGGCATTCAAAACCTTCCATTGAATAGAAACCCACAAATAAAATGTTGCGCTCTAAACAAGTTCTTGACTCACCAACAACCTAAAAATGAGATATCTTAGTTAAGACCAACACTACACACACATGAAAAGTGATAACAATTGAAAAGAAACATTCAAATGTATAAAACTTACAAAATCCTTGTTCCCATTGATGAACTACGATAATTCTTGTAAGAACACAAAACTGTTAGGTTTAAGCACTTTCACCAATTTTAACAGCCAAAGTTGGTTGTGAAACCCATGTTTCTCTGAGATTGAGATAACAGTTGACAATGAAGATGACTTAAAATAAAGCCTTTCTTTTACATTAAAACCAAGTACATCCTCATGGACAGTGCATAAACATTTCATCAAGAAAACTAAGAATCAACCTAAACTTCCATTCAGTGGTAGAAAAATGAAGAAAAATAATAGAAATTGTGGTTTTGAGTCATTTATCTTCTGTGTGTGCGTGTCTGTGTCTCTCTCTTTTGGGTTTACTGAACCACTTTTCCAAATACAATAGTGTCATTACACTCAGTTGAGTGGGGATTCTTCAAGAGACAAAGTCTGGATCCCTTTGTTTTTCTAAATTTTTTGGGCCACCAAACGGAACCAATGAAAGAACATAAGCAACTTATTCAAAAACCATAAATTTTAAGACAAAAACAAGGAAGAAACAAAATTAAATAATTGAGATGGAAATACAGGATCAACACAAATCAAAACCCTAATATAGTAATGATAGAGGAATCGTTTAGGGAATATGTAAGTGCACACATAAAGAGGGAATGAAGGAAGGAAATAGAGATAGAGTCGGACCAAGCAGTGAGGCTTGAGTGATGATCCTCAAATCCTTTAGAGGAATAAAGAAATGTTGAAAAGCCCAAACCACAATTCTTGCGTTTATAGAGATTGAATGCATTATTATCAACACTCCATCTCCATTTCCACATCAAATTCCATTTTCTTTTTTTCTTTTCCCTTTCTTTCTTTCTCTCTTTTCTTCCTTACTTTCACACTTGGAAAGTGTAGCATGAGGAAAAACCTAATTCTAACCATTCAAGTAGTTACATACACTTCCAAAATCTCGAAAAAACAACACACAACATAGGCATGGTTTGAAATTATCGTTAAAATCAACCATTTTTTTTCCAATTAGTTTGAAAATGCATTTAAAAATAGGGAAACTTAGGTTTAACAAAAACCTTTAAGAAAATTTTCACTTTTATTTTCTAGGTAACCAAACAGAGAACCCAAGAAAGAGAAAATTTGCATACCTTGCCTTCTCTCTATGTAACCAAATAGAAAACCCAAGAGAAAGAGAGAGAAGGCATACCTTGGGTTCCGACTTTTCATATAGTGAGGTCGGAGTCGTTGGCAAACCAAATTAGAAAGGGCGAAGATTGCCTCTTTTATTTGTTAGGGTAACCGGTAACGTGAGATAATGAGATTAAAATTAGGGATTTTCTTTTTTTGTTTAATTTTTTTTGGGTTTCCAGGTCGATGTGGACGCTGAAGTGGCCGAAGAGAGAGGGCAATTATGGTATGAAATAACACCTCATAGCAAAGTGCATGAAATCCCAAATTTTTTTGTCATCAGTGTAGGTATCTTTTTTTGTGCAAAATTGCGTCTAAAAAATGTTATTATTTTGGGATAGGAAGCCCAAAGCATAACTTTCTCTTTGTAATTTGATTAGTTCAAAGAGAATAACTAATCTTGTCTCAAGTTATTTCAAGCCTTTTTTTACTAGTTTAAATTAAATTGTTTCATAGATATCAAATAAAACAATATTCCAAGAATAAATAATATATTTTCAAAGCCTAACTCAATATGATTTATAACTCAAGTTGCCCAACTCAAACAAAATCCAAACATTTTTCCTAAGCTCAGTTTGAAATAGAATTGAGCTCAAATTTGAGAAAAATGTATGGGTTAGCCTCAAGTCGATAGAGTTGGGTAGATTATGCGTGTTAGTGATGAAGTCAAAACTTAGGTTAAGTCATGGGTTTGGAAGGACTGGATTGAACTACAAAAAAAGTGTATAAAATATTAATAAGCCAAAAAGAGAACGAGAGCTAAGTGTCACGGACTTAGTCTTTTCCTAAGCTCGTGCCACACTTAGACAATTTAAGACCCTTGACCTTGCTAAGTCAGCCTTACTCCTAATGTTTGGCTTGCTAGGCTAAGATGCACACGACTTAGGAGCTAGTAGGCACACATAGGCAACACTTGAAGAATATGAAGTTTTATTGCTCTCAAAGGATGCTTTACAAGTGCTTTGGAACTCACTTGTTTGGTGCGTTGGCCAAATAAGGCCCTCACCTATTTATAGGCACCAATGGAACTCTCTAGAATCTTGGAGGGTTCCTTACAATTCATGAATATTCTAGAACATCCTACACAATTCTATGTACAAGCCTATGTACAAGAATATACAAGAGACTTTTGGAATTCTCTAGAAAGCTTTAGACTCCTCTCATGCCTTCCACCATAGTGTAGAAATGTGTGAACATCTTTAGGCTTCTTTAGAAGCTTTCCCACTCTTCCCACCTATGGCTTAGTGTAGATGGCTCCAAAAGTCTCTAGAAGTTTCTCACTTCCTATATAAACCCATGGGGAGGGTCATTTGTGCATTATGTGGCACTCTCCCCCACCTAAGCCGCAAACGTCCTCGTCGCACCTTCTGTTTGAAACTGCTCAATTTGCTTCTAGAACTGCCATAGTGCATCCACTGGCTCCTAGCTAGCCTCGCTCTCTGGTAATCTCTTCCATTTCACCAAGTACTCTGTAGCCGAAGGCACACCTCGTCTCCTTATGACTCGGTCTACAATGATGTACTCTACCTCCTTATCATAGAAGGTTACGACCACTATAGGTGTCCTCTTAAACAACCATCGGCTTGGATCATTCTTGTCTTTGTGATATGGTTTTAAGCATGAAAGAAAATATCGAGATATATCGGCAATACATCGCCGATATATCGTGTATCAGAGGTTATGGAAATGATATTTGGTGGAGAAATATCGTTTTGGCGAAATTTCAGGGAAAAATTCTAAATATCGGCGATATGGCGATAAATCATCGATTTTTCTCGATATATCGAAATAGTCAACGCGGTCAAACCCGCTACAGTGCGGTCAAACAAGCTACAATGCGGTCAAAAGCGCTATAGTGCCCCTTGTACAGTATCTGTTATCCTCAAAATTCCACTCTCTATTGCTAAGGGGATTCGAGCCACTTTACCACCAGGGTAAGTTTGCCCCTTGTTAAATAAAAGGCACTAAAGATATATATTCAAAGTTCTCATATAAAGAAAATATTAAAAAAATATTTTAGAGAGCCAATTAATTATAATTATTTTATAATTAAATGCAAAAATTTCTTTTAATTGATTACCAAAAATATAAACATTATTATGATAATTTTCTTCACAATGTTTTTAATATCATTAATAGATCAATTAAATATTAAAAAACTGTGCATATATCACAATTTATTTTATATCATCTAACACAATTGAATTGAATGGATCATAATTATAATATTAATATATATTTTAAAATTAAACATATTATAATCAAATATCATAATATTTGATGTAATTTAATAATAAATGTACACTTATAAAATTCATATTTTTATTGATGCATACAATATTATTATCAAATATGATAAATCATATTATACATATATCAAATTCTTTAATAAAACAATTTTAAAATATCTATTATACTTTTAATTACATTTTTATGAAGTTTTTCTTATATTTTTATAAATTTTGATCAATTTTAGGCCTATTGATATTTTTTTTTCAAAATATCTGCCAATATATCTGATATATCCGTAAAATCCAAGTACCGATATATCCGTGATTACCGATATTTTTATCCTTGGTTTTAAGTAACTCACATGAGATGAATCTTCAACCTTGGTGGCAACTCAACTTTATAGGACACCTTGCTAACCTTCCCAAGTATGGGGAAGGGTTCCTTATACCTCCTCACAAAGCCCTTATACATCGACCTCAGCAATTTGAATTGTTAAGGAAGGAGCTTGACAAGCACCATGTCCCCAACCTTATACTCCGTGTGACATCGCTTCTTGTTAGCCCACTTCTTTATTTTCTTAGTGGCCTTGACCAAGTATGAGCGAGTTATATCGGCTTACTCGTGCCACCCCTTAGCAAACTTAAAAGCCACCAGAATTCTCCCCGTATAGCCCATCACTAGTGTGTGAGGAGTCAATGGCTGCTGCCTCATGGCTAGCTCAAACGGGCTCTTATTGGTCGCCTCACTTCTTTACAAGTTGTATGAGAACTGGGCCACATCTAGAAACTTAGCTCAATCCTTTTGGTTAGAACTCACGAAGTGCCTCAAGTATAGTTCAAGTAAAGCATTCACCCTCTCAGTTTGTCAATCCGTCTGTGAGTGAAAGCTTGTAGAGAAGTGAAACTCTGAACTCATAAGCTTGAAAAGCTCTATCCAAAACTTCCTAGTGAAGTGCAGGTCGCGATCACTGATGATGTACTTAGGTAACCCCCAATACTTGACCACATGCTTAAATAATAGCCTTGGCAACTCTTCTGTAATGCAGTCCGTAGGGGCTACTATGAAGGTAGCATACTTAGAGAACATGTCTACTACTACTATGATCGAGTCATAGTCCTCCAACTTAGGTAGCCCAATGATGAAGTCCATAGTGACGCTCTCCTATGGATGCTCCTCTATAGGTAATGGCTCCAATAGGCCTCTAAGTTGTCGTTGCTCTACCTTGTCTTGTTGGCACACAAGACAAGTCCTCACATAGGCCTCAACTTCATCCCGTATCTGAGGTCAGTAGTAAGTGGACTTAAGTGGTGCCCTTGTGCGTTGTTACCTAAGGTGCCCAACCCACTTGGTGTCATGACACTCCTTGATAAAATCTCTTCTTATATTCCCCTACTTAGGCATGTAGAGTCGTTTGTGCTTGGTGTATAGTAAGTTATTCTCCACCTAGAACAACTTAGTCTTTCTTTCATGAGCTAAGGCAATGAGACTCTTAGCCAGTGGATTGTGCTGCAACCCTTCCTTTAAAATATCCACCATGTCTCCTTGGGGTTGGCTCATCATGGAAGCTAGCTCTACCTTGCGGCTTAGGGCATTGGCCACATGATTAGCACTTCTTACCTTATACTCCAACGTGTAGTCGAACTCGACCAGGAAGTCTTGCCACCTAGTTTGCTTAAGAGTTAGCTTCATTTGCGTTTAGAAGTAACCGATGGCAACATTGTCGGTCTTTACTACAAAGTGGACCCTAGTAGATAATGCCTCCATGTGTGCAAGCAGTAAAAGATGGCGGTCATTTTTTTTTTTTTTTTTTTGCACCATGTAGCACCTCTCTGTGTCATTTAGTTTGCGACTCTCGAAGGCTATCGGATGCCTATCTTGCATAAGACTCTCCCTATAGCAAAGTTTGAGGCATCCGTGTGTACCTCAAATACCTTGGTGTGGTCAAGTAATGCCAACACCGGCTCCTCAGTCACAACCTTCTTTAAATCTTCAAAGGCTTGTTAGCACTTTTCGTCCCACTCTCATGTCTTGTTTTTCTTGAGAAGATCGGTTAGTGGAGCTGCCCATATAAAATATCCCTTAATAAATTGTCGATAGTAATTAACCAGACCAAGAAAATATCTTAGTTGAGGTACCTTGGTTGGTGGATCCCAATCTTGGATGGCCTTTACTTTGTCATCATCCATCATCAACTTGCCATCCTTGATGCGATGCCCTAGGAAGCTCACCTTTTCCCTAGCAAATGAACACTTTTCCTTCTTTACATATAGCTCGTCCTACCTTAGGATCTTGAAGACCTTCCTTAGATGCTCTACATGTTCCTCCAGGGTGTTACTATAAATGACTATGTCATCCAAGTATACCACCATGAACTTGTTTAGATATGAATGGAAGATCTTGTTCATAAGTGTGCAGAATGTTGTTGGTGCATTGGTGAGACCAAATGGCATCACTAAGAACTCATATGAGTCATACCGAGTCATGCATATAGTCTTCGGCTTGTCCCCTTCCGCAATCCTCACTTGGTAGTTTCCTGATCTCAAGTCCAACTTAGTGAAGTACTTTTCCCTACTAAGTTGATCAAATAGATCAATAATGAGTGGAATGGGGTACTTGTTCTTTATCGTTACCTTATTGAGTGCCCGGTAGTCAATGCATATCCTCAGGGACCCATTATACTTCATCTGAAACAAGATCAGGGCGCCATAGGGAGTCTTAGATGGTTGGATGAACCCCGTATCTAGTAACTCCTTGAGTTGTCTCCTTACTTCCTCCAGCTCAGGCGGTGCCATCCTATATGGTCCCATAGTAAGGGGCTTAGCTCCTAGCTCTAACTCAATCTTATGGTCTTCCTTTCTTCTAAGTGGGAGACTCTTGGGCAACTCGGGTGGCATCACGTCCTTGAACTCATCAAGAACTCCCTTGATTTCCTTAGGCAGGGGCTCTTCAACCCATCACCATTTTCCTCTTTAAGGATAGCCAGGGTCACCTCTTTCCTCTTTAACCCCTTCTATATTTGCATAGCTAATAACATAGGGGTCTTGGGAGAATCCTCGGTGACCGTAGGGACCATGTATGGATTCTCCTCCTCTACAATAGCCATTGAGCATAGGAAGGGTAGTGGAACGCCTTGACCTTCCGTAGGAAGTCCATCTCCAATACCATCTTGAAGTTATCCATGGGTACCCCTATGAAGTTGACCATTTCTTACCATGAACCAATGCATAGCCACCTTGTGTGCTACACCATGTGATGGCTTGGTAGCTAAATTAACTTCCTTGAGCTAACGTCCCTCCTTGGATGCTTAGAGCTCCAGTCTCTTTGCCTCATCCTTCGAGACAAAGTTATGCGTGGCATTAGTGTCCACCAAGGCCTTGGTGGCTTTTCTATTTACATGGGCCTCCACGTACATTAGCCATTTGTTTTGAGGTGTCTTAGGGTGTTTAGGAGTTGTAATGATCCTACATGAGCATTTATCTCCTCCTCATTCTCCTCCATCATGGCATTTAAGGCTTTTCTCTTAGGGTAGTTCCTCACCCAATGTGGACCGTCACATAGGAAGCGGTTGGTCCTGGGTGTGAACTTTTTTTGTTTGTCCTTGCCCTTGCCATCCTTGTTACTAGGGACCTTGCTTGATTCTTTCTTAGGAATGTAGCCCCTTGACCCCTTGTCTTCCCCACTTTTAGCATGATTACCCTTGGATTGTGGCTTAAGCTTGGAGAAGTTTTCCCTTTTGTATTCTACCAAGGACTCTACTACCGCCATGGTCATGGCTAGGTCTTGGACACCACAACTCCTCAACTCTTGCTCGACCTAGATTTATAGGTTGTCCATGAATTTGAGTAGTAGTTCTGTCTCGGACATGTTGGGAATCTCAAGCATTAGTGTATAGAATTCCTTAACATACTAATGGATCGAGCTCGTGTGCTTGAGATGTTTCATGTTTTTCCTTACTAGGTAAGCCACGTCCTCAAGGCAGAATTGCCTTTTGATATTCCACTCAAAAGCGTCCCATTTTCTATATTGGAAAACCTCCAACACCACCATAGAGTAGCATTATCAGTGAGGTAAAGGGTCGCGATGCATACCTTGGTAGCTTCATCTGTTAGTGCGATAACCTTAAAGTACCTCTCCATGTGCCACAAGAAGTTGTCCAGTTCTTAACATCCCTCTTGCCACTAAACATGTGTGGCTTAAGCACCTCCATCCTTAGTGGTGCCTCATGAGTGGCCATGACCCATGCTGACACTATGGTCTTGTAGATGGCCAGCTTTTGTTGAACCTTCTAGTCTCGGGCCTCCATGTGTGCAGCAAAGGTCTCCACTTGACTCCATGCTAACAAACATGCTCATGACCTTGTCTTGGAAGGATATGAACTCCTCGTGTGACATCGACTGAACTTGTGAGACGAGCATCCCCTCACTAAGGTCCTAGATTTGCTTCCTTAGATCTTTTAAGCCTTTCTCCATGCCTTGCTCAATCAAGTCCATCCCTTCCCGAGTGTCTGCCATGGCTAGCTTTACCTTGGCTAACCTTGCCTCCATGTTGGCTAAGGCATCATGAGACTTATCCTTCCTGCCCTTGCCTTGTGTAATAGGCTCGGTCTCCCTCATAGGGTTTGCTCACTAGTCTCATCCACGTTGGAACCTGACATGCTTCCTTCTCTATGCTTGCTTCGTAGTTGCGCTCTAATACCAATTGTCATGGACTTAGTCTTTTCCTAAGCTCGTGCAACACTTAGACAAGTCAAGACCCTTGACCTTGCTAAGTCAGCCTTACTATTGATGTTTGGCTTGCTAGGCTAAGATGCACACAACTTGAGAGCTAGTAGGCACACGTAGGCAACACTTGAAGAGTAGGAAGCTTTATTTCTATCAAAGGATGCTTTACAAGTGCTTTGAACTCACTTTCTTGGTGTCTTGGCCAAATAAGGCCCTTAACTATTTATAGGCACTAATGGAACTCTCTAAAACCTTAGAGGGTTCCTTACAATTCATGAATATTCTAGAGCATCCTACAATTCTATGTACAAGCCTATGTACAAGAATATACAAGAGACTTTTGGAATTCTCTAGAAAGCCTTAGACTCCTCTCATGCCTTCCACCATAGTGTAGAGATGTGTGGACATCTTTAGGCTCTTCTAGAAGCTTCCACACTCTTTCCACCAATGGCTTAGTGTAAATGGCTCCAAGAGTCTCCAAAAACTTCCCACCTCCTATATAAGCCCATGAGGAGGGTCATTGGTGCATCCTGTGACATAAGGCTCACATTGCCACAAACATAATAAAACCTACAAACACAAAATATAAATTAGTTATAGAAATAGCTGAAAACCAATGAAGATCATACATTTGTTAAAAAAACAAATATAAATATCATTCTTCAACTCACAAGAATATTGCTAATTGAATAGAGGTCAAGATTGAATATTTTCAAACACACACACACACACACACACACATATATATATTCACAACATGGTGACCTTGTGTACAAGTAGAAATTTAATAACATACAATAAAGAAAACGCGCTCACACACACACACACTTGTGTACAATTATAAATTTAATAACATACAATAAAGAAAACATGCACGCACACACACACACATACACACATATATATAAAAGCAACATATTTGTCTTAGTCAAGTCCGATAGTATTCACAACATGGTGACCCTATGTACAAGTAGAAATTTAATAACATACAATAGAGAAAACACTATAATCAACTACTCAATATAAGTTTGACATTGATATATGAAACTTACATTTGTAAAGTAGCAAAGAAGAAACACCAAAACAATTTTAAAAGGTTCCAAGAGAAAAAGAATTGAATATTGGCAAGATATTTACTCATTTTGATACAACCCACAACAAGAAGTAAGAACTTTGAAAGTTGCAGCACCAAATTAAATTTCACATGATACCAAAATTGTATCCCAAAAGTTAATCCAAGGAAGAAAAAATGTTAATTGCTCATGACACATATTAATATCTCAATGACCAAGTCTTTAAAGTTGCACCTAATCCTCAAATTCATTATCATTCCCTAGATTTTGAAAATGAGGATGTGTTATTTAAATAAAATAGATAAAAAAACAATAAAACAAGTTATTTTTATTATAAGTAAAAAAATACCTTGAGCATGAAAGTTTTTATAAGTGCCATAAGCTAATATTTCCTAAGGAGAAAATTCATTTTTGATACCTACAAAATATAGACATATATTGATATAAAAACTCACCAAATTTAAAGAATGAAAATAAAATAGAAAAACCTAAATATAAATTACCTATCTCAGTTCCATCGAGCATAATTTTTTCTAGTATCAATTGGATTGGTTGAAGTACATTAAAGTCAATTTTGTGCACAAATCAAGAACTAAACAATTTTTGGAATCAAAGAGGTAAAAAATTGATCTACTACTTGATCCCACATATGAAAAACATTTTCAAAAGTAAATGTTGACATAAGAATTATCAAAATATCTTGAGCCGTAAGAGAGGTACATTATTTCACTACAAAAAAAATTATCATATAGACATAATTTTAATAGAGGTTAATAAATTCTACAACTAAACGTAACATATAGCCTCACTTCTATTTAATCCTAGTCTAGAATGTGGAGTTTCCTACCAAATTAATAAAATCGTGCAAATATAGGAATGGGTTGACTGCTTCTACAATTGTTCTATATCTATAAGAATGATTTGATAGCTACTATATATGGTTAAATAGAGTCGCTACCATATGAATTTTAAAAGCCATGTAGCTTGACCACTTGACCACTACTGTAGGACCCATGTATAATTAGCTTAAGACCTTCCCCACTCATCCTCTTACCCGTAAAGACTGAAACTTGATAAGACCCTTACTTGAAAAACATAGATAGGCAGAAACTAGTGTCATCACTACTATCATGTCACCGACAACCACCGCTTCATTGCCATCATAACTCTTTTTGTTCTATATTTTTTGCACCAACACCACAATTGCATTCATTAAGTACAAACATTATTTCAAGTTCATATAATTCTCTCGTTTCATTCATATTTCTCATCATGGCTCTTTGGTTTTTCTATTACTTTTGATATGGCTTTCACTCTTTAATTTTTTGCCTATTATCTATTTATTATTGTTATTGTTTTATATCTAATTTTCACTCTATGATTTTTTATGATTTTCTCCCTCTGATTTCTAGTCTATCATTTGTTTTTGTTTTTTTTTTTTTTTCTCATTTCTTGTCTATTATCTAGTTTTTTAGGGCATTTGTCAGAGAAATTAGAGGCAAATTTTAGGTTCCTAATTTCCAAGTATAACTTCTCTATTTTTTGCTCTTTACAACACCTATTTTAGTGTCTTGTTCTAATTGATTGAGTTTTAGGCCTTCTGGATTCTATTGATTTCCTTGTGAATGCAAGAATTTGAATTTCTCAAGGCTTTATTCAACCAAATTCACAAGATTTGGTTCAAACATTTGTCTAGTCTATGAATGATAGTAGTTTGGAGGTTTCAATTTAGTTTGATTTTTTATTTTATTTTATTTTATTTTTTGTCATTGTTTTGATTATATGATTAATGAAATTAAGGTTGATTTTGTACTATGATTGGTGGAGAAAGGGCCGATGTATACTCCAATATTATGAAAGTTAATTTTCTTTATTTTCTTGACAACCAAATAGACATGATGCTACTAGAACTAGGTAAATTCTTAATTTGAAGAAATCTATAAGAAAATTAGTAAACAAGCATGTTGGGGAATCACAAATCATACAGAATGATTATGAAATCTTATCACCTAAACATACGCTAGAATCTCATGTTAAATCTATAGGATAATAATATTGGAGGACATACTTGAATCCATTGAGATTATGTACTTGGTTCTTATCTTCCACGTCTGAAATGAGTATTACAGCCTTAAAATCACTCTGTGGACCCCGTATTTCGATCGCTCGAATGCGTTTCCCACTCGATGGTGAAACTCGATTTTTATTTGAAAAATTGATTTTTATTGATTATTTGAAAATGACTTGGAGTCGCCACTTATTTTTGTTTTATTTTTAAAGGGTAAACAAAATAAGAAAGAAAAACCCTAAGTGTGACTCCTTATTTTGGAAAAGGTGGTCTGTGAAAAACCGGATTGGGTTCGGGGGTCAGGTTACTTATCGGGAAGGTACGGTAAAGACCGTAGCACCCCTCTAAGTCCCTAAAGTCGGGTCTCTACTAATAAAATGAAGCTGACATGGCAATGGATGAATAAATCAATGAATACTCAGAGCGAAACATGCACATACGGGAGTCAGAAAATGCACATAGACTAAATAGAGTAGGAATGAGTGTGTACCTGAGCAGCGAACCACTATGCGCTATCAAGAGAAATGAGATTAGTACAAAACAATGATCACAAGATATAGCAACATGTCACTAAACTGAATACAAAATCATCAAAAGCACGCATGACACTCCACTCAAAATTCATTTTTATTTTAAAGCAAATTTTATTTGATGTTGGGCCCCCACCAAAGCCCATTTATTTTGCATGAATCAATTCCATAAATTCCATCACTTGAAATTACGGAATTTAATTCGTGCTTATTTTTAAAACATTTTTAAAAACAAAGAAAATGCAAAAGTGGCTTGCCGAAAGAAAAATGGCAACCAAATTTTTATTGAAAATGGGATTTTGGTATCCAAAAAAACTCTAAGGATGGAAAATTTGATGATTTGAAACCGTTTAAAGAAAACCCGAAGTTAGAAAATCATTTGAAAACGGGGTTAGGGAATTATTTTTGAAATCAAAAGGAAAGAATTTTGGGATGGGGCACGCGGCCCTAAGTTGGCCATGCAAAAGGTGGCCATGCACGCGGACTCGAGGTGCAAATGGTACCCTGCTTTGAAAGTTGGTGATCTGCAGCTTCAAGAAGGGTCCCCTTCTCAACATGGTCCCACCACTTGAAGAGGAAGTTGTTGTCCACCAGTTTGAACCAAGGAGACATCTGCGGACTTTCTTCGCTAGCATCCGCTTTCCTCAACGGCTCTTTCAGATAATTCAGGGACACATACTTGACATCAGCAGTTTCATCAGGGTTTGGGATTCACATTAAAATCTCGGATAATGAAGAATAGATGATCAAGTTCATGCTCTCCCCACTTGCCATCTGACGATGCCTTGTAAAGCATGTGGCCCAATGAAGTGAACTGACCAACAGGTGCATCTTCAACAGGAGGGCCGAGTTCATCCAACAACTTTCTTTATGCAGCATGCCGCGCTCCAAGCGCATTCTCATCAACAAGTTCTGATTCCTGGTAAAGAGGATGGCTGCAGCAGGTGTTTATCCACAACAAAGGAACTATCACCTTTATGGCAGACTCTTGCTGAAGGAGTAATTCATACTCCGAGTTAGACAGAAATACACCGAAGACGCCATGTAGCGGATTCTCAGATTCATTCTTTTCCATCTAATGACAATGGTATTTGGTATCGTGACCAACAATACGATCGTTCTCATCCACCCAAACACATTCGTCCCCGAACATGAGACGGCGCTGAATGGCCTCCATGCCGACATCAACGAAGGCACCCATGGCGATCAATTCTCTAATTCGGTCAGGTCCCCAGTCCCGACATTGGCATCTTTGGACGTTCTCATTCAATGAAATTCTGATGGATGATCCTTGCCATGCATGCAATCAGACCCTCTATCTGCGGTGTGGAAACTCACCACAATGCATTTTAGAAGATTTCCTTCCTAAATCCCCATGCAATAACTAATGCGGAGCCCATGATAACCTGTAGGGTGATAGGATTTGTTTGAGTGAGAGCGGATCCCAATGCTCTCAAAATCAAGCCACCGGCCCCACACTGAAGAGGCACCGACAGAGGATGACGAACTGTCAAAATCTGAAGCAAAAGTTTCTCCGAAAACCGTCCTGAAGCTTCTTGAGAGCTGGTGATGAAGGAGCATTCGGTGCGACTATAGGAGACTTCTCAAACATCAAGTAAGTTGAATAGAATCCCACACCAAACTGTACAATCGTGCCCACATCAGTGCCAGTAGCTGAAGCTTCCATGAGTTCCTCATGAAGGTTACATGGTGTGAAAAATATAGGCATGATGGGTTTCAAAGATATGGGCATCTTTAGTGGACCGGGTAATAGGAGAGATAAATTAGTGACCCTTGGAATATGGTAATGAAATTATGAGGGATGAATGGTGGGTGACGGGTATGCGGAATGGAGAGATGAGTTGGATAGATGAGTGATAGGTAGGGTGGAGTGTGAGGATGCAGGGAAAGAAGAGGTTATAGCGGTGGGATTAGATGGGTATGTGCATGGGGATAGGCTATGTGCAGGATTATGGGTATGTGCATGGAGTTAATGGAATGGGTAATGGGGACGGGTGTGAAGAGCAATAGGAATAATGGGAATGCATGAGGATAAATGGGTATTATGGAGAATAGGTTCTGTAAAGATGATGGAATGGTTTGGCTTGTGGCAGAGCTTGGTTATGGCCTTGAGGATTATCACCAGCTAACTTCAGGTCATCGGCATCAGTTACAGGTTGAGAGAGAAAACAGTCAACTGACAATGGCTAATGGGTCCCCTCTGGTACCTGAAAATTCTCGTTATCTAGAACATGAGTGGCAGCCTTTGCAGGCCTTTCTTGAACTTCTTGCATTTCCAGCACTTGAGCAGTTGCATCTCCACAACTCCCAAATGAGTGTCTCCATTTGTAGCAAGAACCTCAAAAACACCATTGTCAATAGTCAAGACGCTAACATCGAAGATTCCACCACCAAGGTCAAAAACAAGGATGTTCTTCTCACCACCCTTCTTGTCCAAACCCTATGCAATAGCTGCAGCAGTTGGCGCCACGAAGACGAGTAATAAGCGTAGCTCCTGCATGAAGCCCAGGATTTTTACCATCCTTGTCATCTACTGCCACTTGGAACTTTGACCTCTGATTTTGAGCCTTGGTTATCGGTTCTGTTTCTTTATCAACCCCAACTTCAGAATCAGGTCCAGAGATTTCACAATTCTCTTCGCGTGAGTGCATGGCTACACAATCTCTGAGAAGCATAGATCTAAAAAATGCATCAGCGGATTATTCGGGTCCAGAGGGATTCAATGGCGACGAAAAGGATAGATTCTCAGAGGTAATGATTGTGTCTGCCATAGTGAACCTTCATTGCATAGCATTGAATTAGAGAGGAAATATTCATGGCTGCAAGGATGAGTTATCACCATGCTTCCCCTTTAGTGGTGGGGTCCAGTAAGGATATTCAATGAGAAACGAATCAGCACTACAGTCCTTTATTTCAGCATGAGATGCCTCTTCCTGTCTGTTCTTAGAAATGGAAATCCCTGTTTCAAGGAGAGAAACCAATGAACTAAGCCGCTGATCCCAAACATGTGGACCAATGAGGAGAGAACGCCTCGAGCAGTTGAGTTCCAGAATGTCTACTGCCACTTGACCCACCATAATCGCCAAGCTTAGTCAATGCCTCCAAGTGCTTTGTAAGAAACAGGTCCAAAACACTAAGATATGTCACAGTGTTAGAAAAGACGTTGAAGAGATCCTTGATCAAGCCACTCCACCAGATTCTATGGCGATAGATTTCACCGAAGACATGAAGAGCGACGACGAAGCCAATAAAGCAAAGGCTCGTCACAAGAACCACCATCGGAGTAATCTTCAAGCCCGGAGCGTCATCGGTGTAGAACCGGAGCAAGTTGC
The DNA here is from genome assembly GCF_030704535.1 of Vitis vinifera. Taxonomy (NCBI): domain Eukaryota; kingdom Viridiplantae; phylum Streptophyta; class Magnoliopsida; order Vitales; family Vitaceae; genus Vitis; species Vitis vinifera. Next base: position 18,105,852 of record NC_081818.1, read on the forward strand.
TCCAGCTGTTGCCACTGCTGAACCTTTGTGCTCTCCTTAGTGCCGCGGATGGTATCCATCAGACCCAAGATCCTCCTACAGCAATGAACAAGGCGTCCAAACACTTGTATCCTTCTCAAATATTCATTCGGAATGGTCAAGGTCAGCTAGACTGGAGCAGTTCGATGAAGACAGCAGCAAGATTGCACTCTCGGCAAGGTGCAATGGCATCTGGTTCGTCAACCAAAATCAATCATATATGAAATAAAACCCACAACTCAGAGCACATGATTTTCGGGTGTCAAAGAAATCCCAACAGGATAAACCCCGTGTATTCTTGTTTTCACAGTCGACATCTTTTGGCAGGACCATCCTTGAGATTAACTTCCTTGCTACTTATACCAGATTTCTTTATAGCGCCTGACTCATTCGTATCAACAATGAACTGGAGCCCCCCTTGAGTGAGTTCTCCTCATACGTCACTGCTGAATGGTGTCATTAAGCCAAACGGGGCCTCTCTTGAACCTCACACAACCCCAAGTAAGGACTTCTTGAATCCCCAAAAGTTGTTGGTACCTTACGCGGACATTTTCTGGTTCAAATTCTGTAGCTGCCAATACCTTCTGAAGATCTCTTTCCCAGTCTTAAGGCCTAGCGGTCTCTTTCAGGGAAAACAGAGGGCAAGAGAATAGAAAGAGGGAACAGAGTATGGAAGAAAAAGAAAAACAAGTAAAAAGGTCCTCAAAGAAGGCTTCACATCATGAGTTTTCCGAGAACCTTCTCGGGTTAGGGTGAGGGATATAGTATCAAATGCAAATAAATGACAGGACTCTTGGGTATTTCACATCAGAGACAATGCATACCAAAGCTAACAATATGAATCCAGGACTATATCTCAACAAGGAATAGGTGGCCTTCATTATCCCCCTCAAGCAAGCAAACTAAAACTCAAATATCAATAGAAAACGGGTAGCAATAATAAGAATCTGAATCAAACCATATATCAGTTGCATCCATACCTGAAAATGCCCTTTTGCAGTAAGGTCTTGTTAGCTTTCCCAGCTCCAGAAAAGGCTCCTCCTCCCTCTCGAAAATCTCCAGGAATACCCTCTACCTCCAACTGAACCCTCCTCCTCTCTAGTTGCTCCCCAGAAATCCTCCTGTTTCTCTCAGCTCCCTCTCTCTAAAATCCCAGCTCTCCTCCTTCCTCTCCAGCATCCTTCCTCTGGACCCGTTAGCCTCTCTCTCTTTTTCTCCCTCCAGCTCTCTGTTCTCTCTCACTCTCTCCAACGGCCGAGCCTCTCTGTTCTCTCTCACTCTCTCTGTAGCTTTCCAGCTAAAAATATCTCCTTCTCAGCAACCTAGAAAACCCGACTGCCCCTTCCCCGGGCTCACCTCTCACCTTTTTCTGGTTCCCTCTCTACAGCTTTTTCTTAAAAAAATCTCTCCCTCTACCCAAAGTAACCAAACAAAAGCTGCTCTCCCCGGTAAAGCTCCCTGCCACCTTCCTCTTCTAGGCCCATATCCATTTTCTCTCCCGGATTTGCCCCTCCGACCATCCCTGCAGCCACCTCCAGCACCCCTACACTCTGCACCACTACCTTGCTAATAACAGAAGACGCTCCTCAAGACAACGACCTGCAGATCCTCATGCCACCTGTCAACCTTCCATTGGCACTTCAAAAGCAATATATGATTCTGCATTGTCCTCTCAAAAGAAGACACGTGGTTGAGCAAGGCTCTTCCACGCGGCCAAAACGAGCAGCTGCATGAAAGGCCCCAAATGGGGGTCTACACACTCACTTATGGGATGTGAATAATAAACAATTTTTTTTATCTCCTTTCATTTAGATTGGGGACCATAACCCTATTTATACTCATTATTTTTATTTCATTTATTGGCTCATCATTAATAAATAAGATAAAATTGATCTCTACACATTGCAAAGCTCATATAGTACATATATATAGAAATGTTTTAAAGGCCCATTACTAACTTAATTGATCACAGTTCAAATATAAGATAGCTTAATGTATAATGTGTTAATATGTAGGTCCATAATTACCAAAATATCCAACAATCTCCCACTTGGGCCACATTATGTCATTAAACAATTGAACATTACAGAAATGAGCTCAATATTTGTTCTCTTAACTATAAGCATCTCAAAACAATTTGGTTCATCAAATATACCAATATAGAACCAAAGTGATCTTCATTATATATTTTGTAACTAGACCCAACAATGATCACCATATTAATACAATCAACAACATAGATCAAGTATGGATATGTAGCAAGGAAATTTCATGTAATGTGATCTCATATCATGCCTATTTCCAACTTGTCCAACTTTATAACTTAAAAGAGTTCAACACACTTTCAAACTTTGTGCAAAACTGCAATTGAAAGAATATAACTTTATTTTAGAGTTTTCAATAAGCAAAACAAGAATAATACTTAAGTCTGATCAGAAAAACATGTTATTAACTAGTGAACATCAATTAACAAACTCCCACTACAAAAGCATATCACCAAGATAAACCACACCCATACGAGCCACATGCTCATGAAACACTTTAGGTGGTACACATTTGGTAAGTGGATCTACAATCATGAAGTTTGCACTAATATGTTCAATAGACACCTAAAAACTCAGAATTCTCTCCTTAACAACCATAAACTTTAAGTCAATATGCTTTGATTTTGACGAGTTTCTATTGTTCTTTGAATATAATTCTGCAAATTTGTTGTCACAGTTTATTTTTAATGGTCTCTCAATGTCATCAACAATATGCAATCTAGTGATAAAATTTTGCAGTCATATTGCTTGGTTCAATGCTTCATAACAAGTTATAATTTATGCTTCCATGGTGGAAGCAGCTATGAGTGATTATTTAACACTCTTCCATGAGACAACTCTTTTAGCTAACATAAAAACACGGCCAGAAATGGATCTTCTACTATCAATGCAGCCAGCAAAGTTGGAGTTGGAATACCCTATGATCTCTAAATAATCAGATCTCCAATATATGAGCATGAAATTTTTTGTTCTCTATAGATACCGAATGACCCATTTTGTTGTCTTCCAATGGATCATTTCTTGGTTACTTAAATATCTATCAAGCATACCAACTACATAGGTAGTATTTGGACGGATATAAACTTGAGCATGCATGAGACTCCCTACTGTTGATGCATAAAGGATGTCTTCCATCTCTTTCTTCTCAATTTCATTCTTTGGGCATTGAAGCAAATTGAATTTATCACCCTTAGCAATGGGGGTATTTCCTGGTGCACAATCCTTCTTACCAAATCTACTAAGCACTTGATTAATATATGTCTTTTGTGATAAGCCAAAATACCACGAGAATGATCTCGATAAATCTGTATGCCTAACACAAATGATGCATTACCAAGATCTTTCATTTCAAAATTATTTGAAAGAAATCTCTTAGTTTCATACAACGGGCCTATATCGCTGCTTGCTAGCATAATATCATCAACATTTAACACCATAAGAATAAATTTACTCCTACTTATCTTTTGATAAATACATTGATCAATAGTGTTTTCCTTAAAACCAAAAGAAGTAATCACTTTATCAAACTTTTGATTCCATTGACATGATGCTTGTTTTAAACTATAGATGGATTTCTTTAATTTATATACCAGATGTTTTGACTCTTTGGATTCAAAATTCTCTGGTTGCACCATGTATATGGTTTCTTCAATGTCACCATTGAGAAATGCAATCTTCACATCCATTTGATGTAACTCCAAAGCATAATGAGCTACAAGTGTCATAATGATTCTAAAAGAGTCTTTCATTGAAACTAGAGAGAAAGTCTCTTTATAATCAATGTCTTCATTTTAAGTGAAACCTTTGGCAACTAGACATGTCTTATATCTTTCGACATTGCCTTTTGAATCCTGCTTGGTTTTATAAATCCATTTACAACCAATCGATTTTGCTTATTTAGGCAATTCGACAAAATCCCAAACATCATTATCTTCCATTGATTTCATCTCATCTTTCATAGCTTTTATCCATTTCTAGGAGTTTACACTTTGTTTGGCTTGACTAAAAGATATTGGATCATCTTCTAGTCCCATACCAAACTCATGTTCTTGGAGATACACGATATAATAATCTAGAATCGTTGTTCTCCTCTCCTTAGTGGATCCCCTTAATGGCACTTCCAATTGAGGTTGTTGTTGTTCCTTCTCATGAATAGGAAAAGGTTCTTCATTATGAGTAAGAGGTAACTCAAGAGTGTCTAGATTTTCTAGATTTGCATCCTAAATAATGCCAGAAATAGTTACCTGATTATTTTCAATTGCAACTGTAAGAATAATAACATATTCTTCTTCAAAGACAAAGCTCTTGAGTCTAGTATTCCCACCATATCCAACATCCTCAATGAATTTAACATTTTCCATCTTCAAAAAAAGATTTGCTCAAGGGATCATAAAACTTAAAACCCCTTGACCTTTTTAAGTACCGAACAAAATAGCAGTTTACTGTTCTTGAGTCTAATTTTTTTTCGTTAAGCCTATATGGCCTTGCCTTAACTGGATAACCCCAAACATGAGGATGTCTAATACTAGGCTTCTTTCCATTCCATAGCTCATATGGGATTTTAGCTACTGATTTTCTTGGAACTCGATTAAGGATATAAAATGCAATTTTTATGGTTTCTCTCCAAAGTGATTTTGGCAAAGAAGAATGATTTATTATGCTTCTTACCATATCCTTCAGGGTCTGGTTTTATCTCTCAGATACACCATTTTGACTTGGAGTCTCTATCATGGTGCACTGAGGAACAATGCCACATTCCTATAAGTATCTCACAAAAGGGCCTAGACGTTGTACACCTCATCCATCATATCTACCATAGTACTCACCACCATGGTCAAATTTAATGGTTTTAATTTTCTTTCCAAGTTGATTTTCAACTTCAACTCTATAGGATTGGAAAACGCCCAACGATTAAGACTTCTCATGAATCAAGTATAGGTACCCATAATGAGAATAACTGTCTATGAAAGTAATAAAATACTATTGACCATTCTAAGAAGCCGTAGAGAATAGACCACAAATATTAGTATGAATTAATTCCAAGACATTTGAACTCCTGTTGGGACCAATTTTTTTTTTATGTTTATCTACTTTTCCTTAATGCATTCAATGCATATTTTCAAATTCGAAAAGTTAAGAGAATCAAGAATTCCTTTTGACACAAGTCTTTGAATCCTTTGTTTAAAAATATGTCCTAAATGTTTGTGCCATAACATGGAAGAATTCTCATAAGTTAATTTATGATTTCTACCACTATTACTTGCATGCAAGGATTCATTAATATGTGAGACATTAATATCAAATTTATATAGATTATCAACCAAAGAACCTATACCAATCATATTTGAATGTTGAAAAAGACTCACTTTTCCAATTCCAAATAAACAAGAATGGCCACATTTGTCCAAATGAGAAACAAATACCAAATTCCATCTAAATGACGATACATAAAAAATCTCATCCAAATTCAAATAACAACCAGATTCTAATTGCAATATAAATAAACCAATCACCTCAACAAGATCTTTGTTGTCATTTCCCATATAAATGAATCTCTCAACATCAATTGGCACTCGACTCCTTAAACAACCCCTTTTTGACGAGCCAATTTGCATACTTAGGACAATCCTACTTTACGTGTCCACATTTCTTACAAAATAAACAAGTGATGACCTTATCATATTTCTATTACACCTTAGGCTATGAGGTCCCACTGTTTCCAGCTCATTTTCCTTTACTATTACTGTTCCTTTTCATTTTCTTGCTGGCAACATTGTCATGAGAAGTAGTAACTAAGTGAGCACTTTCTATATTTTCTTGTTTCAATCTCTCTTCCTCTTGCACACATTGAGCAATGAGCTCATTAAGAGTCCATTTTTCCTTTTGAGTATTATAACTTATCTTAAAATGACTAAATTGTGCAAGGAGATAGATTAAGACCAGGTGCACAAGGATGTCATCAAACAAGTCCAAATTTAGTGCACTCAGTTGAATAACAAGATTAGACATTTACATAATGTACTCTCTTATGTTTCTTTTTTCCTTTGTACTGTATTGAAACAAGTTTAGACAAAATGGTGCTTGTTTCGACCCTTTTAGATCCAATGAATCAGTCTACTATTTGGCTTAGGAAACTCTTAGCATTTTCCTCCTCAAGCATAGCATCCCTGATGGTGTTTGGAATAGAGTGCTTCATGATCATAAGACTCATATAGTTAGAATGCTCCCACTTTTCAAAGTTAGCCCTTTGTTTCATAGTACTATTATAAATAAGGGCAGAAAGTCATTCAGTCTAGATCGCATAGTCTAGAACCACACACCCAAGTAAAATAGTAATATGTTCTTTCCATTTTCCAAAGTTAGTGTCATTAAGCACTAGAATGTTGTTTATGTTAGTAGATATAATGGAAACATTAACTGTATGCAGAATAAAATAATAAGCTCACAATAAACAACAATGTCATTTACTTTAAGCATGTAAGAATTAACTACATGTATACATATGACATAAAAGCAATAAGATGGGCTCTTATAATATACCTAACACAACATTAATATTTAGTCTTTGGACAAAAATAACAATTTGTAAATGGTACTATTATAAAAAGTAGCTAATAAATACTGATAACAAATCCTACCAACAATATGCCTATCTTTAGATTGACTTATTGCATGCATGAACATCACCAAAATATCACATATTTACTACCACAAGTGTCTAAAATCTGGATAAAAATAACATTCCTTTGGGTCAATTATTTTATGCATAGATTTAGATACTATTCATAGAATTCCATAATAAAATCCACATACTTCAAAATAAATAAATTTACATAATAGAGGTCACTTTGGTGACATATAATTTCAATTTAATTTATATTGAAATATTTGATTTAAACATGCAAAGTTTTTTTTTTTTTTTCAATAGTCAAAGTCAATGGTCCACTGGATCGGTCAAACAAGTCAGTCAAAGGTCTAACTCTACCCATTACTTGACCCAACTTAAATGGACTTGGGTCCAACAATCCAAATGGCCCAATATAATGACTTAGGCCCAATGTCCAAATGACCTTATTAAAAGACTCAAGCCCAATGTCCAAATTACCCTATTAAAAGACTTAGGTTCAATGTCCAAATGACGTTATGGATTAAAAGACTTAAGCCCAATGTTTAAGTGACCTTATTAAAGACTTATAAAAAAAAAGTAACAAGATAATGACGAAAAAATAGGTCATTATCACCCAACCACTTCATCTTTATCCCCAAAATTCTTAAAGAAAAAAAAAAAACACTTGTATTTTATCTCGAAAAATATGCAAACAATCCTAGAGAAGATATCTTCTACTAAAAATATTGATATTTATTGGAAAAATTATTTATAAAAATTATTTTCAACAAAAAATATGGGAATCTGAATTAAGGAAAAATTTCCTTGCAACCAAACACATAAAAAATGGTGGATGAATGAATGGAAATTAGATTCAAAAAACTTCATCCACCATGAAACATCTTTAATTAAAACCTAATAGATTTAACAAGAGTGGCTCTAATACCACTTGTTAGAGAATCACAAATCATATAGAATGATTATAAAATCTTATCATCTAAACATACGCCAGAATCTCATGTTAAATCTATAGGATAATAATATCGAAAGACATACCTAAATCCATTGAGATTATGTATTTGGGACTTGTCTTCCACGTCTGAAATGAGTATTGTAGCCTTAAAATCACTCACTAATGGGATGTGAATAATAAGCAATTTTTCTATCTTTTCTCATTTAGAACTGGGACCATAACCCTATTTATACCCCTTATTATTTTTATATTATTTATTGGCCCATCATTAATAAATAAGATAAAATTAGTCTCTACGCATTGCAAAGCCTATAAAGTCCATATATATAGAGATGCTTTAAAGGCTCGTCACTAACTTAATTGATCACATTTAATTAGACCCAAATATAAGATAACTTCATGTACAATATACTAATATGTAAACCTATAATTACCAAAATACCCAACAAAACAAAAACTTGCTAGCACAAAGTTATTATAGATTTTGTTGTTGCCTTTATCTTTCTTTTTATCTTTAATTGTGAATACATATGCATATTTTTGTTATATTTTTTTCACTTTTCTATATAACTGTGAATTTTAGCATTAGAGTTTTAATCTTGGAAAATTAGAGAGAGAAATGCTAAAAATAACTTGAGATTTGAGTCTAATCTCAAGCAATTTTTTTTTCTTTTTCTTTTTTGTTCTTTTCAAGATCCAAATGGAGCCCAAGTGATTTTAGGAAAATAAAAAATTAATTTTCTTGTTATTCCAATACAATTGTTTCAGTTATGGCATAGTAGTTTCAATTAGGTTTTGATGGAGTAGCCATTTTGGGAGAAATTTAATTATACTGCAAGCTTTCAAAAATAACCTTTACTATGAACTAGACAAAAAAATTGGGTTCTTACTTTACCATGTGTTGCTTTCTTATCTTCTACTGCATCAATTGTGTTGTTAAAGTGCCTAAACATGACATGCTTTCTTAGTTTTCCTTCTACTCTATTGATTGATGAATGATTTTATCTTGTGAATTGTTCTTTTTGTTTTTTATTTTCCATAGTTTTTGAATTATGTCATTTGGGTGCTTTGTTGTCAAATTAATTAGGATGTTTTGAGGTAGTGAAGAAATGGAAATTTGCATGAATCCTAAGTGCAGTGATAATATAAGAGAAATTTTAATTAACTGTTTCATGGGTCCCAAATTTATTGTGCAGTCCCAAATTTTTATTTTTATTTTTATTTTTATTTTTATTTTTTATTATTTGAATATCTAGGGAAGTAATTCTATATGCAATAACCTGCTAGTGATGATAACACCCTTCTTAGAGAATATACATAGATTAATGGAAATTTACATCTCCCATAACCTCTTTTGTTGTAATCCTCTATAACTTCTATATTGTAACTGGGTATGGTAATGGCCAACAAATCAGACCATGATCTTGATCTCATAGGGAATGCTTCAAGTGTTTGATATATTAAGTTTATTGAAGATTGGACAATGGATTATCTAATGACCTATGGATGATGTGTAACTGTAACTTCTAAACACCCATCTTACATAATAGTAAACCCATTAAAATAAATTCTTTCCTCAAGATAGCTGTGAATATTATTTAACTCTTTTTAAGAACTTGCCTTTTGGCATAACATCTCTAAAATGGAATCTAGAGAAGTTAATAGGTATGACAAGATATTGTTCTAGATCCAACCAACGATATTGTGATTTGTACTTTTTTTTGTGCACTATTTTGGTAGATTCTCAATATCTACTTTATTTTGCTCCTAGTGAAATAAAAAACCCTTTACCCTCATTCATTATGCTATCTAAATTCTCTTATTTATCCTATTAATAGTTTATTCGTTTTTCTCTACCATATATTTGTTTTTAGGATTTTTTTATCTTAAATTTTGTAGTTTGGAGTTGCAATGCCATACTTTTGTCCACTATCCTTTATGATTATTTGCACTCTTCTCCTAAAAAATCATCCAATAAAAAGTAACATTTTCCAATAAAAAAAAAAACTTATTCTTATCATCTTATCCCCTCATTCCATGATTTCTAACAGTTGTTCTTGTTAGTTTGCAGGTTTGGTCAACCAATCGAAGTTAATTGGGCATATCCTAATAGTCATAGAGAGGATACATCAGATTTATATATTTGTTTATTTTTGTTACATTTTTTTGCTGCAAATTGGTCTAATAATTTCCTTGTTCCTTTAATCTGTAACTAGCAATCAAAGCAAAACGGGTTTAACACTACTTGTTTCAAAGCATATTTGAAGAAGCTGGATGGTGGAGATCCTGAAAAGGACAGCTCAACCGAGGATAAACTGGACCGTCTATGGAGAGAAGCTTTCCTCAAGTCATACAAAGTCATGGACAAATAACTAAGGTCCCATCCTAACTTAGAGTGCTTCTGCAGTGGTAGTGCACCACTATTACTATAATGAGATAGGTATGGAAGGAACCCATACTCCTCTGCTTCTTCTACTTTTTTTTTTTCTTATTTTTGATATTTATAGTTGGATCACTACAAGAAAAATGGGAAACAATGACGTTTTTTAAGCATCAAGAAAGGTAACAGATGACGTTTCTCTAAAGCGTCCTCTTCGCCTCTGTCATTGTATGTCTTAGGCAACAATGACACTTTCAGGAAGCGCCATCTTTGATAAATACTTTCAATGACGTTTAAAGAAGCATCATATTTGGATAATGTTAACAACGACACTCATAAGAAGCGTCATCTTTAAACATTTTCTAGTGATATCATTTTTATGAAATAAGCAATCTTGACATTTATAGAAGTGTCATCTTTAATAGATTTTATCAATGACACATCAAACTATTAATGTAACTTCATACTTACATACAAATTTATTAATTATATCAAAATATTTCAATAACAATTTCTAATTCTACAAAAGAACAAATATTAGTGCAACAACTATTAAGATCTATATTCTATAAAAAATAAGATCATCCTCCAAATGACTTTGATGTAATCTTCATGATTTTCGGCATCACTACCTCCTTCAACATTATGACTTCTTGTCTTTTGGCCAATCAATTTCCTTTGAAACCTATAAACAAATACAAGGAGAATAAAAAATCTCTCAATTATAAATGTAAAAACCAAAAAGTGCAATTCAAACTAAAACTCTTACAAAAATCTTAAAGAAAAAAAAAACACAAGAACCAATATAAAATGAAAAGTAGAAAAATTTGAGAAAATTAAACAATAGAAAAAACACTAGTTCTTTCTTATTTTATTTTATTTTTTTATTTTAGTTTAGGTGATTCAAGAGCAATAGAAAAATAAATTTCTAAATGGGGTTTTGAGTTATTTACCAAGAACTAAACTGTAAAGAGCATTATTAGTTGATTTTCTCCAATAAAATATATTTTATTCATCATTCTTCTACCTAAAAACAAAAAATCAAATATACAATCCAAAGAACAAAACATAAATAAAGTTTCAAAGGGAAATTTTATATATTATGGGAAAATGTAAGAAAAAAATGTTAAGGAAAAAGGTAGAAAAAATGTCTAAAGATTTTCCTCTTAATTTTCATTGAATAGAGGTAGGAAATATGCATTCATCTTAAATTTAATAATTTTCCCATGGACAACCAAGCAATCTTACATTTTCTTTCCTTCTCTTTTTCCTCTTTCTCCCATTTTCCTCAAGCTTTCCATGAACAACCAAACAATCTTATATTTTCTTTCCTTCTTTTTTTCCTCTTTCAATCCTTCTCTCAATCTTTCCATGAACAAATTAACATAGTCTTCATATGTCTTCCTCTCTATCTTTCTTTCTCTCACAACTCCTTCTCTCATTTTCTTCACTCTTTCTATCAAAGATATTTAACCGAACAGTTCTCACTTCTTGCCTTTTGCTAGCACCCAAAACAATTCTCCTACTCTCACAGCTCCTTCCCTCAATTTTCTTCCCTCCCTCTATCAAAAATCTTTAATTGAACAACCCTTGTTCTCTTGTTTCCTCTTACCTAGAAAATTCCCACCCTTTCTTCACACTTCTACTCTCCTAAAAGAAAAATCCCAGCCTCTCTTCTCTTCAACGAATCACCATTTTTCACTCCCAAAACTAGCTCCAAAATAACAAGGTATAACTTGAACCAAATGAAATCAAACCACAAAAACTCAAACCAACTTGTGAAATCAATAAAACATGAGGTAATTCATGCATAGGTTATGCAAAATATTAAAATATAAAATATTAATCGAATTACTATTTTTACTTATCATATAATTGAGAATATATGATTAAAAAGTGTCAAAAGGAAGTTTTCTACCGTTCAAATCCGATCTTCACCGTTCAAATTTAAGATTAATGACTTATGAACCTCTCCTCCAAATTTCAGCTCAATCAGACCATGAACAAAGCGGCATCGGACCTTTGATGAAATCTGGGCATGATGTAAAAAACCACTGTTTTTCTCTCTTCTCCTCTTTCTCTCTAATGACTGTCCAAAACTCCAAATCCGATCTCCACCGTTATATTGAAGATACATGAGCCACGAACCGCTCCTTCAAATTTCAACTCGATCGGACCACGGATGAAGCAGGATCGGACATTTGATGAAATCTGGGCATGATGAGAAAAACCTGCGTTTTTCTCTCTTCTCCTCTCTCTTTATAATGACTTTCCGAAACTCCAAATCAGATCTTCACCGTTCAGATTGAAGATAAATGAGTCACGAAACTCTCCTCCAAATTTCAGCTCAATCGGACCATGGACGAAGTGGGATCGGACCTTTGATGAAATCTGGGCATGATGAGAAAAACTTGTGTTTTTCTCTCTTCTCTTCTTTCTCACTAAAAACCGTGGCTCTCTCCCTTCTTTCTTGTCTTCCAAAAGTTAGGGTTTTCAATGGAGACTTTATAACAAATTCTAAAATACCATGCATGTCCTTTTTCAATAAATTAAAAATAGTATTCTTTATTTCATCTTCCAATAATAATTTTTATATATTGAACTCATAATGAATTTATATTGTTTAATTATTTGATATTTTAGGTTGATGTTGGTTTAATTTGAATATTGATATTTTAAAAAAAAACTAATTTAATAGAATGAGCTTAATTCTCATAAATATTAGAAAATTTTTATAAATATTCTTATTGCATTTAGTTTTATTGTGAGTCTAATCATCATTAAATTAATTTAAATATTAATTTATTTCATTTTAGTTAAATAATTTCAAATTATATTCATTAACTATAAAACCTTCTCAAATAAAAGGGTTAAACCCAATAAATGTGGCCCAAGGCCCGAACAAGTGCTCAAAATAGGCCACTTTTTTGTGGTCCACAAATAAATTAACAAATTATTTTTAAATGAAATATAAGATAATTTCTAATTTAATAAAAATGAAAAATAGTTTATGAAAATAGATTGTATTGATACAAACTATAAAAAAATTAATATCAAATAATAAAAAAAATAATTTATTAGGATTTTATTTTATTTATATCCAATTTTTAAAAAAAAACCTTAATGTAGCAACTTTATGTCATTAATATTAATGTCAATTTACCATAATTAATTTATAGAATAAAATTCTAATATCAAAATTTGTATAAGTTAACTTAAAAACAAAAATTTTAAAAGTCAATACAACTATGACACTTATCAGGAACATCATTACATACCCATCAAATAATGATGCTTATAATAAGTATCAAGGTAAATAATAAAACTATGATACTTCTTATAAGCGTCATTATATACACAGTTATAAGGAAAAAGATGACATCAAATAATGACACTTATAATAAGTATCAAGATAAATAATACAACTATGACACTTCTTATAAGCGTCATTGTATACCCTCAATAATGACACTTTTAGAAAGCGTCATAAAATAAAGCGTCATTAATTTCAATTTTTGTAGTAGTGGATATTACTTTTAACCATGGAAAAGTTTCAAAATTGTAAGAAAAGTTAATTCTAAGACAATGTTGATGATGTAGCAAAATTCCCAATACAAAGAGATCTATGGAACGCTTCTTGTTCTGAGTCAAGGCTTTTCTTCACACTACCTCAAGTTGGACTTGGATGCTCTATCTAGCCTTATAGAGATAAGCTTGGAAACAAATCAAGTATCTAGATATAAGCATGACACAAAGTTGGGGGTGTCTTTGGGACCATCTTTGAGTAAAGTGGCTTTTCCATCACAAATAGTATCTTTGGTTCCACAGTATGTAGTAGTTAATGAATCAGAGGAAGTTATCATGGTCTGTCAATGTCATTTTGGGGTTTTTTTCTCAATTTATCAAATGTGAAGTTTTTTTTTTTTTTATGTTTGAATAATATTTTGACTCATCTTCTAACCAATTTTGCTTGAAAATGATGACATGGAACACATGATCTATATCAACATTGGACATGCAGAAAACATCAGGGATGGGATCAAGCAAGAAGAGCGAATATAGCCTCTTTGACACCTTTATCAAAAAACATAGAAATGTTAATGATGATTCATTAATATTTGTCCAGTTTCAGCTGAAAGACATTGGATTGGGTTGGTCAAGGCCAATATGTATTACTTCAAGGAATCCTTAGATGTTCCAATATTGCTCTCAAATCTAACACCATAAGACAACTTTGAAAGAGTTTGCGATTGTTCATGTGGTAGAGAGAGGTTCTAATCTTGTTTTGTATTTCCAAAAATTAATTTTCCATATCGGATTGAGAATTGCTTGCATGAAGCATCAATCACTTACTATCAAAACGTTGTGTTGTTATTCCTACACACTTAATATTCAATTACTAATTTATTGGATGAAAATTTGAGAAATATTTATGTGTTTATGTATTATAATCACAATTTTTCTATTATTTTTCGGAATTTTTAGGATTTAGAGGAGCCTAAGATCATTGGGTTTGGAAGTAGTGTTGATTATGTTTGGGATGTTTGACTATTCCACATAAATTAGTTGTCAAAATTGATGGTAATTACCCTCTTGTTGTTTTGTTTTGTTTATTCATGGCAATTTATACATTTACTACCACCAATCAGATAGCAGATTCAATAGGCTTATGGTTTTGTAGATATTCATGTATTACGTGAAATTAACTTGGACAAGGTGCGAGCATGGAAGCCTTTCTTTAAAAGCTAGCAACATAGAAGGTTTCCATTTCATTTACCATTGGATAATAGGCTAAGAGACTAGAGAAGAACTAATTTTAGTGGATTAAATGGTATTGAGATTATAAAGGTGGGGTATGAAGTATATGCAGATGGTTCCATGTGGGTTTTGCGAATCCATGAATTTCCTAACAATTACAAGGGAGATGAAGAGTTCCATTCATGTGCAAAGATTTAACTAAGAGTTCCCTATTTTGCAATGCACTTACTTGAACATGGAAAGCTGGTCAGTTTCAAGTTATATCAATTTGGTTGTCACTGAACACTAGCTCTTATTCATTTACTGTTTTGACATTTTCTCATTCATGCTCTCACCAATCTTTAAAAGATTTGAAATCTAGCTCTATAGATGTTGTAAACTAACTTCTATATCTTTTTTCCTGCAATGAAGTTGGTTATAACCATTAAACTTCTTCATTTTTTTTCTCTAATAGATAATGCGTTTTTTTTATCTTCTTTCATTTTTTTCTTCTTTTTTCTTTGGTCTTTGTTTGTTTTTTTTCCATTACTTGGAATGGAACTTAAAACTTCCCTTTACCCATTCCAATCCATTTCCACTTAAGTCGGATTTCAAGGGCACAACTATTGTTGAACTTTTTGCTTACTCAAAACTTGGTATACATACCATTGCATTCGGTGTTCCTTTTTTTTTTTTCAATAAGTAGGATATATATGCACTAACATTGCTTTGGAATATCCCTACGAAGCCATCGAATTATGCTATTTACATCAATCTTAAGATGATATGACATTTGGGTATGTTAATTATGCTAATCTTCCCTACTCTATATGTGTTGAATTTGACTCTCCAAATAACAGTTTGCTAGGATTCTTTCCTCCCCCCCATCTTCCCTCTTGGACTGTCAATCTTTGAACTTGCGACTTTTGATATCCAACGTTGACCATTTCTGATTTGTGCATGTTGGTATTTATGTTAATTGAAAGGGCAAAATAAAACCCTTTTTATTCTTGACTAATTGTTTCCAATTCATTGATTCTTATCATTTTTTAATTTGAAGGAACCTATGAAAAAAAAATCAGGACATACAAAATTTAATGTCTAATTTTGGGTTAAATGGTGCATCCTGATTCTTTTCTAGTACTTTGGATTTATATGTTTTAAAGTTGGAGAATTTTATATTTCTAAGCAATGATAATATTCAGTTTTCTTAAACGAGAACATCGTACACTACATATACAACAAGCCATAAAAAGTAACAATATTGTTAAAATTTACATATTTATGTGTATAAGTTGTGCATACATGTTTGTGTATGCATGTCTTAATATTTTGGTAGACATGTCACAGTAACCAAAAATTGATAAATTTATTGTTCACACATTTATTTCATTTTTCTTGAAATCTAATATTTTAGTAAATTTGGTTAAAATGATTGTAAAACTGGTGCCCAACAATTTATTGAAATAAAAATAATAATAATAGTAAAACTAGTGGAAAGATATATAATACCTTATGACCCCATAAGCACTAGTTTCTATCATTTCAATTTTTTTTTTAAATAGTTAACAATCATGCCCCTTCATTTTTTTACCTTGTGATCAGTTGGCAAGGACATTGGTGTAGACAAATATTCAATGTTTGTACACATGCTTCAAGCACTTGTGATTCCTTTTATTGGAAATGTTTGTTGTGTATTTATGCATGGCCTTAATCGTGTCTAAGTATGTGGAAGTGTGTTTGGTATTGAACTCATAATTATATTCGTTTCATCAACTTCTCTCCTTCCCTGTTTAGTTAGTTTTGAGATTTAAAAGGATGGATTTGTATTGGTTGGCATCATAGGTATATGGTGAAGAAAAGTTGCAAGAAGCATTGCTGCATATATAGACCAAAAAATAAGCCTCTTATAACGGTATGAAGGAAAATAATTGAGAGGATTTAAGAGAAAGCATTCATAGTTACTTTGTTTCTCATGTCCACCATATCATTATTTTTACCCTATTAGACCTAAAACCATTCATTCCTATTCTAGGTGGTGTTGATTGTTTTTTTTTTATTATTATAGCTAAGCAATCATGTTGCTTCCATGGATGATCCACTTGTTATTGCTTCATTACTTCCACCAAGTGCTCTATTGAATGCTCAAAGCTTGAGATGGACAATGTGTGCAACTGATCGATGTTTTAAGAATCCAATGACTCATGCCTTTTTTCGATGTGTCAAAGTTTTGCCAGTTTCTCTTGGTGATGGGATTTACCAAACGGTACCTCTTTCTGTATGTCCTTTTGTCTGTCTAGTAATTATATAATTTTCAAAAGTTGATTAAGAGCTACATAATGGATGACTTAAATATGAAAGCAGATATTACCCTTTAGAAGTTTTCTATTATAAAAAGTCCATGTTTGGTGTGCTATTTACAAGTAGTTAGTAGTTGTTTCGTTAATGTACTTATTGAATACAAAAGGAATATCGAAAGAAAATGCTTAAATAATTTACTGGTTAAAAAGATTGTATATCTAATTTTCTTTATTCTATTTTTTTTTAATATGGTTTGAACCTTTATTGTTGTGTACCTGAGGTCAATAAAGGTTGTGTGAAACCAAGGTTGGTTAATCTCAGTTTTGATGATAACAAAACAAAGTTTGTAACTAATGATTATATTTCAAGTGTGATTAGGCAAGAAGATTTCTAAAGTGGCAATCAAAAAGACAAAATCAAGTCAAAGGGAAATCAATAAGCAGAAGTAAAATTTTTAAAAAAAGTGTTTTTCAATACCTAAGCTTCATAGAATCTCTTTGTAAGGTTGTTGGTGCACTAGGTTTTTTCATGTATTACATTCTTTATTTAAGCACCAAAATATCCAAGAATTATTTTGTTTTAAATTTTTTAAAATTGAATGATTTTATGTTTTCAATTAAAACCTTGTGTCAAATGAATTCTAATCTTGTTTAAAAGGTTTTAAGTTGAAAATGATGGTTGTAGAGCCAAACATGGCTCAACCGGTTGAACAAGATGAGGAATCGATCGACCTGTTCAGCTCAACCGATTGAACGCTGCAAAAACCTTATCTATTTTTTAGAATGTTTGTTCAATCGGTTGGGGTTGAACCTCAACTAATCGAGGTTTGATCGAGGTTCGATCAAGGGGCGGTCGAGGTCTAACGGTCACCTGTCAAGCATTAAATGCTAACGACTAGTCAACCGATCAAACCAAAGCTCCACCAGACGAACCCCCAACAGGCTAGTTTGGCTTCTTCTTCTTTTCTTTATAAAAGGCTCTAATCTTCATTGTTTCAACAATTTAACCTTCCAAAACATTTCTTGAATATATTTGAGTCTTAGGAGAGTGTTTTTTAGTGCACCATTGTTCTAAAACTTGCATATCATTAGTGCACTTTTCAATCCTAGTTTTTCTTGAACATTTGGGCCTAAAGTTTTATACTAGAATTTTATGAAATTATTTGTAAATCTTTGAGAGGAAAAATCTAAGTGTGAGATATCATTTAGGGATCCTCGAGCGTGGAGTATCAGTTGATGGGTTGTTCAAGAGTGGGGTATCTCTTAAGAATTGTAAAGGGTGCTTAGAGCCAAAAGTCCAAAATGGTGGATTGGAACCATAATTCAATTGTATTGCTTGAAGGTTTGGTCTGGAAGCCTTGAAATAGTGAAACCTCAAGCTTGGGATTGACGATAGAGGAGAGTGAACGTAGGTCGGGTTGCATCGAACCACTATAAAAATCTTGTGTTTGCATTCTCTTTTCCCTACTCATTTACTTTATACACAATTTTCTTTATATTGTTTTATAATATATTTGCATATAATTGTCTTTTGCATTCATATAATTTAAATTTACAAAAAGAGACCATCACTCTATTCACTCCACCTCTAGGGTGATTACCTTAGGTTGTATTAGCCTAATTTTTTCCAACAATTGGTATTAGAGCTAGGCCTCTTGTTTAAGACTTAACCATTTAGGAGGTAATGACTAATCCATCAAGCTCATCTCACATTGAAAGTTTTCCAACCACCCGACCTCCATTTTTTACGGGAACCAATTATTTCTATTGGAAAACAAAAATGACTTGGTTTTTAAAATCTACTAATCTTGATCTATGGGATGTCATTGAAGATGGTCCTCGTATTCCTTTTAAATTGGAAAATGGATTGATGGTTCCAAAACTTAAGCAAGAATGGAATGAACTTGATAAAAAGAAAGTTCAATTAAATGTCAAAGAGGTTTATATCTTACATTGTGCTATTGATATAAATGAATTTAATCGTGTTTGGTAGTGTCAGTCGGCTAGAGAAATTTGGAGACTATTAGAAATCACTCATGAGGGAACCAACCAAGTTAAAGAGTCTAGAATCAACATCCTTGCGCATGATTATGAATTATTTTCTATGAAGGATTTTGAATCTATTGTAGAGATGTTTTCTAGGTTCATGGTGATTGTGAATGAACTTGAAGCCTTGGAAAATACCTACACTGAAGTAGAGAAAGTCATAAAGATCTTGAGGTCTCTACCAAAAAAATGGGAAACAAAAGTGATGGTTATTCAAGAAGCAAAGGATGTCACCAAACTCCCACTTGAAAAACTCATTGGGCCACTCATGACTCATGAGATAAATTGAACAATCATCAAAGAGTTGAAGAAAATAAGAAAAATATAGCATATAAGGTCTCAACAAATGATGATGAAGAGGAAGAGTGTGAAAATGAAAACTTTGATCTCATCACCAAGAAATTCATGAAGTCCATCAAGCTTGAGAAGATCAAGGAAAAAAGAAAATCTCATTCAAAAGAAGAATCTTCAAGTTCCAAAAAGAATAAGAAAGGCATGGTGGCAACATGGAGTGAAAGTGAAAGTGATGAAGATTCCATGGAAGAAGAATGTACAAATGAGGATGTCAACATGTGCTTCATGACTTTGAAGGAACATGAAGATGAGGTAAATTCCAACTCTAACTATAATGAGTTTCAAGATATACTTCAAGAATTATATTTTGATCTTGAAAAACTTGGGTTCAAAAAGGTCTCTCTTAAGAAAAAGATTTCTTCTCTTCAAAATGAGCTCAATGAGTTTAAAGAAAAATTTGAAAATATTGAGAAGGCAAAAATCTCTTTTGAAAAGGAAAATGAGGAGTTGAAAAAGAAAAACTAATCGTTAATATCCTCTCTACAAAAGTTCTCAAACAATTAAAAGACTTTTGATATGATTTTGGCAAGTCAAAAATACATTTTTTATAAAAAGAGGCTAGGTTACAAGCCTTTTAAAAATAAAATAAAATAAATATTTTAAGAATTATTTTATAAAGGAAACCTCTAGTTTTTCACTTTCAACCATTTGCAATCTTTGTGAAGGATGAGGTCACATTAGTGATATTTGTCCCTTAAGAAATCCTTTCATATTCTTCAAAACTTTAAATTATTTTGGATTCTAAATGGAGGAAAGACTAACCCTTAAGGACCCAAAAAGATATGGGTACCAAAGGTTACTTAATTTGTTTTGTAGGAATCCATGCAAGAAGAAGAATGATATGTTTACCTTGGAAAGAATACATTGATAATATTGGTAATGGTATTCCCTCTAAAGCTTAATTTGCAATATCCTTTTATCATTTTGCTAACACTTGGTATGATTTTTGTTAATAATATAACTTTTCGTTTCACATTAATAAAATTGATATAATGTGAAACTGAATTGAATGATCATATGCTTGTATGCTCTAATAGTGTTATTCAATGCTTGCATGTATGCTTGTATCTTTTTAAATGCATATGTTCTCCCATATATCTTTCCAAATCATGCTTTAAATTGGGAATGCTCCAAGGTTGAGCAATCTTTTATTTGGAAAATGTTCTTAAATGAAAAAATGGGAGATTCATTTCCATGAGAAATTACATTATGCTTATTGTTTATTTTTAACTTTTGATATTATGTGATTCTCCTTATATGATTTATTGAGACTTTTTGTGGATGACAAAAAATGGGGAGAAGTAATGACAGGTTGCCAACTTGGGAAGAAATGTTAATATTGTTTTAGAAATCCTATCCATATTAATGTTATGTACTTTATTGGTTATAATTGCATGCATCATTTTTAATAATAATATCTTGCCAATTGCTAAATTGCTTTTTATGCTATTTATGTTTGATTATATCATTTTGAGCACATTTAATATACTACTTGAAGTTTCTAAACTTGAATATTTTTTTAAAATTTAAATGAGCATATATTGAGGGGGAACTTTTTAGAAACCTTGGTTTGTCATCATCAAAAAACGGGAAATTATGAAACCAAGGTTTAGTTCATCTCGGTTTTGATGATAACAAAACAAGGTTTGAAACTAATGATTATATTTCAAGTGTGATTAGATAAGAAGATTTCCAAAGTGGCAATTGAAAAGACAAAATCAAGTTAAAGGGAAATCAACAAGAAGAAAAAGACCTCAAAGATAAGTGTTTTTGTTTTAAATATTTTAAAATTGGATGATTTCATGTCTTTCATTAAAACTTTGTGTCAAATGTTTTATAATCTTGTTTAAAAGGTTTTAAGTTGAAAATGATGATTGTTAAGCCAAAAACGGCTCAACCGATTGAATTGAATGAGGAATAAGTCAACCTATTCAACTCAATCGGTTGAGGGGTGCAAAAACCTTCTCTTTTTACCAGTTAAGGTCCGATCGAGGGGCGGTCAAGGTCCAACAGTCACCTGCCAAGTATTAAATGTTAATGACTATCAACCGATTGAACCGATGTTCAACTGGACAAACCCCCAATGGCTAGTTTGACTTCTTTTTTCTCTATAAAAAGGCTCAAATCTTCATTGTTTCAACAACTTAACCTTCCAAAACATTTATTGAATATATTTGAGTCTTAGGAGAGTGTTTTTTAGTGCACTGTTGTTCTAAAACTTACATATCATTAGTACACCTTTCAATCCTAGTTTTTCTTATAAATTTGAGCCTAAAGTTTTGTACTAGGATTTTGTGAAATTATTTGTAAATCTTTGAAAGGAAAAAATCTAAATATGAGATATCACTTAGGGATTCTCAAGCATAGGGTATTACTTAAGGGGTTGTTCAAGAGTGGGGTATCTCTTGAGGATTGTAAAGGGTGTTTGGAGCCAAAAGTATAAGATGGTGGATTGGAACCATAATCCAATTGTATTGCTTAAAGGCTTGGTTTGGAAGCCTTGAAATAGTGGAACCTCAAACTTAGGATTGAAGCTAGAGGAGAGTGGATGTAGGTCGGGTTGCACCAAACCACTATAAAAATCTTGTGTTTGCATTCTCTCTTCTCTACTCTTTCATTTTATATGTAATTGTCTTTATATTCTTTATTATATATATTTGCATATAATTTTCTCTTGCATTCATATAATTTAAATTTACAAAAAAAAAAAAATCATTACTCTATTCACCTCCTTTTAGGGTGATTACCTTAGGTTGGATTAACCTAATTTTTACCAACAAGTTGTGTAATAGATACTAACTTGTGCTTAATATTGAAATAATCTTATGTCTATATGTTACTAATTGAATGAATTTTGTTTCTAATTATGGATAGTGATTTAGGAGGAAAACATCTACAATCTATAACAATGTGTATTAAGTTTTAGTTTTGTAGTTAGTATTATATCTATTTGGTTGTTGTTTATACTTTATATCATTATTCTTCTTAATGTTATTTTATATCGTATGGTGTTCTCATGTTAT